>NW_025814876.1:0-600899 GCF_022079265.1 Lynx rufus
GGGGTTTCCGAACCGCCTCGCCGCGAGGTGACCGCTGTGCCGCAGAGGCCTGCACACCCGACTGGGCCAGGGCCTCGTGGTTCAGAACAACCTTCCCAGGCTCGGGGTCCGGCCGACACCTGCGGGCGGTGGGGCGGGGGGGCCTCGGCTCCGGCAGGCCTGGGGGCCCGAGCCCACCGGGGCACACTGAGCCCCCTGCCCTAGGAGCCTGGATCCTGACCAGCGCGCTCCGTGTGGGCCTCGCCCGGTACGTGGGCCAGGCCGTGCGTGACCACTCGCTGGCCAGCACGTCCACCGAGGCCCGCGTGGTGGCCATCGGCGTCGCCTCGCTGGGCCGCGTCCTGCACCACCAGCTTCTGGATGACGCCCGGGTAAGCGTCCGTCTTGGAGCGCCGAGCCGCCGGGCAAGTTGGGCCTGGGAGGCGGGGAGGGGCTCGTGGCCCCCAGATACACCCACCCCAGGGTAGGAGGCACGCCGAGGGAAGCCACCGGTGCTCTCTCCGAGGCCGACCACACCCCACCATCTGGTTATTCGGCAAACCAGACACCCTCCACGTGCCAGGCCTGCAATGGACAGAGTAGCTCCTACGCCGGGGGGCTCACAGGCTCAGGGAGTGAGGCAGGGACCCCGAAGGACCGAGATACTGAAGTGAAGCTGTAGGAGGAGCGGGGGGGAGGGAAGAAGGGGAGGAGGGAGAAGGAGGAGGAGGAGAGAAAGGAAGAGGAGGGAGGGGGAGGGGAAGAAGAGGGGACTAGGAGGGAAGAGGGAGAGGAACGGGGGAGGGGGGAGAGAGGAAGGGGAGGAGGGAGGAGGGGAGGAGGAAGGAAGAGGAAGGGGCTAGGAGGGAGGGGGGAGGGAGGAGGGGAGGGAGGAGGGGAGGAGGAGGGGAGGGAGGAGGAGGAGGAGGGAGGAGAAAGAGGAGGAGGAGGGAGACGCAAAGGAGGAAGGAGAGGAGGAAGGAGGGAAGGGAGAAGAGGGAAGAGGGAGAAGGGGAGGGAGGAGGAAAGGAGATGGATAAAGGAGGAGGGGAGGGAGGAAGGGAGGGAGGAGGAGAGGGAGGGGAAGGAGGAGACAGGAGGAAGAAGGAGAGGAGGAGGGTGGAGGGGAAGGAGGAAGGGAGGAGGAGTGAAGGGAGGAAGGAGGAGGGGAAGAGGAGAGGGAGAGGAGGGAGGAGGGGGAGGGGAAGAAGAGGGGACTAGGAGGGAGAGGAACGGGGAGGGGGAAAGAGAGGAAGGGGAGGAGTGGGAGGAGGAAGGAAGAGGAAGAGGTGGGGTTAGGAGGGAGAGGGGAGGGAGGAGGGGAGGGAGGGGAAGGAGGAGGGAGGAGAAAGAGGACGGGGAGGAGGAGGGAGACGCAAAGGAGGAAGGAGAGGAGGAAGGAGGGAAGGGAGAGGAGGGAAGAGGGAGAAGGGGAGGGAGGAGGAAAGGAGATGGAAAAAGGAGGAGGGGAGGGAGGGGAAGGAGGAGACAGGAGGAAGAAGAAGCGGAGGAGGGAGGAGGGGAAGGAGGAAGGGAGGAGTGAAGGGAGGAAGGAGGAGGGGAAGAGGAGAGGGAGAGGAGGGGGAGGGGAAGAAGAGGGACTAGGAGGGAGAGGAACGGGGAGGGGAAAGAGAGGAAGGGGAGGAGTGGGAGGAGGAAGGAAGAGGAAGAGGTGGGGTTAGGAGGGAGAGGGGAGGGAGGAGGGGGAGGAGGAGGGGAGGGAGGGGAAGGAGGAGGGAGGAGAAAGAGGACGGGGAGGAGGAGGGAGAGGCAAAGGAGGAAGGAGAGGAGGAAGGAGGGAAGGGAGAGGAGGGAAGAGGGAGAAGGGGAGGGAGGAGGAAAGGAGATGGAAAAAGGAGGAGGGGAGGGAGGGGAAGGAGGAGACAGGAGGAAGAAGGAGCGGAGGAGGGAGGAGGGGAAGGAGGAAGGGAGGAGTGAAGGGAGGAAGGAGGAGGGGAAGAGGAGAGGGGGAGGAGGGGGAGGGGAAGAAGAGGGACTAGGAGGGAGAGGAACGGGGAGGGGAAAGAGAGGAAGGGGAGGAGTGGGAGGAGGAAGGAAGAGGAAGAGGTGGGGTTAGGAGGGAGAGGGGAGGGAGGAGGGGAGGGAGGGGAAGGAGGAGACAGGAGGAAGAAGGAGAGGAGGAGGGTGGAGGGGAAGGAGGAAGGGAGGAGGAGTGAAGGGAGGAAGGAGGAGGGGAAGAGGAGAGGGAGAGGAGGGGGAGGGGAAGAAGAGGGACTAGGAGGGAGAGGAACGGGGAGGGGAAAGAGAGGAAGGGAAGGAGTGGGAGGAGGAAGGAAGAGGATGAGGGTGGGGTTAGGAGGGAGAGGGGAGGGAGGAGGGGGAGGAGGAGGGGAGGGAGGGGAAGGAGGAGGGAGGAGAAAGAGGACGGGGAGGAGGAGGGAGACGCAAAGGAGGAAGGAGAGGAGGAAGGAGGGAAGGGAGAGGAGGGAAGAGGGAGAAGGGGAGGGAGGAGAAAGGGAGATGGAAAAAGGAGGAGGGGAGGGAGGGGAAGGAGGAGACAGGAGGAAGAAGGAGCGGAGGAGGGAGGAGGGGAAGGAGGAAGGGAGGAGTGAAGGGAGGAAGGAGGAGGGGAAGAGGAGAGGGGGAGGAGGGGGAGGGGAAGAAGAGGGACTAGGAGGGAGAGGAACGGGGAGGGGAAAGAGAGGAAGGGGAGGAGTGGGAGGAGGAAGGAAGAGGAAGAGGTGGGGTTAGGAGGGAGAGGGGAGGGAGGAGGGGAGGGAGGGGAAGGAGGAGACAGGAGGAAGAAGGAGAGGAGGAGGGTGGAGGGGAAGGAGGAAGGGAGGAGGAGTGAAGGGAGGAAGGAGGAGGGGAAGAGGAGAGGGAGAGGAGGGGGAGGGGAAGAAGAGGGACTAGGAGGGAGAGGAACGGGGAGGGGAAAGAGAGGAAGGGAAGGAGTGGGAGGAGGAAGGAAGAGGAAGAGGTGGGGTTAGGAGGGAGAGGGGAGGGAGGAGGGGGAGGAGGAGGGGAGGGAGGGGAAGGAGGAGGGAGGAGAAAGAGGACGGGGAGGAGGAGGGAGACGCAAAGGAGGAAGGAGAGGAGGAAGGAGGGAAGGGAGAGGAGGGAAGAGGGAGAAGGGGAGGGAGGAGGAAAGGAGATGGAAAAAGGAGGAGGGGAGGGAGGGGAAGGAGGAGACAGGAGGAAGAAGGAGCGGAGGAGGGAGGAGGGGAAGGAGGAAGGGAGGAGTGAAGGGAGGAAGGAGGAGGGGAAGAGGAGAGGGGGAGGAGGGCGAGCCCAGCACACGGCCAGCAGGTGGCAGCATTGCTCAGGGAGCAGTGTGGGGAGGGGTCTGCCCGATTCCCAGCCAGCGCAGACCAGACATGGGGACCTGGATTCCAGGGCCCTGCCCAGGACTGGTTCCCAATGGACCCAGGCCCCATCCGGACACCGGCCCGCAAGCCTGGGTGACCCCGGCAAGTGGCCTCTGCTCCCCGCCCAGAGTCTGTCCGAGGCAGGGCCTGGCAGCCCCACGGCCCTGGTTCTGTCCAGAGGACCCACTGGCCGCACACACCCCCCCCCCCCCGCCACGCCCCTGGGCCCCAGGCGCCGGCAGCCCGGCCCTCCCTCCCTCTGGGGGTGGGGACAGGCCTGGGCAGAAGAACCCTCATTTAGGACTCACGGTGGGGGGGGGGGGGTCCAGGAGGACAGCCCTGTCCACTACCCCCGTGGACGAAGGCAGCAGCCGGGGCCCCCTCTGCTCCCTGGACAACAACCACGCCTACTTCGTCCTGGTGGAGCCTGGGCCTCCCGGGAAGGGGGACGGGCCGACGGAGCTGCGGCTGAGGCTGGAAAAGCACATCTCGGAGCAGAGAACCGGCTATGGGGGTGAGACCTGTCCCGGGGCAGGTGGTGGGGGGGGTGGTCATGGGGACACGGGGTGTGCGCATTCCGGGCTGAAGGCACTGAGCGTGCCTGAGTGTGGAGACCTGGCCTCTGGGGGTCTGGGATGGGAAGCGGTCAGTGCGTTGGTGGGGGCGCAGCTAGGAGTTTGGCCCCGCCGGGCAGCGACATTCCTGCCGGATGACAGAGTTGCTGGTTTGTTCGCCCGCCCCGGGGCTCCCCGGGGGCGGGGGTGGGGGGGGCTCGGGGCTTGGGAAGGAAACGCATTTGCGAGCTTTGAAAGGCCTGGTTTCCTCGACGAGCCAAGCTAGCCACGAGGTACGCTGCCACCAGAGGGCAGTGTTGCCCAAGGAACGGATGTGACTGTGGCCAGAGGTGGGTTTGAAAGCTGGGTTTCTAGTATTAAGAAATACCAGCGCGTAAGTAAAGTGTATACACACGATATATAACTGCCTACGATATTTATAAACAGCCTAAATATCTGTTAACTGAGTATTCTTTAAGAATAAAAACACGGTCGAGGCCCGCGTTTAGACCACGTCGGTGGTGGGGGGCTCCGGCTCGCTGAAGCCTGGACGGCACGCACCGGTCTGTCCCCTAGATTCAACGAGGAGGCCGCTCTGGGAGTCAGAGGGGCCCGCCGCTCCCTGCCTCCCCGGCGTCCTCCCCGCGTCGGGAGTCTCGTTTCCGGCTAACGTTTGGGGGCGAAGCTGACCAAGGCCCCTCCCCTACTCTTTGGTTTGCTCCCGCGGGCCTGCAGGGCGATCGGCAGAGCTTTCTGCCACGACGGGAATGGAGGCGCTTGAAACGTGGCTGGTGCAGCCAGGGATTGAGTGTTTCACTTCGCTTACGTTCCTCTGTGTCTAAATATCTGTGAGCGGCCCCACTGGGCAGTGGGGTGCGGGGCTGACGTCCTTGTCCCCAAGCGAAGGGGCTCGTGTCTGGATGTGATATGCAGCCTGCAGCCCACACTTCACTAGAAAAAGCCTCCGGGCAGGCGTCTCCCTAGATAATGTTGGGGGTGATGGCCAGCGGCCTGGGTGCCCACCCCACGGGGAGGCTGCCAGGGTCCCCACTTGCTCGGACACCTGGGAGGACTTGGCCGGCGCTCTGTCCGCAGGCACCAGCAGCATCGAGATCCCCGTCCTCTGTCTGTTGGTCAACGGCGACCCCAGCACCCTGGAGGTAGGGCAGGGGAGGGAGGTGGGGGCCTGGCGGGAGCCCCCTCCCCGGCCTGGGACGCGGTACCTCTGGCACGTGGGCCCAGGGCGGCCCCTGAGCTGACTCGGGGTCCACTCTCCCCGCCACGCCGCCTCAGAGGGTCTCCAGGGCCGTGGAGCACGCTGCCCCGTGGTTGATCCTGGCAGGCTCAGGGGGCATCGCGGACGTGCTGGCTGCCTTCGTGAACCAGCCCCACCTCCTGGTGCCCCAGGCGGTGGAGAAGCAGTTCAAAGAGAAGTTTCCCGGAGAACGTTTGTGCTGGGAGGATGTCATGCACTGGACCCAGCTGGTAGGGGCCCCCCCCGCAGGACGAGGCCCCCCTCCCGGGTGGGCCGCTCCCCGGGGGGAAAGTCCTGCTGGGCGTCTCCGTGCCCCCTGTCCACGAGGAAGGGCCCAGCCTCCTCCCTTTCCCAACAAAGCCTCCAAGCCCGCCCTGGCTTCAGGCCCCTGGCCTGCCCCCTGCCCCCAGGGCCACTCAGGGCCTTTGTCCCGGTGTCCCAGCTGCAGAACATCACCTCCCACCCACACTTGCTCACCGTGCACGACTTCGAGCAGGAGGGCTCCGAGGAGCTGGACACCATCATCCTCAAGGCCCTGATAAAAGGTGAGGGCGCAGGGGCAGGGGGTGAGCGGGGGCGCCAGCTGTGCAGGGCTGCTCCCCGCACCCGCCCCCGCCCCGTCCTGGGCCTCACCCTCCAGGATCTGACACGGGCATGGGGCCGGGCCACCGCCCGGGGACCACGTCAATCAGCAGCCAGGACTCCCGGGACGGCACCCCTCTGCCGTGCGTGTGTGTGTGTGTGTGTGTGCGTGTGCTCACGCATGCACCTGTGTGCGTCACGTGCGGGCGTGTGCCTGTGTGAGTGAGCGTGTGCCTGAGTGCCTGTGCCTGCGTGCGGGGCCCAGTGCTCGCTTTTCCAGCAGCACATGTAACAAAACTGGAACGACACAGGGATGGCCCTGGCTTCTGTGCAAATTTGTCCAGCGTTCTGTGCTCGACAAGTTTCAGTTTGACATATCTTACTGTAATTTAAGAAACTGAAGCGTTCAATCCAGCGGCTTTTAGTGCATTTGCGAGTTGTGCGGCCATCCTCAGTGTCTAATTCCAGAACGTTTGCATTGCCCCAAAGGCAGTCTGGCACCAGTCAGTCACTGCCCGTTTCCCTGGCCCCCGGTGGCCACCGGCTCGCTTTCTGCGTGGACGGATTTGCCCCTCTGGGGCCCTTCCCATCCGTGGGCTCCCGCCGTGGGCCGTGTTCGGCTCCCTCCTCTGAGCCCGTGTTTCTGGAGAGCACCCACGCTGTGGCCTGCTGGTGCCTCCCTGCTTTCCAGGGCCGAGGGACACTCCACGGAGCGGAGGGACCGCCTGTGTCTCTCTGTTCCTCGATGACAGACACTGTGCTGTCCCCGCTGTTTGGCTGCCCCTCGAAAGGCTTTTCATGGCGGAGACGCACCGTGCCGAGGGCCTGACCTCGGGCAGCCAGACACAGACCCAGGCCGGGAGGGGCAGGGGGGCCGGGACGCCCTCGACGGCGGGGGGCCGGGGGGGGGGCCGGAAGCTCCTCCAGACAGACCGTCCGCTCCCCCCGGCTCCGCTCCCCCCGTCCCGTCGGGGTCCCGGGAGCCATCATCTCTGCCGACAACCTCGCGACGCCGTGGGCCTCTCGCCGTCGTCGCTCAGGGGGCGTGACGCGGGCCACGGCTCCAGGGCTGCGTGTCCCGAAGACCACCGCGAGGGGCCCTGGGCTCGCCGCTCACCTCCCGCCCGCTCTGCCCGCAGCCTGCAAGAGCCACAGCCAGGAGGCGCAGGACTACCTGGACGAGCTCAAGCTGGCCGTGGCCTGGGACCGCGTGGACATCGCCAAGAGCGAGATCTTCAACGGGGACGTGGAGTGGAAGGTGCCCGCCCGCCCACCCGCCGGCCGGCGCCTCCGGAGCCTCGCCTCTGGCCAACACAGGGGCGAGCGCCGAGTTGAGGGCCTGGGGGCAGGCGGCGCCCCGAGGGCCCCTTCTGCCCCACGCGGCCGGGGGGCGGGGGGGGGGGCAGGGAGGCCACGGCTCCCGCTCACTCGGCCCCTCTCCCCGCCCCGGGCGTGTCGGGTGGCGGCCCCAGTCCCGCGACCTGGAGGAGGTGATGATGGACGCGCTGGTGAGCGACAAGCCCGAGTTCGTGCGCCTCTTCGTGGACAACGGCGCCGACGTGGCGGACTTCCTGACGTTCGGGCGGCTGCAGCAGCTGTACCGCTCGGCGCCCCCCAAGAGCCTGCTCTTCGACCTGCTGCGGCGCAAGCACGAGGAGGGCCGGCTGACGCTGGCCGGCCTGGGCGCCCAGCAGGCCCGCGAGCCGCCCGAGGGCCCGCCCGCCTTCTCCCTGCACGAGGTGTCCCGCCTGCTCAAGGACTTCCTGCACGACGCCTGCCGCGGGCTCTACCAGGCGGTGAGCGGGGCCCGGGCCGGGCGGGGCGGGGCGGGGCGGGGTGGGGCGGGGCGGGGCCACCCTGACGCTGACGGCCCGGTCCCGCAGGAGCGGGGCCCGGCCGGGCGGCCCGAGGCCCGGAAGGGGCTGCTGGACCTGAACCGAAAGAGCGAGAACCCGTGGCGGGACCTGTTCCTCTGGGCCGTGCTGCAGAACCGCCACGAGATGGCCGCCTACTTCTGGGCCATGGTGGGTGGGCCCCGGACTGGGGGGGCGGGGGGAGCCGGGCAGGGGCGGCGTGGTGGGCGGCCTCCTCAGACCCCGTCTCCCAGGGCCAGGAGGGGGTGGCCGCCGCTCTGGCCGCCTGCAAGATCCTCCGTGAGATGTCCCACCTGGAGGCGGGGGCCGAGGGGGGCCGCGGCGGGAGCGAGGCCAAGTACGAGCAGCTGGCCCTGGGTGAGCCACCGGCCTGGCGGGGCGCAGCGGGGCTCTGGGCGGGGCCCTGGGCACACACCGGGTCCTGCTACCCCTCGGGACGTTTGGGGTGACTGACGGGGGAGGGAAGGGCCCTGGGCAGGTCGGGCGGGCAGGCCTCGGCAGCCCCCGGGGGGGGGGGGGGGGAGCGGGCGCAGGGCAGAGGAGGGAGGGGGCGCATGGGCGAGTGCGGGCGGCCGGCGCCCTCGGGCAGGCCTCTTCTCCGAGTGCTACCGCAGCAGCGAGGACCGCGCCTTCGCCCTGCTGGTGCGTCGGAACCGCTGCTGGAGCAGGACCACCTGTCTGCACCTGGCCACCGAGGCCGACACCAAGGCCTTCTTTGCCCACGACGGGGTGCAGGTGAGGGTCTGGCTTCGGGGAAGGCCGTCAGGGGCAAAGCGGACAGCAGACGGGAGGTGCCCCGGGAGCCCCCCTCCGCCACTCTCCGTGGCCGTGCCCCCCCCCCCCACTGCTTTCCACGTCCTGGCCGTACAGGGCAGGGGCTGCTCGGTTCCTGGACGGCACCTGCCTGGCTGCCTCCTTGTTGTCGCCAGCCCTTTCTCCACTTGGGGTCTCAGCAGAAGTGCTACCTCTTCAGCTCAGCCCTCCCAGACCCCCAAACCCGGCCTCCCCGTTGAAGGTTGTCCCCACCAGGATGGATGGCAGGTGGGGGGGGGGGGCGATGCTTCAGCCGAGCCTTGACGGGCACGCCCGGTGTCCGGCCCAGCATGGGCAGAGCTGTGGGGGGTGGGGACCGGAGGCTGTGCCTCTATTTCAGGCTTTCCTGACCAAGATCTGGTGGGGGAACATGGCCTCGGGCACGGCCATCCTGCGGCTGCTGGGGGCCTTCCTCTGCCCGGCCCTCATCTACACCAACCTCATCACCTTCAGGTCTGTTGGGTGCGGGCAGCCGCCGGGGGCGGTGGGGGGGCCCCACTGGCCAAAGACCCCGCCCACATCCCTCCCCAGGGCCCCCTGCGCTTCCTTTGCTGGCTGGGTGCTCCGGTGCCCTTCCCGCGGGCCCTGAGGGTGCCCCGTGCTCACAGCGAGGAGGCCCTGCTGAGGACGGTCCCCGAGGGCCTCCAGGAGCTGGACGGCCTGGACTCAGAGAGGAGCCTGCTGTGCAGCCCGGGCAGCCGGTGAGGGCCGGGGGGCGGGCCGGCCAGGGGGCTGGACTCACTCCGCGGGGCCCCTGCCGCCGGCCTCACCGCCGTCCGCGGTCTCTCCTCGCGGCGCAGGCGGGACGCGCTGACCGGGCCACCAAGGGCTCGGGGTGACCGAGGTCCACGTGCTGCCTTCCTGCTGACGCGCTGGCGGATGTTCTGGGGGGCGCCCGTGACCGTGTTCCTGGGGAACGTGGTCATGTACTTTGCCTTCCTGTTCCTGTTCACCTACGTCCTGCTGGTGGACTTCAGGCCACCTCCCCAGGGGCCGTCTGGGCCCGAGGTCACCCTGTACTTCTGGGTCTTCACACTGGTGCTGGAAGAGATCCGGCAGGTCAGTGGTGGGCCCTGCGCCCCCGCCCCCCCGCTCCCCTGCTCCCACTGGCCTGGACGGGGCGGGGCGTCCCCAGCCAGCTGTCGGTGGACCGTCCGCCCCTCTGCCCTCTGCCCTCTGCCCTCTGCCAGGGATTCTTCACGGACGAGGACGCGAGTCTGGTGAAGAAGCTCACCCTCTACGTGGAAGACCACTGGAACAAGTGCGACATGGTGGCCATCTTCCTGTTCGTCGTCGGCGTCACCTGCAGGTGTCTGGGGCCCAGAGGCCTGGGATGCGGGCCCCTCGGGTGGGCCGCTGGGCGGGCTGGCTTCAGGACGAGGCCTCGGAAGGCCTCAGAAGGCCCGGCTTGTCCTTGGCCCCCGTGCTGTGTGTCCTGGGGGAAGCTCCTTCCCCTCTCTGGGCACTAGCGGCACCCCCACTACGGCCCCCACCCCAGGATGCTGCCCTCAGTGTTTGAGGCGGGTCGCGCGGTCCTCGCCGTGGACTTCATGGTGTTCACGCTCCGACTCATCCACATCTTCGCCATCCACAAGCAGCTGGGCCCCAAGATCATCATTGTGGAGCGGATGGTGAGCCCCGGGTCCCGCCTGGGGGCCGGGGTGGGGGTGGGGGAGCTGGTGAAATAGCGCCCCCCCCCCCCCAGCCAGGCGGCCGCTAACGCTCTCCGTTCTTCCCCCAGATGAAGGACGTCTTTTTCTTCCTCTTCTTCCTGAGTGTGTGGCTGGTGGCCTACGGCGTGACCACACAGGCCCTGCTGCACCCCCACGACGGCCGCCTGGAGTGGGTTTTTCGCCGCGTCCTCTACCGGCCTTACCTGCAGATCTTCGGGCAGATCCCGCTGGACGAGATCGATGGTCAGCACGCAGCCCGCCTGGGGGGGGGGGGGGGGGGCGTGTCCCTGAGCCAGCTGGACACAAGATCCCCTGCTTCCTACGGTGCCGTCAGATGGGGTCCAGTTTACGGAGCCTCCTTTCAGAAGACCCTGGACGTGGGGCCCTTGAGAGGAGCCGGCTGAGATGGGGAGGCCCCTGAGGACAGTCCCCAGGCCCCACACACCTGCACAGGGTCGGGCCCAGCCCAGGGGCGGCTCCGGGAGGACTTTTGTTGGTCACAGAGACCTTTCCCTGTGGGCCCCAGGCTGGAAACTGAGGCACCAGGAGGCTGCAAGGCAGCCTCTGCTGGGGGGCCCGGAGGCCGGCCTGCTTTGGGATGGTTTGTGCCAGGGCAGGTGCCGCGGGGGCAGGGCCGAGGCCATTCCCGTCCGTCTGCAGGCGGCCTCTGTGCGGGGCCGAGGGCCAGCCAGCATAGGTTCCGAGACTGTCCCAGGACCGTGGGGACGGTGCGGGAGGCAGAGCCGCTCCGCCGTGGGGGCTGGTAGGTGTAGGGGAGCCCTGGCTTGGGGGCAAGCCCCCGACACGGCTGGGACTCGGTGAGGAGGAGGAGGAGAGGGAACCAGCCCCTCCAGGACGGTGAGCCAGCACCAGGGGCCGTTCACTCAGGCTGGTGCCGGACCAGGGCCACCGGGGCTCCAGGGCGCCCCCGGGCACATGGTGTGTGTCTAAGGCCGGGCCCCAGGCGCCGGAGCCAGTGAGACGAGGTCGGGTGCCCGCCACACGCACTGAGTGTCTGTCAGTGGGGTGAGAGTGTGAGGGGAGCGGACCCGAGCCGCCAAGATGGGGAGGGGCGTTGCCACCGTGGAAACCAGCTAACTGGGGTGTTCTGAAAGCCCCTTTCCTTGGACTGTTTTCTTAGCACCACCTCCCTCCTCCCTCCCCCCCCTCCACCGCCCAGCTGGGATTCCTTTGCTCATCCGGAGTGCTCCAGGCCCTGGCTGCCCTCCCCATTGGCCCCTGCCCAGCCCTGTACTGCAGGGACCCTCTGGAGGAGGGCAGGGGTGGGGTCACTCCCGGGGCCACCAGGGGAGGGCAGAGGTTGTGCAGACTTCCGGGGGTGGGGGGTGGACGGTCCTAGCCCCAGGGGCTGCCTCGGGAAGGCCTGAGTGCAGGCTGTGGCACAAAGTCCATGACTGGGGCCAGGTCGGGGCACAGCCCACCGTGCAGGCCCCTTCCCCTCCCGGGGCCTGGGCTTCCTGTCTGCTCAGGCCTCTGGGCCACACACCACCACGCGGGGCAGGGCTGTGGTGATTCACTAACGTGTGCACCCTGGGGTCCCGGAGCCCAGAGTGCCCCCCCACCCCTGCCGTCCGGTCCCCTTGTGCCAGGAGGGAGCCCTGGGGCGGAGCTCCTGGTCTGGCCTCCAGACCCACGGACACTTTAACTTCCAGCCTGGCCTCATGGCGCCTCTGAGAGTCACAGGGGTCTCACTGCTCCCGAGCCTGGGCGCAGGGGAGAGAGGAGGGTCCGGAATCGGCCCTGAGCAGACCTACAGGCCAGGGCAGGGCAGGGTCTGGGAAGATGCTGCTTCCCCACCCCCTTCTGCACGCTCGCAGCTCACCGTGGGCTCCTGGCACAGACTGACTCGGGGGACATTAGGAGAGGACCTCCCTCCAGAGAGGGAGCCACGGACACACGAAAACAGCCCCTGCCGGCCCGACACATGTGCACAGTGGGGACACGGGCACACAGGTGTAGACAGAGGGACAGAGGCCCCCAGTGTCACCTGGACTCGGTCACAGAGCAAAGACCAGGAGGGGCAGCCACAGAAACACAGCCGAACGTGTGGGCGTGTGCAGCGTCCACACGGGCACGCACACGGGCACGCGCACATACACAGCCTGCATGCTCACCCACTGATACCTGCTCCTTCCTTCCTTGCCTCCCATCCATGAGCATGAGGAGGGGACTGGCTGGTGAGGGGCCAGAGGTGTGATCCTCGGGCCCCCCAGGGCGTGCCTGCCCAGGGCGCAAGGCTCAGCCTGCTCCCAGACCCAGCATTCACTCCCACTGCCCGGAGAACATTCTTTGAGCTGGCATGGCCCAGAGATGCCGTGTCCACGGTGCCTGCCGCAATCAGTGCCAAGGGCTGCCTGGCCAGATGAGCTTTGGAGGTGATGCAGACTCGCCCCCCTGCTGGGTGCCATGTGACAGGCCTTAGTGTTATAAAGGCCCTGAGAAGTCCTGCAGGGGGAGACACGGTCACCCGTGTCTAGGGCAGCTTTCTCCAAACCAGCTTTGAGCACAGCCTTTGGTGCGGGGAGGTAGGGAATCCACACAACCACCAGCAGAAACTGGGGTCCTCTGTGCCCACCTGCCAAATGGCTCTGCCCTCAGAACGTGTGGCCCTGGCCATGACCCCAGTCAGGTGGAGGTGGAGAGTGGACCAGTGCCCCCAGGCTGACCATCCATCCGGTTTGACAGGACTGGGGTGTCCTGAGACGGGAACTTTCAGTGCTAAACCAGACAGTCCCCCCGTCAACCGGGACAGCTGGTCACCCGGCCAGGGGCTACGTCCCCGGGGGCCCCAGCCCTAGGGGGAGGCCCTCCAGATCCAAGGGTGCCCCTGTGGCCGCCCCGCCCCCACCACACCACTCCCGTTTCAGAAGCCCGTGTGAACTGCTCCCTACACCCCCTGCTGCAAGAGGGCTCAGCCTCCTGCCCTAACCTCTATGCCAACTGGCTGGTCATCCTCCTGCTGGTCACCTTCCTGCTGGTCACCAACGTGCTGCTCATGAACCTGCTCATCGCCATGTTCAGGTGCCCCCTCCCCCACGCTCCCCTCGTGGGCACCCCCAGGCCCGGCTGTCCCGGCCCAGACCTGCTCATCCCTCCGGCCCGGGGGCTGCGGGGGTCTCTCCACCCCCGGGAGGGGCTGGGGCCTGTGTGGGGAAAGGCCTGAGTCTGAGGGGTCACCCCAAACACTGGCTCCCCTTCCGCCGGGCCCCGGCTGCAGGCAGAGGGAGGGCAGGGCCCCGAGGAAGGGAAGGTCAGGGGGAGGGTCGTCCCCTCTGGAACCAGAGGCCCGGGCTTGTCCAGCAGAGCGGAAGGGGACCTGAGTGGACTCCATTCCAGACACACCCGCAGACACGGCCAAGTCGGTGATCTGAGATGATCACAGAAGAGGGCGCCCCCCGGCTCTGGCAACAGCTTGGGAGGAGAGGGGGTGCCCGTGTGTCCCCCATCACCCACACGCCGGCCCCACAGCTACACGTTCCAGGTGGTGCAGGGCAACGCGGACATGTTCTGGAAGTTCCAGCGCTACCACCTCATCGCGGAGTACCACGAGCGCCCCGCCCTGGCCCCGCCCTTCATCCTCCTCAGCCACCTGAGCCTGGCGCTCAAGAGGCTCTTCCAGAAGGGCGCTGAGCAGAGGCGGGCGCGCCTGGGTGAGGCCACAGGCCTGGACCCGGCCCGGCTGCCCCGGACTGCAGGGGGCGGGGGGGGGGGGGGGGGGGAGGGAGGGGCGATGTGCCCAGTGGGCAGGCGAGGAGAGGCCGCGCCCCTCCCTAACCCCCCCCAACCCCAGAGCCACTGGCACAGGGCTGAGCCTGGAGTTCTCTGCAGGGGGGCCGTCCCCCTCTCTCCACCTCACAGCCCGGGCTAGCCGTGGTGGCTGAGGCCCGCTGCCCTGGCCCTGGGCTCCCCTGGCCCCGAGGCCCACCTGGCTCTGGCCAAGCCTGTGCCGTCCCGACCTTCCCAGAGAGAGACTTGGTGGAGCCCCTGGACCAGAAGGTGGTCACCTGGGAGACGGTTCAGAAGGAGAACTACCTGAGCAGGCTGGAGAGACAGAGGAAGGACAGCAAGGAGGAGGTTCTGAGGAAAACCGCCCACAGGTGCGCGGGTGCCCCGGGACCCCGGGCCTGGGGGCAAGCGTCTGTGTCCCCTGCAGCGCCTCCCAAGGGAGGGCCGGACCCCGAGTGGGGCGCGGGGTGTCGGGCCCTCTCCTGCCCGTCACCTGAGGGTAGGGGGCCCTCACCCGCAGCCCTGCACCTGCCTGAGCTGGGCAGACCGAGGCTGGCAGGGGCAGGAGCCTGGCCTGCCCTGCTTTGGGGGGACGGGGGGGCCAATACAGGGGGTGTCCTCCCAGCTCTGGGGTCTCCCGAGTGGAATTCCTCCCCCCGTCCTCTGGGTCTCCCCCCAAAATGGTCCATCCCAACTGTCCAGGCGCCCGCGGCCCCTGCCTGCCTTTGTCCCCAACTCTTGCCCCCGTGGAACTCAGCCCCCATGGAGCTCCCAGGGAGGGCTCAGAAGGGCTCTCTGTACCCAGACCTGGGAATGAGAGAAAAGGACACCCCACCCAGAGAGGGTTCAGGGACCCCAAACCCACCCAAAGGGCCTCAGGGGAGGATGGGGAGCATCTGGGAATTTGGAGCGCCCTCTACCGACCAGCTTCTGCCACAGGGTGGACATCATGGCCAAGTACCTCGGGGGGCTGAGAGAGCAAGAAAAGCGCATCAAGCACTTGGAGTCACAGGTAGACAGGGAGACCTCGTGCCCTTCTCCTGGGAGGGGGCCCTCACCCGCAGCCCCGCGCCCAGGGCGGGCTGAGGCCCTGGAGAGGTCCACTACCTGTCCCTGTCCCCACAAGCAACTTCAGAGACACTGTGCCCTCCCTGGAGAGGGTTCTGGAAAACACATGCCCTCCCTGGAGTGGGTCCTGCACTCAAGACCCCTCACTGTCCACACTCCACACCCACACTCCTTCCCTCAGGCACAGCCAGCAGAGGGGAGGGTCACGGGGCAGCAGGGCCTGGGGCTGCCCCGGACGCCTCTCTCCTCTAGGTCGACTACTGCACAGCGCTCCTGTCCTCCATGGCCCAGGGCGGCTCCTACCGGAGTAAGCGGGGTGTGGGGAAGGCAGAGGGCGGGGAGGGGCACAGGCTGATATGCAGACGGGTGGAGGGCTGTCGCTGTGCCCCGTCGCTGCCTTCTCTGGGTCTCTGCTTCTCCCTGTCCTGGGAGGGGACTGGCCCAGGTCTCCGACGGCCCTCGGCTGGCCACAGTCCTTAGGGTGGGGCAGGTACCCTCTACCGAGGCCCATCGACTCAGCCAGGCGTGAGGGCTTGGCCAGGCCGACTCCGGGAGGCCCTGCCTGGCAGCACGCACGCCCCTGCCCTGCTTCCCCAGCCCTCGACCCAGAGCCACCAGATCTGTCCCCTGTTCACAGTAATGAGCTACCTCTCCCTTCCCCGGGCCCGCCCCACCGGACACCCAGCAGCTGAGGGGTCTTCCTTCCTCACCAGACTCTCAGAACACCGAAGACGGACACCAGCAAGCCTCTGCCGGGCACAGAGAGGGCGTGGGCAGCGGGGGGCACCCAGAGGCTGGCCGGCTGCTCTCGGACACCTGAGCATTTGGACTGTCAGCGCACCGGGCCCACCTCTCCCAGAGCCCCAGGCCTGGCCCTCTGGCCCAGACCAGGATGGGCAGGCGGGAACGTGGCCCTTAGCTGGCCGTCCTGGGCCCCTGAAGATACACTGAACTGCCCCTGCCTCCGGTGGAGCCCTCAGTGGGCTGTGGCTCGAGTGGCCTTGTCAAAAGGAACCACTCCTTGCCCTGCCTGGCACCTTCCCGGGACCTCCCTCCACCTGGGAGCATGGTGGGCCCTCTCCCAGGCCGGTGGAGAGCCCCGTGGGTCCCCATCCCGAACCGCCCGGCCTGGGCTGACAGCACTTGCTGAGTGCCGTGCCTAAAGCACCTCCCGTCTGTTGGGCAAGTCTCCCACCCACCCTGTGTTACCCGCCAAAAGACGGATTTGTCCAGAACATTAGTGGCTGCTTCTGCCCTTTAGGACCGGGGCCAGTGTTTACTACGCTCGTGGGCTCACACCCCGCACACCCCCAACTGCTCGCGTGGCATGGTGAGCGCTGGACTGTGTCCGGCCTGGGCGACGGCCCCGGGACACTGCCCCCAAAGCTGTTCCATCTTAAGAGAACACAGCCACACCAAGCCAGTGAAGGCCGGGGGACAGTGGACACAGGTTTACCTGGGGGTCCTGTCCTGTGGGGTCGGGGTCCAGGCTCCTGTGCTCCCCCCGGCTTCGGTGAGCGGCTCAGGTCGGTCCCCGCTTCCTTCCTTCCCCTCTGGGGGCCGATCTCCACTAAGCCCCGTACCAGGCACAGGGGGTGCGTGCTTGCTCCTGTCTGCCTTCCCTGACACCTTCAGGGGGCAGATGTGCTGCTGCGGAACCGAGCGTCAATTTATAAATCCTGTGTCCCCTTGACACCGAGTTGGGGGGGCGCACGTGAGGGGGCAGGGAGCCTGTACATGGCGGACGGCAGAGGAGACCCTAAGGTGAGGGTCTATACAGAGATACAGAGTCTGAGGAATACCCACGACCTTTACTGTTGCCCCACAAGGTGGGCAGGGCTCTTGCCATCCGCAGGCAAGCTGTCTGCTTCAGAGACCACTCCCCTGAGCCCCCCCCCCCGCCCCCCGCCCCCCGCACGCTGGTCCCTCCTACTAGCAGCCTGCAGGCTCCCTTCCCAAGGCGGGCAGTGACCCCAGCCGCCCCGCTCCGCCAGCCTGGTCAGGGAACGCCAGCCGGGCAGGCTCCTCTCTCAGACCTCAGCACCCGGGGCCTCGGGTCTGTTCTTGTTCCGGAAATGGTCTCTGCTCCGCTTCCTGCTGCCATGGAAGCCAACGGTCTCCACCACTGGAGGCCCGGCTTCTGACCCAGCGGGGGCAGCCCCCGGGCGCAAGCCCACCTCCTGAAGGCCCCCAGGGGCGCTGCTCCGCTCCTCAGCCTCGGGGCTCCCAGGCCCCGCCAGGTGGGCCAGCTCCACCGGACCCTCGCCCCCTGCCGCTCCCAGGTTCCCAGGGGCAGCCCCGCCTGGCTCTCCTGCCTTCCTCAAGGCCCTCTTCCTCTCAGGTCTGGCTTCGGCCGCCCGGGCCGGTTTGGTGAAGACGACTCTCCCCTCCCCGCAGCTGGAGGGGTCCTGGTTGAAAGAGGGCGTGTAGTCGCCGGGGACGGCCAGGCTCTTCGAGCCCAGGAAGGCCAGCGCGGCGGCCCGATTGCTCTGCTCGCTGGCCTCGGCCACGTTTTCCAGGCTGTACTTGGTCCAGCGCTCGGGGTGGGCCACGTAGTCAGGGACGGGGGGCCGCTTCGGGAGGGCAGGGCTCTGGCCGGCCCCGCCTGGGCCCCCCGCCGCAGGCTGGCTTGAGGGCGCCGGTGGCCGTGTGGAGTCCCCACTGTCACCGGGCAGAAGCTGCCTGGCTGCCCCCTCCAGACAGTCGAAGATGTTGTGGCTGCGCCGGGAGAAGGTGGAGCTCGTGTCCCTCAGGTGGAACGGCTGCGCCGAGGCCGAGGCCGAGGGGCGGCCCCTGAGAGGCAAAGCGGGCTCGTCGGGGTCTGAGTCCCCCTGGGCCTCCCAGGGCAGCACCCCCGGGGACACAGCCGCCATCTCAGCACTGCCAGGCAAGCTGAAGTCAGAGTCTGAGTCGCTGAGGGACACGGTGTCAGAAGGCAGGGTGTCATACTCTGTCCCCTGCTCAGCCTCCAGGGGCTGTCCTGCCCCTGCCTCAGCCATGTGTCCCAGGGCACACCACACCTAGACCAAAACAGCCCAAGTTCGTTTCCGACGATCGCATGCGTTTAGGACACGTCCGCCCTGTAGACCCACTGTCCCTAGGCAGGCGGCAGGATCAGCGTTAAGAATGGTGTCGTCCAGAGGAAGGGACCGGACCGAGGACCCCCGCCCCCTGAAAGCCCTCCTCTCACCTCCCCTGTCTGAGGGTCGCCGTGCAGACACGGGCGTGCTGGCACAGGCCCCCTGCTGGCACAGGCGTGGTGGCCTCAGTCCGGCTCCTTTCAGCTGCTCCACTGTAGTGGGCTGTGGGGGGAGGAGGGCCAACCATCAGATCAGACAGCAAAGGTGCAGAGGTGGTGCCACAACCCCAAGGGGCAGTCCCAGGTTTGCGAAGCCCTGACAGAGGCCAGGCGGAGAGCAGGTCCTTGGGAGCTAAGCCCGGGGAGCGGGGGTGGGTAGGCAGGGCCGGGCCTGAACCTGGGGAAACACAGCCTCCGCTTCACGAGACCGCTCTCACCAAGCAGGCTCACTTACTAACCGCAGGGCACAGCACGGAGCACAGTCCTCAAAGACTGGGCCACCCGCCTGGTCCAAGGCAAGGGGGTCTGCTCCCGACTGCTGGGAGATGCCCTGGGAGCTCCACAGGGGTCTGCGCCAGGTCCTTGGCACCTGAGGGTCAAGCTCTCAGGGAGCTGGGGTGTGGATCACCACCAGGAGCAGCCTTGCTGGGCAGAGGCAAGCCCCGCAGCAACCTCCAGCGCCGTTTCCCCGGTAACCGCCCCCACACACCTCCCCCTCCCCAGCAGAGCAGTGCTGCCCACACTCGGCACTCATTCAGCGGCCAAGCGTGGCCAAGCAGGGCACCTAGCAGCTTGCACGGCCGGGCTCAGAGGACAGCCCAGCCTCACCCACCCGTCCACCGACTCCTCCCCACCAAGCCTCCGTAGCCCAGGGTGACCCGCTGTCGTGCACCCACGAGAGACCAGGCAGGTAGGTGGACCCGGAGTGGCCGCGAGTGCCCCACGCCAGATCAGACACAGACGAGATCTCCATCGCTCTGGGGCATGACTCCCACAGTGAAAGAACAACTCCAGGAGAGAAAGGGAGCACGGGACACACGCCACCGACGTGTTTCACAGCTGGCAGGGCCGGCCAGGGAGAGATCACCTGCCAGTTGCACACACTGCTGCAGGGGAAGCTCGAGTTCCCACCAGACTCCCGCTTCCCAAATTCGCTCTCCCATCGTCCACACGGCCGGGGACTCCACCGCGACCCAGAGAAGTAGGCTGACCGGCGGGGCACTCCAGGGGGAGACGGGGACAGAGACCCGGGAGTTCTCTGCGGACTTGGGTGAGCTCAGCGGAGGCAGAGCCGAGTCCAGGCTGGGGGGCGTGGGGCTGCGGGGTCGGGGGCCTCCGAGGGGCCAGGGTCTGGGCAGGCCAGCTCCCAGGGAGCGGGACCAGGGTTTCCTCGCCGCGCTCTCTCCCCCTTGGAAGCAAACCCTTGGCTTTCTCCGCTCTATGGGCCCAGCAGGCTCTCCGTGTCGGGGGCCTGGGCGGGCCAGCGTCCGGGCCTCACGTGGCTCGGGTCCCAGGGCCCAGGCCGTGTGGCACGGGAGACACGGAGCACATTGGGGTCTCCGGGGTCGAGCCAGTAGGCTGTGGACGACGGTCTCCCAGAGACCCGACCGTCAGCGCCACCCTCCCTCGCCTCAAACCTACCGGCTCACCGCCACCTGGTGGCCTCCATTTGGCGCCGCGCTCGGCTCTCTGGGAAACCGAGTCTTCCGCTGGCCCAGCGCCGCGGCGTCCGCAGCTAGGGAACTACATCCCCCACAAGGCCCTGGGCCGCTACTCGCGAGGCCTGTTGGGCCGCTACTCGCGAGGCCTGTTGGACCGCTACTCCAGAGGCCTGTCGGGCCGTGGAGTCCCTACGCATGCGCC
The DNA here is from genome assembly GCF_022079265.1 of Lynx rufus. Lineage (NCBI taxonomy): Eukaryota > Metazoa > Chordata > Mammalia > Carnivora > Felidae > Lynx > Lynx rufus. The sequence goes on from NW_025814876.1 coordinate 19,817, forward strand.
CTCGCTTTTCTCCTTTGCCACCCCCGGAAACGGCGGCGCTCCTTCGCGCAGAGCCGGAATTGATTAAGGAAACGAGGGAGGAGGGAGAGGCAGCACTGTGACTCCCAGAATGCTCGAGGGCTAACGGCCAGCTGCGCGTTCCCAGGGCCCCAGCGCCACCTGTCGGAAGCTGCGAGCACAGAGGGCGCCTCAAGCCGGAATCACGTTATCGCGCACGGCGCTGTTACCGGGCACTTCCGGTCCGGCCGGAAGCCCGCGGCCGCGCCCCTCGTGGGTCCCGGGAGGGGTGCTGGTCTCAAGCTCCAGGCGGGCGGGGGGGGTGGCGGCCTGGCCTCGCCTGCCCACCGCGATGGCCTGGCTGGCCGCATGCGCCCGGCCCACCCTGCGAGCTCTCCGCGGGCCCCGCCCCTCCCGGGGCTGCAGTCGTGGGGTCGCGGGAAGCCCAGGGACCTCTTGTCCCCAGGGCCGCCCTCCGCAGCCCCTCAGGAGCGGCGGTCCTGGCCCCCGGCACGCACCGCACCAGCGCCCGGGCCAGGACGCCCCAGGGGCCGTGCTGCGCAGGGGGCTCCTTGGGCCACCCTGTTCTCCCAGCGACCCTCCCTGGCACACAAGGCAGAGGGGTGTGACAGGAGGGGCCAGACCCACTGAGACCCGGTGGCCCCCGAAGGAGGCAGCTCCGAGCCCTCACCGTGAATCCCAGCCAGACCCTTGTGGCCCCCAAGGGGTCAATTTAGCACACACCAGGCTGGTGCCCGCGCTCAGCTCATGGTGACATCACCCGGCACGCGGGGTGTTGAGTGGGGGGAAGCAGCCTGACCCCACAGGCAGCTGGGCCTCAGTCCACCTCGCTGGGTCGGGTGGGTGCCCTCATTCAGTGCCTGAGATCTTCCCCTCTAGCCCCTGCAAGATGCAGCTTAGGCCCGGAGCTGCCCTGCCTCTCCAGGGAATGCTTACGAGGGAGCAGCTAGACAGGCCAGGAACAGACCCTTAGACGCGTGTCCTCCACAGAGCTATCTCCCAGGAGGAGGGGCAGTGTGGCAGCCCCCTACCCCAAACACATCCTATACCCCGTTATCTGGCTGCCCTGTTCAGCTGCTTGCTCTGGGTGGTGGTAGACCAGGAGTAGGTGGGGGAGGGAGGTTGGGGGGAAGCTGTTGAAGGTGGCACAGGGCCCACCAAGGGGGCACCTGCTGTGGGGAGTGCTCTCCGGGGGGCCCATCACCGCCCACCAGCAGGTTGGCAGCACACCCTGGGCCCAGCAAGGTCCGCAGAGCTGAGCCTCACGAGCGCCAGGGTCCTTTGCCCCTCCAGCCACCCCCAGGGTCTCGGATGCTGCAGGCACAGGAAGGGGCCAGACAGTTTGTTAGCATGCCCGGTTTTTCCTTCTTTATTGAATGACTTTCAAGATGTAATTACAGTTGAAGGTGACAAGTTAGAAAGGAGAGGTGCACTGAAGGCATAAGGCTGCTTGTAGACCCGGCTCTAGACAAGTGGCAGGAGGGGAAAGAGGGTTAAAAAAGGCATGAGCCGTGCAGCCCACGGGGCAGGTGGGTGGGCCACGTGGCCCCCAGGAGAAGCCTGGCTGAGCGGGCAGAGCCCCTAAGCAGCTGCAGAAGCAGAGGGGCCCTTGCCTTGCAGTCCCCAAGGCCCAACTCACATGCCGTCTATAGGTGACTTCAGCCCCAAAAGGGAACGGGGAACTTCAGGACAAAAACAAAACCTCAGAAGTAAAAAGGCTAATAAGTGTAGCAGAGTACTACCGGAGAAGTTCTATACATAGGCGGTGGCGGCCCCTCCAGGGGGGCCCTCAGCGATGTCCGGTCACTCTAGGGCCACCGCAGGGTTCTCACCAGCCCCCCCCCACCCCCCGCAGCAGGAGCGGCTGGAGCCGCTCAGTACACGGAGCTGTTCCGGATGCCACAGCACAGCACCATGCTCAGGATCATCTCGAAGATCTGCGGGGAGAGGCGGGCGGGACAGTCAGCACCCGGAGACCCAGCGGGGACCCCGGTCAGATGCCCGGCCCGTGCGCTCACCATGATCACAGCAACCACGATGGCCGCGATGCCAATGAGATACAGCTTTCCCGAGAAGAGGTCATCGATCTTCTGGTGGCAGTCCTCCTGTGGGGTGACAGCCCGCAGCCGGTCAGGGGCGTAGGTCCTCAGGCCCCCACGGTATGGCAGCACGAGATCATTACAGAAAGAGCACGGAGGGGTTCCACCCCTCGGGAGAGGTGTGACTGGGGCCCAGTCTCTGCCAGGTTATCTCGCATCCGATTTGTTTATTTATTTTTAAATTTTTTAATGTTTATATTTTGAGAGACAGAGAGACACAGAGCGTGAGCAGGGGAGGGGCAGAGAGCAAGGGAGCCACCGAATCCGAAGCGGGCTCCGGGCTCCGAGCTGTCGGCACAGAGCCCGACGCGGGGCTCGAACTCACGAACTGTGACATCATGGCGTGAGCTGAAGTCGGACGGTCGACCGACCGAGCCAGCCGGGTGCCCCTATCACACCCGTTTTAAAACGGACGTGGAGACGGAACGTGCTGTGCGTGCTGTCTTCCACTCAGGTCGCTAGGTGCCACGAGGAGGGTGCTGATCTGGGAGGTCAGGGCGCCGTCCACACCCACTCTCCGGGGGCAGAGACTCGCCTCCCCCGGGGGCTGTCAGCAAAACCTCGGCCTCAGCCCAGCCCCCCAGCAGAGCACCCCCACTGGCCACGGCACCACCCAGCTTGGCTGTCGGCCGCATCCCTGCCAGTGCCAGCGGAGCAGCCAGGCGCTGCCCCCCCCCCCCCCCCCCACCGCCGGAGCCCTGCCCAGGGGTGGCGGCGGCCCGGCCCGCCAGCGCGTACCTTGAAGAAGTTGCTGATGACGGTGCTGCCTGAAGGACACAGGTTGTTCTTGAGAATGGAGGTGGTCAGCGCGGAGAGCGTGCTGGAGCCACAGCAGTTGAGCTGCAGAGAGCGAGGGCACCCGTGCTCAGCCCCGGGCCCTCGTGGAGAGAGGATCCGCAGGGAGATGGCCCAGGTGACCCCACAGGCTGCCGAAGCCCCAGCCGCTGCCCCAGCCTGGCCCAGGGTGGGGGGCTTGGATGGTCCACTCCAGGGGGAGCACTGAGCCCAGGGGCCCCTCCCCTCCCCTTCCTCCCTCTCAGCTGCGCTGCTCAGAGACCCCGGCACCGCAGCCTGACTGGCTCATCTGGTTCACACTGGGGACGCACAGGTCCCGGAGAATCCCCTCCAGGGGGGCTCCCGGACCCTCCAGGGGCAGGGCTGCCAGGTCCCCCACGCCCCTCCTGTTCCTGAGGAACGTGCTGGGGCCACACCCAAGAGGCCAACGCCCTGAACCCCCAGCCTCCCCGGTCCCCCGGCGCCCCCTCCCGCACCGTCTCATGGAAGGTCTTCACCACGGCCTTGGCGTTGTTGGCGTCGTCGTCTACCACGGCCTGCTGCAAAGCCTGGTCGTAGAACTGCTTCACGTCCTTGGCGATCTGGGGGAGGGGTGTGTGGGAGGGGTGAGGTCACACCCACGGCAGGGACCACCCCCCCAGTGGTGCGGGGCGGCAAGCATTCACCTGGCTCTTCTGGGAAGACATTGCTTCCAGGACAGATCTGGATGCCTCCCCCACCCCGCCCTGGGTGCTGGGAGACAGGGGGACCTGCTTCTACTTGGCCCCCATGCCACCTCCTCCAGAAAGCCCTCCGTGGCCTTTCGTCAGGGGGCGCCCCAACAGCACCTGCCATCCAAGGTCAGGCCCATCGGCTGAGCGGCAGGGGCCCTCCTCCCTCCCGTCCAGGCTGCACGGCCCCCCCCCCCCCCCCCCCACCGCCGGCCCTAGGCTCACCTGGTCTTTGTTGACAAAACCCCAGATGCCGGCAGCTACTTCACAGGCAAAGAGGATGACGAGGCAGGTGAAGAACTGAGGACGGAGTGCAGGACCCAGAGGAGGGCAGAGAAACGGGGGATTAGAGCAGGCACGGGGCAGCTTGGGGCTCACCGTCCGCAGACGACAGGCACCCGAGTGACGCACAGGTGTGCGTGGGGTGTTCGGTGGCACCGGCCGCGTGGAGTCGAGAAGCGTGTGCCGACCCTATCGCCATCCCCGCGGGGTGGGCTCTGTGTGGCGGGGCAGCTGGAGGGGCTGGCATAGCCGCGGGCCCCGTGTCCCCCGCGCACCCCGCTGCTCCCTCTCCCCACGGGAAGGGGGTGACGACACGGCGCCCGCTACCCGTGCCTCCCGGATTGGCCGGCCTTAGCTTCCCCACCAAGGCCGGCCGTGGGTCCGGGCCTCGCTCCCTATCGTTTCTGTGACTTTTCTTTAAAAACAAGAAAAGCAACTGTGGAACCGTGAGTTAGGGACCAGGCGGGACGGCAACCGAGCACGGAGGGGTTTCAGGACCAAGCAAGGCAACCAAAGGGAGAGGTCCCCAGGCCACGGAGAGAGCCCACCTCCAAGAGAGCAAGGGGGTCCCGCCAGAGTGAACGCGTGCTGCCTCCAGCGGAGCCGTGCCCCACCCTCGCCCCGCCCGGGACCTTACCGTCCCCAGCAGGCACTGGGACTCCTGGATGGCCCCGTAGCAGCCCAGAAACCCGACGAACATCATCACGGCGCCCACGGCAATGAGGATGTAGATGCCTTTGTGGGGGAGCAACAGATACCCTCAGTGCGCCACGTCCCGTAGGCCACCGCTTCCCGAGAGCCTGCCGCCCCGGACCTCCCCAGCCATGTGCGCATGGCCCCTGCCCAGGACTCGGGGCCCCCCCGCCGGAAGACAAAGGACTCCCAATGCCCCAGGGAGGAGCAGAGAGGGCCCTGCAGCCCGGCCAGCCACGAGGGCGCCTCTCCCGCACGGGCCTCCTCGTCCACGACCCGGGAGCAAGGCCGGTGAGGCCCAGGCCGGCACTGCCCGGCATGTGCTCGGTGCGCAGAGAGCTCCGCCATCAGATCCGTACCCACGGGCCCCAGGAGGGGAGGCCCTCGTACAACCTGCACCCACTCTGGCTCCTCCTAAGCTTCTGGGACTCGGGGTGGGGGAGGCGGGGCACAGAGCACCACCCCTCTCGGTGCACAGGGCCCTGAGGGGTGGGAAGAGGGAGGCAGCTGCAGGGGCCCTTCTGCCAGCAGCAGGGCATGCCCACTGCTCCTGGGCAGAGGTCAGATCCCGTGGCTCTGTGTGGCTCCTTGGGCTCGAGGGGTGGGCTCGGCTCAGCCTCTCAGCCTGCTGGACAAGGTGGCCTGGCGGCCGCGGTGCCCCACCCCACTGAGGATGGCATGTGGTGGCAGGGACAGTTCTGCCCGGGGTGCCCACCGGTCTGGGCACATGCTCCTGGGGAGGCAGGAGGGGCCACCACAGAGTTGGGAATGCCTCCGGCCTGGCCGTGCTGCCCTTCTTGGTGCCCATGACCCACCCAGACAGGGCCCTGAGCCCCTCAGGGGGTGCCAGCCATAGCCGCCTCGCAAGCCTGGGCCTGTCCCCCGGCCACCGCGACCAACACTGTGGGCAGCCCAGGCCCCGGTCCGCAGAGCCAAGACCCCCAGGGCTCCACTGTCTGGCCAGCCGGCGGGGGGGGGGGGGGGGGGGGGGTGAAGGAGGCTGGGGTTCAACCACTGGGCTCAGAAAAGCCAAAGCCTCTGGGCAGCACTCGGTGGACCTGGCTAAAGAGAAGCCTCCTGCTCCGGCCACCCTAGGGGGCTCCCGGCTCAGGGGGGCAGCACCCTCAAACTGGGTCTCCCTTCCCTCAGGCCCTGATACCCCCATCCTCAAGGCCACGTGGGACCCCCAAGTTCCCATTCCCGGGTCACTGTGTGAGGTTCGGCAAACGGCAGCAGGCGCCTGACCCCCGGCCCCACCGGGTTCTGGCAGGTGAGGTCAGGGACCCACCGGGCCCTGCGGCTCTGCCCAGGGTGCTGAGCGAACCCAGCTGACCTCCCCCTTCGCCGGCATCGGACAAAGAGCCCTTGTCAGGGACACATCTGCTTCCCCGCCTCCCTGGCAGGCCCAGCCCACACCAGGGCCAGTGGGAGGCTCCAGAAGGCCGGTCCTTGATGGGCAGGGACTGGCAGCCCATGGAGTGGGGGAGGGCAGAAGGGGGGCACCGCAGGAGCCCGGGTCCCTGGGCTGGAGCTACCCCCGAGGACAGGCATCCCCGAGGGAGGGGACAGGCTACCCCCGAGGACAGGAGCACCAAGCTGGAGGCCTCTCTGCAAGCCAGGGTCAGGTCCCGGGTGACAGCCTGATGTGGCGCCCCTAGGAGGAGCAGGCTGGTGGGAAAACGGCCACTTGACCCCCTACGCGCTTCTCCCGTGGGACCGCTTCCCCACCGGAGCCCAGGCACAGCCCTGCAGAGCAGAAGGCCTGGAGCTGCAGCAGACCCTCCCCTCCCTGCCCCCCTGCTTCCTGAACCCTCCCCTGCCCAGCCCTGGCCTGGAGTGAGGGGGAGGCTTTGCGAGAGCAGGAGTGCCCTGAGGCTTCCTTCAGGAGGGGGATCCCTTCCGGAGCCACCTGCCCACACCCACCACCACCACCCCCCCACCCCCGGCACCCCCGGCACCCCAGGCCACGCCCAGCTGTTGCTGGCTCAGACCTCTGGGGGAGGGGAGGGAGAGGCCCGAGAGGAGCCGAGCAGGAGAGAAAAGGCTCTCGTGGGTCTGGAGGATACTTCCTTGCCCTTGGACTCGTGGGCAAAGCCGACAGCTTTGTTTCTGAGGGCGCCTGGACCACCTGTGGCAGACCCTGGGTCACAGTCCTCGTGTGCACCCTCGGAGCAGGTAGGCGGAGGCACCCTGTCCTCCGGAGACTCAAACCTGGGAGGGGCTGCACAGTCCCGGGGGAGCCTGGGAATGTGGAGATGGAGGACCCCTCCCCCACGCCCCAGGGACAGCCAGCCCCAGGAAACCACTGCCAGAGTCACAAGCTCCCATCTCCAGGGAGCAAAAAGCGGCCACCCTATTGGTGCTCCTGGACCCGACCTCTCAACCTTGCAGCTCAGAGAGGATCCTCTTTGTGGCCCGGGGTGCCCTGGGCCATCCCTGCTTCAGCAACCAAGCATGTATCCCAAGCGCGTGGGAGGGGCCCAGACCCTTTCCAGGCGGCACACAGGACACCAGGCCAGAGGGGTGGCCGCTGACCCCTACATGGAGCCCCAAACCCTAAGGCACACACACACTTCCTGCCCGGCTGCCAGGGCCAGGCCAGGCCGTTCCTTTAAAGGACAGAAACATCTCCACAAACACGAGGGCCAGGCCCTGCCTCCCACTGGCTGGGGACCAACCTAAGGAGTGCAACTCTGCAGGACAGGGTGGGCGGGGGCGGGGCCCGATCCCTCAGGGACAGACACCCCGAAGGGGCACAGCTGGTGCCGAAGCCTAATAAGGCAGCAAGGTGTGGCTGGAGGGGGGGCGGCCTGAGTCACACCGGCCCCTGCCCCACCCTGGGGCCCCAGTCTTCCTCCCCCCGCCCCCTCCTCCGGGCTCCAGCTGCCAGTCCCGCTGCCCAGGCATCCGGCCCCACCCCTTCCCAGGGAGCCTCCCCCCCGAAAATACCCTCCAGGAGACACAGCTCCCCGGCCCCCACCCAGCTGCCTCCTGCCCCGATTTGGTCCCCGGCGGTGATCTGGTGGGATCCCAACAACCCACCCACCCCTTGAAGCTCCAGCTTTGTCCGGGAGCCTGGCTCCTGTCCCAAGCACCCAGGCATTGACCACCTCTGACCCCAGGCCCCGAAGGTCCCCAGGCTGAGGTGACCCCACCCACTTTCTGTCTCCAGCTCACTCTCTTGCCCAAAAAGCCCTTCCTGGCTGGCCTCCACCTGCCTAGCAGCCTAGCACAGAGCAAGCCCCACTAAGTCGGCCCAGACCTTGCCTCCTCCTCCTCCTCCTGGAAGCCCGTCCTGACCGTCTGTCTGCAGCAGTCATGATCCGAGGCCTAGATGGGTCCTTCCTGGTCCCCCAGCCCAGAGCCAGCCAGGCCCTGGACCCGGACTGAGTGCACTCACCTACGTAGAAGGTGTTGGGCGCAGGCCTGTCTCCCAGCTCCAGGTAGAGAAGGTTGGTGGTCTGTGGGTCATGGCGGAGCCACAGGGCCACACCCAGGATCACGCCTCCGGCCAACTGGAGAAAGAACGGGTACAGGGTTACTCGCCCAGAGCGGTGCAGGGGTGAGTGTGAACCGCACCACACTGAATATCCAGGGGGCGGCAGGTGCTGGACCCCCACTGCCACCGGGTCAGCGGTCCGAGGGCTCGCGCTCCAGGTGGCCCTCACAGACACTGCCGGGGTCTGGGCAGCCTCCCCGCTCCACGCGTCTGCTTTGCTGACCTGGGATCTGAGAGGCCCCAGGAAGGCCTGGATACCGAAGACCAGGTCCCCGATATCAGATGGGGCACGCTTATGTCAAAAAAGTATTCATTTTTTATCTGAAGCACAAACCTAACTGGATGTCCTGTATTTTTATTTGCTAAATCTGGCCAGAGTCCACACCAGACCGGAGCACCCCAGGGACCGCTGGGCCCTCCTCCGAGGGCCCTGCTCCGATGAGCAGCCCTCAGCTCATCTGGGAACCCCACGGAGAGGACCCCAGGTGTTTGTTGCCAAGAGACATAGAGCGGTGGGTCTGATGCCACCGGGCTCCTGGCGGGACCCGTGGAGGGAATGACAGAGGAGGGAGGCAGCTGAAGCTGGTGGCATCCAGGAAGCCGCCAGGCCGAGGGGCCGGGCTGTTTGTGGGAGAAATCCTTGCCGCTGCCGGCCCTGGGAAGGGAAGCTACTGCAGGAGGAAGGAAGCCCGCTGTGCTCTCAGGCCAGGGGAGGGGCTGCCTGAGCAGCTGGGGCAGGACGGGGGTTCTGCTCAGAGCCTGGCATGAGGACAGGGGCTCCCGGCCCAGGGAGGCCCTCACCAGACTCACTGTCCTGCCGGCGCAGGGCCATCCGTGGAGGGTGGGGGCGGGCCCCCCGAAGAGGAGCCCGGACTGTGCCGGCCCAGCCTCCACACGAGCACCCGACCAACCCCGGGCCAGTGGCCGGGCTGCCCTCAGTGCCCCAGCCTCTTCCCCGGGCCGTCCCAGCCCTGGGTGCCCCACCAAGGTGGCACGTACTCCCAGAGCTACAAACTTCGGCTCCAGTCGGGAGGCCTGGCTATGCAGCCCCCAGCTTCCGGCTCTCCCTCTTCCCACCATCCGTGTGCTGGCAGCCGGGGTCTTCCCACAGCAGCACCAGACGCGGACCCTCACACACGGACCCACAGCTACACGTCCTATGGGGAAGAGAAACTGAAAAGCAGACCCCAAGGAAACCCCCTGGCCAGCCCAGCACCTGCCCCGGGGCCCTGGCCGGGGAGCAGACCCCCGAGACGGCGGAGGGTATGGCTGGGAGCCCCAGCACTGCACGGTGCCCCGTGGAAAGCCCCAGCAGCTCCCAGACCCTTCTACACTCGGCTCAGCTAACGGTAAGGCCGTGGGACCGCTGGCACATCAGCGGTGGGCGAGGCTGCCTGGCACGTCCCTCAGAGCCCCCGGTCTGCCGCCCCGCTAGCCTGGGTTTCGCTTTCTCAGCTCACTTCTCCCGGAGTCCCAGGTCTGGTGGGGGAGGGGCAGACGGAGGCACCGTAAGCCCTTCCCATCCTCCGGCAAGCGTGGGAGCGCCGAGGGCCTACGGTGCACCTGCTGGCCAAGGTCCCCGCCCGTGGCACTCCGGGCACCGCGTAGCCCTCAAAGGACAGGGCCGCGGGCTCCCAGCATCCTGTGCCTCTCTGTGGCACCTGTCGTAGCCGCGAGAGGGCCAGAGGACCCAGGGGACGGCTGAGGGGGGGTGGGCAGGGCAGGGGCCCCAGAGTCCTCGGCTTCTCCCGAGGTGGCGGCCATCTGCGGCTCCAAGGGAGGCGGTGTCGAGGCTGAGGGTTGCCGTGGCAACTCTGGCTTGAAACGGTCCCTTGTTCTGTTTCGAAACTGTGGTCCAGAGCCGGCTTTGTGAGATGTTCCAGGGGGGAGGGGGAGGGGCAGGGGAAGCCCCTGTCCTGGGCCTCCCTCTGTAGTCCCTCTGTAGTCCCTCTGTAGTCGCAGAGGCCTGGCCACAAGCTGCAGCTTGGCCTCCCTGTCCCCATCAGTGGAGGGGGGCGGGGTGTGGAGCACAGTGCCCCCCAGGGACGGAGGAGACAAGCCAGTCTTGGGGCGCATGGTCCTAGCAGAAATGCTGAGCCCACCCCCCAGACACTACAGGCGGGACCACAGGCCCAGGGAAGCTGGTCCCGCCTGGTGCTGAAGTGTCCCGTCCCTGCCAGGACCCCATCACTCCAGGCCCTGCACAGACGCACCGGGCAGGGCCAGGTGAACGCAGTGGTGAGGACCATTCCCAGCTCCCAGATGACGAGGCCCAGGCAGCGGGGGGGGGGGGGCAGATGCTCACCTTAGGTCACCTCATCTGTACTGGGGGGGGGGGTGGGATCGGAAAGCGCCCCCGGCAGGGAAGGGAAGTCCACGTGCTGGCAGAAAAAGGCAGTCCTCCACCCGGCCCAGCACACACCCACCATGTGGCGAGGCGCAGGTGTCCCCCCAGGGACGTGAACGAGAGCGCCCCCACCATGACGTGGGCCCCGCTGTTCCCAGCCCCAGACCTCTCCTTCAACTGGAGAACCCACAGTCTGAACGAAAACAAAGTGGCCCAGCCACACGGCGAAGCCACCGGCAGTAGGAAGTGTGTCCCTTGCACGACAGCCCGCAGGCTCGAGAACTGTGCAGAGCGACAGAAGCCAGACCAAATGGAGAGCAGCTTCTAAATAAAGTATACGCAATGCAAATCACGTGCAGCGACAGAAAACAGGCCCCCGGCCGGCCGCCCCGGGGTGGGGGAGGGGCCCCAAGGCCCCGGGACTCCGCTGGGGCTGGTGGACACGTCCCTTATCTCGACACGGTGACAAGCCCCAAGGGGTCCACCTGGGTCAGCGCTGAGCAAGCAAGGTGTGCACTTCCCACACGTGCCGGGTGCTCCGCGTCCGACACAGCTGTGCTCAACCCCCAGCTGCCCAGTCAACCCTGACCACGAACTTCTAAGCAAGGTCTTTGGGGGTGAATGTTTCTTCCGGGTCCCACCGGGCCCCAAGGTGAGGAGGCCGACACTCTGGGCTCGCCAGGGTGCCCGTGGCCCGTGGCAAGCACCTGGAGAGGTTGTGCTGAAGTCCTGCCACAGAAGGTCTGAGGGCCAGAGAAGGGACCGCAGAACCGTGGAGCCCGGACGTCCAGCATTAAGGGGCCGCAGGAGTGACGGCAGTGGGTGGGGCCCAGAGCGGGCAGCCAGGGGTGCCCTGCGCTCACCTCAGGCTCACCTCCGTGACTCTGCTCCTCCACACCCTCCCTCGTAAGACAAGGATATAAAGGTACGTAAGCTCATGTCACAGAGTGCTTCCCACGCCGCCCCTGGACAACACTGGCTCACGACACACGCCGGCGGCCATCGTCATCGCGGCAGGTGTATCAGCGGTAGGGCCGGACACGCTTCATCATCCCCACCCAACAGGACCCTGCACGCATGGTCACCGGACCCCCTCGCCTGCCGGAAGCACCGCCGGCCCCAGTCCGTGCCCCCCGACAGCCTCCTGCCCCCCCCGACAGGGCTTCTGCCCCGATAGCTTCCTGCCTCCCCCAATAGACTCCTGCCCCTGCCCCCCGGCAGGCTCCTGCCCCCGAAAGGTTCCTGCCCCCTACCCCTGTCCCCCGACAGCCTCCTACCCAAGAGGCTCCTGCCCCCTACCCCTGCCCCCCGAACAGATTCCTGCCCCCCAACAGCCTCCTGCACCCCACCCCTGCCCCCCAACAGGCTTCTGCCCCCCAAAGGCTCCCGCAGGGCGGGCCAGGGCACAGCACTCAGGAAGGAGACTGCCAGTTTGGTCACAGGGGCGGGTCCCACAGTGGAGACAGCACGGCCACTTTAGGACCCTATGAAAGGTTCTGTTTCTGTTTCTTTCTTCTTCCCTTCTGAGAATTAATAAATATCAGCCTCAGCTGAAACAGGAGGGGACAGCCAAGTGCGCTGGGATCCTGCCCAGCCTGCCGGCCGTTTCCAAGAAGCGGCTAAAAGGGAGCAAGAGGGAGCGGGTGCTGCCCGGACAGGCCTGGGGCAGCCACACCCCGGGCCCGCAGCTGAGCGGTCACCCCCGTCCCACCCACGCGCTCCATGGGCAACAAGGACAACTGGTGCGTCACTGACACCCTCCAGGCGGTGCTGGTCTTGCCCGGGGCCTGGGTGTCAGGGGCAGGGGGGCAGGTCCACCGAGAGGGAGGGTGCCGGGCTCCGCGCCAGCTCTGCTCCCCGACCCGCCGCCTCCAGGGGACATGCTCGCGGGAAAAGGCATGGGGAAGCACCCACTCGGCTTGGCGGCTGGCGGGGAGCTGGAGACCCCCCCCCCCCAGGAGGGAAGCACAGGCCAGAAACGCCGTCAGGGCCACCAGGTTAAGTCGGAGGAAATGCTGCGCAGCAAAGACGCTTCAGGGGCATCTGGTGGCTCAGTCGGCTGGGCATCTGCCTCCTGATTTCGGCTCAGGTCATGATCTCTAGGTGCATAAGTCCACGCCCCGCATGGGGCTCTGTGCTGAATGTGGAGCCTGCTTGAGATTTTCTCTCTCCCTTTCCCTCTGTCCCTCCCCCGCCCTCAAAATAAACGAACAGACTTAAAAAAAAAAAAAAGACACTTTTAGGATGGGCTCCACAGGGTGAGTAGGGAAGGGGGAAGTCCTGTTGCCATCTTTCAGGCTGGGTGCAGGTCCTGGGTTCCTGCAGGCTGGCCCTCACTCTCCACCCACCATGAGGGGCAGGCCCAGACTCCTCCCTAGACCCACCTCAGGCCTTCCTGGGGGGGCCCCACCCCGGCCTCTGAGAGCAGCTCAAGGCAGGAAGGAAGTGGAACCAGGAGCAGAGACCCTCACCTTGGCCAGGAGGCAGAAGTGTCTCTCGAGGCCCCTGAACCTCAGGAAGCCGCCTGGCCCGGCGCCTAAAGGCAGGTGAGAAGGGGGTCATGACACAGGCCCTCAAGGGCCCGTTCAGCTGGAACTTCCCAGCCCACCCTGCCACCTCTAGGGCCACACTGGAGAGCCACTTGCAGGGCCAGACCCCGACCCCACCACCCAATCCCCGCGTAGTGAAACCAGGAAGTGAGCTGCTCCCCTGCCCCAAACCCGCCCGCTGCAGGGAGGGCATGTGGGCACAGACGTCCCGGTGACCCGCCAGAGAAGACGGGCTGCAGAGGTGGGCTGGCCTTCCTCCTGGGGAGGGAGATGGGAGGTGGGCGGGCTTGGGCAGGGGACCAGAGAGTAGGTCAGGATGTCCTTGTCCCCGCCCCAGGGGAGCCCCCGCCCTGGAGCCACGCCAGGCTGTGAGGCACAGCGGGGCAAGGGCCTCCTCGGCTGGGCCCCGGCTGCAGGCAAAGGAGACGTCCAGCCCTGTGCCCAGCTGGCCCAGGGGAGGGCCACCTCACATGGGCCGGAGCTCTTATCATCTCGGGGACACAGCGAAAGACTGCCCATCCAGAGGCAGAGCCACAGCCATGGGAGGGGGTGAGCTCCCCGTGAGCTCCGGGTGGGACCACACTCGGTGACTACCAAACCCACTGCCTCTCGGAGGCCCCCACCCAAGACCAAGGGCCCTGAGCTCCGGGGGCCAGGCCTCCCGGCCCCCAGGATGGAGACCCAGGGAGGCAGGTAGTCCCCACTCCTGCTCCCCCAGCCGCAACAGGGTCCCTCTCGGCCCTGGGTCTCAGCCTGAGTGTCCACGACCTCGGTCAGGAGTTGGCTGTCAGCGGCAGTGCAAAACCAGCCTCGACACACACCTGTGATGGCACAGGTAAGACAGGTGACAGGGAGTTGCTAGACATCTCCCGAGGGCGTCTATGACCCAGGCCAAGCCGGGTGTGGGACAGCTGGGACAGACGATTCCTGTGTGACACGGATGCCAGGGTGGGTCAGCCACTCACCGACTCTGCAGGGCAGACGGCCCTGGCTTCCTGTCTTTTACCTTCTTGACAATGACCGTGTTACCCACTCATCGGAGGCAGGCGAGGGAGATTAACCCTCCAAAGTCAGAAGAAGGGGACAAAGAGGCATGAACCCCCAGGCCCTGGCTGAGCTGCTGGCCTCTGGTCTCCTGCCCAGAGCACCCTCGCCACTGACTGGAGGAACTTACAGACCCAACCTGACCCCCAGCCCAACCTGCCTCCCAAGCCCCTCACTCTGGCCAGGCCTCATGGTCGGGGACGGGGGGGGGGGGGGGGTGGCTACCCTGTCCCTGGCAGCTAGCTTAGGAAGGGAAATGGATCGGCTGGCCCGTGGGGACTCCCCTAGCATCTGGGGGTCTGCCTGGAAAGCCCCCAAGTGGTCTTGTGTGAATTAGCACCTGCTTTGCCATCAGGATGGGCTTAGGCCAGGCCCCAAAGTACAAATGATGTGTACTTTGGGGGCAGGGGGGCACTGAGAAGTCTAGTGCTTTCTGGAAGCACGCTGGGTCAAACCACATTCTGCCAGACAGGTGGAAAACAGCCCAGGAAAAGGGTCCTGAGGGCCAATTCCGGGTGAGCCTGGTTCTCGGTCAAGGACGAGACATGCTGGCCACAGGGCAGACCCAGGGCTGAAAACCACCCGGCCCTTGCCGTGTGCCCTGGCCTGGGTCCTGGGGTGCCAGGGCCAGAGGGAGAGCCCCTGTGCTTCTCCATCCCCAACCCAAAACGTTGGGCCAGTGCAAAGGTGACCATCTGCCCCTCCCACGGGTGCCTGGACTCTGCCTTATTGATTTTCTGCCCCAGGTTCTTCCCCTCACGGGGTTTCAGGTGCTGATATGAAGGCACGGGGTAGATTCTTTGGGAGAGGGGGCTTTTGGGGTCCGTCTCCCTGTCTGTACTTTGAAGCAGAGTGAGCTAGGGATTGGGGGTGAACTCAACTCCTGGGGACAGACCTGAGCTGGGGGTGGGGTGGGAACCCTACAGGAAGGGCACCGCACCAGCCCCAGAGCAGAACCAGCCAGGGTCCCAGGCCTCTCGCCGCCTAGACATCCTTGGGGGGCGGGGGGCAGTTCGTTCCAAGGACAGACCACAGACTTCCTTTTCTTGTCTCAGCCCAACGGCTGTTTCCCCCAAAGCTGTGCCACTCACTCCGTCCACCGGCCCACCCCCCGAAACGGGGCACAGGAAATCCCCACCCCCACCCAGAGCCCGCCAGGGTCACATCCCCTCTCCCGGAAGGAAGGCGACAGAACCGCTAAGTGACAGACAGTCATGTGCTGTCTGGAAGCGAGAATGAAATGCCAGTTAGCGAGGCTTCTAATCAGCCCTGTTCCCAGCCGGGCCTGGCTGCCCTGCCTCTGGAAGGCGGCCACGGAAGGCATTAGGTCGGAGGAGCAGCCAGGCCCGGGGGGGGGGGGGGGGGGGGGGCACGCGGCACTCTCCCCGGCCAGCCTCTAAGGAGAGGGCTGCGATCGTACCCACTTCACAGACGAGGAAGGCGAGCGGCCTTACACGTGCCAGTCACCTGCCCCGGGTCCCGGGGAGGGGAGCCTCTGCCCTTCCTGAAATGCCCCAGCGGCAGGAGTCCCAAGGACCTGCCGCCTCTGCCGGGAAGCTCCGGGTCCCGCCCCACCGGGAGGATCTCCTCGCTGCCGGGCAGGGTCTCTGCACCACCGGCACCGTCTCGCAGGCTTGGCCCAGGCCCGGCCCCCACTCCGTCCCTGCCTCACCGCCCGATGCCCGCCCGGCCAGGGAGCCCCCAGCGGGCGGTGTGCAGGCCTACGGAGTGCACACCCCCCCGGGGCCCCGAAGTCTGAGCACAAGGAGGAGACGTGCCTGTGTGAGTGTGCAAGGTGACGGCGCCCCTTCCCGGAGGAGCCAGCACCCCCCCCGCCCCCCGTCGTGGGAGCCTCCTCACTCTCTGAAACGGAACTTTTAAAAGCACCTGGTCCAGACACCCACTGTCAAAGCCTCCTCCCAGCTCCCCGTCTGCACCCGCTCCTGTACCGTGGCCAGGCTGCCCAGTGAGTGAGAGTCAGGCTGGGCTCACCCGACATCCTCTGGGGTCCCCCAAGCCCCTTCCCCAAGGCACTGCCCACATGGGCCAGGAGAGCAGTCTTCCTGCCGGCCATCCACGCTCTACAACCATTTCCTGAGTTCCGAACACTGGAGCGTTAGTAATCGGCCAACCCCGGGAGATAGGATGTGGACCTCCACCTTAGAGGGCAGGAAGCCAAGGCCCAGGACCGGGACAGTGGGGAGGGGCTCCAGCATGCAGACCCACCCCCACGGCTCCGTGCTCTCACCCAGGAGAGGCAGGACGCCCGCGCTGAGAGGGGCTCTGCCAGAGCGGTGCCCCCCCAGCCCCGCCTTGCTCAGCTCTGCATGCCCCCACCGCAGGGGTGGGTGGGGCCACGGTGACCATAGTTCTCAGTGCTCAGCGGGGTGGCTGCTGAGGGGAGAGACCTCAAACGTCTCTTCAAGCCTCAATACAGAGCAGCCCCGGGGGACGTGTGAGGCCTCCACCCCAGCTGCCTGGGGAAATACCAGGCTCACCCAAGTAGAGCTGGGGGTGAGTGGGGGCTGCCCTGGAGACCTGCCAGGCTGGGCAGGGGGGGGAGGGACTTACCCAGCAAAGACACTCAGCCCGAGGACAAGACTCTACTCCAAGCCACATTGTCTACGTCCCCCTACCCTCCACCTCCTGGTCAAGGCCCTGACCCCACATCCAGGCTCTGCTCGCAGGGGATGG
Source organism: Lynx rufus (assembly GCF_022079265.1). Taxonomy (NCBI): domain Eukaryota; kingdom Metazoa; phylum Chordata; class Mammalia; order Carnivora; family Felidae; genus Lynx; species Lynx rufus. The sequence goes on from NW_025814876.1 coordinate 36,547, forward strand.
GCCTCAGGGCCAGCAGAGGGGCGTCTGGATGTGCCCCTGGCCCCCTACATGCCCAGGCCACAGCAGGCAAACGCTAACGTGACACTGACAACACCCCTTGAGTGAAGGCCCCAGTGGCTGCCCAGGCCACGCCTGGCCCATCCTGACAGCCCCACTGCCCCCCACTCCCCGGGGAAGAGGCCAATGGCCGCAGCGCCCCCCCCACCTGTGCCTCCCCAGCCAGGTAGGATGTGACACCCCCACTCCACCCCCAGCCAGAGCTCACTCCAGTCTCTGTCCTCGCCACCCCGAATACCTCATTGCCCCGAGATTCACTCTGGGATCCTCGGCTGTCCAGATGCGAAACAGATGTCCCCAGTCCCACACACTTGCTCAGGGGCCACTTTAAAAGTTTACCCCCCAGTGTCTACTGGAGAAATACACTGTCCACCAGATGTTGTCAGGGTCCCTCCTGAGAAAGGGTGAGCGGCCTGTGGTGGCACAGCAGGAAGGAGGGGCCCAGGAGGGTACCCAGTCACTGCCCAGGGAGGCAGAGCAGGGCCTGAGAGGGGTTCCTGCACCCATTCGGGCCCCTCCCCAACCCCGACACAGACAGGAAGCAAAGACCGTGCCAAAGCACCAGCGGTTACACACCAGCGGTTAACCCAGGCCGGGGAAAACACAGCTGGCAGGTCAGCAGGCTGGAGCCCCCAAGACCCTCCTGCACCCAGAGATGCCCATCCTGGGAGCACCTCTTTCCAAGGGGGATGTCCAAACCCAGACCTCAGCCCAGACCTGGGCATCCACCCAGACCCAGGCCGCGGGCCCAGAGAGGCTCGGGTCCTCAGGGCCGCCTGTCCTGTGCCAACTCCGAACGGCCGCCGCAGCCCCACTCCCGTCCGAGCTTCCACAGCCTCCCGGGCGAGGCCGGGCTGCAGCCTCGGTCTGGGTGAGGGGTGCAGGGGGGTCAGCCCCACAAAGCGTGGCCACCGCGGTGCGGGCGCCCAGCACGCGGGCCACACTGTGCTGAGGTGCTTCCTGTGTGAGCTCCGCCGCGGCCCGGACCCCTCACGGCGGTCCCCGGGGCGGCGGCAGCTGACCGGGGTGGGAGCCGGCCTGGGCCAGGAGTGGAGTGGAGTGGACGGTTCCCGACACTCGGACCGAGTGCGCACCCGCCCCCCCCCCACTCCCACCACCCCCCCCCCCCGGCCGCCCATTCAGGGGCGGTGGCCCCGATGAGCTCATGGGGGCGGGGCGCCTGGAGCCCCGCCCCCGAGCCCCCTCGGTCCCCGCGAAGCCGGGTGGTCCCTGACTCCGCGGCCGGCGGCTCGGAGCCCGTACCCACCGCACCGAACGCCATCACCCAGCGGGCACAGACCCGAAGCCCCCGAACGCCCCGGCCCGACCGCGGGGGCCCTGGGCCCGGCCGCGCAGAAGCCCCGAGACCCGGCTCGCAGCCCCCAGCGTCGCCATCGCCAGGACGACCCTCACCTCCCCGCGTGCCCGCCCAGGACCCCCACCCGCGAACGGCGCCCACAGGTGGCCCCGCAACTTGGCGTCCTGGCTGCGCCCCCTGTGCGGGGCCTAGCGCGGCGCGCGGCCTGCCGGGGCTCGGGGGGCCCCCGTCGCCCTCCCGCCCCACCCCCGGTCGGGGCTTACCCAGAAGACGAAATTGAAGACGAAGAGCAGGTACTTGATGCACTTGGTGCAGCCCTCCACCCCCATGGCGGCGCGGGCGGCGGGCGGCCTGCGGGCCGGTCCGGGGCGCGGGGCGCGGGGCCTAGCGGGCGGCGGAGCCGGGGCGCGGGCCCGGGGCCGGGGCGCGGGACGCGGCGAGGGGGGGGGGGGTGGGGCGCGGAGACGCGGGGCGCGGGGAGCGGGAGGCCGGGCCGGGGCAACTGGGGTGACCGCCGCCGCTGCGCGCTCGCTCTCTGGCCGGGCGCGCGCCCCGCGCCGCCTGTTATAGGGCGCCCAGGCCCCGCCCACAAGGCCCCGCCCACAAGGCCCCGCCTCCCCCCGCCCGGGCGCGCAGCCCCTCCCCCCTGGAGCCGGCGCTCGGCCGGCGGGGGCGGGGTCAGACCCGCGTGCAGCCAACCCGCGAGCCTGAGCCCGGGAGGGGCCGCGCGGGAAGACGGGGTTTGTGGCCAGCGGCGCCCCGGGAAGAACCTCCTCCGCTTTGTCTTCCCTCAGGCGCTTTGGACAATCCACGGAGGCTCCCTGGAGGAAGTGGTGCACCAGAGATGGCGATGCCAAGAGCCCCAAGGGTCGGGACCCTGGGTGGGTGACGAGAGTCAGCCTGCGGGGCTGAAAACCTTGGAACACGATTCCAGGCAGCCAAGCCCTTGTCCCATGATCGGGGGGGTTGTGGAGTGCTGTTAGAGGTGTCTTTGTTCGGAAAGATCGCTGAGAGGGTGACTCTAGACCAGTGTTAAATGACAAGGAGACCCAAGCCACCTGGAAGACAGCCTCTAAATACTGTGTATCCTGTGCACACTCTGGTGGTGCCGGTCCCCCACGGAAGCCGGCCGCACAGCCCAGCTGGCTTTCTGAAGGCGTGGGGGCCAGGCTCTGCTGCCCTCACCCCCGGGGCTGACGAGGATGTGGAGAGCGTTCTTCCTCCCGAAGGGACAGAGCGAAGCTGTGGCCAGGTGACCCGCGGACGTGTTCTGTATCCGCATAACCCTAGCACACATCCCTGCTGACTGCTTGAAACTTGGCCAGCGCCACCGCCACCGCCACAGAACCGAATTTTTCACTGTTCCCTGCTGTGGCTTCATGTAGACACAGCGGCAGCCCCGGTTTACTCCTGTGTGCTCCCACTTCTGTGGTTTTCTTGGTGGCTGATTTATTTTTATTTTTTTTAATTATTATTATTTTTTAATGTTTATTTCTGAGACAGAGAGACAGAACATGAGCGGGGGAGGGGCAGAGAGCGAGGGAGACACAGAATCCAAAGTGGTCTCCAGGCGCCGAGCTGTCAGCACTGAGCCCGACGCGGGGCTCGAACTCACGGACCACGAGATCATGACCTGAGCCGAAGTCGGTCGCTCAACGGACTGAGCCACCCAGGTGCCCCTTCGGTGGCTAATTTAAAAATCTGTTCTGGCTTCATGCTTGGATGAGAGCTGTAAGCACACGTTTGTACACGGTGTTAGGTTTGTGCGCGTCCAGGTGACATCGTTAATAAAAGTGGCTTGAGTCCTTACCCGGGGGTCCGCCAAGATTCTTTTTTGCTGGAAAGGAGGCAGAACAGGTCTCCAGGGTGTCGAAATGCTTGTCTAGAAGTCCTGGGCCATCTGCTCTCCCATCAGGGGCCTGCTGTCCACAGTGATGGGGACATTTCCTGCCACAGATGTGAGCTGACTCCTCAGAGAAAGGCCTTCCTTGGGCCCTCGGGAAAGGGGAGCACAGGGGGACTATGAGCCCACCCTCACGGAGCCGGGTGGGGGGCAGAACCTCACACGCCGAGCCGTTGGTCCATCAGCCCCCAAAATAGGTCGTCTGGCCACTGGTTCTGTGTTCGGGCATGCAGTGGCCACTTAGGGGCCCCGGCCGTGTGCCAGGTGCCATTCCAGATGCTGGCTGTGGGGACTGGGCGGCCAGGCCCCCTTCCCTCGAGGCCCTTAGAAACTGGTGAAGGTGACAGGTGTCACCCCACAATGATCATGTCAATTCTGGGAAGGGAGGGAATTCCTGGGATAATGTAAAGATAGGAACAGCGGGGTACGTTTCTGGCACTGGGGGCTGAGAGGAATCCACAGTGGGACCTGGCCCTGAAGACTGAGAAGGAGTCAGCCCTGTAGGGGAGGAGCATTCCAGGCAAAGGGGGGACACGTTTGGAGGGAGAGAAAGGAAGCCAGGGGATGGGAGCAGAAAGGGGGAAGAGGGCTACATGTGGAGGTGGGGGAGCAGGTGGGGGGTCGGGGGGCCAGCCCTCGGGTCTGAAGCCCAGAACAGAGCTGCATTAGATTCTGACAATTGGAGGGTCTCTGCACAGGCCTGGCTCCCATGTCGAATGGGGACACGCGTGTCAGCAGGCTGCCTCGGCCCTCCAGGGGAACTGGCGCCACAGGCACGTGGGGCTTACTGTGAAAATGGGCTGTGAGGGTGTTCGGGGCCACCTCTGGGAGCCTGGCACAGGTGGGCTCCCTGCCCCCGCCCGGGACCACTTCTGAAGTGCGCTGCCCAGTGGCCCGCCAACTTGACCTTGTGAAGACGTTGGGGACCCACCAGCAATGTATCAGGGCTCTCCAGAGATACAGCGGTAGGAGTCACAGACTGACTCACGTGCTCAGGAAGCCCGGGATGCCCCACCGTCTGCCGTCCGCAGGCCGGGGGCCCGGGAAGGCTGGTGCTGTGGTTCAGTCCGAGCCCGAAGGCCGGAGAACCAGGGAGCCAGCCGTGAGAGTCCCAGTGTGAGGGCCGGAGGAGATGAGAGGAGACGTCCCAGCTCAAGGGGGGAGGCGGGAAAAGGGGCAACTTCCTCCTTCCTCCGCCTTCTGGTCTGCCCAGGCCTCGAGGGGAACCCGGTGAGGTCCCCCCGCACTGGGGAAGGCTGTCTGTGGTCCTGAGTCCACGGACGCCAGCTCGTGTGCCCAGAGACGCCCTCCGGACGCCCCCAGAAGTGATGTCCAGTCCGGGCCCCCTGCAGCCGGTCGCCCTGACGCACAACACTAACGTCACGGGCGGCAGTGACGTGACACGTGTTGGTGTGATCGGGGCAGGTGGGTACCCGGGGGGGGTGTGTCCCGAGAAGGGTTTCTGTTCTGGCTCCAGGATGCACGGAATAGCACCGTGAGGGGCTAGAGAATGGGGTCCGGTTTGCCAGTGCTACACCCCCCGACGGGAGAGCCGCGCCCTGAGAGGGGCTGGCTACCCTGAGGGCAGGTGAGGCTGCTGGGGTGATGAGGGTGGCCATGTGCTGGGCACGTGGGAAGAGCAGGCCTTTGCTGCCCCGTCCCCCCGGGTCTGGCTCTGAGCTTCCTCAGTTTCCCCATCTGTGGCAGTGCCCATCACCTGCTCTTGGGTGGTGGGACGTGAGGTCACGCCCACGCCCAGGGACGTGGAGCAGGGCCTGGCCCCTGGGAGGCAGGAGGCAGCTTCCTCCTTCAGGCTTGTTGGACTGGAGGCTTCTTGCCAGGCACAGCTCCAGGGGCCGGAGCCACTGCTCCCGTGGAGCACACTTCCTGTTGGGGGAGTCCATGAACCCCACTCCTGTGCCTTGATTTCCTGTAGCAATGAGCAAAGACCACCCAAACGAAGCCAGCAGGGAGTTTATACAGAGTGTGCTCCGTGAGGGAGTCAGTGACCATCCCTGCACTTGGCAGAAACAGGCCCAGAGGGGACAGCTTTATATTTAAAAGAGAGAGAGAAAGAAAGAAGGAAGGAAGGAAGGAAGGAAAGAAAGAAGAAAGAGAAAAGAAAGAAAGAAAGAGAAAAGAGAAAAAAGAAAGAAAGAAAGAAGAAAGAGAAAAGAAAGAAGAAAGAAAGAAGAAAGAGAAAAGAAAGAAAGAAGAAAGAGAAAAGAAAGAAAGAAAGAAAGAAAGAAAGAAGAAAGAAAGAAGAAAGAAAGAAAGAAAGAAAGAGAAAAGAAAGAAAGAAAGAAGAAAGAGAAAAGAAAGAAAGAGAAAAGAGAAAAAAGAAAGAAAGAAAGAAGAAAGAGAAAAGAAAGAAAGAAGAAAGAAAGAGAAAAGAAAGAAAGAAAGAAGAAAGAGAAAAGAAAGAAAGAAGAAAGAGAAAAGAAAGAAAGAAAGAAGAAAGAAAAAAGAAAGAAAAAGAAAGAAAGAAGAAAGAGAAAAGAAAGAAAGAGAAAAGAAAGAAAGAGAAAAGAAAGAGAAAAGAAAGAAAGAAGAAAGAGAAAAGAAAGAAAGAAAGAAAGAAAGAAAGAAAGAAGAAAGAAAAAAGAAAGAAGAAAAGAGTTTAACGTCTGAAAAACAAGCAGCGTGCTAACAACACGCACGAGCAATGGTCAGTGTGCAAGCGGGGTCCCGGAGGCGTCGCGGCAAACAGAACGAAATACCCAGGAATGGATTTAGTAACACTTGTGCACAAAGAGTTACAAAACATCATCAAAAGGAAATGCAAACCATCTAACCGAGTGGAAAGATACCAGCCAGTGTCCCCAGATCGGGAGACCCGATGCCGATGCCGCTGAAATGCCCTGAACTCCCCAAATTAACCTACAGCCTCCAGGCATGCGGGGTCGCTGTCGAAACCCGGCTGGCCTTTCAAGGAGCTCATCGTGAAACCCACAAGGGGACGCGGGGCTGCAAAGGAGCCAAGACGGGTCTTGAAGCAGAAGAATGAAGGACTGGACTCCCACTTCCCCCCTGGAAACGCGCTGCCGAGCCGCCGTGGGAAACACTTGAGAGCCAGGAACACGCCCTCGCAGTGCCCGTCGTCGGGTGGTCTCGGCAGGGGCCCCGGGACGAGGCAGGGAGAGGAAGGGTAGTCTGTCCACCAAGCCATGCTGGGACCTGTGGATCTTCACATGCAAAGGCACGGAGTTGGGCCCCGCCTCGCGCTTCACGCGAACACCAGCTCACGGGGATCCCAGGCGGACGGAGCCCTCGGTGTGGCGGCTGAGCAGACCCTCAGCCTTGGCTTAGACAATGGCTTCTACACAGGACGCCAAAAACACAGGCAGAGTAAGAACAACTATGTAAATTAGACCTGGATAGTGGCGAGGAAAGACAGCCCACGACATAGGGGAAAATATTTGTAAACCACAGATGCGATGAGACACGAGCGTCCAGTGCGCGCAAAGAACTCTTAACGCCCCAAATAACCCCACGTAAAAAACGGACGAAGGGTGTGCATACCCGTTTTTTCAAAGAGGCCACAGAATGGTCGATAAGCACACAGGGGGCGAAGTCACACGCCGCCGTCAGGGAATGCAGATCAGAACCAGGATGAGGCAAGGCTTCTCGCCCACCAGGGTGGAAAAGACAGACAGTGACAAGTGTTGACGAGGGCGCCCTCGCTGCACTCGCGGCCGCTGGGGGTGCGAAGCGGGGCGGCTGGCCCCGGAATGCAGACGGGCACTTCCTCCAGATGCTAAACATAGAGTTCCCGTGTGACCGGGCACCTCCCCGTCGGGGCATTTCGAGAAATGGAGAGCACACTCTTGTGTGCACACGAACGTTCACAGCGGCATCGCTCGCAACGGCTGCGGGGGGGGGGGGGGGGGGGCGCGGCTCAACCCCCGGGGCGTTGAGGAGTGTGGTCCAGTGAACTCTGGTCCATCCACAACATGAGTGTCACTCGGCCATAAAACGGAATGAAACGTCCACGGCCGAACCACGGAGCAACCTTGAGGACTTTGTGCCGGGAGAGGGAGGCCAGACGCAGAGGGCCGCACGCTAGATGATTCCATTGATGTGAAATGTCCGCGTGGGGCGGACCCGCAGGCAGAAAGATTCGCGACCATCGCGGGATGGGGGGGGGAGGGTCGGAGCGGGTTTGCGCAGGGTTTTTTTTTGCGACGCGGAAAAGTTAGATCAGTGGTGGTGGTTGCATAACCCTGAGAGTATTTTTAAAAACACTAAACTGTACATTTAGGTTTTTTTTTTTAAGATTTTTAAAAATTCTTTTAAGTAATTTATACACCCAGCGTGGGGCTCGAACTCACAACCCCGAGACCAAGAGTCACACGCTCCACGGAGGGAGCCAGGCGCCCTGAACCATACGCCTTCAGTGAGTGCATTTTACGGTGTGTGAATTGTATCTCCATAAAGCTGAAAACAGGGAAGTTTTAGGTGTGTCCCGATGGGAGGCTGTCAACCTTGGGGGGTGGGGGAGGGGGAGGGGGAGGTGGCCAGCCGGAGCGGCCCATGAAAGGCGTATTTGGCTTTCTCTGCGCTTGCAAAATAGGGAAACAGGGGCAGAAACAGAGCAAGGGTGGGTCGGGTGGACTGAGAATGGGAAGTTGGGTTGAAAGCGTGTCTTTCTCGGCTCCAAAGCTCAGAGCTGGGGCTGGGGACGCCCAGGCCACGGGGTCCCGGTTGCTGGACGCGGCAGACACAGGAGAAAGGGGGCTGAAGGTGAAAACAGGGATCAGGGTGATGCCTCTCCCGGCCCAGGAGCCCCAAGGGGGGGCAGCAGCGGGGGGAGGTGCCTGGACCAGATCCTCCCTTGCCCACACCTGGATCTGGACTGTCAGCCCCGAGACCTCGAGAACACAGACGTCTGCTGTCTGCACCCCCTGGCCCTGGCCCGCCTGCTTCCGATTCTGTGTCTCCCTCTCTCTCTGCCTCTGTCCCACTTGCGCTCTGTCTCTCAAAAGAAAATAAACGTTAGGGGCGCCTGGTGGCTCAGTCGGTTGGGCGTCCGACTTCGGCCCAGGTCATGATCTCAGGGTTCATGGGTTCGAGCCCCGCGTCGGGCTCTGTGCTGACAGCTCGGAGCCTGGAGCCTGCTTCCGATTCTGTGTCTCCCTCTCTGTCTCTCTGTCCCTCCCCAGCTTGCACTCCGTCTCTCCCTCTCTCAAAAATAAATAAGCATTAAAAAAATAATAATAATAATAAAAAGAATTGTACCAAGCAGTGGGGGTGTGCCAGGCCCCACCACACAGGATGCCAGGCCTGGGGGGCGGGGGGGGGCAGGCTGTCAGGCCCCGGGGAGGGTATGGCAGCCGAGCGAGGGGTCTGGACACGACCTAGGGACTTGGTGATGGGGAGCTGGCTGAGGTGCCCCGAAAAAGACCCTGCGGGACAGATGTCCAGGCCAGGCGTGTCGTGGGGAGGACTCCGGAGGAAGACTCGGGACAGCCGAGGAGGGGGACCAGGTGGAGGGGTGTGCCCGCGAGAACAGCTTCATGCCATGGTGCATCCTGGGAGCCCGGGTGGCCTGATGGAAATCACGGACTGACGCTCCCTCCCCGAATCATTCGCTGGTACAAACTGTCCCCGGGGTGAACCTCGGGGGACCCAGCTCCCCTTGGCCCTGGGCATTTCCCAGGGAGGGACAGCGGACCACAGCCCTGCCCCGACGCCGTCCCAGGGCCACAGCCAACATGCTACCCGAGCCCCGTTCCCCTCCCTCCCGGCGGGCCCCGCCCTTGGCCGAGGGGTCACCTGCAAGGGTCTGAGCCCCTGGTCCCCACTCCCTTCTGAGAGGGCTGCTCCCCTGTCCAGTCAGGGGGGCACCTAGAGGCCCCGCGTGGACACCCGATCCTCTGCTGTGTGACTGTTGTCCCGCTTGTTCCTCACAGTCACAGTCACCGGACTCCTTGTCCTGCCTGCCGGCGGGGGTCGGGACAAAGAACATGAAGTGACAAGACAGCAGCTGTGGTCTAAAGTAGGACCCCTGCTCGACACCCTTCCAGCCCACACAGCGTCACCCCTGCTGCGCCCCCTCCAGCCCACATAGCCTCACCCCTGCTGTGCTCCCTCCAGCCCACACGGCCTCGCCCCTGCTGCGCCCCCTCCAGCCCACACGGCCTCACACCTGCTGCACCCTTTCCAGCCCACATAGCCTCACCCCTGCTGCGCCCTTTCCAGCCCACATGGCCTCACCCCTGCTGTGCTCCCTCCAGCCCACACGGCCTCGCCCCTGCTGCACCCTTTCCAGCCCACATAGCCTCGCCCCTGCTGCGCCCTTTCCAGCCCACATGGCCTCGCCCCTGCTGCACCCTTTCCAGCCCACATAGCCTCGCTCCTGCTGCGCCCCCTCCAGCCCACATGGCCTCACCCCTGCTGCGCCCCCTCCAGCCCACACGGCCTCACCCCTGCTGCGCCCTTTCCAGCCCACATGGCCTCACCCCTGCTGTGCTCCCTCCAGCCCACACGGCCTCGCCCCTGCTGCACCCTTTCCAGCCCACATAGCCTCACCCCTGCTGCGCCCTTTCCAGCCCACATGGCCTCACCCCTGCTGTGCTCCCTCCAGCCCACACGGCCTCGCCCCTGCTGCACCCTTTCCAGCCCACATAGCCTCACCCCTGCTGTGCCCTTTCCAGCCCACATGGCCTCACCCCTGCTGTGCTCTCTCCAGCCCACACGGCCTCGCCCCTGCTGCGCCCCCTCCAGCCCACACGGCCTCACACCTGCTGCACCCTTTCCAGCCCACATAGCCTCGCCCCTGCTGCGCCCTTTCCAGCCCACATGGCCTCACCCCTGCTGTGCCCCCTCCAGCCCACACGGCCTCACCCCTGCTGTGCCCCCTCCGGCCACACGGCCTGGCATGGACAGGGTGGTCACTGGCTGGGAGGGTGGGCTGCACCCCTGCTAACACCGCTTGGTTCCAGCCTTGTTGGGGACACAGTGCTTGTGCTTGTTGATTTGGGGTGGACCCTGCATCCTGCATCGTGACCCCCCCGCCTCAAGGTTTTCCCCCCGAGCTGGAGCCTCAGCCGAGCTTTCCAAAGGCTGTCCCGGGGCTCTGTGGGCCTGGCCACTTCTGAGTGGTGTGGCCTCCACGGGGACCCATGCCCACTGCCGCACCTCCTGCCACGCCGTAAACACAGTCCCTGGGCCCAGGGCACTCATCCAACACTGCAGACCCTCATCGAGCGGGGCGGGCTGAGCGTCTGCACTCGGGGAAGACTGACCTGGCCTGAGTGTCCGTTCTGCTGAAGACGACTGCCCCTTACAGGTGGGGGTGTCTGAAGTGACCGGGTGGCCTCCAGAGGGCTCAACTGCTTTCTCAAGGGATGGTGTCACAGCGGGGCTCCCCAGTGGCCTGTGGCCAGCGGGTTGGACAATGGGCAGCAGCCATGACCGGGGTCATCCTTTGTGGGAGGGACTTCCTCGGCTATCGGCAAGGCCACTCTGCTCACGGGCCCCGTGGGGCAGCATTTGAGTGGCCAAGGTCAGAGACCATTCTCTGCGGTTGCTCAGGGACCCCCCCCTCGGTGGACACAGACCTGTGCTCCCAAGACCTTTGCCCGTCACAGCTGCTGCTAGAGGTTCCCCTGTGCGCTTCCTCCCCAGGGTCGGGGGAAGATGTGACGGCCCCCCAGACAGAGATGCCCAGGACGCCTTCTGGACGGGGGAGGAACGGAACCATTCAGGAGGTCCCTGGCCGCACGCCGCGTCCTGAGCCCGTGCCATCTGGCCTGGCGAAGACGCGTGGTCGGCCCAGCGGCTGAGTCGTCTGCTGCTCTGGTGGGATTCGTGTCGGTCAGCGTTCTCCAGAGAAACAGAGCCAGCGGGACGGATGCACGCAGAGACTTATGATAGGGACTTGGCCCCGCGCTCACGGAGGCTGGCAGGCCCCCAGGTCAGCAGGCTGAAGGTCTGAGACCGGGAGGGTCCACCGCGTACGTTCTGGGCCAGGTGTGGAGGCCAGAGGCCAGGACGAGGACGGAGACGGCGGCAAGCTTTCCTCCCCCCCACCGCCCCCATTCTCCGCAGGACCGGGAGAGGCCGGTCCACACCAGGAGGGCCAGTCCGCCCTTCCAAAAGTTCCTCTCCCCCACACGCACCCGGAATAACCCACATGACCTCGTTTCACCTGAATTACGCCTCTAAAGACTCTGCCTCCAAATGCAGTCATGCCCTGAGGTGCTGGGGGCTCAGGACTTTGACACAAGAATTTGGGGGACACAATTCAGCCAATAACAGGATGGCCGCCCTCGGCCTCCTCGGCACACATCTTTGGTATCTGTGATGGTTCAGACGGAGCAGGACCCTTGCTGCCTGCCCGCCCGTGTCCTCCCAGGAAAGCTGTGTTTTCTGCCTGGGTCCTGGCTCCTTCCTGCTCCAGTGACAGCACCCTGTCCCTGCTTGTGAGCATCTGCCGCGTTGGGTCCCAGCATCAGAGTCGAACCCTGCCCTCAGCCTGGCCACCCCACTCTCCACTCCTCGCTGCCTCGGCAAGTGGGGTGTCCTCGGGGGCCCCCACGAAACACTTTCTGGCCAAGGTCGGCTAAGTAATGGTCTTCACAGGTACCCAGGTCCTAATCCTTGGGACCTGGGAATGTCCCCTCCTACGGCAACAGGGGCTTTGCAGATGTGAGTAAGTGAAGGACTTTGAGCTGTGGAGATGTGGCCCAGTGTCATTGCAAGGGCCACAAGGGGGAGTGAGCCGCAGAAGGTGATGGGGGGATGGCCGCAGAGAGACGCATCCTGAGACACAGCCCTGCTGGCTTTGCAGATGGAGGAAGAGGCTACAGGCCGAGGAGTGAGGCTTTAGAAGCCACGAAGGGAAGGAAAGAATCCTCCCTTAGAGTCTGCGCGGGGAATGCGGCCCTGTGGCGTCCTGAGGTCCGTTTCTGGCCCCCCGGAACGGTGCGGAGCCACAAAACTCTTGTTTGAGGCCCCCGAGTGTGCGGTCTTTTGTCCCATGTCCCAGCAGAAACGGGGAACGAGGCATCGGCCTCACCAGGCAGTATGTTCTGACGTCCCGTGCTTTTATGTCAGTGTTGTGGACTGAATCGTCCCCCCAGATTCACATGGTGAACCTGGATGTGAGCATATCTGGAGATGGGGACTTTACAGAGGTGACTGAGGTAACACGGGGTCACCGGGGGGGGGTCCTGATCCCGTGTGACCGGGGTCCTTGTAAAAAGAGGAGATTGGGACATAGACACGCATGGAGGGACGACCCCCGCGAGGACACAGGGAGAGGACGGCCATCCACACACAGGAGAGAGGCCTCGGGAGGCCTGGCCCCGCCCATGCCTGGACCTCGGGCTCCGGCCTCCAGGATGGGGACGTGACAGTCTGTGGCGTGAGTTATGGTCGCCCGAGCAGACAGAGACACATAGTCGAAGTTCTTTCTCGTCCTCCTGCTTCTAAATGCCAGCCTAGGGGTGACCTGGGTGCTCTAAGACCCTTGCGAGGAAGTTAGGCCCCGTGTCACAATGGAGTACTCCAACAGGGACATCGCATCCGGCTGGATATGTTTTCTCCCCGAGGCGGCAGGCTCGGGCTCAGACTCCCACGGACACCCCCAGCTTCTGCGGCTTCCTTTGTGTCTCATCCTCGTCATATCTGAGCCTGTGGTCCCGAAGCGGGAGATCGGGTAGAACACCACACCATCACAGACAACAGAAGCCCTGTGTGAGGGCTAACTGTGTCACCTGACCTGGGCCACGGGGGGCCCAGACATTGGACAAACGTGATTCTGGGTGTGTCTCTGGGTGCTTCTGGATGAGATTCACGTTTCGACGCATAGATCGAGTAGAACGTGGCCTTCCCTAATGTGGGTGGGCCTTACCCAATCAGTTGACGGCCTGACCAGACCGAAAGGACTGAGAGGGAGGGAACTCCTCTGGCGGATTGTGTGAGCCCACACATCACTGTCTTCCTGCCTTCAGACTCCTACTGGAGTGTCGGTCTTGCCTGGCCCCTGCCCCCCACCCCCCGCTCCCATCCACCGACTTCTCAGCCTCCATAATCACGTGAGCCCATCCCTTACGACAAACCTCTTTTCTATGTACACGCACACAGTATTGCTTCCCTAAAGAACGCTGATGTAAACGCTGTGCCCTTGGAACTGTTCCAGGGGTCCGACGTCAGCACAGGAGGGGGTTCCCAAGGGCCACGTCCACGGAGGCTGGCCTCCAATCTTCTTCTCAGGCCCAGTGCCCATATCCTCCCAGTGGGACAGCCCTCTCCACGCCACCCCCATGAGTGAGCCCCGGCCTCCTTCCCTCTACCCCCGTGAGTGAGCCCAGTGGCTCCCTTTGGGCCCCGTCCTTCCAGGCCCTTCTGCACTCACGTCACTCGCCGGCCTCCTCCCTGGCGATCTGCTTTCCCGCGGCTCCTGTGCTCCCGCTGGGCCTCGAACGCCTGGTCCTCACGACGACCGCGCCCTAGCGAGCGCCCCCAGCTCCCTGTGAGTCTGCACAGCCGGCAGGCACCCGAGGGCCTGCGGCCACCCAGCTGCGGGCTCAGTGGCTTTTCCGGGTCAGGGGCTCCGGGGCGAGGGCTGACCACACCGCAGGCCTGGCCCCGAAGCCCAGGGTGCTTGTTTTTCCCTTGCATGGGGTCTCACGGGGCTTGACCAGCTCTCCTTCACCTTCAAAGTGTCTTTGGGAACACGTGTCCTCCAAGGTCACCTCGAAGGGAAGAAGACGCTGACCTCACCCTCCTTGCTTGCCCTTGGTGAAACTCAGCCACGTGGCCGCCTTGACCCCACTCCCTCGGGGAGGCTGAGAAACGCAGCGGTTCTCTTTGCCCAGGACACGGTGACCTGCTGACCCGCATGCCCCCTCCTTGCCCCCAGACACCTTCTGTGCCTCCCCGAGGCCCGTCCGGTCACAGCGTCCATCCCCGGGTCCGGAACCGCCAGGCCGTGGGCACAGGGACGTGCCTTCTCTTGGTCCAGCAGCTTGAGTCAGGGGCCAGTGACCCCAAAGCTTGAGTCAGGGGCGCCCGGCCGGCTCAGTCAGTGGGGCGTGTGACTCTTGACCTTGGGTCGTGAGTTCCAGCCCCACGTTGGGGGTTACCGACTCATTATAAGGACACGACTCAGGAACAGCCACACGGGAGGCGTGCGTGCAGGTGGCGAGGTGCCGCGGAAGGGGTCCACGCCCCTGTCTGGGGGCGCCCCCCTCCTGCCACCTGCACGTGTTCACCAGTCGAGCCCGAGGGCTCGGGGCCTGTCTGGCGGTCCCGCTGGGTGGGCCTGGGTGATCTCACAGCTGGCCACTGGTGGGTCTCCCGCCCTCTCCCCTCCCGGGGGCTCTCAGGACGCCTGGCCTCCTGGGAGGCCAGTCTCTGTCCATAAGCCACTAGTCACTGCAGGAACACACCTGGGACACTGTCAACACTGCAAAACCAGGGGTTTTAGGGAATGTGTGCCGGGAACTAGACAAAGACCCGATATTCATTTTTAATGACATCACCGGCCACTCCTTGGCCTTTGGCCGCATCCTTTACAGCAAAATGATCATAAAAGTCCAAAGCACGCGACTACACTTGGTCCGGCTGCTGTCCCGCCTCTCCCGTGGCTCCCGTGGCTCCCGTGGCTCCCGTGGCACTGCGCTGGGAGGCAGCATCATCTCCTGCTGCACGGCCGTCATTACATAGTCGTTTCAGTCCCCTCGCCTCAGCTGCTACCGTTCTGTTTGTGCCCTTTGGAAGGGACCCGAGCCCGGCCTCCTTCTGGCCAGGATGGGGAACGCCTGCCCTCCGAGCACCGCTGTCCCCACGAGGACCGGGCTGCCGGGCCACTGAGGCTGTTCCCGGCACACCCGGCCCGCTCTGCACGGCAGCCCCGCCCCTGCTCCGTCCACTCTGCCCCCGGAGCCCTCGGGGACACCTGCCTGTGGCTTCGTCTCCTTCCAAGCCTGGAAGGCGTCCTTCCGATGGGCATTGACGGGTCCTACTCCAGCTCCCACGGGGCCCAGCAGCAGGCACATCTCCGTCCCCTGTCTCTCTGGACACAGGGCCGGGCTGCTGGCCACTGCCCACGAGTCCACAGAAACCAAAGGCAGGGGCTCCTCCCACCTGTCCCATTCTTCCCTCGCAGCTGGGCAGGCCGCAGGCGGGTCAGCCCTCGGGGCGGGGCCCTGTCGCCTCCCTCCACCGGCACCCGGACTTCCGAACAGGACAGCCCAGCAGCTCCGGGGTCACGGGCACAGGGCAGCGTCCCAGGGTCATTGCTCGAGGGGTACGGTTGTGTGCTCGCTGTCTGACGGTGGCGGGTGGAGGCCACCTCCCGGCGGACCCCGCGTCCGCCCCCAGGACCCCGTCCGGGAGGAGACACCTCACCGACCTCCTGCTCTCTCCAGCTGTTGGCGACCCTCTCCCGGGCCAACTGCGGCCTCACCGTGGGTTTGGGCGCCACAGCGCACGGGGCTCCCGTGTCAAGGAGGCCTGGGGACTCCTCACCTCAGGGAGGGTGGAGCCCAGCCACCCGGCCTTCCCCTCGGTCTTTATCTTGATCAGACGCCTCAACGTGGCCCCCAGACTTCCAGGTCTGGTTTCTCCTAGTGACCTCTGTCTTCCTGTTTCTTTCACCCCACCCCGCCAAGCTGGGACAGAGAGGCCAGACTTGCTGGGGACACTGCACTGGTGGGTCACCAGCCCATTGCTTGGGCCCGCCCAGCCTTGATGGTGCTATATTAAGGCCTTGGTTTTGCCCCTGCACCCGCTTGCTTGCTTGCTTTCTTTTCTTTCTTTCTTTTTTCCTTCCTTTTTTCTTTCTTTCTTCTTTCTTTCTTTTTTCTTCTTTCTTTCTTCCTTCCTTTTTTCTTTTTCTCTTTCTCTCTTCTTTCTTTTCTTGTTTCTTTCTTTTTTTTCTTTTTTTCTTCTTTCCTTTTTTCTCTTTCTTTTTTCTTTCTTCTTTCTTCCTTCCTTTTTTCTTTTTCTCTTTCTTCTTTCTTTCTTTTCTTTCCTTTTTTCTTTCTTTCTTTCTTTCTTTTTTTCTTCCTTCCTTTATTCTTTTTCTTTCTTCTTTCTCTTTCTTTTTTCTTCTTTCTTTTTTCCTTCCTTTTTTTCTCTTTCTCTCTTCTTTCTTTTCTTCCTTCCTTCTTTCTTTCTTTCTTTTTCTTTCTTTTTTTCTTCCTTCCTTTTTTCTTTCTTTCTTTCTTTCTCTATGTTTATTTTTGAGAGACGGACAAGTGGGGGAGGGGAAGAGAGAGAGGGAGACCCAGAATCCCAAGCAGGCTCCAGGCTCTGAGCTGTCAGCACAAAGCCCAATGTGGGGCTCAAACCCCCAAACGGTGGGATCATGACCTGAGCCAAAGTCAGACGCTTAACGGACAAGCCCCCCAGGTGCCCCAGCTGTTCTCTTAATAACCGTCTGGAGATTCCCTCCCTGCTGAGTTCCGTGTTTGTAGAGCTTAACTACATCCCCTTATCTTCTTTCCCTCTTTCCGCCACTGCTGTGCAGAGGACACCTCGCTGGTTGTGATCTTTCAAACACATTCTGCAGGGCACCTGGGGGGCTCAGGTGGTTGAACGTCCGGCTCTTTGTTTCGGCTCAGATCGTGGTCTCGCGGTCTGTGAGTTCAAGCCCCGTGTCGGGCTCTGCACTGCTAGGGCGGAACCCGTTTGGGAGTCTCCCTCTCTCCCTCTCTCTGCCCGTCCCCGGCTCTCTCTCTCAAAAAGAAATAAACTTGAAAAATTATAAAATATGTTTTGTAAGCTGTAGAGTGACAGGCTGACCAGAGCAGGTCTAGAGGACAAATGCACATGGCCGGAGACCCTGGGCTGTCCCCGAATGCAGGACCCAGGAGACTGTGGGGTGTCCTCGCCTGGGGACAAGCTCTTCCACTGGAGGAGGGCCACCGGCTATACATGAGGTGGGAACACGCTTGCCTCCGGAAGCATGCGTGCGTGGGCGTGCGAGGGGAAACGCAAGAGGAGGACGGTGGGGGTGTGGCCACGTGTCCACTGTCTTGCCTGCCCGTCCTGTCACAGAGGGTTCTTCCCTTTTGGAGGACCCTCCTTTGCTGGTCTTGGTGGCGGCAGGCCCGACCTCCCCAGAAGGAGGTTAAACGGCCCCGACATTCCTCTCTCCTTGGTCAGCTCTGCCGGGGCCTCTGCCTGGGCTGGGCCAATCCGGGGTTCCACCTGGGACTTCCGATTTCGAGCAGAGAGTGAACACCCTCAGGGACGGTTGGAGAGAACGGAGAGAGGTAGCTTGGGAGCTACCAGCGGGAGCAGCCTGGAAACCGGACCGTCTACGGAGCCCTCCTGCACACACCCCACGAGTCTCGCCTTCGGCCCTGGCACCTGTGAACACCCCACCGGAAGTGTGGGGTTTCTGCCAGAGACATGAGGTTCCCAGTGGGCCTTCTGCAGCCACAGGAACCCTTGCAAGTGAGCTCCCCGGCCGGGGGCAAGGGGAAGTCAGAGGTCTCAGCACAAGAGGACGGGCCTGCCTCGCCGGCTCGGACGTGAAGGCCTCGCATGAGAAGGAACGGAGGTGGTCCGCTGACGGCTGGCAAGGAGGGGGCCCTCGGTCCTCCAGCCGCACGGACCTGTGTCCAGCCAGCAGCCGGACTGAGCCTGGAAGTAGGGTCCCCCGGAGCCGGCGGCCCGTGGGGCGCCCGGCCAGGCTCGGCCCTGGGCTCTGACCTCGTGAGACTAAGCACAGTGCCCAAACCTGCCCCGTGGCTTCTCTGCTCCGACCACTTCCCAGTCTGTTCCCGCGGAGTCAGTGAGTGACCCCGGTCCCCTTGTCTGCTGAAACAGAGCTGGCCTCCTCCTCTCCTTCCCCGTCCCTCCACGCCGCGGCAGAAAACACGTCGCACCCTCCTCGTAAGGCTCGTGTTCAGGCCCGCTCAGCCTCTGTGGGCCGACAGGTGGCAGGACAGGTGGTTGAAGCAGCGTCAGCTGTCCTGGAGGAACTGAGGGCCCCCTGAGGGTCTGCTCGCACGCAGGCGGCCATCGAGAACGTCCGCTTCCATCGGGTGCCGGAGTGCGGGCCCCCCCGGGGAGCGTCTGAAGAAGCTGGGCTCCTGGGGCCGGCAGTCACGGGCTCTAAGAAGCAGAGGGGACTGTGAGGCTGTTCTAGAATGCACCAGGCCCCGGGCAGGACGGGAAGGCCGGGGCAGAGTGGCGGGGTTGGTGAACACCAGGAGGGCCTTCTTGGCCGCTGAGCCTGGGTCCTCCCTGCTCCTGGTGCACGGGGAGCCCTGGGGCTCCCCAGGATCACAGGTCTTGGCCTGGGACTAGTGCGGGGCCCCAGAAGCATCTGTCTCTCGGTGCTGGTGGAGACAGCACTTGTGAGGTCGGGTCTCGGTGAGGAGTGGGGTGAAGAGAGGGGCGTCTCGGGGGGGCTGGCCTGGCAGCTCTCCAGCTGTCCCCTCCCTCCACATGGCCAGCCACCCCCAAAGCACCCGCCTTAGAGGACCGGGCTACTGGTCCGGGGGTCCCAGCGGCCGGGGACAGTAGAGACATCCCGGGAGTGGGGAGGGGCAGTGCTCTCTGGCCAGTGAGCACCCGGACGCCTCCACCTGCCGCCGTCTGCACTCGGGGGGGTGAGGTGGGGGCAGGCGGGCGGGCTGGGACCTACCTCCGGCTTAGGGTGTACTTGCCCCTGCGGTCCAAGCCACAGCCAGAGCGAAAGGCGAACCAGAGAAAGGAGCTGAGCAGCACGGCATACACCTGGGGGGGTGGGGGGTGGGGGGTGGCGTCGGCACAGGCACCGGCGGCTCCAGTGGGGCGTGCACTGCCTCCCTAGAAGGGTCTGGGCTCTGCGGGGCTCCCGCCCGTCTCGGGAGGTGGGCACCGTCACCCCCCAGACTGCGTCCCTGGGGTCAGCAGCGTCCTCTCTGGCTCCCCGGTGTTCCCCCAGACCGGAGATGCTGGCCTGGGGCTGCCCCGTCTGCCCTCCCGTCGGGGTGGGGGTCCTGTGGATGCAGGGGCAGGCGGTGGGGGAGGGGTGCCGAGGGAGGGGGAGCGTACCGTGGAGGCCAGGCCGATGCCAGTGAGGGTGGAGGCGATGTTTCCGTAGGTCCTCAGGAAGCTCCTGACCCCCACCAAGCAGTCCTGAGCAGAGACAGCTCGTAAGGCGCCTGCCCTGACTGCCCCTCCCCTGCCCGGGGTCGAGGGCCCCCCCCAAGGCAGAGACCCGCGGTGCCCACCGAAGGCGAATGCTGGGGTGATGGGAAGTCGGTGGGGCCTGGGGGCTCTGGGGAATGGCGTCACAAACAGGTGAAAAACGGACGGACAGAGCGGACCTCTGTGGGGACTAGAGGTCGCTGCCCCAGGGTCCAGCGCGTGCCTTTCTTAGGCGTCCCCTGAGCAGCCTGTGCTGGGTCATGCATCTGGCTGCCGTGGGCAGGCCGGCTCTCCCTCGCTCCCTGGCCCGGGGCTGGGTGCAGAGCATCAGTGAGGGGGAGGGGTGGGGGTGCTGGCCAACAAGAGGGGCAGAGAAAGCACTGGGGGAGAGGCCTGGGGTCCTGGGCATCCCCATCCAGTGCTTCCCCGGGGCACGGCTGCCGCAGAGGCTCTGCCTCCAGAAAAGGGAGGTGACCGACCCATCTCTGAAGCACTCAGATGGCGCCATTTGGGTCTGGGGAAGATGTTGGCATTTGGGGCGGCGGCAGAAAGGAAGCACATTCGGGATGTTGCTCTGAAGGCTGGGATGGGGGAGGGGAGGCTGGCTTGCCGTCCGTCTGTGCATCTATCTGCCCCCATGTTCGCTGGGCCCTGGGCCGCAGGACTGACTTCAGCTGGCTGGGAGGTTGGGACCTCTGGCTCCCAGGGCTGCTGGAAATGGTCCCAGGAGCTCGGGCCGCGACGCTGCAGCCTGGCCTGGGTGCCCTGGGCGGTGGGGGGGGGGGGGGGGATGGCCCCTGATCAGCCCCTACTCCCCCTGTGGCTGCTCCTCTTGGAAGGCAGGCTGGGGGCCAGACCACCGTCAGGGACTCCACCCCAGCCCCTCCAGCGCCCTCTCCCGGGGTGGCTCCAGCGCCCACCCCCACCCCCTGAGGCCTTTACAGTGGGGACCCCGCCATTCTGGAAGGTCGCCAAGCGGCCTGTGGCCCAGCTTTGCAGACGGGCGCCTGAAGCCTCTTCCTGGGTGGCAGAAAGCCCCCTGCCAGCCCCGCTGGGCCCTCCTTTGCCCTCGCCCCTCCCCTGCACGCCGCCCTCCCTCCCCTGCTGGGCCCGGAGCCCTAGCAACCTCCTGTCTGTTTCTTGGAGGACGGCCAGGAGCCTCTGGCCCACAGATAGGGGTGGGTTTGTTTCCCGGACATGGGGGAGGGGAGCAGGGAAGGCGGTGGGTTGGAGGAGGGCTGGTGGGGTGGTCGGAGGGAGGGCCACGTCCCTCTCTGGGGAGCAAGGGACTTCCCAGCCTCTGTCGCCGAGGCCCTTGGGCGGGCTGACTGGGGCCGGGCTGTTCCTTCCCTCCGCGAATGCACTTCCGGCTCCTTCCGGAGGAGCCCCCTCCAGATCACTGTCTGTCTTCCACCTCCCTCTATGCTTCTGGAGGCTTCCGAGGGCAGGCCTGGCCTTGGGGGGCCCCGAGCTGAAACTGCGTGAGGCAGTGGAGGTGTGAACGGAGCCTGGGGCCGAGTCCAGCCCTCACTGCTGCCTCCAGGAGCCCGGGGAGGGAGAGCCCAGGGTCCCGGCTGTCCTCCTCACCTGTCTGGTGGCCTCCTCTCCTGGACACAGACTGACCTCCGTGCCCCCCAGGAGGCCGAAAGGAGAGTTCTTCCCACAGCACAGGAACTGCAAGAACACGGCGGGGGGAGAGGTCCCCTAAGGGTCAGCTACAAGTGGTCACCACGGCCGCCCGCCCGGGACGGCTCACGTGCCCAGCTGGGCCTCTCGGGCTAGGACCCTGTGGCCACCTTGCTTGATATGCTGTGTTATCGCCACCTTGAAATTCTTCATTTTTTGACAAGAAGCCTTTTTAGTTTTGCTTCGGGCCCCCCAAATTAGGTGGCCAGCCCTGCCCGGGTCAGAGCGAGAAGACGAGAGGTCTTTGTACCCCCCGTCCCCACGACCGAGAGGGCGTCGGTGGCCCGTGTCCTGGGACCCCCTGCTCAGCATCTGGCCCGGCTGGCTGACTCTGGGAGGGCACCCTGTACCCATTTTGGGGGTTGCAATCCACCTGGGGAGGCCGAGTGTCCCGGAGCCGCCCAACGAGGAGGAGGCCACCCCCCACACGCTCACCGTGTCCTGAATGGCCACCAGCTGCTGCCGCAGGGTGACGGACGAGCTCCTCACTGCCTGGTCATACACCAGATCGTAGGTGTCTAACACGGCACCCTCCACCTGCACCGAGAGCATCGCGGGAAGGCCTCTGTGCCGGAGAAGCCCCTTCCCTATGACGGACGCAGCTCCCCAAAGGCGGGCCTGCCCCCATGTGCCTTCCAAACAGTCCCCTCCTCCTTCCAGCAGGCAGAGCTCCCTGAGGTCTCCTGGGAGGCTGGTCACAGCAGTCCCCGAGGCTTCAGCCGGGGGGATCTTTCCCCACAGGAAGGGCCACCCATGCCACAGTCCCGCTCTGGGGCCGCGGTCACCTCCGGCTCTGATCTTTTGGAGCGTAGAAGGCCTGGCCGAGGGAAGTGGCCGCCCTACTTCTGTTGATCTGGAAATGGGGGTGGGACAGGGAAGGCTGGCAGCCAGGCCTGGGCAGAGAAGGCTGGGAGGAGCCTCCTGCCAGGAGCTCAGCTCCCCCCCGATGGTCTAGGTCTCTCCCCAGAACCACGTGGTGGGTCCTGTAAAGCCAGGCAGCCGGGCTCCAAGGAAGAAGCCTGGGCACCCAGGGCCGGCTCTGAGCAGACAAGGCAGACAACGGAGAAGGAAGGTGCGGACAGGGGCCTGGCCCGGTTCCGTCTTCACCTCGCACCCAGCGTCACCCAGACCTCACTGCCTCTATCTTCCCAAGCACCTGTTCTGCAGACCTAAATGCCCACCTGTTGCCAGATGAGTCCTTTGAAGACAAACGGGAATCTCACCACCTTTAGGAAGCCTTCCCTGACCGCCCTGGGGTCGATGGTCTCCTGGCGTGGGCCAGGCTTCTTTGAGCTCCCCTGTCCTGTGATGCCTCCTGTCCCTTCCTAGAGACCCTGAGCCCTCCCCTGCCCCCTCTCCACCCTGTGCCGTTGTCACACTGACAGCTGGGACACGATGGCTGCTCAGGGCTGTCCCCAAGGCTGGGGGTAAACAGATGACCCAGCATGACCCACATGCTCCCCGGAAAGGGTGGCTGTCCTGCTGGCAGCCTGGAGGACCGGGGTAGGCGGGCCACAGAGGGTCTCTTGGCCAGCCACGTCCAAAGCCCCTGTGCCTCAACAGGAACCAGAGGGACGTTCATCAACCCCTCCACACCCACTCCTGGCACTAAGGGACCCTCCCATTGAGACACTGCACTGCAAGCCATCCCAAACTGGGTCAGCTGGTTTCCAGCCAATCGCTGGGAGGTGGGCAGTGCACTGGGCTAGAGGGCAGGCGTCAGGCTGGCCAGCACCGCAGTAGGGCCTGGCTGGTGGCCCTCTCTCTGCCTCTGTCTCTAGGTATAAAACGAGGGGAGACCATGAAGCCACTGTGTCCCCATGGGAGGGCGTCCCTGTGAATCTGGGGGCCTGGGAGAGTGGGCCTAGGGTCAGCGGGCAAGTGGCTGAGTCAAGGAGGCCAGCTCGGACCGCCCTCCTGGTTGCATCACCCCCACTAGGGCCCAGGGAGTAGCCGGGTGGCCCACGGCCGGGCCCTCGCGATTGCAATCTTGGCGTAGGAAGAAAATGTGCTGACCGGGGTCTGTCCCCAGGACCCCAGAAGCAGGAGGCACGGGCCCCGGCTTCAGGCAAAGCCACGCCCCTCACCTAAGACCCCGGGGCCTAGCAGTGGGGGCCCAGCTGGACCCTCCCCACAGGCCTGGGCATCTGTCCCCGTTACTGGGTTTGGGGGTGCTCTGGGAGCCTGAGGCCTTGTTTCTCTGTGACAAAAGGGGGGGTCACCTGGTGGTCTCGGATGCCTCTGTGCTTCCTGCCAGGGTCCCTCCTCCTTGAGCCTGACCTCCAGGACCCCAGGGGGCCCCCCTAGGATGGGTTTGGAAACACAGGGGTGGAGGGGATCTTGGGGTCTCTGGATCCGTACCCCCCAGACAGTGCTCCTCTCAGATTCCCACCTGGTCACAGGGTGGTGACCCCAAATGATGCTGGGGGGGTGGTGCACTGTCTAGGGTAAACCCCAGGCAGAGAGGGGCAAAGAGGCATTGACTCAGGGCAATGTGCCCTGGACGGTGACCCCTGGGCCTGAGTACCTCCTCTATAGAGCAAGGCCATGACCATCAAACCTGGCCCGGTGATCCGGCCTCCTCCATCCGAGGAGCACGTGAGGGAGAAACGAAGAAGCCAGGACCAGAGAGGGTCAGCACAAACCTAAAAGCACACCGTACAAGCCAGGCCCAGTCTCCTGACCCAGCTGCCCCTGGGGGCCTCTGCTTCTGGGGGCCCGGGCAACAGAGACCCTGGGGCCACTGGGACTCAGACACACAGGCAAGAAATCCCGGCTTGTCACCTGCTGCCTGCACAGTGTTTTGCCAGAAACCGAGTACATTCTAGCCAGACTGGCCTCGGTTTGCCTGGGCTGGTCCTTTGGGAGCACACGGAGGAACTGAGGCCCAGTGGAGAAGGGATCACAGAAAGTCAGGGCAGACAGGGTCTATGCAGCAGAACTCTCCCAACCCTGTCTGCAGTCCCACCTGCTGGCCCCTTGACTTCTCAGCCTGCTCCAGAGACCCCACCTGGGTCTGGGCTCTCATGGGTGAAGGTTGGGCCCAAGGGCCATCAGGATCTTGTCAACTGCTGGGGACTGCGGAGGGCCTGTCTCTTGTCCCTTTGGCCTCAGCCAGGGAGCAGCTGGGCTAGGGGCTTGGACCCCTGGGCCTCCCTCTCTGAGCCTCTTGGGTACCCGTTTCCTCTGCCCAGACGGGGGGCCTGCCTTGCCCCCCAGCCCTGCTCTGGGAGGGGGCCAGCCCCACTCCCCAGGCAGGCTCTCAGCTCCGTCTCAGGGCTCTGGATTCAGACAGAATTTCTGCAGGGCCAGGCTGTCCTGGCCCCTGTGCCCGAGGCACTGCCCCCAAGCTGTGGTCTGGCCTCTGTCCCTTGGGTCAGCACCCAGGCCTGCGGGCTTTGAGCCTGGCTCATGTACGCTCTCTGGGGACTTTGGCCCTGAGGACTGAGTTATCCCAGAGCTGGGGCCTCCCCCCAGCCCCCAAATCGGGACGGGGCCCCCTCTCACACCCTGAGTCCATCCACACTGTGCTGAGATAGCAAGCACACAGAGGACAGCAGCTGACGGGCGGAGGGGGGACAGACATGGGAACCACCTCCCGTGGGGGTCCACCCCCCATGGGCATCACCGCCCCGATCACCACCAACACGGAAGCCCTGGGGAAGAGCCCACCCCGAAGTGCCACCAGGAGGACAGCCCCGCCCTTGCGTGGCCCCCTGGCTGCCCCTGCTCCAGGGCTGAAGGGTGGCTGTCATCTGGGGATAAGGCCTGGACACCGGCAGGGCTTCTGGGCCAGTTTCCGGAACACGGACCTGTCTATTCAGTCCCTCAGGTCAGCCGGCCGCCCCTCCCCCGCACCTTACCCCCTTTCCAACTCCTGACCCCCCGGGCCTGGGGGGCTTCTGAGGCCTGTCCCAGCCTTCAGGTCCCAGTCCCCCCCAGAGTGGACTTTACCTGGCTCAGGTACCCCCTGCTGTGTGATGCTTGGGGGTGGGGGGGTGCGGGCAGGCACTCACCTGGGCAGGGTTGTGGAATCTCCAGAAGGCCACCTGCACCAGCATGCAGAACGCCAGGGCAAAGCACAGGAAGCCCTGGGGCGGAAGAGACGACGGTCACCCTGTGCGGCCCGACCGGCCACCTCGAGGCTGGGCCTGGGCCCCCTAGTGCATGGGGTGCACACGCAGGCCGAGGAAGAGACCTGGGCTGAGGGCACACTGTTCCCAGCCCTTCTGGCTTGTTTGCGAGTTCTTCCCCTATTGGCCATTCTGGCTCGCGGGGGCCCTTCCGTGGCAGCGCCACGTCCCCCCAACCCCAGGGAAGGAGGCAGTCCCCTGGGTGATGGGAGCCCCCACCCAGTGGGGCTGCTTCCAGGGGCGGGCGCTGGGCTGAGATGCGGATCTGGGAGAAGGGTCCAGCGAGTGGAGCACAGGGGTGGGGGGTGGGGGCTTCTGCAGGCGCACAGCAGGGACTGCTCATTTCTTCTTGCTTTCTGGAACGTGCCTCTGGGTCAAGCCCCAGCCTCTGCAGCTGGGCTTCTGTGGTTCTGGCCGGAAGGAGCTAGGGCAGGTGGGGCACCCCCAGGTAGGGGGAGTCTGGGCAGAGGCCCGCCTCCTGTCTTCACCCCCTGGGACCCCAGCGTTGGAGGAGATGGAGTTCTCTGGGGGGAATGGCTTTCCATCATCAGTGCCCCCACGGTGCCCTCCTCTCTCTGGCTAGGGGGTCTGGAACTGTTGAGCCCCTGCTGGCCGAGGCCAGGGAGTATTATGGGCCCCTCCCCGGAGAAGTGTGCACGACCCGAGCTTTTGTGGGCAGCTTCAGAAGGTCACCCGAGACCAGGAACCCCGGCTCACATGCCGCCCCGGGGATGTCACCCCCACTGCAGCTTGACCGGCCACCTGCGTGCCGGTGACCCTCAGACCTGGGACTCCAGCCAGGTCTCCTCCTAGACCTCCGGGCAGTTCGGCTGGCTGCTGACCACACAGCCTAGGTGTCCAGAGGCCCGCTGTGTGTGCCTCACCTCCCTGCCGTGCTGGCTTTGTGAGGGCACCGCCGCCCCGTGCCGCGGGGGACAGTCCTCCCGGGACTGTCTGCAGCCTGGGGCAGACTGCGGCCGGGTTCTCCCCACCCAGCCACTGCCTCGCTAAGGATGACACCCAGGAGGATCGATGACCAGTGGAATCGAGAGATGCCCTCAGACACAGACACACGGACACTGGCTGGGCGGGGCCGGGACAGAGAAACGGTCCATGCCAGGGGCCTCCACCAGGTGCCGGGAGAGAGCAGGCCACGCCCACCAGTCCCCAAACTTGGTAGGCGCACTGGGACCTCTGGCTCTGCCCTGGGGTGCGTGGTGGGGGGCGGGGGGGGGGGGGAGCAGGCAGCCCCCTGTCTTCCCCTGCTGCCTCCTGCCTGCCTGTCCTAGAGATGGCTCCACCTTCCTCCCCCTCCTCCTCCTTCTCTTCCCCCTCCTCCTCTTCCCTCCTGCCTCTCCTCCCTCTCTGCTTCCTCACTATCCCTCCTCCTCCCTTCTGCCTCTTCCTCCTCCTCCCTCTCCCCCTTCCCCTCCTCCTCCTTCACATCCCTCTTCCTCCCCTTCTTCCTCCTCCTCCCCCTCCTCCTCTCCCTCCTCCCTATCCTCCTCCTCCCCCTCCTCCCTATCCTCCTCCTCCCCCTCCTCCTCCTCTTCCTCCTCCTGTTCCCCCTCCTCCCTGACTGGCTGAGGGCCTCCTTCTCCATCTGGAAACCATCGCTCAACACTGCCTCCCAGGATGGGGGCCCTGAGCCAGCTCAGGAGACCAGCATTTTCCAGAAATCGCTTCGCTCCTCAGGAGAGAGCACGCCACCTCCCTCCCTCCACTCGCCCGCCTGCAGGGAGGGCCTCTGGCGGCCCCAGGCCCACCTCACCTCCCCAAGGGCCTGCGCAGCCTGGAGCCGCTGGGTGCGGCCGGCCCAGCGCCAGCATTTGCTTTCTCCTTCTAAATAAAAACCATGAATAAATCAGCCGCCCTTTGGGCTCCGCTCATTTCCTGCTGAGAGGCCCGCGAGGGGCGAGGCTGGAGGAGGTGGGAGCGGGAAGGGGCGGGCGGGGGACAGTCGGGAAGGGTCCCCCCGCTTGCCAGTCCGTCCACACGCGCTGCTCGGCGTGTGCAGACGCACGGCCGCGCCAGACACCGCGGCGCACGAAGGTGCACGCGCAGGGGCGGCTCCCTGGCGCGGGCCCTCGGGGGCATCGGGCCGGGCGCCCAGGGAGGGGGCGGGGTGCCGCAGGCGGCTGTCGGCTCAATCCCGGTGCCCCTGCCCCCTGCCCACAGGCCAGAGCGGAAGGCGCCCCGGAGCATCTGGACCGGGAAGAGCCGCCGCGGGCTGGGGATGCCCGGATCGGGTGCCCGGAGCGCGAACTGCGGGAATGGGAGCGCCTCCCGCCTCCCGAAGCTTTACCGCTTCGGCCGGCACCACGGCGCCCCCTGGCGGCCGAGGCTGCCGCCCCGGCGCGGGCCTCTCCAGGCGGGCGTGCGGCCTCGTTCTCCAGCCTCGCCCCGCTGGCAGGCCCCCAGCCCTTAGGGCTCCGCTCGGGGGCGGGGGGCAGTCCACCCGCCTGTCAGCTCCCTGAGCCGGGCCTTAGGGCTCCTGGTCACACAGACGGACGGCCCTGCCAGTGCCCCAGTGCCCCCTCACTCCTGCCCGGCCTACCAGTCAGCCGGGAGCCGGTGCCCCTCGAGCCCCCCCTGGGACTGCAGCTTTAGGAGAGGCCTGTGTCCCTACAAACCAGGAGTCATTCCCCAAACATTTGCTGACACGGGCTGGGTGGAGAACCCTGCCAGCCCTCGGCGAGCCCCGGGGTGGCTGGCTCCCTGGCTGGTGACCCCATGAACCGCTCTCAGGGTAGGGGTGGGGTCTGCAGGAGGAGAGGGCTGGAGGCAGGAGGGGGGGGTCTCCTAGGGGGTAGAGGGAGGCCTGGGGGACCCAAGGGGCTGCAGGGAGCCTGCCCTGCGGGCAGCGGAAGGGGCTCCCGGTGTCGAAAGGCTCTGTGTCTGTTTCTTTACTCTGTAACTGTGTAGCCCCCCCACCCCACCCCGCCCTTGCATCTGAATAAACAAAGAAGCCACATTCTCACTCCAAGGGGGAGGCAAGAAACTTCGTCATCCTCCAGCTTTGGTCCTAGGCCCCAAGCACGTGAGAACGTCTCAGCAGAAGCGAACATCATGTTCCGGGACGTCAGCTGCCGACAAACCTGGGAGGCACCGGCGTGGGCGCCCCCTCCCCCTCGGTGATGCTCACCTTTGACCAGACCCTACCCTGGAGTTGCGAAGAAACACGTACCCCGGACCCCTTTGCCAAATCAAACCTGAGTGACGGAGGGACTTTCTCTCTGTCCTTTCTGAGCCTCCCCGTCTCCCTCCATCTTCTCTGTCACTGACCCTGATATTCAATAAACTTTTCACTTCCTCCCGCTCGCCTGTGACTTCTGTCCTGTGAGAAGCGGACGGCCCTCCTGGCTGGTTCTGCGGGACCCCCTCAGGGTCCTTGGGCCTGGCCTGCCTTTGTCAACTGGACTCTGCGCTGGGCCTGTAGGGAGTCCCGGAAGGGGCCCAGGCTGGGGGGGCACGTGCTGGTGGCGGCGGTGGGGGGGAGCAGGTGAGAGCCCAGGGTCCCTTAGGAGAGGAGGGTTCGCACCAGAGGGGGCAGGACGGACGGGCCTGGGGAGGCAGGGATGGGGACAAGGGGCCGCCGCTCTGGAGTCGGATAGAGTCTCCCCACGGCTGCAAGGGAGCAGTGTGGGCTCCGGGCCGCCTTGGGGCACTGCGTGAGCCCCAACCGACAGTGATCTGGCCACCAGAGGGGTGGGGGGGCATATCCCTGCCCCCCCGCGTGTCCTCGTAACAGGAGATGGAAGCCGGTTCCCAGAGCCTCCAGCATGATGCAACCAGACCTCCCCAGGCCTTCGGCAATGGCTTCCAGGCCTGGGAGGGCCGCGTCTGCCCCCTGGATGACGGAGTAAAGGAGGCCTGGCCGAGGGGCCCTGGTTGGCCCCGGTGGATGGGGGTCCCAGCTGGCGCACAGCCTTCGGACCTCCGTCTCTGTTGCCACACTGTGAGGGGTGCTCCCGGCCCTCCCCGCTCTTGATCCCGCCCCAGGGGCTGGGGGGCTGGGGGAGGGGCAGCGAGAACTCACCCCAGCCATGAGGCCCCCGGCCTCCCTCACGGTGGCCACAGCACCCAGCACGGCGCCCAGGGTCAGGAGCCCAGCCAAGCTGATGCTGGTGCAGAAGGCTGGGTGGGGAGAGAGAGGAGGAGGTTAGGGGTGTCCCGGACGGGGGTCCGGAGTGCACAGGGCTCGTGTCTGAAATCCGACCCGAGGGTACACTTGGGGGGTGGACTTCTGGGAGCTCTGAACAGGTCCGCACGCCCCCTCAGGCAGGACGTCCCGCCCACCACCCACTCCCTCTCCTCCCAAAGCTCAGAAGGCCAGAGGGAAGGCGGAGTTCCGAGGCCCCGCCCCCCACTTCTGCTTCTGCAGTCGCCGGGCTATCTCGGAAGCCACCAGGCAAGAGCGGGGTGTCTTATCGGCCCAGGCT
The DNA here is from genome assembly GCF_022079265.1 of Lynx rufus. Taxonomy (NCBI): domain Eukaryota; kingdom Metazoa; phylum Chordata; class Mammalia; order Carnivora; family Felidae; genus Lynx; species Lynx rufus. The sequence continues at coordinate 66,187 of NW_025814876.1, forward strand.
CAAGACCCAGGCTTCCTGCTCCAGGATTCCGGCTTCAGGGTAAAAACTGGGGCCTAAGGGGCAGGAGGCCTGGGGCTGGGACCACGGCCCGATCCTGTGGGCCTCAGTCTCCCCCACGGTTGCCTTCCTTGGCGTCCTGTGCTCTTGCCTGAGACCAAGCCCCCAGAGTGCATCCAGGTCCGGGCCCCTTTGTCCTGGAGCAACGCCTCCAGGACACGAGGCCATCTGGATGCTACGTGATAGTCCCGCTTGTCCCCAGGCCCCCAAGGGAGGGCGGGAGACCTAGGGAGAGGCAGAGGCTGTGTCCCGGGCCCTGGCTCTGCCCGGTGGAGAAGGACCCCGGGGTGGCCCTCTCTACCCTGACCCACTGCCTGGCCCAGCCTGGCTCCACTAGGAGGCCCTCACCCCAGCCCAGGATGCCCCCCACGGCCTTTGCACCTGCAGCCTCCCCCACCCCGACAGGACCTCACTTACCCCAGCGGCGTGTGGCCTCATAGGGGGTCCTGTCTGAGGATGCGCGGCCGACGACAGCAAAGTGTGTCCCTAGGTAGTTGACAGCTGCCATGGCGGCCATAGAAAGGCCCAGTAGCTGGGGGTGGGGCAGACCCGCAGTGTGGGGGCAGGGCTGGGCGCAGAACGGGGCCCCAGAGAGCAGGGTCTGGGTGTCCTGGGTCCACTGGCCAACCTCCCTCAGCTTCATGGTCTCACTTGGGACAGGCTCACCTTGTCCCAGACACCGCGTCGCACACACAGATGCACCAACAACACACTCACTCCCCACCCTCCCCCACCACACACATTCCTTTTCCAGCCGCCGAAAGGACCCAGAACCTTGGGTCATTCTGTCTGCACAGTGGAGGATGGGCCCACCCCACCCCAGCAGCCCCCTCCCCCTGCCCCCTGCCCCCTCTGACCTGCGCTGCCTGGCTAGGCCCCCAGGGGCGTCCTGTCCCCACAGTCACCTGCCAGGAGCCCACCACCAGGGGCTCCAAGTGCATGTCCCAGGGGCAGGATAGGGACAGCAGGGCTGGGTGTGGGGGAACCACAGTCCTAGAGGTCCGATAACGTGTCCCGCCCCCCCCCCACCCTTCCCGCCTGACCAGCCTGTTACCAAGACAAAGGAGCTGGTGACCAGCAGCTGGCACTTGGCCACCCTGACTCGACTCCAGGACTGCATGGTGGCCTCCTCCGGTCCCTGTTCCTCTTCCCTCCTTCCCTCCTCCGCCCCTCCCCGCCCACTGTGGTTTCCAGCTGGGCAGGGGCCTCTGACCACATCTGCCCGCCCAGGAGGTAGGTTGCGTCCTGCGTGTCTCTGTGTTTGTCAACACACCCAGAGAACTGAGCCTCTGGCTGCCCCAGAGGACACAAAGGCAGCAGAGGAGGGGTGGTGAGGCCAGCTCCTGCCACCCCTGCTGCCCCCCAGCCCTGACCCAAGGCACCAGGACCCCTGGAGGGATTCGGGGCCTCCCCCGAAGAGTGTGGCCTTGTTCTCGGTGTGGCCGCAGAACACATCCTGGGAGGAGGCGGGTGAGCAGAGAAGGTGCCTGGGTAGGGGGTGAGCTTCCTGTCCTGGGAGCATACAAGTGGAATCCTGCCCCAGGCTTGATTCTGGGAGGAATGTGGGAGGCAGGATCTAACGCGAACATCAGGATTGGTGTGCCATCTTACAAAACATCATTTGAAATGTTCTGTGACGACAAAATATTTGGAAAGGGAATTTGACTTTCAACGCCTTCGTGGCACAAAGGGGTGATTTGGAGCAGAGCCATCTTGGGGGCACCGGGGAGGACCGGGGCCCTGGTACCACGCACCCGGCTGGGAGGCCCAGGGAGGCTTTGTCCAAACCTGAGTCTGTAATTGGACGATTCAAACCTGAGGGTGAGGCAGGGCCACAAACTCACATGGGGCTGTGTCCCCCGGGGGGGACACGTGGTGAAGACACTGTCTGGGGTCCAATCTTGGCCGGTTTGTACCACTCGGCCGCTGTTGTGCTCCTCAGGGAGGCAGGGCTGACCGGGCGGAGCAGGGGGCTCACCTCCGTGCTGGAACGGCTCCCTTCTGGTGTCTCTCGTGTGGGGTCCCCCCTGGACACTGGGGACCTCAGCAGGGGAGGGGGTGCCCCTGAGAGCTGCAGGCGAGGTCACCCCTTGGCCTTCTGGAAACCAGCATTTCCGGCCATCTCCTCCCACCCGCTGCTAAGAACAGGGGCAGCCGGGACGCCTCCCCCATCCCGGTGCCCCCAGACCCTCCACTCTGGTCCCAGGAGTACCCCCCGGGTCTGCAGGGGCACAGGGGCATCTCTGATGACTGTGGCACCGCTCCAGATCAGCCCAGGCATGACCCAAGAGGCGGCAGGAGTGGGAGCGCAGGATCCCGGGTGCCTCAGGGTGCCGGCCGTGGGGACTGGCCAGCTTGACGCTCTCTTGGCAGAGGTGAGCTGCTCACTGCCGTCACTTCTCTCCAACTTTGGTGAGAGACACAGCGCCTGGCAGCCTCTCGGGAGGCAGTGAGGTGACCCTGCCTGCAGCCAGACCCCCAGGTGCCTCCGTGCTCAGTTTGGAGAAAGGCTTTCGGAACCGGGCCTGGGTTCCTGGCCTTCAGACACTTGCCCGTCTCCTCCGGGCACCTGGGGCGGCCACTGACCTCCGGGAGCCGTGAGGGGGCCTAAAGCAGCAGGCCGATCCCCGAGGGGTGGCCCGGTGGGACGCTGCCCGGCCTGCGCCCCTCAGACCCCGTCCTGACGGTGGCCCCATTGCGAGCCAGCCCCGGCCTGCCTCCTGCTTTCTTTTCCACGGAAGACGCTGGGCGCGTGTGGGAGCACGTGCACACATGTGTGCATATGTGCGTTATATGTTATTTGCTGGCCGGCGACCTCCTTTTTTCCTTCCTCCTTCGCGACCTCATCTAATAATTAATCCGGTCATTGGAAACTGTCATAGGAGCTGACTGAAAGTGCCCCCAGTGGCCAAGGCTGGGACAGCAGAGACCCGGCTCGGGGACGTGGCGCTGGACGATAGCCCCATAACCCACCCTGTCACAGACACCCGGGCGCCCACACTGGGCAGGTGGCCCATGGAGGAGAGGAACGGGAGACGAGACCAGGACACCCACCGGCCTGGAGAAGCCCAGGTGTGGCTGTCACAGCGACGTCCTTCCGGAGACCACAGCCCGGCCGCACCTGACGCACACCTCCGCCAGGTGAGCCGGGCCAGCATCGTGGGGACGAGGCAGGTGGGGAGCAAGGGCCCGGACGTGATGGGGTGGGAAGGGCGCGTCACCCTGTGGCCCTCCCCCCAAACCCACAACCCCGCCTGACCGTGACACACACACCAGACAGACCCCAACTGGGACGCGCCCCACGATGTGGCTGACCTGTCCCCCTCAGAACTGTCCGGGTCATCAAAAACTGTCAGAAACCTGAGGACCAAGTGTCCCGCGGTGCCCTGGGTGAGAACCGGGGATGGAAGCAGGACGGTGGGGAAAGACAAGAACTCTGCGTAGAGTGTGGACCTTTAGTTAACAATAACGGGTCAGCAGCCATTGATCCGTTGTGACAGATGTCCCAGACCCACGTCAGATGTTGGTGCCAGGGGACAGCGGGCGTAGGGGGTGCGCGAACTGTCTGCACGACCTTGGCAACGTTTCTGTAAACCTAAAGCTGTCCTACAATAGCTTTTATTTAGAAGCGTGGTCATGTCCAGAACCCCAGTCTCAGCACCGGGCGGTGGGGGGGGGGGGGACGCAGTGGTGCTGGTTCTGCCTGTTCACTCACTGAGCCCTGAGCTCCTCTTCCCCCGCTTACCCACCCCCAGTCCATTAACTGCTCATCCACCAAGACTGTCACCTGTTCGGTGACGGCACCTGCCCACCTGCCTGAACACTCGTGCACTCACCTGCCCACCTGCCCACCTGTCCACGTGGGACCCGCACAGCCCCAGGAGCCCCTCTTCCCCCAGGAGGGCCCACCCCAGGCTGGCAGGGCACACGTTGGCCTGGCCTGGCAGCGGCCGAGCCACACCCAGGCTCGGGGCTCCGGGCCCTGCTCCATCCCCCCCCCCAAGATTCTGGGACAGAGTTTGTCCTGCCCATGAAGGGGTGGGGTAGGGCCCATGGAGGGCTGCACCCCTGCACGCACGCAGAGGGGGTCGAGGGGTGCATCCACCTCACGGGTGCCAGCGCCGCCTCCGGAGGGGCGCGTGGGGCCCCAGGCCCCCTGGAGCCCCTGCCCTGGGCCCAGGCGTCAGCAAGGAGTGTGGACTGGGCGCTCCCACCCGGCGGGGCCCAGCCCCCCCAGCCCCCCGGGGGCCCTCACGGCAAACATTTCCAGCCCACTCCTGGAATTTATTTAACCCGCGGTGAAACAGTGCCCGATGGCGAAACGGTGCAAAGCACTCACTGTCAGCGCCGCGTGGCTCCGGGGCATATCCACACCCCCGCCGGGGGCCCGGGGCCACTCAGGCTGCAGACCCCACACCCCAGGGGGTCCCTCGGACAGGCCCTCCATCTCTCGAGGCAGGCCAGGGTCGGGGTGGAGCCAACAGCCGAGTGAGAAAGGGGACAGGACAGGCCTTCGCACTTAGGCGGTGAGCTCCGTGGCCGCATCCTGCCGACCGAACGCTCTGCCCCCGCGGGTTCGCAGCCGAAGCCCGGGCCTCAGGGTGATGGTGAGGGTGAGTGAGGGCGTGAGGGTGGGGTCCGCGATGGGATGGGTGCCCCCACCCCCCGCCCCGGCGACGACCCGCAGGGAAGTGCACACGGGAAGGGGGGCTCCCCAGGAACCGCGTGCGGGGGCCCCGGCCTCGCAGCTTCCAGAACCTTGAGGATAAACGTCTGAGGTTGCAGGCCACACCTGTGGTGTCGTGGTGCGAAGGCCGTGGCAGGCCATCACACGTGCACCTCGTGTTTACGGAGCACCTCCGAGCCAGCTCTGGGGAATCCAGTGAGGGAAGCAGATGTGGCCACCGGCCTCGGGGGGCCCATCCGGAGCGGGGAGGTGGGGAGGCCTGGGGAAGGCTCAGGTCGGGCAGGGGTGAGGCGGGGGTGGACCTGGGTCCTGGGGGCAGAGGCATAGGCGTGTGGGGAGGCGGTGAGAAAAAGAGAGGGAGCAGTCACCTCCCGGCAGGAACTCTGTCCGGTCGTCGCCTGCCTATAGGACACGCAGTCTGGAAACGCTGGGGCCCGTCCAGGTGGCAGGAGGGATGGGGGACGAGAGGCGGGAGGCAGAGGTGCTGGAGGCCTGGGTGGGGGCAGGCAGCCGAGACCCCGTTCTGAATGCCCCCCCCCACCCCCCGGCGTGCAGCCTGGTGCCTGCAGAGGTGACCCAGGACCAGCTCTGGCCAATCACAGTGGCCTTCCCTGCCCCCAGTGGTGGGCCTTGAGGTTGGATATGTGACCCTTAAGGGCCACTCTCTGGGTCAGGAGCTGCAAAGTGGGGCCCCCAGTGGTGCCTTCCCTGCCTCACGGAGCCACGTAAGGCTGAACGCCAGGATGAGGGGAGCCAGGGGCCCCAGGCCTGTGCCACGCCAAGGACCCAGCTGACCCTGGGCAGCACATGCTACATCGGCTGAGGGCTGCCGTTCGCACAGGCCGGCATGAAGCGAGGTCTGAACGGGGTGTGGTAGAGCCAGACCACAGCAGACGGAGGGGGGTGGGCACCGGGTCAGGAAGCATGGAGGAGGGCTGTTGGGGGGGGAGGGACGGCCGCACTGCTGACGATGCAGGTAGGGGTGGCCCGGCTGGAAGGCCCTGGAGCCCTTGCGGGCCTGTGATGGGGACCCATGATCTCAGCTGCTGGACCGTGTGTCCCAGAATCAACCTGGAAGGACAGGAGCACGTGACAAGCTCTGGGTCAAGGGAGGAAACGTCCCACCTGAATCCCGACAAGAGAGACCCCCCGCCCCCCCCCCGCCGCCCCGGGTCAGCTCCGAGACCAGAGCCAGTTCACGGCCCCAGGCCCCGTGCTTGGAGGGAGGACCCCGGGCACGGCTGCACACGTCCGCTGGCCACCTTGTCCCCGCCTTCCGCAAAGGACCTGCGGCGTTTACCGGGGCGATGGTGCCCCGGGGGAGGGAAAGAAGCAGCCTCTGGGGGGGCACGGGGCCCTGGCTCTGGTCCGACCCCGATTCCCAGAGGCCCCAGACGTCCCTGTAACCAGCAGTCGGGGCTCACGGGGGCCCACAGACTTCTAGCCCAGGGCCACCTCGCACTGGGGCCAGCGGGTCCCCCCCCCAGTGCGCGGCCTCCTCTCCAGCTCCCGGAAGCGTAAAGGGAGTTGACATGCTCGGCAGCTGGCAGCTCCCCACGTGGGCTCCCCGACTGTGGAGGGAGGGCCGTCGTGGCGGGACAGGCCCAGGGGAGCCTCCGGAACCGCCTGGCCCCAGGACGAGAGTCCACACACAGCAACGCCGAGTTCCCGGGGGCCGTGTAGACGCTGAGCCTCCACTCGGGACTTGATTCCCGGCGTGCCCCCATCCCCCTTGCCGGCCCGGGCCCGTGAGGGAGGCAGGAGGGTCCTGGAGGGCGGGTGACGGACCACACCAGCCCTTCCGGGCACGGCTGACGGCTGGAGCCGATCGAACACCCCGTGACAGCCATGAATCTGGTAAAGGCTTTAAAGAAAATAATAATTATTTGTAAGATTCTATTTTTAAGTAATCTCTCCACTCAACGTGGGGCTTGAACTCACAACCCCAAGATGGAGAGTCACAGCTCCACTGACTGAGCCAGCCAGGCGTCCCCCCAAAATAGATTTTAGTTTTTAAGCAGCTTTGGGTTTACAGATATCGGACAGAGAGTTCGGAGACACGGCCCTCCTCCCCACACAGCGCGTCCCCCGTTACTAATATCTTGCATTCGTTGGGGACACGGTCGCAATCGATGAGCCAATATGGACGCGTTACTATCGTCGGAAGCGCACAGCTGACACTGGGGGTCCCTCTGGGGTGTGCGTTCCGTGGGTTTGAACTGATGCATGAGGACGCAGATCCACCACGACTGTCACGCGGGGCAGTTTCCCTGCCCCAAACCCCCACGCTCCTTCTGTTTATTCCTTGCTGCCCTTGAGCCCCCGAGGGCACGTGATCTGCGCCGCGTGTCGTTTTTGCTCTCGTCCAGATGTCACCGAGTTAGAATCGTGCAGTGAGCGGCCTGTTCGGACCGACTTCCTGCACTTAGTGAGATGCCTTTACGTTTCCTCCCCGGCTTTCCACGGCTTTCCACGGCTTCCTGGCTCGTTTCTTTTCGGTGCCGAATAACATTCCCTCGCCTGGACATCTCACAGTTTATTTATCTGTCCACCCGCTGAAGGACATCTTGATGGCGTCCGGGCTTTGTCAGTTGTGAACGTAGCTGCTGGGATTATAAATACAGCTGCCGTGAATGTCCCGTGAGCCCGCGTTGCGTGGTCGTAGGTCTTCGGCTCCCGCGGTAAATACCGGGGAGCGGGGCTTCTGTGTCGCGTGGTAATGGCGTGTGGAGTTTTCTCAGAAGCCACCAGACTGTCTCCCAAAGCGGCCGCCCCCGCTTCCCATTCCCACAGGAACAAACGAGAGTTCCCATCGCCCTGTGTCCTCGCCAGCATTGGGTGATGTCGCCGTTCTGGCTTTGGGCCGCTCCAGCGGGTGTGTGGAGGGAGCTCACGACTCTTTTGATGCGCGTTTCCCTCCCGCCACGTGACGTGGAGCATCGTTCCGCGGACCCTGCGGCCGTCTGTGCGTCTTCCCTGCCGGTCCGTCTTAAATCAGGCTCTTTTCTTCCTCTTGAGCTCTAAGGGTCCTTTGCACGTCTCGCAGGCGAGCCCTTCGTCAGGTGTGTGTTTGCCAATATTTCCCCCGGTCCCTGCGTCTCCTGGTCTTCACCGGGTTTAATTGTAACAAAGTCGAACTTCGCAGCCATCCGGCTGGCGAGGCATCTGCCCCCCTGGTCGTCCCAGTTTGCACGGCTGGAGGGGCCACATCACAGGTCTGCACCGATTCACGGCCGGCCGCTAACTGTTTGGCTGGACGGTCAGGGACCCGGAATGAATGCAGTTAGAAAACGGGCCGCAGGAGGTCTGGGGAGGAGGGTCTGGGGAGGAGGAGCGCGGCTCGACTTCCCCGAGAGGGCACGGGACCTGAAGGTGTTTGTGAGCCACGTGAGCACCTGCTGAGGGGCTGACCGCCTCCACCGAGGGCAGTCCCAGCTACCGGGGAGACAGGATGGCCGCTCCGTGGGACAGACAGCCTCCCTCCGCGGCCGCTGCCATCGGCAGGTGGGTTCGGGAGCCCAGGTGGGGGTTGTGCCCCGAGACCCCGCGGGGACGAGCCCTGACGCCCCCATGCCGTGCGGGGGCCCACCGGCTCCCCTGAGGCAGGCAGTGGCCGCCCTGGACGGCCTCCCCCAGGGACAGGGCACCACTCTGGCCTCACTAGGGCACACTCTGATTCTGAACGCAGATCCGCTTTTCCTGACCACCGCGCTCCTGCCCAAACTCCCGCTGCCGACTTCCGGAGCGCCTCATTCGCGATCACGGCGTCTCACGCACCCCTATTTCTGGCCAAGGAGCGCGTGGCCCAGCCGGCGGGGTGGGCAGCGGGCCCCTGCTCGTGCAATTCCTAGGTCTTCCCGCGTGCCTGCCTCCCCGGAGCAGCCGACCAGGGAGGACAGGGGAGTGGCCTTTTGAAGTCTGGGCCGTGGCATCTGCTGAGTGGCAGCACTTTGCGGGGCGGGGACAACGCCCTGTAGGATGCAGGGGACACTCTGAATCAGCTCAGATTCGTGGCTCCAGAGTCGTGGGGGTAGTGGCTGGGATTTCTGCCACCCGATGGAGCCCCACCGCTGAGACCCTGCCTTCCCGTCCCACCACTCCAGGCTCTCCAGGTCTGGAAGTCCGAGTGCCTGCGGGAGGGGCTCCCACTCAAGGACACACGACCGTCGGTTACGCTGGAAGCCGAGACGGCCACCGGGCCACCTTGGGGTCCTGGCACCGGAGAGACGGCAGGCAGAGGGGGGCTCACCGCGCAGGCTGGGGGGCCAATCCTCTTGAAGGGAGGCTGATGTCACACGATGGGGTTGAGGAGTATGTTTGTCAGGGAGCAGAGTCCCTGGAGCACCTCGGATTCCTCTGTCCCCTTGTTAGAGTCCACGGGACATCACAGCCATTGGCCCAGACCCATCAGGAATGACGGCTCGGGTCATCCGCGGAGCCAGGAGCCGCAACCAGCTGAGGGGCATGTCGAGACGGAGAGAATGTGGCATGGTGGGCGGGGGGAGGAAGGCGTTTCTGATCCGGGTCGTCCACGCGGCCCACTGCACGAGGCGGCCTCGACAGTTGCTTGAGCTCCTTCCTGATTTGACGGGAATGGGTGGGACATGACTACCGTCAGTCACCAGGTTTTCTTCTCTGTCCCCCTCTCTGTCACACACACATCTGCCTCCGGTTCTCTGTCCATCTTCCTGTATTAAAGGTCACGAGTGGGGCGCCAGGGTGGCTCAGTCGGTTGAGTGTCCGACTTCACCTCAGGTCACAATCTCACAGGTTGTGAGTTCGAGCCCCGAGTCGGGCTCTCTGTGGTCAGCACAGAGCCTGCGTCGGGTCCTCTGTTCCCCTCTCTCTTTGTCCCTCCCCCGCTCGTGCTCGCTCTCACCCTCTCTCTCCAAAATAAACAAACATAAGAGAAATTTAAAAAAATCACGAGTTCACAGCGATTTGTCTGATGTCAGCCCAACACGGCGGGGGGGGGGGAGCACTAGGCTCCCCCATTTCGTATCTGTCGCTCCTTTCTCTGACCTCGGGCACCTGGCTTCCCCCAACCCCAACACACACCCCTCGTTCTTCCCTCTCTCCCCGTATCCCACCTCCTCGCCTGTGACGCCCGCCCTGTCCCCCAGCCTCCTCTCCTCAGCCTGGATGTTTTGAAGGAAGGGAACCGACAGACGTGTTTTAAGTAAACAAACGAGAAAGGAGCAGAAGCCCTTGCTCTGTTCTGTGACGGCCTGGGGGACCCGGACGGGGCCTGGCCTCGGCTCTGCCCATACTCATCACCCAGTGGAGCAGCGACATTTGAGTGGGAACGTGAATCCTGGGCAGACCAGCGGAAAAGAGAAGCCACAGTCCGACGCTCACACGGCCTTCGGAGCAGAACGAGAGGTTCAGGGAATCCTGACCGACACTCCCCGAGCAGAAGGGGTGGGATGTGCAGCAGGAAGAGGTCATGGGGAGCACATCCCAGGAGCCAGGGGACAGCGGCAGTCGAGTGACACGGCGAGTGACACATGGCAGCCCGGGAGCCGCAGAAGAGTTGTCAGTGAGGAGGACGGTCACACGCAGGGATTCGGGGGCGGCCCAGGAAGCGGAGGGGCGCGGGGAGAAAGCATGAATAGGTTGATGTGCGCGGTGACACGGGGACACGAGACATGAGGGGAGGAAACGCCGGAGAAGGAGCAAGTGCCTCGGAATTAAAGAAACCCAGGCAAGCGCTCTCAGGAGCCAACGGGACGGATGGGAGGAAACCGGACGCGTCCGAGTGACACTTACAAACACCAAAGTTCTGGAACGTTCCGGAGGTAGAATAAAGATCCCGTCAGGAACAACCCTCGGAAGGTCGGGAGTGTTGGCCACGGAAACACCCGCTTTGCCAACAAGATTCTCAGATTCCCAGAAATAAATCTGGGAGGGTCCATCAAGAGCTGTGGAAGATAGCAGACCAGTACGGCTCACAAAGCCAGCAATCAAGGAGGAAACGGTCACCCGCGAGAGACCACGGGCGATGCTAACGTACCTGGAGGTGTCTAGAAATCAGCGGAACGGGAATATTTCAGGCCTCCACGTGGCAGATCCTAGACTCAGACAAGGACCCTGATGGACGTTGTTCGGAGCAACGGCTTCCTAGGGCAGAGGCGCCCGTCTTCCCCAGATCGACCCAGGCACCCAGCGCCAGCCCACGCAGATTCTCAGCTCGGAGTTTGCAACACTCAGGGCACTCACCCACCACCGACACTGAAGCGTAGAAGCCGGTGAGTAGGACAGTCAGCTTGATGCAAAGAACAGCAAAGGGGGACTTGCCTCGTCCGACAGAAAGACCCAAGATGAAGCCCCGCGGAAAAATCCCAAACTGCATGGGACAGACACAAGAGGGAAGACCAAAGCCAGAGGGTGGACGGTGTGGAGACACACACCTGTAGACATTTGCTTCACGCTCAAAAATATTTATTTGTTCATCGGGGCTCCCGGGTGGCTCAGTCGGTCGAGCGTCCGACTTCGGCTCAGGTCATGATGTTGCGGGTTCGAGCCCCGCGTCGGGCTCTGTGCTGATGGCTCGGAGCCTGGAGCCTGCTTCGGATTCTGTGTCTCCCTCTCTCTCTGTCCCTCCCTCGCTCCTACTCTGTCTGTATCTCTCTCTCTCTCAAAAATAAATAAGCATTAAAAAAAATAAAAAAGTATACTTTGTTCGTGAGAGTCTTTCTGTGAACAATAAAGCCGTTAAACAAAAAAACTATTTTTCTCATTAAATTTTAATGGCAAAAATTATGATGTGCTCCAACCCAACCCAGTACCCCCTAAACTTCCACAGGTAAAATAATATATCAATTGAGGAAGAAAAATAAATGTGTACAAAGATCACGGGGATTTAAAAAATCAGTTTGTCAATATTTAACAAAAAAAAAAAAGGGAGGGGTGCACCTGGGGGCTCAGTCAGTGGAGCAACTGACTTTGGCTCAGGTGATGGGCTCACAGTTTGTGGGTTCAAGCCCCACATCGGGTTCGCTGCTGTCAGCCTGTCAGCACAGAGCCCACTTTGGATCCTCTGTCCTGCTCTCTCTGCCTCCCCCTCAACTGCACTCTCCCAAAAAGAAAGAAATATTTAAAATTAATTAATTATTTAATTAACTTTAAAAAATCGGTTTGTCAATTTCTATAAAACGACCCAGTGGGAGTTTGATTGGGATTATGTTGAATCTAAAGATGAACTTGGAGAAAATTAATGTTATAATACTGTACCTTCTAACCAATGAATATCGTGTACCTCTCCATTTATTTAAGGTTTTTATAATTTCTCTCAATGTTTTGTGGATCTCAGTGTATAGTTTTAAACATCTTTCGCCATATTTACATCTATATACTTAATATTTTTTGTGTTACCGTAAAAGGCATTTTAAAGTTCATTGTCCAATGGTTCTTTGCGGGTATACTGAATTACAATTTGTTGTCTATACTGATCTTGTATCTTGCAATCTTGCTAAACTCATTTTAATTAGGGTGGTGTCTTTGTACATTTGATCGGACTTTCTTCAGAGGCGATCGTGTTTTCTGTAAGAACGTTTTGTTCTTTCCTTCCAATCTGGATGCCTTCTGATTCTTTTTCTTGCCTTATCACACTGGCTACAACCTACAAAACAAGGTTAAATAGAAGTTGGAGAAGAGACATCCTTGTCTGGTCCTTGGTCCTAGAGGGAGGGCATCCAGTCTCTCAGCACTAAGTTTGATGCCCTTTATCAGGGCGGGAATAGTTTCCTTGATTCCTAGCTTGCTGGGATTTTGAAATTCATGAATGGCTGGGGCACCTGGGTGGCTCAGTCGGCTAAGCGACCGACTCTTGATTTTGGCTCAGATCATGATCTCACGGTTCATGAGTTTGAGCCCCACGTCAGGCTCTGCACTGACAGTGGGGAACCTGCTTGGGATTCTCTCTCTGCCCCTACCCTGCTCACTCTCATCCTCTCTCTCTTTCTCTCAAAATAAATAAATAAACTTAAAAAATTATGAATCTCTATTGGATTTTGTCAGCTGCTTCTTCTGTGTCTACTGAGATAAGGATGTGGTTTTTCTTTTTAGATTTAATATGGTCGATTAATTGAGTGGACTGTTTTTTGAATGTTAAACCAAGTTGCACTCCCAGAATAAACCCCCCCTTGTGTATTGTTGGACTTGATTTGCTGGGGTGTTCATTAGAATTTTTGCCCCTATGTTCACGAGAGATGGCAACTTGTGGTTTTCCTTGCTTGGGTTGTATTTGTCTGACTTTGGTATCAGGGTAATGCTGGCCTCATGGAATGAGTTGGGAAGTAGTCTATACTTTTTAATTGTTCTAGATGGGTTTCTGTAGGACTGGTTTTATTTGTTCCTTAAATATTTGAAAGAATTTACGAGTTGTGCCATCTAGGCCTGGAGTTTTCTCTGTAGGAAGTGTTTTTTGTTTTTGTTTTTGTTTGTTCACAACAAATTTAATTTACTGAATAAATATGGGGCTATTCTGGGTATTTATTTATTCTTGAATGGGTTTTGGTAGTTTGTGTATCTTAAAGAATTTGTCTATCTCATCTACGTGGATGACCTTATTGGCATAAGGTTTATAATATTTTCTTAGTATTCATTTAATATGTATATAATCTATAGTGATGAATTCCCTATCTATCTATCATATCTCTCCCTCTCCCTCCCTCCCCTCCCTATTGATTGATAGATATCACCTAGTGGTTCTTTTCCCTGGAGAACCTTAATAGAGATTCGGGGACCAAGAGTCATTGTAGAGGGACAAGATGTTAAGGATGAATTTTTTTTATATATGTTTTTATTTATTTTTGAGAGAGAGGAGAGAAAGACAGAGCATGAGTGGGGGGAGGGGCAGAGAGAGAGGGAGACACAGAATCCCAAGCAGGCTCCAGGCTCCGAGCCATCAGCACAGAGCCCGACGTGGGGCTCGAACCCACGAACCGTGAGGTCATGCCCTGAGCTGAAGTCCGACGTTTAACTGACCGAGTCCCCCAGGCGCCCCAAAGATGAGTTTTCTGAATTGGTGCTGGGGTTTCTGGAATCCTCTCTCCAGTTTAAAGACGTGACTGGCTCTCCAGTAGCAAACGCAGCACAAGAGTCCACGGCGGGACCTGCCCACGGGGACGCACGAGATACCTACAGCCTGTCGTCAGCCACCGACATGAAACGAGGATCTGAATGACTCCCAACATTCTGGAAAACTGAGGTCTACAGCGACGTTGCTTGGCTGCTCCTAACGTTGTTGGACGGAGTGGTTCAGGGAAAGGATGAGTCAAGAACCTGAATTCCCGGCCTCAGAGCCACTGTGTGCGCCCCGCCCCGATGACGGACGGACAGCCTTCTCCCTACTGTGCCAGGGCTGACGCCGAAGAAGACCGGTGGGGACCCTCACCCCGGGACTGGCTGAACTACAATGTCCGCTGAGCCCCCAGCCGCGTGGGGCATCTGCCGCTACGTGAGGGCACTGACTGCGAAGGCTGGCACCCTGTGCGTGGACTCGGGGGCGGGCGGGGAGACCCCGAAGAAGCTGGGGATGCGGCGCCCCTAAATTCCGTCGCTCTTCTCTTCCGTGCGAAAGGCCTCGCCTCCCCCAGTGGGCAGGGGCCTTCCCCGCTCCCTCGAGGGGTGAACCAGCCCACCGCCCCTCCTGGCTTCCAGAGTCAAACCTGGACTCAAGCCCCGGCAGGCCCCGAAGGGGAGGCACCAAGCGTGACTCACAAGAAGGTGATCCTCACTTCTAGCCACACAGCACAAGTGTGGGGAGCGCGTGTGGGACCGGGTGCTGACGGGTCGGGGTGGCGCTGGGAGGGACGCGGCTGGACCGGGCCGGGTTTCTGGGTTTAACCGTGCAGCCTGGGCGCCGAGGAGGGGCTCTCACAGTCTGGTGGGCCGGAACGCGGACCAGAAGACGGCGTGCTCAGAGTGGCCCAGAGAGACCCGGCCTCCCTTGGTCGAAGGCGCAGGAGATTGGAAAGTCGGAGTGTGCTCGTCATTTGAGATGTGCTCACCCCCGCAATGCAAGGGGGCACATGACACGACTTTCTTCGGAACTGTGGGGGGGGAGATCCGTGGTCACTCTTCTCCGCAGGCCACGCCCCCCGGGTCGTGGGGGCGCGGGGGGCTCCAGCCTCTGACCCGGGAACCTGCACGCGGTGAGGGCAGTCGGATCCCAGGGAGCAGGGGCTGAGCGGCGGGCGGGGTTCGGCCACCCAAGGCCAGCTGGGCATGGCTCCCGGGACGGACGGTGGAGTCCGGGTGGCCCTCAACAGTGTGGCTCGCAGGGAGGCGCGGTGACGGCAGGGGGATCACGGCATTCCTAGCGGGGAACAGACGGGATGCCCACGGAATCCACACTCGATCGTATGAGCAGAAACGTCCTGGGTCAAGCGGGCAAACGTCCCACCTGAATCCCGACAAGAGAGACACCCGCCCCCCTCCCCCCTCCGCCCTTCCCTCCTCCCACCTCCCTCCCCCCGACCCCGGGTCAGCTCCGAGCCCAGGGAGCTGCCAGGTTTGAGGGGGGCCCAGAAAAGAGCCGGCTGTGTGGTAGGTGCAGGCGCGTGCAAGCTCTGCGCAGCTGGGACCCGCACAGCCGATGGGGCCTGAGGTGCCAGTGTGGACAGAGGTGCCTTCGGAGCCCTGGGCAGCCAGCCGGCAGGTGGATTGCACCTCACAGCTTCCGTCACGGAAAGGGCAGGGCTGTCCCTACCGGAAGAGACACTCTTTCGGGACACAGATTTGCCTTCTGTGTACGCTGTGTTCCACCCAAGTGACATCGTGGACTTCCAGGATGCCTCATCCGCCGTCGTGGTGTTCCGCCAGCAGAGCTTTGACCCAGAAACTCGCTCCACCGCAAACGAAGCGTGGCCTTGGGTCCACGCTCACGTGGTGGGTCTCGCCACGGCTCCCGCCAACTGTAGCAGCTGCCATGACAGAACAGTGGCTCCATTACAGCCCCGGTGAGGTGGCAATGCCCGCCAGGGCTGGGACAGGCTTCTCTCGAAGGCCGTGCGTGCTCTGAGTCAGTGTCCAGCATGCGGGGCTGTGTCTCCCGGAGCCAGGATTCACGGGCCCGGGAATCAAGGGGTGGAAACGGCAGGGGCCCCACTCACTACCAGGGACCCACTAGCAAAATGTTTGCGTCCCGTCCCCACGACCTCATGCTCACTGCCTAAGGTCTTAGCCTCAGAGGGAGGTCTTCCATCAGAAGACACAACAATGGGTCCACTGGACTGGCCGCTCAGACTGCCACCTGGCCACCCTGGGCCCCTCATGCCCCTGAATCAACAGGCAGGGAAGGGAGGTATGGTGTCGTCGGGAGTGACTGATCCTGACAGCCAGGGGACACGGGATCGCTGCTCCACAGTGGGGGTAAGGAAGGAAGAGCGTGTCTGGAACACAGCAGAGCCTATAGGGCGTCTCTTAGTGGTACCACCCCTGGGATTGAGGTCAATGGGAAACTACGACGGCCCAACCCAGGGAGGACCAGCAATGGTCCAGACCCTCCAGGAAGGAAGCGCCGAGTGGCTCCACCAGGTTAAGAACCACAACTATCTGGGGTGCTTGCTGAGGGCGCAGGGAGTGCAGGCGGAGGGGTCAGTGGAAGAAGGGAGCTACAAACACCAGCGATGACCACAGGACCTAAAAGTGAGGACTGTAATGGTCACAAGCATTTCCTCCTGATTCCCGTGAATGTGTGTGTGTGTGTGTGTGTGTGTTTGTTTTCTCTCCTCTCTTGCCCCTTATCACGAAACATAAGATATATTGACTTCCTGTCCTAAGGACTGAGGGCTGTTAATTTCACGTCCCAGTATTTAGGAATTAGCCTCCCAGTGGAATTATGAGCTCGTCAGTGTCTTTATTCGCACATTCAGTGTGGCTTAAAGAAATGGTACAGGTGCCAGGTTGGTAAGACGTTAGTGTTGTGCGTCAGGGCGACCGGCTGCAGGGGGCCCGGACTGGACGTCACTTCTGGGGGCGTCCGGAGGGCGTCTCTGGGCACACGAGCTGGCGTCCGTGGACTCAGGACCACAGACAGCCTTCCCCAGTGCGGGGGGACCTCACCGGGTTCCCCTCGAGGCCTGGGCAGACCAGAAGGCGGAGGAAGGAGGAAGTTGCCCCTTTTCCCGTCTCCCCCCTTGAGCCGGGGCGTCTCCTCTCGTCTCCTCCGGCCCTCACTCCGGGACTCTCACGGCCGGCTCCCTGGTTCTCCGGCCTTCGGGCTCGGACTGAACCACCGCGCCAGCCTTCCCGGGCCCCCGGCCTGCGGACGGCAGACGGTGGGGCATCCCGGGCTTCCTGAGCACGTGAGTCAGTCTGTGACTCCTTCCGCTGTGTCTCTGGAGAGCCCTGATGGTGCATCAGTGGACCCGAAGCTTGAGCGTCTGGATGTATTTCATTTCCTACAGCTCCCGCTTCCCCTGCAGCCGGATTCCAGAAGCCTCCTGGCTCCCGAGTGACCTGAACACACAGATGGGGCACAGGAGAGGGCTGCAGCCTGATCTGTGTGCTTGGGGAAGGTGCCAGCCTGGCCCAGCTGGGCTCCCAGCCTCCCAACCCATGACCTGACCCAGAGAACGTAACTGGGAGGCCAGAACCTCTGCAAGGGCCGAGATAAAGCGAGGCAGCAGCCTCAGCTGTGTGCGGGGCGAGTGGGGAGCCCGGACCAAACCAGGCGGTGGTCACCCCTCTGCTGTAGCCCCCCCCCCCAGTCCATTTTAAAACAGCTGCACCATCTCAGAAAGATACCCCGTTCTCTTAGGTTGTGTTCTGGCAATCGGAGCCCAGCTGGGAAGGGCAGGGGGAGGGCCACGTGGAGACCCGGCCACGCAGCAGGCGGCGGGCCAAGCCAGCAGAGGCACCACCAGAGTCCTCAGAAATGAGGAATCGTTGGGAAGGCGGCCAGAACCTGGGGAGTCTGTCGCGTGGGGACAGGTAAGTGGAGGTCTCCCGGCCCCAGAGGCTGAACACAAGTCCAGGCGAGGGCTGTCAGGAGCCGGATTGCGGGCCTCTGGGGTTTTCCCTGCTAGCTTCGACCTGCTTTCGTCTCTGGCCGGGGGCTGCTGACTGTCAGGGAAGGGAAGGGCAGAGGGGCTCTGGAGAGAGACCACGAGCCAAGCCTTCCGTCCCGGACAGGGAGGAAGGCTGGGCCACTTGGAGTCAGGGGTCTGGGCCCTGACTTCGACCTGGATTGCTGCGCTGGCCAGAGGTGTGACTGCAGACACAGCCTGGGTCCTCACTGAGTCACTTCCTCCCGAGCCGAATGGGGCCCGTCCCCACCTGGCTCCAGGCAGGTGCTAGCCTCTAGGTCCTGCCCTGGGGCCTTGGGGAGGGGGAGGGGGGCTCCCTGGGGAGGAATCCAGGGCCTCTCCCCAGCCAGACGGGAAGTGGCTCCTGGCAGAACTCCTTTCCCAGCAGACCTGTCCCAGGAGGATCTGGTCACCTTGCGCAAAAACCAGCGGGCCGCGGCCTCCCGAGGGCACAGCCACTTGGCGGGCATGCCCCTGCCGTGGGACAGAACAAACCTTTCCATTGAGGGCGCATGCTGCACACTTCCGTGGTCCTTGCCCCTAAATGTCTTCCCATCTGTCAGGGAGAAACTCTCCTGTCCCTCCTCCCTTGGGAGACCAGTCTCTGCCCCGGTGTGGGGCAGCTGTCCGGAAACCTTCCTTCCCCTGGCAGCCCAATCTCAGTCCCTGGGCTGGGGAGAGAGAGCGAGACCCCAGCCAGGGGCGGGGCAGGGGCGGGGGGCGGACGGAGCCAGAAGGGTGGCACTGAGGGAAAAGGCGTGAGGGCCACGAGAGCGGGCTGGCACCAAGGGTGAGCAGGCAGGAGCCTAAGAGGCCAGAGAGGCAGAACGTGGGGGAAGGTTGTTGGGGGGCAGAGGGGGAGAGATGCTAAAGGGAAGACGCCGCGGGGCCAGGCTGACGGCCGCCCGGGGCCTCAGGGGCCAGTGCAAACCTCCAGGCCCTGGGCTTCCAGCCTCCGCAAGCCCGGGGGCACATGGAAACCACAGGCAAAGGAAAGGGTGTGCGTGCAGGGATGGTGGAAGGCGTCCCAGGAGGCTGAACTCCCCACCCCAGCACGCCACTCCTCCAATCCCGCCCTGCCCCAAGGGCGCATCACCCTCTCCCTCTGCCCGCAGAGGAACACGTAGGTGGGCGGCCAGAGACCAAGCGTGCCTGCGGGGAGCGGGCCACCCCGGCGGCGCGGGGAGCGGCCTGGCAGCACCAAGCTTTGTTAGCGACGCTCGGGGAGCCACGCGCCGGGCGTACGCGCTTCCTCCCGGGGGCGGGGCGTGGGGCCGCGCCCTCCGCGATTGGCCGGCCTGCCGGCCGGCGATTGGCTGACACCCCGGCCCCCGCCCCCAGGGACGCGGTCGGGTGGGGTGGGGGGCGCGGGGCCCCAAGGCGCGGCGCGTGCTGCCCTCGGGGGTCTCGCGCGCCTCCCGGACGGCCGCGCCTCCATCGAGGCCACGCCCTCCTCCCCAAGGCGCGCGCTGCGCGTGCGAAAGATCAACAGCTCCGGGGATAGTGGGCTACGCGTGGGATGGGATGAGGGTCCCCGACGGTTTCACGCGGGACCTGTGGACACGGCTGAGGTGGCGGGGGTCGCACCGGGGACCTGCAGACAGCGCCCGGAGGTCGGGCGGCGGTGAGGGGCGCACACGGGACCTGCGCCCTGCGTCTCGGGGGGCGCACTGAGCACCTGTTGGGAGCTGGGGGCCCGCTGGGGACCTGCAGACTCCGCCCGGGGAGGACGGGGTGGGGGACGCGCTCACGGCGGCGTGGTGTTTGCAGGTTTGTATGCGCAAGGGGGAGGGCGAAGCGTGGCAGGAGGGCGAGGCGAGGGAAGGAGGGCGTGAGAAAGGAGGCGGCGGCGGCGGCGGCGCGGAGGAGGGTTATCTATACATTTAAAACCAAACCGCCTGCGCCGCGCTGGGGAGACCTGGGGAGCGTCCGACCGCACGCGCGGGACACGAGCGCCCCACGCTCCCAGGCGCGCACGGCCTGCCACCTCTTGGCCCCCTGCGCCCCGCTCTCCTTGGGCCCCAGACGACCCGGGACGCGTACCTTGGCGAATCGCTCCGCGGCACAACGCCCGGGGCCCTCTCGGGGTTGTATCGTCCTCCCGCCGACTCCCGTTCCTCTGTCCGCCCCACCTGCTGCGCGCGGGGACTCGGAGGAATCGCGCGGCGAGTGGATGCGGGCGCGATGGACAGCGGCGCACTGCTCCGGCCCGCGCCCCCCGTGCCTGGTGTCTCCGGCGGCGGCTGCGCCGCTCGGCGGCGACCCACGTCCCCACCACTGCTGCGCTGCAGCCGGCGGCGACGGCCCGGCGCATCGGAGACCGGGGGAGGCCCGGCGGCTGTGGCGCGGCGCAATGAGCGCGAGCGCAACCGCGTGAAGCTGGTGAACTTGGGGTTCCAGGCGCTGCGGCAGCACGTGCCGCACGGCGGCGCCAGCAAGAAGCTGAGTAAGGTGGAGACACTGCGCTCAGCCGTGGAGTACATCCGCGCGTTGCAACGCCTGCTGGCGGAGCACGATGCCGTGCGCGCCGCGCTGGCCGAGGGGCTGCTGGCACCAACAGCCGCGCGGCCCCCCGCATCCAGCGGGCCTCCCGGGACCCCCCGCCGCCGCCGCCGCCGCCTCGCCTTCCTGCGCCTCGTCGTCCCCGGGCCGCGGGGGCAGCTCGGAGCCCGGTTCGCCGCGCTCCGCCTACTCCTTGGACGACAGCGGCTGCGAGGGCGCGCTTAGCCCCGTGGAGCGCGAGCTGCTCGACTTCTCCAGCTGGTTAGGGGGCTACTGAGCGCCCTGTCCCCGAGGTAACCTCCGGCGGCGGGGAAGACGGGGGTCGCAGCAGGGGCAGCCGGGCGGGGTGGAGGGGACAGCCCCGCCGCACGCACCCCCGAGAGCAGCCGAGCCCAGCGCCAGGCCCGGGTGAGGGCTTCGATTTCGCTCACTCTTCATTTTCCCCAAACTTTGTCAAGCCTGTGCAAGACAGGCGTTTGTTTGTCCGGGATTGCAAAACTTCCTCCCGCTGCCGCGCTGAAGGGGGAGCAGGGAGGGGGGCCCTCGGGCGGGTGAGGCCCCGAGCGCACGCTGATCCCGGGGCAGAGTTGGGCGCTGGGAGGCGGGGTGACTTTGCATTGCAAATCGCGCGCCCGGGCCGAGTGGCAGAAATGAGTCGGCGGTGCGGAGCCCTGACTCACTGCGGCGGGCGCTCGGAGCGCCCGCCCCGCCCCCGCCCCGGTCCGGGCGCAGACCGAATCTGAGGCACCCACGGACTCGAGCTCCAAAACCAACCAAGCAAACGAAACTGCAGACTTCGCTTGTGGGGCTTGGGGGGGGGGGCAGGGCCGGATCCCGAACTAATGCGCGTCCCCGTTTCCCCTCCCCTCCCCTCCCAGCAGCCGAAGCCCTGGACACCGAGCGGCCAGCGCGCTCATCACCTAGGAGCAAAGTGGGCCGCCCGCGCCTCGGGCCCACCGTCCCGGCGGGCGAAGCCACCACCGAGCCTGGTCTCTGCCGACGGTCCCCCGTGCGGCCCAGCCTGACCAAGTGCCGCTGGGGAAACGGTCCCCGGCCTGAACCTGCCCCGCTGGCAGCGGCTTCCTCAGACCCAGACCACCCTTCCCCCAGAGGTTCTCCACCCGGATGGGGCCAGGGCACCAACACCGAGAGTTTTGAACGGGAGAGGATTTTATAAAGGACACAGAACAGCGATCTTTTACACATTCATTTGAACTGCCCAGGGATACCGGTAATATGAAGACTTATTTTTGTATAAAAAATTCCTTAGACTCTGAACACAATAAAGATTGTCTACCCCAGCCCCTCCCCACTACTGGAATTTTCCAACCCCGCCAAGATCTGGACGCTGGCTGCCCCCTGAGGGGCAGTGTCCCCGGTGGGCGTGCCCTTGCAGTGGCTGGATCGAGCTCCCAGCTCCGGTCGGACCTTGTTGGAAAACCTGATTCAGGGCGGGTGGACTTAACGAATAAATCAGTGCTGTGTATCTGGCGTTGGGGGTGCCCTCTCCATGCCCTCAGGCCCCCGTTTCCCAGGTGAAGGTGGGGCATGGGCGGGACCCAGCAGGTCTGGCCCCTGTGGTCACTTCTTCCTGGACTCCACCCCCTCCTCTGTAGGGTGGGGCCAGAGGCCTGCAGCCGGGTCACCTCTGTGCCAAAGCAATTCGTAGGCACCTCGTGAGGCAGGGAGCTTCCAGCAGGTGGCAGGCGCAGGCGGGCGGCCAGGCAGGGCCACTCAGCTGGGAGGCTGAGGTCTGGGGGCTGCAGATTGGCGGAGGCATGAGGGTCTGGGGTGCGTGCTGGGGGAGGGGCTCGGCCCACCCCGTCTCAGGGCTCGGGACATGTGCTTGGCATCAGGCTGCCTTGTTGTGATGGCACTGCTCCCCACCCTCTGGGTGGGCTGGGCACATCCCTCAACATGCGGGTGGGGTGACAGCATGGCTGCCCCAGGAAGTGGTGGGAGGATTGAGTGGTGTCCCTGCTGGGCTGTAGGCCCCGGCCCCCCGGGCCTGAGGCCTTGCCCGCCTCTGTTTACGGTGCTATGAGGGCCGCCCTTGGGAGGCACAAGGACGCCCCCCAGGCCCCCCAGCCCGGAGAATGTGCTGAGATTACTCAGCTCTACCTTTGACCCGGGCCTCCGCCGCTTTGAAGTCTCGCTAGGCCCAAAGCTCTCTTTTATTGCAGGAGTAGGGCGGGGCTGGTGGGGATCCCCCAGGCTGCTTTAGGGTGCCGAAGGCACCCCTTCCTTTGGCAGGGAGTGGTCGGGTCAGAGTCGTTGGAACGCTGGGGGGTGGAGCTGGCCACACTGGCAGAGAGCAGGTGGGTCCGGGGTGACCCTGGTGACCGGGTCTGTGGGTCTGGGGAGGCGCAGGCTGGGCCGGGGTCAGGAGAGCCGCTGTGGCTTGGGGCCGCAGGGCCTCATCTGAGGGACAGAGGGGGGCACCCCGCACCCTTCTCCTAGGGACCCGCTGCCTGGTCAGTGACCTCACTGAACCACACACGCCTGAACCCCAGGGAGAGGCTTGGACACAGCGTGGTGGGCAGGGTGGGACCCTACATGGGTTTGGGGGAGGGAAGGCATGGGAGAACGGGCCCCCAGGAAAACCCCCTCCCTCCCTGCCAGGGCTGAGTGATAACGTAAGTGTTACCACTTTTGTTTTGCTGTTATCATGGAAAATCCCAGATGTAGGCAAAAGTTCTAACACCTTTATTGGACCCCTTCTCTGTACCAGGAACCGTCGGGAACTTCTCTCAGGGGAGGGGGGGACGCGGGATCCCACCCACAAGCAGCACAGGTGAGTCTGTCACCAGGCTGGTCAGTGAGGGACACACGGGGCCCCAGCAGCCTCTGAGAAGCCCCCGTCAGCAGGCCGCTCCCGCCCTGGCACCCCACCTCTCCCGCCCCCACGTTGCTTTGAAGCAAATCCCAACACCGTTTCCTCCTGGAAATTGCTCGTGTGCGCCTGTCCGGGAAACCCCTGCACCGCTCTCCTCGCCGTGAACGACGGTCCCTTCGCTGGAGCCGACACCCTGTGGCGGCCTCTCGGGTCTCTTACGGCGGGTTTTGCAGAATCAGGCCCCAGCCGGGTCGCGCGCGGAGTTGGCCGCGGGCCCTTTAAGCCTCTCGTAAGCTGTGTCCGTCACTCTGCGGTGTTTCTGGAGTTCTGGGCGCTGCTGGTGGGCACCCTTCTGGGTGCCATCTCTTCGGTGTCTGCGCCTGTATTTCCGGCACGTCGGGGGAGGGGGCCGGGTTCCAGCTGGGTTTCTGGCTCACTTCAGAGGAGGTCCCGCCGCCACCAGACCGCGTCCCTCGCTGTCGGAGCAGGGACATTACTGGGACAGGAAGGGCTGCAGTCGGGGCTCAGCCAGGCCATCAGGCGTGTCACCCGGGCACACCGGCCTGCCCGCTCACCCTACTTACAAAGTGCCCCCATCTGTCCTTTGCTCACACGCCCATCGTAGGGAACTGCAAAGGGCAGAACCCGGCAACTGAGCCCCTGAAGTCACAGGACTGGAAAACGACGGGACTCGGATTCAAACCCTGGGTAGCTTCGCTTCCAAGGCCTTGTGACACTCCCCTTCTAGGAGGGCACGGCTGCAGAGGGTGTCCTGGGAGGACACCGCAGCCCCTTGGACACCCAGCTGGCTCTGCCAGGAGCCCCCAGCCCAGGCCCTGCCCCCCACGGGAGGCTGATTCCAGACAGAAGGTGATCAGAGGCCGGAGGGTGGAGTTAGGTTGAGGACCCCGATCCGTAAGATGGGGGGGGGGGGATGGTGATTTGGGACCAGGGGTGAAGCTGGAGACCTTCACTAAGGTGACTGCGCAAAGTCAGACCCAGCAGCCTCTGGACCAGGCAGGGCTGTGGAGGGCACAAGGGGTGGGACAGTCCAGTCCGGATGACCAGCCCCCCCGGCCCCGGGAGTGCTCTGGTGGCCCTTTGCTACTTGGGGTCAGTACATCGTTCCTGTCTGTTCATGATACGGGCGCCCCAAGGAGCCCTCCCTTGCTGGCCTGGGGGTGTATCTGTGGCCACACCTCACCCGATGGCTTTGCCCTCAACATGTCCCCCTAGGCTGATCACATGGGAGGCCTTGCTGACATGGGACTGTCCCGATGGCACCAGGGGTCAAGCACGGAGGTCCATGCATCCAGGCTTGCCTTATTTGGCCCACCTGTATCCCCCCCTCCCCACTTATTCCGAAACCTTTATTGGGCACCTTCTCTGTGCCAGGAGCTTAGGATGCACCGACATGTCCAAGGGAAACCTCACGGACCCTACATCCTAGGGTCTAACCCACAAGCAGCATGGGTGAGTCAGTAAGGCTGGCCGGTGGTGGACACGCTGGGCCCCCGGGGGAATGAGCGTGCCGTGGGTCCCCGGGCCTCTGTGTTCCTGGGCCTGGGGGTGGGGTGGACCCCCACAGGGCAAGCTTCGTGTGTTCCTCTGTCCCACTGACCTTCACCAGCAAACACACGTTCAGGGGTGAAAGCACGGGGACCTTCCAACCAGCCAGCCAGCGGAGAGCACCGAACCGCACGGGGCCCCCCTCCGCACCTGTGTGTCTGCAGGTCTCCAGCACCCGAAGCCAGTACTCGTCCTGCCCCCCGTCCCAGCGCTGGGGGCGGGGGGAGCCTCGTGGAGAGGCAGCCAGCACCTGACCCCTCCTCCATGAAAGGGATCCCCGAAACAGCAGCAAGGTGCCCCCCGCCACCCGGAAGGGAGGGCGGGCGGCCCGTGGGGCCGGGCGCTCCCCTTCCCTCAGCAGGGAGAGGTGGCAGCGTAGCTGAGGGCAAGGCCAGGCTCGCCCAGCGTAAGCCCCTGGCTGAACTGGACCTGAGGACCTGCCTCTAGCCCCCGCTGCGACAGCACGGGGTGGAGGGGACGTCCGGGCTCAGTGACATCAGCCCTCACCATAACGCGGGGGAGCCTCGAGACGTCGGGAGGGAGGGTGACCGCGCAGGTGCGTGGCTTCCGGTGGGGCCGTCGTGCGGCCGGGAGGCCCTCGCGAGGCTGGGATGCTGTCTCCTCCCTCTCCCGTGTTCCTGGTCTAGTTCCGTCCAGGTGCCTGGGGCGGGACCCTGGGGAGGGGGCTGGTGGCGGCCACAGACTGGGAGCATGGAGCGTCCGGAGAACCGAGGCCACGGGACCACGAGGGGACGCTTCATGGAAGGAAGAGGTCCGGTCTCTGGTGCTCCTCCAGGGGTTGAGGACTCTGCTGGGCAGGGAGGGGAGGACGGACATGACCTGGGGTTGAAGGGAGGCCTGGCTGTGGCGGGAGGCGGGGCGGGGAACCCCTATGGGGTCCTGGGGGGAGGGGCAGCAGGAGGAGGCTGGAGTCAGCATCTGGGGGGATGACAGAAGGGACCCGACCGCAGCAGTAGGGCTGGTGGGGAGCCGGTCAGGTCGGGGGCCTGAGAGACTGGGGAGGGGGCAGAGCCCGACTGCTGGTGGGGAGAAGGGAGAAGGGGGAAGGGGGCCCAGCAGGGCTCCTGCCCCTTTCCCCAGCAGTGGAGGCTGGGGGCGGCTCTGGGCAGGGGCTGCACCAGGGCGGTGGGCAAGGGACATGGCCGCACCCGCGGTCTCTGCTCCCTGGAAAACCAGGAGGGGCCAGGTAACAGTGCTCCTGAGTCCCAAGCTCTTTGTGTCCTCTGGGTAATGACATGCAGGGGGGCCGGGGGGGGGGGTGGGTAAGGCCTCCCGGAATCCAGAGTCCAAGAGGCGAGGGGTTTGGTGCTTCCAGATGTGCCCCTCCACGGGGTCTCGCCCCGACCTCTAGGCCCGGCCCAAGGCCCACAGGTACCCAGAGGCAATCCGGTTCAGAGTCCACAGAGCTGAGCTGAAGCCCCCATCGCGCCTCCCTTGGCCCCGGACACCTGCCTGGAGGAGGCACCGTTATTGCTGTTTTTTTGCTGAGAACACCGAAAAGGAGGGTCCTGTTAGCAGTCAAGGCTGGACGGGACCCGGGATGCCAGCTCGGGCCTCGGGACACCCCGGCTCTCCAAATGGGTGGGACCTGGGGAGGGGCAGAGGCCTGGGTGTGCTTTGGAAGGAATCCTGGGGGCCCGGGGAGCTGGAAGAGGCACCAAGCACTGTGTCCCTTCCCCAGGCTCTCCTCAGCTGGGTGGGTCTGGAGGAAAAGGGAGATGACAGAGAAAGTCTGTCCTGACCTCGGCCCCCCCTCCCGGGGCCCCCATGGCTCTGGCCCAGTGCCTGCTCTGGTCCCACCCCACCCCCAGCTGCTGGCTGTGATTAATGGGGCAAATCAATCAGTGTGTGTGGCGGGGGCGGGGGGCGCAGAATGCCCAGAGAACTCCCTTCGCCAGCAAACCGTGCCCCCCGCAGGGCCCCCCACTGAGGCTGGGACCCTAGCGCTCCCTACTTATTGAAATAGGCCTTTGTCACCAGAGCTCTGAGCCTCCAGCCTCCCAGAGGCAGGGAGGGGCCTGCTGACGGGGGTCATCCTGTCGGCACCCCCAGAACAGCCCCTGCCCAAGGCCACACACCAAACGGAGGAAAGGGGTGTGTGTGAGCCTGCTCGTACAAGGTCAGGGCACCGCTAGGGCTCCAGGCCAGGTCCTGTGTGCCCCCACCTGCCACCAGCAAAGCCCTTTCTCCTCGGCAAGCCAAAGATCGGGAAAACCGGGCCCCAGAGGTAATGCATCCACCGGTGGGCCGGCAAAGCCTGGGCAGGAACCCAGCAGCCCCAGCAGTGCGTCAGTCAGCGGGATGCTGTGACAAAACCCCCATCAGGGGTGGGGAGGCTCACACGACACCCGCTGCCCCCCGTCCTGGAGGCTGGAGCCCGAGGTCCAGGCGTGGGCAGGGCCGGGGCCTCCCGAAGCCTCTCTCCTCGTGTGTGGACGGCCGTCCTCCTGCTGCGTCCTCACGAGGCCGCCCCTCTGTGCGTGTCTGTGTCCACAATTCCCCCTTATGTAAGGACCCCAGTCATACAGGATCAGAGTCCCCCTAATGACCTGATGACCTTTGTAAAGACCCTACTTCCACATAAGGTCTCCACCACATGAATTTGGGGGGAGGACACGTTTCAGCCTACAACAGGCAGAAACAAAGGGGTTTCCCAGTCACGCCAGCCCCCGGGGCCCGCTGCCCACCCTGCGCCGCAGGGCCCCAGCTACACCTTCTTTTCTGCGCCGGTCTGGTCCCTCGGGCTAAGCGTTACCGCCTCCAGGCCCCTTTTGCAGGGTGTAGCTGGCTCAGCCAGAGGCCACAGGCCACACCGAGGTGAGCCCTGCTAAGGACCCACAGGCCCGGGGCCCCAGGTGGCCATGGATGAGGTGTTTCTCGGGGACCCCAGCGAGCACGCGGAATGGGAGGACAGGCTCCAGGCCTCCCCAGGGAGGGTGCCTGTGCCTCTGTTGCCTGGGACGTCAGGTGACAGGACCCCCAGGGCCGTCCTAACCCCCCGGGGGTGATGGCAGCCAGTGTCTTGGGGAGGGTGGCGTCATCATCAGGAGCGGTTGGCATGACCCACTTTCCTCTCCCTGCTTGTCCCCCCCTCCCCCGCCACGTCCCAGCTCTGTGTGGGGTCCAGGCCAGGACCCAGGCTCCCTGTCGCGCAGCACGGCCCCAGCCCCGTGGTGGTGGCCTCCCCCCAGCTCCTGCTATCCTGATGCTAGTGGGGAGATGCCGACGCTCAGGGCTCCTGAGTCCTTCCCCCCAACCCTCCACCTGGCATTGGCCTGTAGGAGCGGGGGGCTCCCCAGGCCCGGCCCCCAGTGGCTGGCCACTGCTGGCATTGATAGCATGCAAATCTCTAAATAGAATCCAATTAGTACCCAAATGAGGGCCTGGGAGCTGCCTACAGAGGCCGGGCCGGGCTCAAATATTTGGCTCTCATTTGAATGCCTTTTGTGGGCAGGCGGGCGGGGGCTGACAGGGGCCTGGCTTCCAGGAGACAAAGCCAGGCTCTTACACACCGGCACGCTAGGTCTGGGGTCTGAACCGTACTGTGCGCCCCCTCCTGCCCCATCCCGGGTCCGCCCACCTCACCTGGCAGTTTTCGGGGCCCCAGGGCCCCTCGCTGACCATCCCTTCCCAACCCCCAGCCCTGAAAGGCTTCTCACCCTGCTGGTCCCTGTGCTGCACAGAGCCTCCTGCAGGGTCCTGGGGTCCTTCTGCCCCCACCCAGAGCCCGGGTTCCGTGGGAGGGGGTGGCGGCTGGCAGGCGGAGTGGGGGGGGGCACTTCCCAGTTGGCACTGGGTTGGGATGCACCAGGGGCCCGGCTGTCATGGGGGTGGGCGTGTGGCCGGACGTGTGTGTATTCGGGTAGTTAGCATAGGCTCTGCCTTTCCAGTGCCGGCGAACTCACCAGGCCCGCGGTGTCACCATGTTAACTGCCCCTCTGGCTGTGCCTCAGTCCGTCCTGGTGTGCTGTGCCCATTTTACAGGCGTGGAAACTGGGACCTGGACACCGGATGAGCTTCCAAGGCTGGTCGGGGCAGAGTGGGATTCCCGAGGTAGGTGGGGAGAGACGATGGCTGGGGAGGAGGCCAGGCAGGTCGGGAGGCAGAAAGCTCCGCCCGCCCCCACTCGTCCCTGGGCCCTGCGTGTTCAATGCTGCTTCGCTCCCGGGGTGTGGGGAGCACTGGGGCCCTGCAGGATCGTCGGGAGGGCAGGGCTGGTCTTGGTGGCCCGTGCGGGATCTCGCAGCAGAACGGGCATCTGGTGCCTTAGGGCTTGGAGGTCTGACCTCTGTGTTCGCTCTTTCGAGAAAACCAGGCAGCAGGATTCTGCTCCCAGATGCCCTGCCCCTGGGAGGGGGGTGGGGGGCGGGGGTTGGGCCAGCTGACCCAGGAAACGGGGAGTGACAGGGCTGGCGGGGAGTCGAGGGCCAGCGGCCGTGGGCAGGTGGGTCCTGTGGGGAGGGCGGGTGGACGGGACGGATGAGCCCACGCCCCACAGGAATGTACAGGTGACCTGTCCTCCGCCTCTCCCATCGGGGCTGACCCAGCCCTGCCTGCCTCCCCGAGGTCTGGCTGGGTACGACTCTTCTCGAACGCGTAAACCTGGAGTGTGTGTCCTCGAATTTTCCACATGTGTGCACTCAGCTCACCTCACCCAGCCCGCCCTAAGGGGTGAGCCCTCACCCTCTGCCCCCGTTCTGACCCGTGTCTCCGGACGTCGGGTTTGTCCTTGAGTTGAGCGTCACGGCGTGGACTCTGTGTGTCCAGCTGCGTCCCGTTCCTTTCCACTCAGTGTGGCCTGGGGCCGGGGGGCAGGAGGGGCCGGGCCCGACCCTCCTTCACCCCGCATCTGCAGAGAGCGTGGCCGCTGGTGGGGGAACCTCTCCGGGGCCGGGGTCAGCGCTGCGTGAGCTGGGGGTCGCCGTGCACCCTCGGGCGCCAGGCGTGGGCTTCGGCTGCCCTGTGGCTTCTCGCCTCACGTCCTCCAAGCAGGCCTCCTGTTCAGGGGGCTCCCGTTTCTGCTCCTGTGCCCCACGTTCCTTTCGGAATGAGGCAGAATGTCATTAAAATCAACAGATGCACCCAGTCAGACAGCTAGGAGGTGGCCTGAGAGGGTCCCGCGGGTCAGTCTGATGCCCCTGCCGGTGCTGGGCCCGAGGGGAGCTGAGGACCCTCCCTCTTCCGTCGGCCCACCCACTGGTGGGAACTTTGAAGGGAGGTGGGAAATGAGGGTCTCAAGGACCCCTCCTCTCTCAGATACTCGGACGCCCAGCCTCTTCGGAGCCCTTGTGGGTGCTGGGAACTGACGTGGGGGTCAAAGTTCAGCCGGGGGGGGCGGGGTGGGCAGGGAGGGCTTCCTGGAGGCGGGGACTGGGGGCCCTGCAGGATGGAGAGCTTTCAGGCAGAGAGCAGGCAGGGACGGATGGATGTGGGACCCCCGGGGGCAGGGGACAGAGCAGAACCGCCGCACCCGGGCCCCCACCCCCACCGCCCGTGGCCTCCCCTCCCTGCCCAGCACCCCCACCCCCAGGGCAGGGCTTTGCTCCTTCAGGTCCAACCTGTTCTGGGCAGCTGCCCCCGGGGGTGGATTCCAGCTTTCCCTTTCTGCACCGCTGCTTCTGAAGGCTTCTGAAGGCATCCCTGCCCTCCTCTGAGGGCCTGCGCTCTCGGAAAAGCCGGGCCGCCGGAGCCTCCTTCCCTCCTTGCGCGCACACACACACACACACACACACACACACGTCAGACGCATATGCACGCAAGGGCTGGGTGAAGACGTCTGTGCCCTTGTGCCTTCCCTGTGCCACCCCCCCCCCGGCTTCTGGCCTTGCTGCCCCCTCCACCCACGGGCTCCTGGGCAAAGGGCTGTGACAGCCAGGGGCACAGAGACTCCACCTGGCTCGCAGCCGGGCGGCAGCAGCGTGAGGGGCCACCTGTCCCCTCGCCAGGCCAGTGCTGGGCTGGCGGGGGCGGGAGGGCTTTTCCTTCGTTTGTGTGTACTGTTTTGTCTCAATGTGAGACGTCTCGCTGTGGCTTTAATTTGCGTTTGCCTCCTGGCTGGTGGTGGTGAGCATCTTTCCATGTGGGTTTCTGCCATCCGCGTGCCTTCAAGGTTGGCTTTCTGTTTGGCTCATTTGTCGTCTCACTGCCGAGTTTGGGGAGTTCTGTTCCGGATCCAAGTTCTGGTATGAGACAGCGTGTCTTAACTTCGCCTCTTATGGAGGGAGAGTCTCACATTTAACTAAGTCCAATGTATTGGGGTTTTTTTTTTTCTTTCGTCGGCCATGCTTTGGGGTCGTAGCTCAGAAATCTTTGCCCAACCCAGCGGTTTTCAGCGAGGGGCCATCTTGCCCCCAAGAAATATGCGGCAATGTCTGGAAGTTTTGGTTGTTACATTTGGAGGGTACCAGTGGCTCGTGCCGGATATTCTGCAGTGTGCCCGATAGCCCCTGTAGGAAAGAGTGACCCGACCCCGAATGTCCCCAGTGCTGAGGTGGGAGACCCTGGCTGTCTTCGGGGCATGAGGATTTTCTCCCGGGGTTTCTCCTCTAGATGTTTTTTAGCTGGACATTTTACACTGAGCTTTATGATTTATCTTGAGTGTTTGTATAAGCTGTGAGATGTGTGTTCCGGGGTTCATTTTTTTGCACGTGGATCGGGTGGCACAAAACCTCCAGCTTCGTTTTCTTCTTCTTTTCTTCAGATTCTTTTTTTTTGTAATTTTTTTAAAATTTATTTTTGAGAGAGAAAGCACAAGCGAGGGAGGGACAGAGAGAGAGGGAGACAGAGGCTCCCAAGCAGGCTCGGCACTGACAGCACGGAGCCCCGGCACGGGACTCGAACTCACGAGCCGCGGGATCATGGCCGGAGCCGAAGTCAGACGCCCAGCCGACCGAGCCACCCCAGAGTTCTTCCCCTGGCTTCTTTGGTTTCTGACAAAGAGCGTGCTGTTGTTTTTATCTTCTTCCTCTTATGGGACGTGCTTCCTTCTCTGGCCACGTTCAGGATGTTCTCTCTTGCCTTGGGTTTTCAGCAGTTTGAATATGTAAATAGAGCTCGGGTTGTCTCTTGTGGTATTTATCGTTCTGGGTGTTCTCTGAGCATCTTGGGCGCGTGTTTTGTAGGATCTCCGGCATATTTATCCCTGTTGTTGGAAACGTCCCGTCCGACGGTCCCAACGTCTGTATCACGTCCGAGTCTGGTCGCTCCGATTCCTGGGCCCAGAGGCGTGTCGTCTCTCTGCCCTTTTGATAGCCTCGTGGTTGTTGCCGAGATGCACACGGAGGAGACCGGGGCAAATAATCTTATGCCTGGAAATGAGGACGCCTGCAGACGGGGTTTGCAGTCAGCCTAGTGGGTTTCTCGTTGCCATGGTTTCCCTCAGACCCCCCCACGGACATCACATTCCTCTGACGTCGCCTCGTGTGTGGTGTGGAGATTGTTTTTCCCAGTGTCAGACCTGCCTTCGGCTTGAAGTCTTGCCTCTGGGCTGTGCATCCGACAGGGTGTCTTTCTATATTCTTGGAGCTTTCCCAGTGAGGACGTGTCCCAGGCTGTTCCAGATCCTCTTAGACGTGGCTCGACCCCAACGTAACAGAGTGGCTGGGGCTGGTCCTTAGCCCCTGCGGCCCCGGATCATGTCCCAGAGGGGGAGGTCAGGGTGGTGTGGGGTCTGAACCTCCTCTGTGTCTCTGATGCCCCCTGGCCTGGCCCTCTCCTGGGATCACCTCTTAGGCCTGTACCTGGGAATCTCTGATGCCTCCCAAGGACCCCCGGGCCCATCCCCGGATATGGAGGCAGACTGGCGGGTTGAGTTTGACATTTAGGGCCTTTCTGACATCCTGGGCTTAGGCAAGTGTGGAGGCTGAGGGTGGGTCAGGTTTCTGACTCTCCTGGGAGAATATATACCTCGGGGGTTTCAGGGCCCGTCTGCAGGGGAATCCGCATGACTTGGGAACCGGGGTCAGGTGCCGACCTGACAGCCTGGCCTTGCCCATAGCCTCCTTTCTCAAGCGGGCCTCTCTTGGTTTCTAGGAGCATCATTATGGGCCAGGGCTTGGGGAGTCAGGGTCGTGAGGGGCAGGGAGTGAGGAGAAAGGGGACAGCACCACAGTAAGCCACGGGTTGTTGACCTTCAGTGGAGTCCTGGATTGGATTCATCTCGCCCACCCCCCCCCCGCCACTCTGCGGACACTCAGGTGGGGATGCCTGTTGAAGGACACGTAGCCAGCGTCCTGCCCTGTCCCGACCCCAGCCCTCCTTCTCAAAGACTATCAGGAACTTCCCAAGCCAAGACTGCTGGCCCCCCCAGACCAGGTCTGGGTGCTGCTGAGGGCGTGTCCTAACCTCCTTTCCAGACTGTTGGGAGGGTGGTGTCAGGGTCCAAGACGAACCCCACCAGGCACGGGATGCCATCACCAGGCACCGGGCTCTGTCACCAGGCACTGGGTGCTGTCACCAGGGACCAGGCACTGTCACCAGGCACCGGGCTCTGTCCAGCAGAGCTGACCGGCTGGTCCGCATGAAGCGGAAACTGCTGCAGTCTCACTGCAGGTGTCCCGGACACGTGGCCCAGGACAGATAAGCAGGGACGTGGGAGCACGACCCCCGGGGAGCTTACTGGTATACCCGGCAGGGGCGGCCCCACAGGACCGGAAGCAAGAGGCCAACCCTTCCCTCCCCCCACGCCAGACATCTGCCGTGAAGTCCCCCCGTGGCCCTCGCCTCCGGTTTGAGGAGCTCCCCGTCAGCCGAGAGCAATCTTCAGGGGAGCTCCTAGCAGCGGACCCTCTCGAGGGGGGACAAGCACACAGACCCAGTAGAAGGGGCGCCAACGGCCCTTGCTTTATTACGTGCTGTCCGTCCGGGATCACGTCTCAGGACCCGGTCCGCCCCAGCTGGGGAGATCGACACCGACGGGGCCAGTAGGACGAACCACAATTCCGGTTCTGCTCCTGGAGCCGTGACGGACACTCATCGCTTCCCTCCTCCATCGCCCACGCCAGGTGGCCTGCCTCCTCGGACAGCCCGTAGCTACCGTGGCCTCTGCGCGTCCGGCCGCGGGGCTCGTCCGCTGGCGGTGAAGTCTGGTCACGCGGGGGCCGAGAGACGCCCGGCGCGGGTGGCTGAGCACCAAACGTGTTGTTCCCCGCCCCGCTTGAGAACGACGCCTGACCTCCCCCTCATGCTCGGGGCCGGTGCCCCTGCCCATACGGTCCCTCCTTTCTTCCGCCAGAGGTCTGCCTGCACAAGGACCCCAAGCGGCCAGGTGGTAATGGACCCTTTATGTTTAGCAGTGTCCCCTGGGGGAAGCGTCTCGAGACCAACGGGAGGTCAGCGGCTACAGCGCTCAGAGGTCTGTCTGCTGCTGGGGGGGGGGTTCCCCTGTAATTGTCGCTGCTGGGGGGGGTCCCCTGTAATTGTCACTTCGTCCATGACCACCAACCCCACCTGAGAGGGCTGAACAGTCCAAGGGCAGTCCACTCGGGCACCCAGCTGAGCCACCGATGAGCCACGCCCAGCTTCTCTCCACCACCTGATCTTCGGGGACCAGAGGGATGAGCTCAGGGACAGGGGTCAGTGCAGCACCGGCAGATGACATGGGGCTTCCAGCTCTTTGTGTGGCTTTCCCGTGCCCTCTGCTCGTTCCTCTGCTGTGGGTTTTTGTCGTGAGTGGCTCGCAGGGCGCCGGTCCTGCTCTCTGGCTCTGGGGGCCATCGGCCTCTGTTGCCCGAGATCCAACATCTTGAAAACCCGGGTTTCATGCATTTTGTTCAACTTTTCAGGTCGGAAGAGAAATCCAGCTCCATTTCTCCACTTTTTCCAGAAGCGATGAGGCCCTCGGGAAGCGTCAGTGTCTTTGAGGTGCCCTCTAGGCTCCGGTCGGGGATGAGGGGCAGTTTCGGGGATGGCCCCTGCACCCTCCTGCTGGATGGGTCCTACCGCGCAGGTCAGGGAACCCACGGGAAAGCCTGGCGCTGGGACCGTGCTGCAGGAAGTGGGGGAGGTCACCACCACCCCGGCCCCTGGGACACAGGCACCCATGCGAGATGCAGCCGGGCTGGGACGTCCTTGTCACCAAATCCGCACGTGCTGCTTCTCTGACGGGGGCCCGGGATGGCACGTCGGGACCCGGTATTAGTGTCCGTGTGGACCCTGCATGCAAGGGTGTGGGTTTCCCCAGCTGTGGCTATCAGATTCTGGGGTCGTAGTGCCCCAGGGGGAAGGACGGATGGATTGCATGGTGGGACGCTTCTTCCTGGGGACCCAGCTTCTCTTTCCGTGGATGGGTCCGCGTCTGAGAACCGGCTCAGGTGGGGGAACCGGCCAGGGGGCCGTGACTCTGCACGGCAGAGGATGACCTCTACCTTGGGCCCCGTGGTCTTCGTGTCTTGTCCGCGTGGCTCCAAGTGGTCACCCGGCTGCTGGCCACTCACCTCGTCTTGGATGCACCGTGCTTCCCTGACCTTGTAGATCCCGTGGGTCAGGCCCTGGTGCCGGCTTTGCTGCCCATATGAAGCGGCTAGCACCATTGTGACAAAGCTCCACTGACGGGGCTTAAACACAGGCGGTCGCCATCCCTGGTCCTGGAGGCCGGAGCCCGAGGTCCAGGCCTGGGCGGGGCTGGGTCCCCCCGAGGCCCCTCTCCTGTGTGTGGCCGGCCGTCCTCCCCCTGTGTCCTCACGGGGTCGTCCCTCCGTGCGTGTCTGTGTCCCGATCCCCTCTTCTTACAAGGACCCCGGTCACACGGGACCAGGGCCCACCCCGGTGACCCCGTGTAATCACCTCTGCGAAGACCCCATCGCCAGTTACGGTCACATTCTGGGGTCCTGGGGGTCAGGACCCCAACAGGAATTTGGGGGACACAATTCAGCCTACAGCGCTGCCCGTAATGTGATTATACCCACCGTGCCCCTGACAGGTGTCCGCTGCCCCCCACCCCCTGCCCCTGCCGCCCCGGGCTATCCCAGGATTCTCTCTTCCCACTGCTGCCTGGGAGCCCAGATGTGTAGCCTCGGGAGGACTGTCCCTGCTGCGCCCCTGTACTGCCTCCGTAAACGGGGGCCTCCGAACAGCACGGCTGCTGGGTTTTCTGGGCTCACACACAGACCTGCGTGGGACCCTGCAGCCACCGGGCCTGTAACTCTTGCCGCCTTTGTCCAGGCCGGCCCTCCCCGGCTGCTGGTGCTGAGGCTCGGCCCTGCCTGTGGGTCTGGGGGCCCCGGCCTCATTGAGGCCCCCATGTGATCTTTGAGCAGGGTGTGCCTTCCGTCTTCCACAGAGGGGTTTCCCGCTGGCCCGGGGCACGTGGGGAGTCCGCATTCAACGCTCTCAGGGTGAGGGTCCCAGGGCTTCCTCTTCCATCATCCCGGGACCCCGACAACGCGCTCCTGGGTCTGGCTGGCCCTGCCCCCTCTGCCTCCCCTTCCCCCGGGGACCCTGGGACTCGCGGTCCTGACTTTACTTTGTGGATCCATAGAGCTCAGTGGGGACCCCCCGTTGCCTTTGGTTCGGTGCTCCCTGTGGCTCACTAGGGCTGTGGACGTGGCTCCGGCCCGGCTCTGGCCCAGCTCCGTGCAGGGCGAGCTCAGCAAACACCCTGCTCCGGGCGGCCCGGTGCCCGGCCCCCTCCTTGCATGGGGCTCCTGGAGGGGTGCTCACGGCAGGGGCCCTGCTTGCAGTCCGGCCCCCAGAAAGAAAGCCTGTCATTCTTGCTAGGGATCTGTGGGAGGGGGTGTCCCCAGGAGAAGGGGAGGGACGGCCCCCGCGGGAGCACAGAGGCACAGACCGTGTCACAGGGTGGTCGCCTGGAGGTGGAGACCAGCCTTTTCTACCCTGCGGGGCCCTCCCGGCGGGGGGCTGCCCCAGCGGGTGGGCCTGGCCCCGGGTGCGTGAGAGCGGCTGGCAGCCAGCGCGGGGGGCGGGGGGGGGGGGGCGCGTGCAGGGCCCACGTGCCCCCACACGACATCTTCCGGGCCCCAGGGGCGAGGTCCGTAAGGTGACCCTGCAAGGAGGCCCGGCGTGTCCGGAGGCTGGCCCGTGCGCGAGGTGGGGCGGGGCGGGGCGGGCGGCAGGGGTGTGTCTGCGCACCGCGGGTCTCCCTGTCGAGGCAGGCGGGCCTCCGGGCTTCGGAGTGCGTGGTGTCTGTCTGAACCTGCCGGCAGGGTGGACGTGGCTGAGGACGGGTGCCCCGTGTCTGTAGCTGTCGCAGCGGCGGCAGCCGGGGCGGGAGGGCCGTCCCCGCGGGCGTGGGTGTGGGCGCAGCGCCCCTGCCGTGGCTGGGGGTGCGTCTCCGCGTGCGCCTGCGTGTGGCTGGCGCCCCCCCTGGAGAACGGGCGCCGGGAGCGCCTCCCAGTAGGTCACTGTGGGTGTGAGGCTGGGTGTAACTACACACGCTCAGGCCCGTGTCTGTGCTTGTTAGGGGTGGGGGCAGTTGGCAGAGGAGCAGGAGGGGGGAGGGGTGGGGAGGGGAGGGACCGCTCACCCCCTCCCGCGGCACTGGCGTCTGAGCACTTTTCCCGGAGCTCTGCGGGGACTGCCGGCCACGGAGGCCTGGGTGGCAGGGAGGGATGGGGCAGAGCAGAGCCAGCCGGCCCTCACCTCACCCCTGCACCCCGCCCCGCCCCTCCCAGGGCCGGTGTCCTCCTCTGTGCGTCCACCCGAAGCGTTTCACGCGTGGAAGCTCCTCGCCCAGCCTTCGTCCAGCGCGGCCACAGAGCCACGGAATCCAGCCGCATTCAGCTATGGGGCACCTACTGCATACGCTGAATGCAGTGGCAGATCAGAGACCAGAGCCCGTGGCCCCAGGTGGGAGGGGGGCTTCAGGGCAGCAAGTGGAGCTGGGCCGGAGGGGCCCAGGCTGGGCTCAGGCCGCTTGGTTCCCGCACGTGCGCCCTCCCGAGGCCAGCACGTCCTGTCTCGAGGCTCTGGGACCGCGGGGCCTTCCATGCCGCACCTTGGGCCATTCCTACTTTTCTATGGGATAAATATGGCTCTGTGAACAGGCCACATAGTTACTGACTCCTCTGGTCTCTGCTTTCTCCCTGCGAGGATGGAGGTCCCGCTGCTGCCGGGACTTGATCTGCTTTGTCCTTTGCGGAGCCCCAGGGCCTGGAGAGCTGCCTGGGACATATGTAGAGGGGACAGATATGAAACTATGAACGAGGGCCGGGTGCACAGGACCCGGTTGGGACCTCTGAGGAAGGCTTCCCTGGGGAGTACGGCTCCAGTGGGGTTAACCCAGGCAGGGGTGTAGCACGTGCAAAGGACCTGTGGCTGATGGGTGCATGGCGCTGCTGAGGACAGGTGGGGCTGGGGTTGGCATAATGTGGCCCTGGGGAGGCAGGTGGGCTGGCCGGCCAGGCACAAAGGCCCAGGCATGAGCTGTCTTTGTAGAAGGCCCGAGGGAAGGAGGGAAGCCTGAGGGGCTTTTGAGCACAGGGAAGGCACATGGACACTCTCATGTGCACAGGTCACTCCGACCTCCTGGAGGAGGCTGAGAGTGCAGACGGGAGGGTGGGGAAGACCTCAGCAGTCGGGCGAATCACGCAGGGGCAGCCAGTGCACAAGCGTGGGGTGGGGAAGGGGCGGTGGCCTGCGGGGCAGTCAGTAACCCGGCCGTTGCCAGCACGGAGACCTGGAACCTCACAGGAGAGCTGGGTAGTGGGGGCCCTGGGGCCTGGGCCGGGGAAGGCTGAGCGAGACTGGCTCTCGATCGGTCGTCTGAGAGCAGCAGTCGGAAGCCAGCTGGCTCCTGGGACCGGAGCCAGGGGGAAGAGTGGCCTGGACCACATGCGGACAGGGCCCAGGACGGGGCTGTGAGGGGATGTGGCACCAGGAACCCATCGAGGCTGGTGGGAGCGTCTCAGGATGGAGAGGCAGCCGGGAGGGACACCGGGAGGGGGCTGGGGGGGAAGGGTCTCGGGGCTGGAGGCTGGGACACGCCTCCGGGCTCCTCGAGGGCCAATCTGCTGGCGCAGGGACCCGGCGTCCTCCTGACCTGCGGTCTGAGCAAGGACAGGAAGAAATGGGGTTGGTGAATCTCTGGTGGAGGGTTGGTGGGGGATGCAGGGGGAGGGAGGGAACTGAGTGCGTCTAGAAGCCCAGGGAAGGAACGGCCTACAGAGCCTTGCAGAGTCACGGAGGGGCCGTAAAGACAGATCAAGTGAGAGACGGAAGCCAGTCGGAGGAGGGCGCGCACTGTGATTCCGACTCTGTGACGTTCCGGAAAAGGCAGAGCTGGGGAGGCAGTACAGGGATCGGTGGTTGTCGGGGTTTGGACGGAAGGGAGGCATAAGCAGGCTGAGCCCAGAGGATTTGGGGGCAGGGAAACGACTCCTCGTGACACCGCAGTGGTGGACACGCGTCGTCACGCGTTTGTCCGAACCCACAGAACGCGCACCCCCGAGAGGGACCCCCAGTGTCAGCTGTGGACTTAATGTTTGTCAGTAGGGTACACAAAACGTGGTCCGTCCGCTCCCTGGACTGTCGCTCGGCCCTGACGAGGACGGATGCTCTGCCACCTGCCACCACGTGGATGGACCCGGGGGACGTGATGCTCACGTGTGATCCCCTCACACGAGGCCCCTGGAGTCTCCAGATTCCCGGAGACGGAGAGCGGACGGTGGGCGCCGGGGCTGGGGGAGGGGCCGGGGGTCCGTGTTTCACGGGGACAGAGCTTCCGTTTGGGGAGATGGAAAGTTCTGGAGACGGAGGGTGGGGACGGCCGCACAATGGCGTGAACGTGCTCAGTGCCCCTGAGCTGCGTGCTTAGAGTCGATGAAGACGGCACATTTTAGGTGTGTTTTTCTGTGATAAAAAAATATCAAGGTAGCCTATGGCAGCTGGCTTCTCAGTTGTAAGACACCTGCCGCCCTGGCCCCTGACGTTAGGGATCTGCAACAATAAAGGCTGTCGGGTTAAAAAGAGAGACACTGCCACGACTTGGGTCTGGGGGAGGGGGGGGTTTGAAGAGGGAGGGGCGTCCTGTCCAGGGTGGGGTCCCAGCTAGGGGGCCCCCGGGGGCAGGGGAGGCCGAAGGTGGTGCTCCAGGAGCAGGGCAGGGCCCTGCGGGTCTGGAGCCAGGCGTCCCCAGGGGACAGCAGCACCGAGTGACGGGGACGTCACGGGTGGCTTGCGGTAGAGCAGGGTCAGCGAGCCAGCTCTGGGGACGCTGTGCGGCGTCGTGGGCAGCTGGGGTGTCCTGGCTCGGATAGCACTTTTGTTCCCAGAGACAGCGAGGTGGGCAGGAGGCAGGGATTCAGGGGTGCCGGGACAGCAGCAGATGTCCACCCTCCCCATCTCAGAGGGAAACACCGAGGGTCAGAGAGGGTCACCCGGGCACTCGGCCCAGGGCTGCAGGTTGAGGGACTGGGGACTCAGGGCCGGGAGGGGTGAGTGGGCAGGGCCCGGCTTCTGGGGTTGTGGCAGCCCTGTCCTCAGAGGGTGGTGCCCGAGGATGGGCCACACGCCCCCGTCCTGCCTTCCCTCCTGCCTGGACTGCCGGCGTCCTCCGGAAGCGTGTGTCAGATCCGCCCACGTCCCGGGAGGCCAGACAGCAGCTGGCGGGTGGTCGGTCTGCACGGAATCGTGGGAAGGGGACCGGAAGAGCACAAAGGAGGCCGGGCAGTGTGAGTGGGGCCACCGCTGGCCCGGAGGGCTCTCCGTCACCTTCGCAGGGCAGCCCAGAAGCGCTGCTCCCCAAGCCACCTCCCCAAGGTCACGGCCCATCTGTGAGCCGAGAGCCCCTGGCTCGGGCCCCGTGCCTCCCGTCACCGGGCCCCCTGGGTCCCCACGCACCAGGCTCCCGTCTGCGCATCTGTCTCTGGGGGTCGTGTTTGTTATTTTCAGGGGCAATTCCCATCGCATAAAACGAACTATTTTAAAGCGCACGATTCTGTGGCGCTCCGCACACACACACGGCTGTGCCCCCCTCTCCCCCCGCCTCTGCCTCGTCCTGGCCCTTCCCAGCGGCCCAGGAGGAAACTCTGCGCCCCCACCCCCTCCCGAAGCAGGTGCACCTCTGCGCCCCGGGCTCAGCTCCTCCTGTGCTCAGATGTTTTGTGTAAACAGAGCCTTCGTGCCAGGTTTCTTCATCTCTGAGTGACTTAGGAGGTTCACCGCGGGGTGCTTTTGTGGCAGAGGGTCGCTCCCCGTGCTCCTGGACCACCCTCCGCTTCCCCATCCGCCCACGGAGCACACGTGAACGCGGGTGTGCACGTCTCCCCGAATCCTGCTTTCACGGCCGTGGGTCTGTACCCAGGAGCGGAATTGCTGGGTCACGTGGTGACTTTGTGTCTGACTTTCCAGAACTTTCCAGGAACTCCCAGGCCATTCTCCACACCGTTTTCCACTCCCCCCGGGGAGGATGAGGGCCGCTCTTGTGTCCGCCCATCCCCTGGGTCTGGGAGTGCACTGAGTGTCCAGGTTTACCTGCCCACCCGTGGCGGTGGGGGGGGGGGGTTGAGTGGCTGTCTGTCTGGCTGGTGGCTCTCCCAGTGGCCCCTCCCTGGACTGATGTCCCGGCTCCAGGGTTCTGGAGGCCGGTTCTGGAGAAGCAGTGCTTTTCCTTGGCCCATGGGGGCCCCCCCCCCGGAGCGGGACATCAGCGCCCTGGTGACATGGGCACCGGTGTGCCCAGGCCGAGCCCAGCGGCTCCCCACCTGGCCTGAGGCAGGGGCCCTCCTTGTCCGCTGGGTTTACCCATTAACAGGCCAGCCGGCGGTGGGGCTACAGACAATGGTGTGCTTGTTTGCCGTGGCCGGGGGGCCTGCACGGGGCCCTGGCACAGCCATCAAAGCTCCATGATTAAGTCTATTAGGGAAGGGATTTGTGCAAACAAAGAGGCAGGTGCAGGGGCCTGGCTGGCTGCCGGGGCTGGGGGCTCCGAAAGGTGGCCATAAACTCCCCCTGGGCCGCGCCTTCCCTGCCATCAGCCTGGCCCCGGCACGGGTCTTGCCTACCCCACCCCGTTCACCCCCGAGGCCGCCTGGAGCCAGGCTGGTCTGCAGTGGACAGGCCCTCGGGGCGGGGCCGGCTCTCCACCCATGTTCTGGGAAGAGTCGAGCACATTTCTTCTCTTCCTACAGCCCCTCTGAGCGGGCCCTTTGTAAAACGGCGAAGCAGTTCATCTCCCCGTGGCGTCCGCAGGCCGGGGGGACCCCGTCCCCAAGGGGCACCCCGTCCCCAAGGGGCACCCCGTCCCCAAGGGGCACCCTCTCTCAGGGCTGCCTGGAGGCTCCTCCTGGTGTCCTGCCCCCCAGGATGCCTGCAGGCCCGCCTCCACCCCAGGTCACCTCGAAGTCCCGGCCCTGTGCCCTGGGGGCCTGCACACGGGGGCGGGGGGCGGCGGTCTCTGTTGAAACCCAGAGGTGGCCAGAGTGCCGTGACCAGGGCCGGAATCCTTGGAGGAGACTGTTGGTTTGTTCTCCTGAAGACCGGAGCCGGGGTGACGGGCCCCTGGTCAGGTCCACCCTGGGGCCGGGGGACACCCAGACCCTTTGCTGGACTCCAGCTCCCTGACTGCTTCCCAGAGCGGGCCCACAGCCCGGTTCTGACCCGCCTGGAGCCACAGGCAGACAGGGAGTACGCGGGCTCCTTTGTCGTCCTGGGGCAGCTCCCCGGACGTGACCCCACCATCCTCCAGGCCCGCGGCAGGGACGAGCAGTGACCCGTCTCGGCTGTGGCCGGGGGCCAGGCTGTGAGGGGTCGGCATCCCTGTCCTTCAGCACAGGCCCAGAAGGACGGCGGCAGCTCGTGACAGGGGACTCCCTGCCTTCCTGGGCCCAGGAGTCCTCGACGACCCCCGGACATACCACCCGTTACCC
Organism: Lynx rufus; assembly: GCF_022079265.1. NCBI lineage: Eukaryota > Metazoa > Chordata > Mammalia > Carnivora > Felidae > Lynx > Lynx rufus. Next base: position 108,715 of record NW_025814876.1, read on the forward strand.
CGCCCACGTCACCCTTGGCAACCGGCAGGCTCAGCCCCATGGGCTCCACTGGGTCCCTTCTCACCCGTCCTCGACATTTGCATATGAAACCCACTGTCCGGCCTGGTGACCCAGCCCCCACAGTCCCCTCCCCCCACCCACCACAGGAGGGTTCGCCTCGGACCCTGATCCCACCAGGAGCAGCGCTGCATCCGCCCTCCCAGCCGAGCCTTCTGGAGCCGCCTCCTCCGGGAAGCCTTCTCTGACCTCCCCGTGCCCCGTGGGGGTTCTATCCCAAACTCCTCTGGATTGGACGGTGGTGCAAACCCCCCTCTGACTCTGGGCCAGCATCCCGGGGCACGAATGCGAGTTTGCACATAAGCAACGGGGTCGGAGGCGGCCCTGCCAGGAGTTGACCGGTCGCCTCCTCTCTGAGCTGGCCTCCTCGCGGCAAAACTGGCTGAATCAGGACTTCCTCGCCGCAGGGGTTTCCGGGGGGGACCCGGGCTGTAGAGGGCCCCGCCCGGTGGGATGGTCTCTGTTCCCCGACGGCCCTGACGTGACGCCTCTACACGCGTGGGGGGCTTGCCTCGAGGGCCTCACTGCGGGAGGGCACGGCTCCCTTGGGGAGAGCACACGGAGCCCTTTGCGACCCGATCTGGGAAGCGTCACCCCCTCTTTGGCCTCCTGTCAGTTAGAGGCAAGTAAGCCCCACCCACACGCACGGGTGCCAGTCACAACAGGGTGGGGATGTGGAAGCCGGTCGGTGGGTCCTTACGGGTCATGACCGCAGCAAGTGGGGTTAGTCCGGGACCCCTCCGTGGCGCCACCAAGGGGCTGGGCAGAGACCTGGGGGGCGTGTGAGCAGAGGGCCGGGTGGGGGCGTGCAGGCCCGGGCCCCTCCCTGGAGGTCGCCCAGCAGGTTGACATGCTGGCCCCTCTGCCCAAAGGAGACGTCCCGCGGGTGCAGGGACTGCAGACGCTGACCCTCCCCACGCCTGGCTCTTGGCGATGAGGTAGAATCGCGGAGGCCCTCAGGCTGGACAGAGCAGGTCGGCGGAGGGCGGTGACTATGTCCGAGGGTCTCTGCAGGGCTGTCCCTGCCCCTCGGGGCCCCTGGGCAGGTGTCACAGGCTGGGGCTCCTTCCCAAGGACGCTCCAGGTGAGGGTGGCCTCTGGAGGCAGTGAGTGCCTGGTCCCCGGGGGTGTGGGGCCTGGAACCCACCCCTGGGGAGGGCAGGATGCATTGGCCACGGTCTCCTCCTGGTGGGGGGACGGAGGAAGGTGGGCCAGAGGCAGTGCAGGCCCACAGAGGAGGGGAGGGGAGGCGGGGCGACCTGGGGAGCACAGAGAGGGCCCAGTGGGGTCTCCCACCCAGCCTCACCCTCAGCCTCTGAGCCCCAGTTGTTCTAGGTCTTGCCTGGGGCCTGCGGGACGGCAGGGGCTCCCTCCGGCCCTCCAGCGTCCCCAGCCCCTGCCCCTCTCAGTCTCCGAGTGCACCCTCCCTGGTGGGCTGGACTGTCCCTGCCCCTCCCTCTACAGTGGGCCCGAGGGAGGCCGCTCTGACAGCCTGAGTCACGTTGTCCCTCCCCTCCGCGGGCCGCCCCTCCGCCGTCCCATCCCGCCTACCTCTCTGGCTCCCGGCTGTTCCATTCTGTTGCCTGGGTCTGAGCCACTGCCCTCTGGGGGGGGGGGAGGGAGCCGGCATGCCCCGTCCTCTCCCCCCGCATCCTCCCTGCCCTCCCAGCCCTGCCTCTGTGTCTCAGTCCTCCTTCTGGTGCCTTCCCTCTCTGCTGCCCCCCCCCCCGCCGCTCCCTGCCAGCTGCTCCCCCCTCCTGTCCCGGCCCCCGCCTTGGGCCGCGGTCTCGCCGCCCCTCTGCTGCCCGAGGGGCACTGCCGCTGTCTGCCCGGCCGCGCCAGGGCGGGAGTGGGCACCACCTGCCCCTGCTCCAGATGGACATATGCTGAGACTCGCATGGCCCGGCCTCCATGGCGCCGAGCAGGGCAGCCCCGGGACGGGTTATTTCTGGAATGTGGGGCCGGCCGGGCCCGGCACGCGACGTGGGCGGCCGCCAGCTTCTCGCAGGGCCGCTCGTGGCCGTGGGCGAGTGACCCCGTTTTCTGCTCGGCAGCCGTCTTGTCCTCCTGCCTGGAGCTGGGTGGCACGGGGAGGCCGGCTGCCCGCTGCGGTGGAGAGCTGGGCTAAAGGGCCTCCTGCACGCACAGGGCACAACGCACCCCCCCTCCTGCCCCAAAACTTTCCCGGGCCTTGGGCTCCCCGGGCCTGCCAGCTCAGGGCACCCCAGGGACGCTCCTGGGCTTTGCTGGTGCTTCCCCGGGCCTGGCCATGGGGCAGGGGCCTGCATTTTACCACACCCTGTAGGTAGTTCTGAGAGCCCCTGGTCCTGGCTTCTGGAGCCCAGGGTGGCCTTCCATTCCTGTTGAACCCTTAGGGGCAGAGGCACGATGGTCCCCTCGCTCCGCTCTCCCTCTGTGGTCCGCCTCTACCTCCTCTTCCACTCCCTCCTTACTCACTGCCGCTCCCCATCACTCTTCCTGCTGTTCCCTAAACACAGCAGACACGCCCTGCCTCAGTGCCTTTGCACGGCTGCTCCTTTCCCGGGGAGCTGCCTCATGAAGATGTTCATCCCCACGGCTCCTCGGCGAGGCCTGAGGAACGCACCTTCGCTACACGGCACTGCCTCCCTGCTCCCGCTGCCCCGGAGGGGTTTCTCCCGTGCCAGCCTTGGGCGTCCCCGGGTCATGGTGGGGTGTGCGTGAGGGTGCGTCTCCGTCCCCACCCGCAGAGCAGGGCCGGGCACCCACAGGTGCTCAGCACACCCACGGGCGCAGGCCTGGTTCTCTCGGGACGCTCAGCTTCGGGGCCCGAGCTGGGAAGCCCGCTAGAGCTCTGCCAGCCGCAGCCCCGGCTGAAGTCCCAGCGAGCCGGCACCAGCCGGGACGCCTGACAGTCGGGAAAGTTTGTGACGAGCACGTCTGACCTCACCCCTCACCAGCTCGGGGACCCCGGGAAGCGCCCTGCCCGCCCAGCCCTCGGCCCGGCTCCCTTCTGGAAAGTGGCGACGCGGTGGAGCCCACGGCACAGCAGGGCGGACGGTGGGGGGTCGGCACCACATCCAACCCCAAGCCCCGCGTCAGGTCGAGCCACGACTGTCATCTCCGCGGGGCAGAAGGTCTAGAAACGAAGCTATGAAAGGGTGCTTTCTTCCTGCTCGGAGTCCCGTTTCGTGCCCGTGGAAGGCTCTCTGCTGAAGGGTCCGTGTCACGGGTTTGTGACACTTTGTGCACATGCGTAGAAGGGAAACGCCAAAACTCGGTCGGCTGACATCCCCACGTCAAAGCCCCTCCGGCCCCACGCGCGGTGGGCCGGGCTCGTCCCCACACAGGCCTCCCTGGGCCTCCTCGCCCGGCACCGGGGCTCCCTGACCGAGGGGCCTCCCGCCTCCTCTGGGCTCTTGCCTGCTTTGCCAGTTTCTGGATCTTACCAGCGGGTGCCGGCAGGCGGTGTCTGTGGGGGGCTCACCCCCACAAGCTGGTCACCGTGGCCGTCACGGCGAGACTACCGCGTGGCCAATGGAGGCATTAAGACAAAGCCTGGTTCCGCGGAAGGGTGTGAAGAAGGGGGTCAGAATCCGTGAACGTGTTCAGAGGAGACCCCTTGTGGGAGTGACCCCTCCCCTGGTTTGTCCACGGGCAATGCCTGTGCCTGGCCCTTCGGCCCGCCGTCCCTACAGGGGGACCCGACCCCCGTGGCCCCCTACCCCGTGGTCCCCGGGGCCCCTCCTGCTTGGGGCCTGTCCTGTCCGAGCATATACTCTCCCGTGGGCACGAACAGCCCAGCCCGGACCCCTGGGGCAGGAAGCCGGGTCACAGGGTGTGTCTGTCCAGGAGACCACGAGCCAGCTTCGGGGAGCGGCAGGAGGCTGGCAGGGTGTGGGCTTGGCCGCGAACCACGAGCCCCTGAGGACAGCCCAGGTCAGGGCCAGCGCCGTCCCACACGTCAATTAGCGACCCGTCACTCCCTCCCCGGGGAAAACTGGCCGCCCCCCCACAGTTGAGTCTGTTCCTGGCCGTGGCATCCTGTCGTGGGGACACCTCTGCAGACACACCCACCCAGGGAGGCCCCGGGTGGGGATTCCTGCCCAGGAATCCTCTAGAATCCAGGAGCTGCCGAGCCCCACCCCCAGCTGGGATTCCATCAGATATCCCGGAAATGGGGTCGGAAAGCTTGCGGGCCTCCTGCACCTCATGTGGGGCAAGGGGACAGGGCGGACACCGTGACTTGAGAGTGTGTCACATTCAGACCCGGAGGCCCCAGTGGGTCCAAGGAGAGGCCCACGCCGAGGGCCCACGGAGCGGGGCCCCACACGACAAGAATGGCCAAGGCTGTCCCCGCCCCTGCTTCTGCAGGGTGGTGGGGGGAAGAGGACCCAGGGCCGAGGGGAGCCGGCTCTCAGGTGCTCCAGCCCCGGCAGGCCCCCTGGGGCAGCGCTCGTGGCCGAGGCCCAGCTGCCCATCCGGGCTTCGCAACCTGCCAGGTGACCCCGCCTCCCAGGATGCAGCTTCCCTCACGCAGGGGTGAAGCAAAGGGCGCTTCTGGCTGTCACCCCACCTCTGCGGTCCATCCTTCTCCACATCTGGGATGCAGGAGGTATGGTGGGGCCTCCGAGGTTGCAGAGGGGAGGGGAGCGGCTCTCCAGAGCACGGGCCCAGCCGGCTGACCCTCGGGGAAGGCCGGGGGGACCTTTCCAGAGGCTCCACGGGGCCCAGAGCGCAATGTGGCCGCCTGGTCCCCAGCGCCATCATCCCGGGCTTGAGCTCCCGTGGGTCTCTGGAAACTCGTCCACCCGGTGGTCAGGAGGTGGCGTGGGGTCGTGTCACAGTCCCTGGGAGGCCCCACCACACCCCCTGCCACTTGTCAGGCGCCACCGGCTGGGAGCAGACCCTGGCCCCCAGGGGATGCACCCACCTCGATGGCACTTCCCAGAGGCCCGAGGGTGGTGGCTTGGAGTCGCCATGAGGGGCCTCCTGCGGGCCCCAGGGTGGGACTGGCCCGCCCCGCCGCTCCCTCCACAGACGCAGACGGAGCAGTGGGCAGTGCCGCGCCCTCCCGACCGCCTGCCGCCCCTCGGGCAGGCCCTTTGATGTCCCCAGACGGGCAGGGGTGGGGCCCGAAGGCTTCCTCCTGTCTCTTTGAAGCCGGGCACTGCCCTGTGGCCCACAACACGGCAGAACCTGGGCCGCGTGGAGTTGGCTTGTGGCCCCCCGGCCCCCCGCCAGCAGTCTGCTCCCTTTAGGGGTCTCCGGGAGCTCTGGGAGGCTGAGCGGCAGCCGAGTGTGTGCGTGGCCCCCCTGTGACACATGCCTTTCCCGGTGGAGGAGGCCCAGAAGGTGGTGCCTGCCCCCTGGGCCTCCCAGCGACCCCAGGTAGGAGGAGAAGCAAGGCCCCAGGCCCCACCCGCAGCAGGTGTGGGAGGGGACGGGGACCAGGCCTTATCGGAGCAGCTGACGGAGAGGGGAGCCCAGCCATAAACCCGTTTGTTCCCCCGAACAAAAGAGGGAATGAAAACATAAGCTCATAAAACGGAGCCAGAATCAAAGCTGACTTATCTCTTCATTTTGCTATAAAATCACAGATTCAGAAAGGCAGGTGGCCTCTTTATGGCTCTGGATTGCAGAGATTTCCGGGTGAGTGTGGCTCCTTAGGGTCACGGCTGCTCACGCAGGCGACGGGGCGAAGGCGGGAGGTCTCGCCTTCCCCAAGGCTGCCGGGTGGCTGAGGGCTCAGGTGCCCGCCTGGGCCTCCTGTGGCCGCCGGGAGGGAGAGGGCAGCTGCCCGCCGGCCCTCAGACACATGGCGCGGCTGACCACGGGCCTTGGCGGCTACCCCGAGAGCGTGGAGGGGTTCCGCCACCCGCTCTGGGTCGTATCTGGCGGGGTCCTCCCGGCCTAGGGGCCCGTGCCCTCTGCTCTCTGCTAGACGCTCCGGGAGGGAGACCTACTAGGAGGGCAGGGCCTCAGCGGGGGAGGGGCTGGGCTGGGGCCTCTGGGTCTTTCCCCCCCTCTCCCCGCCCCTGCCCCCGGAGAGCACCAATCAGTGGGGAACCAGCTGGGACCCCCAGAGCCTCGGGCAGCCAGGCGTCTGCGGGCCCGGGGTCTCCGTCGGAGTCCCCTGTGTGCACACCGGGGCAGGTGAGGGAGGAGGCGCCCCTGTGCACACTCACCCGTCCACAGGCACAGCACACAACTGGGCACTAGGATCGCGCGCTTGTGTGCACGTGCACACAACAGGCCTCCCACGTGGTCACGTGCTTCACCGTGGCAAGAGCTCCCGCACACGCGCGGGCCCTGGGCACACCAGCCCCCGGGCCTGCTGCCTCCACGCTTAGCTTACCTCTCCTCCAGCCAACGCCTGAGCCCCGGGCTCCCCAAGAATCTGGCGGCCCTTCCCTCCCAAACAGGACCAACAGGTTATGACCAGGGATTACAAACCTCCCCCAGGGTGGGGGGAGGGGTAGTGAATTCTGGGCAGAGTGTCCAGGAGGTCCGGGGTCCCAGCTGGACAACCCCACCCCCCACCGCACGGCCCCTCACCCCCGCACCCCTGCAAAGTGCTGGACGCCCTGGGTGGGCGTGGGCTTGTGTGCAGAGGCCCTGGTGGAGAAGGCTTTCCCAGTCACACTTGCAGGCAGGGGTGGGTGGGGCAGGCTCAGCGCCCTGCTGCCTCCCTGCTCCCCGGGCTATGCTTTCCACCTCTCTGAGTGCTACAAAGGGCTGGGTCTGGAGGGAGGGGTCTGGTGGGGACTGTGTCCAGGACTGTCATGGCTGCAGGCTGGAGGAGGGAGGGGTCTGGCCTCTGCTTCCCACCTGTGCGGGCATGGCCTTCAGATACACTTCTCCCTGCTCAGGGCAGAGCCGGGTGGGTGCCCAGGACAGAGCCAGGCGCTAGAGAATGACATGGTCCAGAACTCAGGGAGTGACCCAGGGACAGAGGACAGGGGAGCCCCTTGGGTTCAGAGAAGGCTTCCTGGAGGAGGTGACCTTTCAGCTGGGCTTAGGGGAGAGAGGGACGTGGACAGGCAGATGGCTCTTAGGATTCTCCTGTCGGGTCTTGGGATTCCTTTTGGGGGTTTGTTGTGCAGACATGTGCATCTATCTGCGGTCCGCGTCTTTACCCGTTCAACCTTGAGTCGGTGGACAGAAACTCAGCTGAGGACTCGCCAGATACCAGGGGCAGCAGCTATGTGCCTCCTGCTGTGCCTGTGGAGTCCCAGGTGACCAGGGCTTTGGGGTTATGTTGGGTACCCACCAGGTTTGACATTGAGAAAGCTTTGGGTTTTAGCAACTTGGAGGCCTTTGAGGCCTGTTTGCAAGACAATTGACCCAATATCTCAGAGCACACAGGAAGCTGGGACTGAGCTTCTAAACCAGGAATGTAGATTTACAGGGCATTCTGAACATGGCAAAGGTCTATCTTCTCAGTTTCCATCCACCATAGTCCATCCATCCATCCATCCATCCATCCATCCACAATCATCCATTCACCATCATCCATCCATCCATCCATCCATCCATCCATCTAACCATCCATCCATTTATCCAACCATCCATCCATCCACCCAACCGTCCATCCATCCATCCATCCATCCATCTATCCATCCATCCATCCATTTATCCAACCATCCATCCATCCACTCAACCGTCCATCCATCCATCCATCCATCCATCCATCCATCCATTTATCCAACCAACCATCCAACCATCCATCCACTTATCCAACCATCCATCCATTTATCCAACCGTCCATCCAACCATCCAACCATCCATCCATCCATCCATCGTTCCATCCATCCATCCATTTATCCAACCATCCATCCATCCACCCAACCGTCCATCCATCCATCCATCCATTCATCCAACCATCCAACCATCCATCCATCCAACCATCCATCCATGTATCCAACCGTCCATCCATTTATCCAACCGTCCATCCAACCATCCATCCATCCCTCCATCCATCCATTCATCCAACCATTTATCCAACCATCCATCCATTTATCCATCCATCCATCCATCCACCATCATCCATCCATCCATCCATCCAATCTCTCTATCCACCTCCCCATTTACTGAGCAAATGGACATGAGTTAAAACACAACTTATTTCTTATTAGATTATGAAATTGTGGGGGCTACAGTCCACATTTCTCTATAAACCCATACAAAGTGTGGTTCAGAGTGGGCTCCCAGGAATCTTTGTTGAATGAATGAAAGCATTCAAAAGCAGCTGGACTGTTGTATTAACCCATTTGCTTTGAAACTATCTGTTTTCACCTTCCCAGGGAATAAGATAACTTGGGGTTTGGGCCAACTCTGACACCATGCTTGTTTTGCACATGGGTGACCCTTGTCCACTGTGTGGATGCATCTGGTGCCTGAATGAGTGCGTGAGGACAGGCGGGTGCTAGGCACGTGCAGGGCAGGTGGTCAGATGAGTGTGGAGGAGGACGTGTGAATGGGTGGTCAGGGCACAGTCATGGGCTTTGACCCCAGGTCAGGAGCTAGGGTGGGCCATGGGTAGGGTTGGGGGCGGGGCCACCTCAGGGGTGTGAGATGTGAGTCTCTCAGAGGAGTCGCTCCCACTAGCTCTGGAGGATCAAGGGAGAGTGGGTGCCGTGGGGACCCAGTCACCCTGCACCCTGGGGGTGGAATCCAGTCCACCTGGTAGGATGGCCTGGGAGTGATTGGAGGACTGGATTGTCCACCCCAGCTGGACACTTTCTGGCACTGACCACGCACACCTGACCCATCACTGGCCCAGCAGCACTGAGAGCGGATCTGTTATGTAGGAATGGCCTGGAGGTCCTGTCCAATGGCCTCTTTTGGCCATGAAGCGGCGGGAGATCCTTGGGGGCCTGCTGATACCCAGGGTCTGGGTGGGCCAGTCTCCTCACTGGAGGTTGTGATGGGCCCAGGGACCCCAGCTGGCCAGAGGCTCTATCCGGAGTGTTCCAGTCTCAGGAAGGCCCAGGCTGAGGAGGGAAGGGTGGCCCTGATATTGGAAATTCTGAGTACAGGGGCAGGGAGCCCCCACAGACATCCACCCACGCATTCATTGGCCCTGGTGGAGGTGGGCAAGGGGACATGTGGGGTGGGGAGTGGTCAGTGCGGCCCCAGCGGAGACAGGGGGCTGGCCTGCCAGGAAGGACCAGGGTGTTCCAAGCAGGGGGTTGTAAAGGGCCTCTGGGCCCTCCAACTGGCCTGCACCTCCCACCATCTGACCCAGGCTCCCTGCAGGCACGCTCAGGGACGTGGAAGGTCTGTGCTCCTGTGGGCTCCCCCAGATTATCCCAGGCTGGGAGCCCCGAGGTGGGGCTGTGTGTGATTCCTTCAGCCCTGAGTGGCATCTGCCCACAGGTGCCAGCTGTGCTGGGCTCCCCCCAGGACCATGCCTCTGCTGTGGTGGCCAGTCATGCCAGCTCACGTCCTCCAGGCCGCCTGTCTGTGGCAGTCAGACTTCCGAGGGCAGACGGGCCAGGCTGAGCCGGCCGGGTCCTACCTGCTGTGTGGCCAAGGTCTCTGGTTGGTTGTGTCTGTGAGGCCCTTTCTGGGCCGACCGTGGACACCTGGGAGGAGGACTTTGGGGCCGCTCAGTAGGCAGCTTCTGGGCATCTCTCTGGCCCCAATGTTTCCAGCCAGTGGGCAGGCCCAGCCCTGTGTGTGCGGGGTTGGGGTGCCGGCTGGGCACAGAGGCCTTCCAGCAGGGACGGCTTGGCCCTCTGTCCCCCCGGGGCCGGATGGTGTGTGGGGGGGCCAAACACAGCCACGCAACAGGGTCACAACCTCTTCCCCTGGAGGATGTTGTGAAGAGGGGTGCACCTTCTGTCCGGGAGCAGCCTCTGGGGAGAGCTCTCCTTGTCCCCAGATGGGGTCTGTCTGCCCCTCCCTCGAGGCCTGGGCCCTGGGGTCTCTTTCTGGGCTGAGCCTTCTACCCTCTCCTGCACTTGAATGAAGGCCAGTGCACACGTGTGTGCGTGTGAGTGTGTATAGGCACAGGCATGCGTGTGTATGTGTGCTGGGGACCCCTGTGTCCTCAAGCCCGGCCTCCATCGGCCCATGATACCCCCGGTCCAGACCACGGCCACAGGGCAGGGTCAGAGCTGTGAGGTGGGACTCGGGAGGAGTTTGGGGACCCCCACCCCACCCGAGGGAGCCACAACTGCTCCTGGGCGCTGGGATGACCCTGTTCTGCCTGGAAGAGGCAGCCCCGAGTCTAGTCCTGCAGACTGAGGGAGGCGGCGTGGCCTGGGCCTGGGGGACAGCAGCTGCGGGGCTCAGGACACCACAGTCACAGACCAGCACCCTGCCTTTCGGTGGTCCCCTCCCTTCCTCCTCCGTCCTGGGGCCTGCCTGGGCTCCCTGACAGCGGCCTGATGGAGGCCCAGCCCCCCACCCTGTCCCACCCCCCTTCGCTGGCATCTGTTGACCTCTGACCCCTCCTTTCCCCTCCTATCACCTGGGGAAGCAAACACCACAGTCCCCAGTGGGCTGGTGGACACAGAATCCAAAACTGGGGCAAGGGCCCCACCATGTGGCCACCTGGTCACCCTGCCGGGCGGTTCCAGGGTCCTGCCTGTGACTTTAATCTTCCTCCCTAATTGTCTGTGTGTCTATGTGTGTGGGGGGTGGAGAGAGACAGAGACAGAGACAGGGACAGGGACAGACAGGGGAACGGGGAGGTTGTTGACGGGGCCACACAACCCTGCTCCTTCTGCCCTGCCCCCCCCCACCCCCACGGAGAGCCCCGTGTCCACAGTGAGCGGTCCTCTGCACCCCCACGGTTGTGCGTGGCAGTGGTGTTGGTGGCTGGACCCCCAAACCCGCTGGGCTGTACAGCAAGACACGGGTGCCCCCCTCTTCAAGACCAGACTAAGACCCCAGACCAGCACCAGGCCCAGCCTGGCCCCCACCCCCACCCCCACCCCCACCCCCACATGGGCCAGATGGTCACATGCCCCCTGCGGGGTTGCCCACCCGGATGTGAGGTCCTGACGCACCCCCAAGAACGGATGCCACCCCTCCATCGAGGCAGGACCCCTGCTCCTGAGGTGCCAGCCCCCTCCCTAAGGAGGCAGAGGCAGCCTGGGTCCCACCCCCCACTCACTGCCTTTCCAGACCCCCGTTTCTCATCTGTCAGATGGGGGTGATGGGAAAGGGACCCTGTGGGGTTGCATCAGAGCAGCTGCCTGGGTGGCGGGCGGGTGGGCAGGCAGACCCCAGGGGCGCGCGGGGGTCCTGGCACAGAGAACCCTGGAGGGCCCCCGCTCCTTCCTAGGTGTCTGGGGCCGGCGTGCACACCTTTGACATTCTGACCTGAGCTGCTGACCGCATCCTGGAAGGCACCACCCACTGACTGCCCATGTCGGGGACCCTGGAAGGACTGCAAACCCGGCCTCTAGGCCCAGGGTCTGGGAAAGTGGGCCCTTTAGCCCAATTGCAGCTGGCCCTGAGCCCCGCCAAAGGGCCCAGATGTCCCTCCACGGACTTCCCTGCAGGCTTCCCCTGACCCCCAGCTGCCTGCCGGACCCCTCCCCAGGCAGGCTGTCCCCTCTTTCCTGTCCACAAAGGGGTGGGCTGGGAGGGAGGTGATGCCCCAGGTGGCCGCATGGGGGAGCCGGTCGGCAGGAAACGCCTGGAAAGAGCTGGCCGGTCAGGGCTGTGGCTGGCCCCCAACACCCAGGGACTCTCGGTGGCCTGGCAGAGACGACCCGGCGTGTCACTGCCCCAGGGGAGGTTGCACCCCCCACGAAGCAAGAGAGGGCTGGGTGTGTGAGCGGCACTGCTGGGGCACGAGCTGGGGTGCGGGGGGCACAGCCCGTTCAGGGTCCACTGCTGTGAGGGCGGCCAGCGCCGGGCCCAGAGAGCCGGTGAGTGCAGGCTGGGCGGTGGGGGCCTGCGCGTGAGTGAGGTGCGGGGGTCTGCAGGGCAAGCTCCAGGGGTCTGGGACTCGGGGTGCTGGGAGGACCTGTGGACCCCACCCCGTCCATGTCCCACCCGCCGTGTGTGCACCCTGAAAGAACACACCCACCCGCTCCCCCCACAGACCCAATGCCGACACGCTCACCCTGCAGAAATACCCATGTACCCCCACGACACACTCCACTGTGCACACCCCTACGTACCCCTGCAGAACCACCCCACCCTCCCTCCGCGACCGCTGGAGAGAGAACCCAGTGCTGGCCACCTGCTCAAGGCCCAGGGCTGGCCACCTGCTCAAGGTCACAGATAGGTCCCTTGACCCCCTGCCCCATCCATGGTGATACAGCTGTGGGTGGGTCCCCGCCCACTGCGTCATGAGGACCAACACCCGGATGCCCTCCGTCGGGTGTCCCTTCCCCTCCCAGGACAGGCTTCATCCCCCCTGCAGCCATCGTCACCTCTGGACAGGTGCACACCCGCACACGTGCATACACACTCACTCACACGCGCATGCACACCCACACTCGCACACACACGTGCACACACTCACATGCACACACACAGTCCACAAGAGCAACGTCGGGTGATGGGCCCCTGGGTGCAGGGTCCAGGCTCTTAACGTGCCGCTTGGGTGTGCTGCTGGAGGGGGCCACTGGGCTGAGTCCGGAGGGTCCCAGGCGCGTGGCCTGAGGAGGGGCTGGCCTCTCTGTCACCCGGCCCCGGTGGTGAGGGGGACAGCAAGGAAGGAGGTCCTTGCTGGGTGGCTCTACTCCCCCTCCCTGCCCCCTGCATGGCCCTCAGGGTCCCCGCCCTGTGCCCTGGAGCTCAGTGCCTGCGAGAAGGTGAGCTCGCGCCCCCCCTCTGCCCTCCCCCTCCATCCCTGCCCTCCCCACTGTGCCTGCCGGCTCTCTCTGCTCCCCCTACCCAGGACCCTGGACCAACCCCTGTCCTCCGAGTAAGTCCCCACTCCCCGCTGTCCTTTCATCCATCTCCCCAGCTCTCTCTGCCCCCCCCAACCCCTGGTGGCAGAGCGGCTGTCACCTGTCAGGGTGACACAAACCAGGGCCTCCCTGGTGGAGAGGCTGGAGGAGCAGAGCAGCTCCAAGGTGACCGCCGGCAAGGTCAGGATGTGCCCGCGGGAGAGAGCGCCGTGAGCCCACAGCAGAAGCACAGCCTGGGCCGGGGATGCCAGGCCCGGTGACCGGCTGGCCACTGTTAGTGATCACTGCCACCCCGTCTCCTCGCCAGTTCCCACCGCCTCGTGAGCTGTTGGGTCAAGACCCCTGACAGGAGGTGGGCACCAGGGCCTCCTCTCCAGCGTGGCATCAGAGTCAACCCCCTCTGTGCCTGGGAGCGGCCCCCGGGGGGCAGAGCCTCCTTCCTGCCAGGTGCCGGGGGGGCATCGAACCCGGACCCCAGGCTCCCCGCCCCCCCCCCACCCCATACAGCAACAGGATTTTTCAGAATGGCCTTCCTGAGCCCTCGGTGGGCGGGGCTGTGGCCGGCCATCACCCCGGGAGCAGGAGGTCCCCTGTCCCTGCCAGAAGGGGGGGTGGCTGTCTGCCATGGGCCCCCACGCACCCCCAGTGCAGAACTGACTCGGCCCAGAGGCCACCCCGAGGCTGCTCCCCTGTAGAAAACTGCCCAGGTCTCGGGGGCTTGGTGGGATGCCCCCTGTCCTCCACTCCCCTCCGTCAAGCAGGGGTGAATTTGGGAGGGCCCATCCTTCTTGTTCCATCGAGGAGAGGCCCATGGAGCGGAGCTGGGGACAGGCCCGTTGTCGGTGGAGGGGACCCAGGCCTCCGGGGCGGGGGGCATCCTGCCGCCCGAGTACGGGGTCAGGTCCCAGGCTGGAGGGGGCGGTCCACGGCGTGGAGGTCCGATTCGTCCTGAGAAGTCGAGCCACATCCCACCACGGGCCCTCTGTGGGGGGTGGCGGGCGGCTGTCTCAGCCACAGAGACTGTCACCACGACACCAGCATCCGCCGGGCACCGTGCACGGCCACGTGGGCCCATTTGCATCCTGCCTTAAAGAATGAGAGACGCCTCAAGAGCTGAGCCCCCAAACACGTCCACCTGTGCCTCCCTGAACACAGCCAGCACCTGGGGGGGCGGGCCTCGTGCCGGAAGGGCTCCGACCGCCGTCACACACGGGGGCCCCTCCGAACTGAGCACCCCGGCTTGTCCAGGCTCCTGGGGGGAATCAGGTTGTCTCCTAGGGGCCATTCTGTTTGTTTTAGGGTTTCTGGAAGGAAAACTTGGTATTTGCTCCTCCGTGCACTTCTGTACTTTTCAGTTTTTCTAATGAGCCCGGATGAATTTTATAATCAAGATTTCAGTTAAGACTGGGTTTTCGGGGGGCGCCTGGGGGCTCAGTCAGTTAAGCGTCCGACTCCTGGTTTCGGCTCAGGTCGGGCTCTGTGCTGCCAGCTTGGAGCCTGCTTGGGCTTCTCTCTCTCGGCCCTCCCCACCCCCCTCTCTCGAAAATAAATAAAGAAAAGAAACCCCAACCGGTTCTTCAGTAACACACCTCAAGCCACAAACATCCCGTCCACCTGGCCCCCAAAGGATCCCACGTGCCCGATGAAAATCTCAACAGGGTCGAGGGACAACTGGGGAAAACGAAGCTTCCCCGTGGGGTGGCCCCCAGTCCCCGCGCGCCTCTCCGGGGCCAGCCTGGGGTCCAGGTGCTGGTGAGTCCGGAGACGACCACGCAGAGACGCCTCGGACGGGGGACAGGCGCAGGCGTCTCTCTCCCACCCCCAGGCCCAGCCCCTGCACGCTGGCTCCGGGGGGCCGGGTGGGCGCACGGGACTTGCAGGCCGGCGCCGGACTTCCTCGGCACCCAGGTCAGCGGCTCCAGGGGCGCCTAGATTTCCATGTTCCTGCGGTTCTTCTCCCGTGTGCCTGCGTGTGAGCCACCCGCGCGGTGCTCCCCGCGGCCCCAGGGTCGATGGTGGACAGATAAGGGGAACAATAATGGTCTCCTCTGGCGATTAATACGTATCTGTTTCCGCAGAAACCGGGCCGCGGAGCGTAATGAGACAGGCCAGCGCTTTCCGAGCCATTTACCCGGCAGCGCTGGGATGTCACCGCGCCCCCGTGCGACCTCGCCCTGGACCACGTCCCTCCCGCTCCCTTTACAGCGGGCCGGCTTGTGCAGACTCTGGGGACAGCCTTTGGGTGCCGGGCTGCATGAAGGGGCCCAGCGGAGCTGGACAGCCAGGGCAGAAGGTGCTCGGAGACGCCCCCGCGTCATTTTGTTCACTGTGCTGCGTAACGGCAGATAACAGGTCATTATTACAAAATCAATAAACGGTCCCGAGGCTTTTAATGCAGACGGAATGAATAGGAGTGGAGCCTGGCCATCTGGAGGGACAGGGCCTTCTGCCCACGGGGCCCCCGGGCTGTGCCCGCCCTGGCCCGGGTTTGGGGGCCGTAATCAGATCAGGAGGCACCGCGGGTTCCGGGAGGCCGGCGGCCGCCTCTGCCCTCTGTGCCGGGCGGGGAGCACCCCGGCACCGGAGGGGGAGGAGGGACCCGCCCTTCCCTCTCTGCCTGCATCCGAGACCAGGGCGGGGAGGATCTCTGTCACTTCGCCCCTGGGCTGCCTGGCTGTGTGCCTGGGACCCCCTGCCCTGGGGGGGTCCCCTCCCCTGTCTGGTGGGGGACAAGGCTCCCTGCGGGCTGCCTCCGCGGCTGTGCATCCACAGGCACCGCGGTGGGACGCGTCTCTGTGGGCCCCAGGGTGGGCTTATGTGCCCAGCGCCTCTTGGAGACGGGCTGCTGGCTCTGCCCCAGCTCGGCCCTCCCCCGCCCTCCAGCCAGCCCTCAGGGCACGCTGACCAGACAGGACAGCGCTAAACTGGCAAAGGACAGTGAAACGGGGGGCAGCGGTCGCTTTTCAGGCAGGCTCCCCTCTCTGTCATGTGGGCGTCCACGCGCACGCACACAAAACCCACCACGGGCTCCCGGTGGACACGGCCGTCCCCCCACAGCCTGTGCAAGAGGACGCGCGGGCACGTGAGTGTTGGCGTACACGGGTCTGTGTGTGCCCCCGTGTGTGTGCAAGCATCCGTGTTCAACTTTTCAGGAGCTCATCACCAAGAGCAGCGCTCCCCGAGCCTGGCCCCGGCCTTCTCCAGCAGCCGCTCCCCACGAGCCCTCCGGTGCTGCTGCCCCTGCCCGTGAGCAGCCCCCCAGGGCATCCCGCCCCCTGCCCCTGCATGCGCAGCGCCCCCAGGGCACCTGGGCGGGTCTCACTCTTCTGCCTATCGGGGTCCATTGGCAGTGACCGCACCCCTCAGCCTCCGGTGGGATCGCAGGGTGGTTTATAATTTGGAGAGGGCTGGCCAGCGGGCTGGCCGTCTCCGTGGCCCCCATGGACTCCCCAGGGGCGTTGTCTGGTGCCCCCAAGCTCCCCTGGGGCCTCTGAAGCAGGTCGGGGTCAGTGTCCATTCCCACTGATGTCCAAAAATATCTGGGGATTTTGTTCATGGGGTCAGGGGAGGCCCTCCCCTGGAATCTGAAGGTGGAAGTGTGCAGGCAGAGGGAAGGGGGTGTTCTGGAAAGGCGTGGCGGGGCTGGTGGGCACTCTGGGCCCGTGCGCCCGATGGGGTCCTGCTGTCGCTAACGGGCACCGGGAGCCGCTGGCGGTGCTTGAGCGAGAGTGTGACCGGGGCAATGGAGTTTGGGGAGGTCACTAGGACACTAGTGTCAGAGGACATTGGCCAGGGAGAGACAGCGGAGCAGCTCGGAGGAGGCAAGACGCCCCCAGGCACGTCTCGGGGTCCCAGCCCACCGAGGGCGTCTCACGGGCCCACAGCGTGCTCTGGTTGGTAACCCCAAACGCCTGTGTGGATGTGGAGGAGGAGAAAGACCCCGGGGCCACGGAGCCAATGTGCGGAATGGGGAGAAGGAGGTGGATCGGGTGGGGGACACAAGTCCCAGCCACAGGGATCCCCACCCGGGAGAGGGCGAGGCCAGGAAAGGGGGACCAGGATGCCGGCCTGGAAGGTCACTGTCTGTGCACAGAGGAGGAACAGACCCAGGAAGAACGGGCCTGCCTGACCCAGTGGACAGTGGGGCAGGCGTGGGGGGGGGCGTCCTTCCAGAGGAGGCCATTTGAAGTTCCTGTGTCCCCCCCACCGCCCACCAGAACCCCTGAGATCCGGTCCTGCACGCCCCCAGCGCCGCCCCTAATCCCCCGCTTCCGACGGTGACTGCAAAGGTGGATTGAGTTTCTGCAGCTTTGTGCTCCAGAATAAATGTCCTTGGGAAAGTAGGTGGTTGCCCGCCTGCAGCCGGCCCCCCAGACGAGCCCCCAGACAGTCTGAGCCCTGGGAGTCCCCAGCGTGGCCCTAGCCGGTCTGGACAGAGTCAAGCTTCTCACGTTACGCCTCCCCCCGCAGAGAGGGGGGCACCGTCCCCCCCTCCGTCTTTAGGGGCGCCTGCTGTGTGTCAACGCTTGTCACCCTGATGGAGTTGCTCTGCCTTTCGTAACCCCTGACCTTTTGATAAACATCAAAACCTCAGCATCCGCCCCAGGAGGTCGCACGCCCCCCCCCCCGCCGCGACATCCCCCTCCACGTCCACGGGGACGCAGGGCTGCTCACCCCCAATCCAGAAGATCCTGGCAAGCCTCCCGCCTGCCGTTTGTAAAAGGAAAGCAACAGGGCTGAGGTTGTGGAATTCTCATCCACTTAATGGTGAAGTCGGGGACTCCGCCCCAGGGCTGCGGGGGAGGCGGAGGAAGGCTGCCTTTCCCCCTCTAGCGGGCACCACTCGGGGTGGGGCTCCTAGACAAGGCCCAGGCGGCCAGGACCGTGACGGCAGAGGCTGACCGCCCGACCCTTCTGTGGCGAGAGTCTCCGTCACAGGGACAGGCGGCCCGGGCCGCGGGGGAGAGTCCTTGCGGAACGGGGCTGGCGTCCAGAGAGGCCCTCCATCCGGGACAGAAGGCACAGTCCCCGCAGAGAGGGGGAGAGGAGGGGGGAGAAGGGACTGCTCTCGCAGGAGGAGGATGTGACCGGGAGCCTGAGAGGGTCAGGGAGGTTCCTCCTCACGCCCGTCACTTGGGCCAAACACGAAGGTGGTTCACGCGGACTGCTGGGGAAGCCTCGGAAACCAGGCGCTCCGGCTACCCGGCGGGAGCAGCCCCAGCAGCCCCAGGAAGGTGCCGGAGCTCCCACTTCTGCCCGATGGGCTCGGCCTGCAGGGCCAGGCCCCGGGGACCTGGGGGTTTCCGCGTGTGAGTGTGTGCGCGGGTGTGTGTGTGTGTGGGTGTGGGTGCAAACCAAACACTGGAACTAGAATGAACGTGTGACCCCCAGTTCCTCTTCCAGGTATTTACCCAAAGAACTGAGAGCAGGGAGTCGAGTGGGTATTTGCACACCCACGTTCACAGCAGCTGAAACACGGAAGTGACCCCGTGTCCACCGACGGACGAGTGGATGGACGTAGTCCGTCCGCTCCCTGGACTGTCGCTCAGTCCTGACAAGGAGGGACGTTCTGACACCTGCCACCACGTGGATGGACCCGGGGAACGTGATGCTCACGTGTGATCCACTCACACGAGGTCCCTGGAGTCTCCAGGTTCCCGGAGACAGAGAGTGGACGGTGGGCGCCGGGGCTGGGGGAGGGGCCGGGGTCCGTGATTCACGGGGACAGAGAGTGGACGGTGGGCGCCGGGGCTGGGGGAGAGGCTGGGGGTCCGTGTTTCACGGGGACAGAGCTTCCGTTTGGGAAGATGGAAAGTTCTGGAGACGGGGGGGGGGTGGGGACGGCCGCACAACTGTATGAACGTGCTTAGTGCCGCTGAGCTGTGTGCTTAAAAATGGATATATGGTGGGGCCGCCTGGGTGGCTCAGTCGGTTAAGCACCAACTTCAGTTCGGGTCATGATCTCGTGGTTCCTGGGTCTGAGCCCCTTGTCGGGCTCTGTGCTGACAGCTCAGAGCCTGGAGCGGCTTCAGATTCTGTGTCTCCCTCTCTCTGCCCCTAACCCACTCGCAGCCTGTCTCCGTCTCTCTCTTAAAAATAAACATTCAAAAAAATGGACATATGATAATTTTTGTTATGTCTACTTTACCATGATTTTTTTTTTTTTAATTTTTTTTTCAACGTTTTTATTTATTTTTGGGACAGAGAGAGACAGAGCATGAACGGGGGAGGGGCAG
Organism: Lynx rufus; assembly: GCF_022079265.1. Lineage (NCBI taxonomy): Eukaryota > Metazoa > Chordata > Mammalia > Carnivora > Felidae > Lynx > Lynx rufus. Next base: position 127,871 of record NW_025814876.1, read on the forward strand.
AGAGAGAGGGAGACACAGAATCGGAAACAGGCTCCAGGCTCTGAGCCATCAGCCCAGAGCCCGACGCGGGGCTCGAACTCACGGACCGCGAGATCGTGACCTGGCTGAAGTCGGACGTTTAACCGACTGCGCCACCCAGGCGCCCCAACTTTACCATGATTTTTAAATTTTTTTTTAACGTTTATTTATTTTTGAGACAGACAGAGACAGAACATGAACGGGGAAGGGGCAGAGAGAGAGGGAGACACAGAATTGGAAGCAGGCTCCAGGCTCTGAGCCATCAGCTCAGAGCCCGACGCGGGGCTCGAACTCACTGACCGCGAGATCGTGACCTGGCTGAAGTCGGACGCTTAACCGACTGCGCCACCCAGGCGCCCCTACTTTACCATGATTTTAAAAAATAAGGAATTATTTTTTCAAAACCAATAACACGAGCAGCAGTTGGGATGGAGAACCGTTGCAGGCGGCGGGGGGGGGTGGGGGGGGAGGGCAGCGAGGGCGTCCCGAGGGGCCTGTGGGGCACCCCTGCCCGGGGGGTGGGGTGGGCTTCGGGATGGAGAAGGCAGAGTGGCCAGAGCAGGTGTGAGGCCTGTGGGCAGCCGCTGGGAGCCAGGGCTGGCACGGTGCACCCCAACACTGTGGGCACCCCGGCACCCTGGCGTGCCACCACCACCCCCCCCTGCCGAACGTCTCTCTTCGTTTCTTTAACAGGCACACAGGGCCCACCGCGCAGGGACTGGGGAAGCAGGGGACGGATGTGCCCACAAAGACAAAGAGACAGAAGCCTGGAAGGTTCTGTCAATTACTAGGCTCTCGAAGCAGGGACCCGTCGTTTTCAAAGGGCGCCCCAGGAAACGCGTGTTGGGTGTGCGAGCGGGTGAATGTGTGAACAGGCTGGTGGATGGAGTGGTCGGCCTTTCCTGACCCCCACTGTGGGGGGCAGGGGGGGGTCAGGGACCTCAGCTTTGGTGGCTCCGCGGGACCTGCCCCTGGTGTGGGAACCGAGGCCCCGTCCAACAGCCACAGGAGAACCTCCGCAAGCTCTCTGTCCAGCCCCCGGGGCTGGGGGGGGGGGGGACATGGGGGCTGTGGCCCATGGCGGAGGGAGCTGGGCCAGCCGGGACGAGTTTATTAAAAACAAGCTTGAGATCCAGGAGGGCCAGCTCACGTCAGCTGAGCTCCTCCCGGGCCCCGGAGTCATCAAAAATAAGTAATCGCGGATAAGCCCTGTCTAAATATCACGGCGAGCGGGGTCAGCAGCGCGCAGCCTGGAAATGTCAGCGGGGGGCGGGGGCTCCTCTGGGCCCCGGGATTAGCCGAAGGCACCTGAAGTCATTGTGCCCCCGGCCCCTGCTGCCCGAGACCCGGGCCGGGAGGATTACAGCTGCCAGGGCCCCGCGGGGCCGGAGACTCGGTTTTCAGCCCCGCTGGCCCCTGGGGCAAGGATGCCTGCTGCAGGGGGAGGGGAGGCCGAGCAGGGGCAGGCCGAGCTTGGCCCAAGAGGGGGACGCACGTTCGGGTCGGGCCCCGAGCTGGCTGCCCGTGGAACGCCCCCGGCCGGGGCAGGCGACCAGGCTCTCCTCCCGTGTGCTTGAGGCTGCCTGTTCTGTCTGAGCCTCAGTTTCCTCAGGTGTGCATGCTCGGTTCGGGGCCGGTGGAGCCCCCCCGCAGTGGACAGGGAGCACCGGCCACCCCTCTCCGGGCCTCCCGTGTAACCGGTGCTCCGGTCCCCAGCTCTGGGCCTCTGGTGCCAGGGGGAGCAAAATGTCTCTCCAGAGGACAGATGAGGGAAAACGCCACGTCTCCTGCAGCTTGAGGCCCGGGACCTGTCGTTCCCCCGGGGATGGGAACGGCCACCGAGGCCTCATCCCCAAAATGTCTGTGTGGGGACCGAGGGGGACCTCGGAGCAGCCCCCCACACCTCCCTGAAACAAGACAGACAGCAGGCATGAGCCCAGCGGCCCCACAGGAAGGCCGGTGGTGAGAGCGCGCGGATGGGTCAGGACTCGGAGGCGGCCCACTGCCCGGAGGAGGGTGCGGGGAGCACTGTTGAGGCTACCTGTGGCCCCGGGATGTAGGTGGACAGGCCCCGCTGGGGGGCGCCGTGGAGGCCCTGGGAGGCCTCGAGGAAGCCACACTGGCTGGTCTGACGTCCAGCTGGCCGGTCCAGCATCAGAGCAGAGCACGCCGTCCCCTCACGGCCACCGCGCCTCTGCTAATGCAGCCGGGGCCTTGCAGGTGACAGTGAAGGGGAGGGGCGCCCAGAGCCGGGCCCCCCCTGTCGGAGCGGCAGGGCCGAGGGACCAGGCAGCTCTCACCGCCAGGCCCGGAGCTGCGGGGCCGTGGGTGGGGCGGGTGGCGGGGACGCGGGGGCTGGGGGCCACCCGGCCCTGCAATTGTATCTGATGGCTGTCAAAGTGCAGCTGCGTGAGTGAGTGACTAATGACAAGGGAGCTGTCCTCTTCCTGCACTTCAGGGGCTAATTTGTCAGCGATTGAGAGCCAGCGGGAGGGGCGGGGGAGGGGCCGGGCAGGCTGAGTCACCGCAGGGGCGGGGGCGGGGTGGGGGGTGCCTGGGGACGATGGGCACGGACCCCAGGGGACCAAGAGCACCTGGCGGGAACCCGGGGCCTCGGCCGTGGCAGAGTGAGGGTCTGGAGGGCCGTGGAGCCAGGAACCCCCCTGTGGATCACCTGCCACGGCTGGTCAGGCCTTCCAAGGCCCGGCTGCCCGCCAAGTGCACACGTGAGCACACGGGCACCCAAAGGACACGCACGCGCACGTGTGCACACTCACACACAGACGAGTAAAGGCACAGCTGAGCCCTGACCACAGGCTGCACGCACGGGGCTGGAGCCCGATGTGAGGCCAGCATCCTGTCCTCGAAGGCGCGTGAGCGTAAGGGGGTGCCACGACAGTCGGGGTGCTCTGCGGGTCGGGAGACACTGCCCCTCCTCCCAGGGGGACGGCCCGGCATCAGGGGCTGCAGAGACCCCTTGCCGCCCGAGGCTGTCTGACTCTGAGGCCTCTGTGACCCTCCCCTCCCCCACCCCCTCCCTGCCTCTGCCCCCACGGGGCCCTCGGTCGCCTGGAAGGAGCACCACCGCCCAGTCCCCTCGGCCTTCGCAAATCCTGCAGGCACTGCCTCCCTCCTTCTTGCGGGGTCTGGGTCTGGACCACACTTGGGTCGTGCCCTCTCTTCCGTGCCAGCAGAAGCCCAGCCCGAGCTGCCCCGGCCCCAGGCCCCCGCGGGAGGGACCTTGGAGGGGGACCTTCGGGAAGGCGTGGAGAGCTTTTCCAGAGGCCCGAGGGCACCGATCCCTGGTGTCAGTGGAAGCCGGTGCCCCTCGTCCCCGTGTGGATGGGACCAGGGGCCGAGCCAGGATCCCCTTTCCCACCCCCACAAAGGTGGGTTGCCAGCAAGGAGGTCTTCCTGGAGGAGGAGGCACAGACATTGGGCCTGAGGGCCTGGCGGGACTTGGCAAGGGGAAGGGAGCCAGGCGGCCCCAGGAGGGGGCGGGGTGCGGGAGACGTCCTGTTCCTCTCACGTCTCCTCCTCCAGGTCTGACTTCCAAGTGCCCAATTATCCTGAGTGCGTCGGATCGACCCGTGGGGCGCCGGCTCTGGGTCCGGCCTGCCGTACGCTCCCCGCACCCGCCCGCCCAGCTGCTCAGCTCCATCCGATGGCCTCGTTAGGGCTAATTGCTCTGACATTTCAGCTCTGACGGGCCGTGTGACAGGGCGTCTTGGGCCTTCTTGCAGCTTGGGGGAAGGTGGGCGACTCCCTCCCTGTCTGTCTCCAGACGCAGGGGCCTGGGCGAGGCCAGAGGCAGGCGGCCGGGGCTGGGCCTCTGTCCTCCACGGGCTGGGTCGCACATCAGGGCCTACGCAGCTGCCCCGGGCAGGAGTAGGGGGGGGGGGACACAGGCCTCACTGGCCCCAGCAGCCCCCGAGGACCCCAGGGCCCGGGCGTGGACTGAGTGTCCCCTAAATCCTTAGCGGCACGTGTGTGTGCCCGTGAAGGCCCGTGAGCAGGACACTGGTCCCAGCCTCAGGGGTCTGGACAAGGCTTTTCTGGAGTCATGGACGTCCTGGGTCCCGGGGCTGTGTGTGTGTGTGTGTGTGTGAGAGAGAGAGAGAGAGAGAGAGAGAGACAGCTGTGCACCTTTCCCGGACGCAGGTGACACCCTGACAAAGCCCTTCTTGCTGCTCTCGCCGTGGAAGCAGCCCTCGACCTCCAGATTTCTGGAGAGCACGAGCCTCAGGCTGTGTGCACGTGGTTTTCCACGGTGGGGCGACGGGGCAAGGACCCCCAGAAGAGGTGCCACCTCGGTTTCCCTCCACAGCTCATGTCCGGCCTGTGGTCTGGGGAGGAGAGGAAGGGCGGGGGTCCCCCAGGGGGCCCCGCGGTGTGCCCAGGGGCGTGGCCACGGAGCCCAGATTGAATGCCCCTGCCCCACGCCAGGCCCCCGGTCGATGCCAGGGGACGGCACCCTGCCATTATGGGCTATGAAGTCCTCCGGAGGCCCAGGCACAAAGAGGTGGCTTCCAGAGGGAACATTGGCTCAGGGCTGTCTGGTCAGCAGGGCCCCATGCCCTCTCCTGTGCCCACCGCCTCTGCAGTGTTCGAAGCCCTGCCCTCTGTCCCTGGGGCGGGGACGGGTGGTCTCTGTCCGCCCTTTTGATTCCTGCCCTGTGGCCTGGGGACCGACACCACGGAACCCCTGAAAGGACGGTGTCTTGGGAGCTGGGAATCCCGGGCTCGAGACGCTGCAGGACCAGAGAAATCACGTGCCTGGGGCCTCAGTGTCCCCTCTGCAGAATGGGTCTACAGACTCCTCAACGGTCTGCCAGCAGGCGCTCCAGATCACCCTCTGAAGGCTTGAGCCTGGGAGGCCCCGGAGGCAGGGGGACCCATGGTCAGGCCGGAGAACACGAGGTGCTGAGCCGGGAAGGAAGCATCGGCCGGTGTGGACCTGGGGGCATGGAGGAGGGGCCCAGACCGGGCCCAGCACGGCCAGCCAGCCCTGGAGGGCGGCTGTGTGGGACAGGCTTCCCAGGACGGGCCGACATGCACACAGACAGACACCTAGTCAGGTGTAGCTGGAGGCCAGAGCGGGAGGGTGTCCACGGGCTTCTGCCCTCTGCCCACGGCCACCTGGCCCCAGGGAAGGATGCGGAAAGCTCAGCCCCCACAGAGAACTGGCATGCGGGCCCCCGCTGGCTCAGGTAGGCGAAGGAATTAAAAAACAATATTTGTGTCAGCGGAAGACATTTGCCGAAAGGTTAAATCCACACTCCGCAAAGGTCCGCACGCCTCTAGCGCGGTATTTAACCCCTGCCCGCGCCCCCTGGGCAAACGGACGGGCCTGGACCACATCACTAAAGGGTCCCTGGCAGCCCACCCCAGAGGGGGCAGATGAGAGCCCTGGGGGGCCTCCTGGCGGCAGGGAGCCTGCCCAGGGTTTCAGGAGGACTGGATGCCGGGTGGGACCCTGGGGGCTCAGGCGCAGCCACGGAAGCCTGCACCCTGGGGTGGAGCCTGACTCCCGCCCTCACTGCTGGGGTCTCGGGGCAAATTCTTCCACTGCCATCCAGGGCCTGTGTCCACCCCCTGTGGAAAGGCCTCCTCTGGGCCGGGCGTTAGAAGCAGAGGCCACTGAGATGTGTCCTTGAGCCCAGAGGCTAGGAGACGAGACAGGTGGGGGCCTACGCCAGGTTCCAGGAGACGCAGTGGGGCCAAGCTGGTGGGCTTCCTGCCCTCAGGGTGTTTGTAGAGCAGGAGGCATGAGCCAGGAGGAGAGCAGAGCAGGGAGGTTGATACCAGAGGCAAAAAAGCACGGCCGTCGCAGGATGAATGGTGGCTGAGCCGGGCTTTGTGGGATGTGTAGGAGCTCGCCGGAAGAAGAAGGGGGTGAGTGTTTCAAGCTGGGCATCGTGGAGCCCCACGCCCTCCTGGAGCAGGAAGTGGGACTGGCCCAGGCTGAGAAGACCAGCGGGGGCGGTGGGAGCAGGCATTTCTCTTCGCACTACCTGAGGCTTCAGGCTGCCTTCAGGGGGTGGTGGGGAGCCACAGATGGTTGTGAAGCTAGAGAATGACAAGGTCAGACCAGTGCGGGGAATGGGCCTGGAGGAGAGGGGGTGGCCGGCCACAGTGATGAAGAGTGGGTGGGTCCTGGGCCGAGGCGGAGGTGACCAGCGGGGGGGTGGACTGTAGAGGTCAGGAGGGGAGTTAGGAAGTAAGTCTGCCTGGACCACCCACCTCCAGTGCGCTGTCTCTGGAACGGAGTGGCCGGGCAGTGGCCTCCCGGGGTGGGGGGGGGGGGCTCCTCTCCCTCCACCCTGCCCTTCTAGGTGGGCTGTGGTCTAGACCCTCCCTGCTGAGCCCACAACACCCAGGGCACAAGGGAGGCCGCTGTCCCCGGCACGTTGATGTCGTGGGACTCACGCCGGACCGCAGCTGCAGAGAGGTGCCCTCCTGTCCCCTGGTCTCCAGGACGGTGGCACCTGTGATGGGGAGGGAGCAGTGGGCCGTGAGAGGGTGGGCTGCAGGCCGGTGGGGGGGGGACAGGCCACAGAAACCACGGGGCAATCGATACAGACTTCCCTCACCCGGCTTCCCAGTGTCCTGACACTGGAGGGATGGGCCTTTCTGGAACACTCCAGGTATCACTGCCGGTGCCTGGGGATCCGGCCACAGGGACCTGGGACAAGGGACAGATGAGACTCCTGCTGGGACCCTGTTGGGAAATTTGGTGAAGAATCTTCGGGAAAAGCAGATTGCCTCCCGACATCCTTCCGAGGTTTAGGTCCGGATTTCTCGTCTTGGGGGTTTCTGGGCCACCTGCCACCGAGGTGCGGGGTTTCGTGTCATGGGCGCTCTTGGGGGGCCCGGAATGGCACCTCCCTGTGTACCAGCCAGTCCCCCCACTGGGCGTGTGGAGCTAAGGGGGCCCCAGCTGTCCCCAGCCCTGCAGAGCCCTCCCGCCGGAGCCGAGATGATTCAGAGCGCGGGCCGCTGCCCTGCCGGGTGCCTGCGGCAGGGACGCAATTAGATTTAATGGGACAGAGCCCTTTCTCCTGCGCGACTCGGCTCCCGCCCACCGCCTCCCTCAGGCGGCAGGAGGGGAGGCGAGGAGGTGGGAGGTGGGGGGCCCACAGGGGCCTTGACGTCAGCTCGGCCTATAAGAGGCCGCCTGGCGGAGGGCCGTGGAGGTGAGCCCCGGACGGACGCCCGCACCATGCCCACTCCCAACGCCGCCTCGCCGCAGGCCAAGGGCTTCCGCAGGGCCGTCTCCGAGCTGGACGCCAAGCAGGCCGAAGCCATCATGGTAAGAGGCCGGAACGGGCCGGAAGCGCAGGGGTGTCCCCCGGAGGCCGGCAGGGGCCGCAGACTCAGGGTGCCCGCAACGCCGTGGCCCCGGACGTGGTGCGCGTGTGACCGCGTCCCGGGCCCTGGCGGTGGCTCGTGGGGGAGGTGCTGGGCCAACAGGCACGAACCCCGGTTCCGAGCCCCAGGGCGGTCGGGGCTCCAGGGCGATTTCCATCTGCCATGTCACCTGTCCCCCAGCCACGCGTCTGTGCCCGCGTGTGACCTCCTGTCTTGAATCCCACCTCCCCTGCCAGCAACCCCGGGCCCCCTGACCACCAGGACGGTCCCCAAGGCGTCAGCCACCACCCGAGGGCCCCCTGAGTTCAAGAGGTCTGTACTGGGGATTCTCACCGGGCCAGTACCTCCAGGACCCTCTCGGCCCGGAAGAGGAGCCTTCAGGGATGTCTCGGAACAGTCAGCTCCCCCAATGTTTCAAATAGGCTTTCGTGTTTCGACCTTTAAGGAAAATGGGCTTTGGGTTCTGGAAACGTGATTTGCAGGCGGCCACTGCACCCCCTCCCCCCGCCCCCTGCCCGGGTTCTCAGTGAGATGGCCTCCCCACCCAGGGAGGCCCGGGGACACCCCCCAGCTCCCCCCAGTTCTGTCCATCCCCCCGAGGTCAACTGGGGACTCTCAAGGGGCTTCTCCTGCACCCTTACCACCACCATCCAAGACCCGATGGTACCAGAACCTTCCTGGAAGTTCAGCTGCAAGGGATGAGCCCCAGACTTGCAGCTCCTCCCCCACGCAGGCCTGGGGGCTCTGGTCTTGGGGACAGGCTGCAGCCCCGGGCACCTGGGTCCAGACGAAGGGCTAACTTTGGCCACGTGTCCCTGTGCTGAGGGGACCCTAAGGAGAGGTCGTTCCGAGGGGCTGGCCTGGGGGGGCCTCCCAGGAGCCAGACGTCACTTCCCCGCCCTCCCCAGCGCTCTGGCCGCTGTCTACCTCAGGGTCCTGAGTCACACCTCCTGTCGCCTCATCCCTTTAGGGCCTGGGGACAGACGCAAGGCTGCCTGGGGGTGCCGTGGGCTCATCCTCCCGCCACTCTGTGGCCGCTCATCTTCCTGGCTGCCCCCCACTCCCCCCCTCCACCATCCGGTGGGGACATAGGCGAGGCCTGGCCTGCCGGTCCCTCCCAAGTGCACAGCCTGTGCTGTGGCACCAGCGGGTCAGAGCCTGGGACCGGGGGTGGCCCGAGGGCAGGGGGGTGGCCCGAGGGCAGGGGGAGCTGGCGCGCTCTCTGCCCGTAGTCCCCGCGCTTCATCGGGCGACGGCAGAGCCTCATCGAGGACGCTCGCAAGGAGCGAGAGAAGGCAGAGGCCGCGGGGGCCGCCTCCTCGGAGCCCGGGGACCCCCTGGAGACCGCAGTGTTCAAGGAGAAGGACGGAAAGGCCACGCTCAACTTGATCTTCACCCTGCGGGGTGCCAAAGCCTCACTGTCCCGGGCCGTGAAGGCGTTCGAGGTGAGGGCAGCAGGTGACTGGTGTGACCAGTGTGGCTGGTGCGGCCCTGGCTGTTTCAGGGGCCAGCCCCGGCTGCCCAGGCCACTGAGGGCAGGGGGGAGAGGGGGCTTTGCTCCCCCAGAGCTCCGGGGACCCCGTGGCCCTCACGGTACCTCCCGTGATCTCAGGAACTCCCTGAGCCTGAGCCCTTGGGCTGAGGCCACCAAGCCCCGCTGCCCCTCCCGGCCCCGCCCCCACCCCCTCACACATGGGGTGAGCGGGTGTGGCTCCTGGCAGGGCGGCCCGGACAGTAGGGTCCCCTCATAGCCTGCCCCTGATGGGCTCTGGCTAACGTGACGGCCGATTGCATCAGGTGATGTGACCACAGCAGGCCGGGCGGGACGCTGGCCCTTGGCAGCAATGCCCAAATGATATTACAGCTGGCCTGTTCCAGCTCCTGGACGCCGTGTGGCCCGAGGGCCCGTCGAGACCCGTGTGCCCTCGTTGCCGGGCAACGGGAGGTGGTGGTGGTGAGCAAGCCTTCCTGCCAGACCCCCAGGCTCTCAGCGGGCTTAGTCCGAGAGGGGGGCTGAGCCTCCTGGTCCGGTCACAGTGGGTGGGTCCGGTCACAGTCCCTGGGTGCGGCCGGTGGCCAGTGGGCCCAGATGAGACCACCAGGGATGGCGGGACCTTCTGACCAGCGGCTGGGGACTCAGGCTGCTTGGGTGTGGCCGAGGGACACATCACGTCACCCACAACACTGGGTTAAGGGGCCGCGGTGACGACTCCCATTACACACACTGGTCAAAATGCAATTCCCCAGCCACAGGCTCGGTCGGCCCAGGCCGCGGGTCCGACCCCAGTGTGGAGCACAGCATGGGCATCACTGGCGGCAAAGGTCTAGGCGGGGCCTCCGGGCAGAGCCCGGGGCGGTTCCTCCTTCCCCTCCCCGCCTTCCTCTCCCTTCCTGCGTCTGTCTCTCCCCGTCTCTCTCTCGGTCTCTCTCCATATCTCTGTCTCTCCCCGTCTCTGTCTCTCTCTCCATCTCTCTCTCCCTTGTTCCCTAAGACGTTTGAGGCCCAAATCCGGCACCTGGAGACCCGGCCGGCCCAGAGGCCGCGCGCAGGGGGCCCCCACCTGGAATACTTTGTGTGCTGTGAGGTGCCCAGCGCGGACCTGCCCGCCCTGCTCAGCTCCGTGCGCCGGGTGGCTGAGGACGTGCGGGGCGCCAGGGAGAACAAGGGTAAGGCTGCTTCCACTGCCCTTGAGGGCTACCCCTGACCTCGAGATGGGGGCAGAGAAGCTCCCGCAGGGGACCCCTGAGGTGATCGCTCGTGCGGCCTGGGGGACCCCCTCCCCGCTGGCTCGGGCCTCCTGCCCCTCTGGGACCCCCGAGAAAGCCCCGGGGGAGGCCCGACGCTCACACAGGCCTGTGTCCCTTCCGTCCTCCTCGAAGTCTTCTGGTTCCCAAGGAAAGTTTCCGAGCTGGACAAGTGCCACCACCTGGTCACCAAGTTTGACCCTGACCTGGACTTGGGTCACCCGGTGAGCTGCCGCCTCCCGGGGCCTCCCGTGTCCCCGTACTCGTGGCCAGGGTGGTGGGTGTGGGCCCCAGGCCGACCCTGGATGGGGAATCTGTCTGCTGCCCAGCTCCTGGCCAAACCACCGAGGCCTGGCTAAGAGCGGCCGCCAGGCACCTCCCGGTGCCTCGGCCATAGCGGGGCTGGTGGGCAGGGAGGGGTGGTGAGCAGGGAAGGGGGCCAGCGAGCTGGGGGTGGTCGGTGGGCGGGGAGAGGGGTGACTGGTGGGGAGGGGCCCAGCTGGGCAAGAAGGTGCAGTGGGTGGGGGGAGGCGGGGCAGCAGGTGGGAGGGGGCGGTGGCAGGGAGGGAGGGGTCAGGTGGGGTGGGGCGGCGGGCGGCCTCCTGAGCGCGGCCACTGTGCGGGCAGGGTTTCTCGGACCAGGCGTACCGGCAGCGCAGGAAGCTGATTGCCGAGATAGCCTTCCAGTACAAGCAGTAAGGACCCCTGGGGCCTCAGCCCCGGGGACCCAGACCCTGTCCTGCAGCCTCACACTGGCACACTGGGGGAGGGGTGTCTTTGTGTCTTTGACCAACACTGTCGCTGTGGTCACTGGCCTGGGCCCCCAAGTCACGTCGGGGAAACCAGGCAGCTTGCTGAGGCCACACGGCCAGCTGGGCGTCCAGCCCCAAGCCCCTCCCGTCTGCTCTCCACACGCCCTTCGCGAGGGGGCCCCGCTGACCTCCCCACACGCCCCCGAGGCGGCCCCGCTGACTGCACACCCCCCTCTGCAGTGGCGACCCCATTCCCCGTGTGGAGTACACGGCCGAGGAGATCGCCACCTGGTAAGACCCCGGTGCCCATCCCAGGGTGGAGGGGCAAGGAGGGCCGGGGAAGACCCCCCCCAAGTCCCCACGTGTGATGGCCAGGTGGGGAAAGGACTTCCCAAGGCCCTGATTGTCGGTCTAGAGGGACAGGCTGGTGGTGGGTCAGGCCGTCCCCACGGCCTCTGCCCCTTGGAGCCCCCCACAGCCGTGGGCAAAGGCCCCTCCCGGTGGCCAGGGTCTCCAGGGTCCAGCGAGAGGCTTGCAGGGGGGACCCCCTCCCCTGCCCCCACCGTGGAGCCTGCCGAAGGCAGAGCACAGTGAGGAGGGAGGGGCCGGCATCCAGGTCGGGGGCAGGCCTGGCTGCCTGGGGACGCGGGGCACCACAGCCAGGCCTGAGACCCCCGCCTGAGACCCCCGCCTGCAGGAAGGAGGTCTACACCACCCTCAAGGGCCTCTACGTCACTCACGCCTGCCGGGAATACCTGGAGGCTTTCCAGCTGCTGGAGCGTTTCAGCGGGTACCGGGAGGACAGCATCCCTCAGCTGGAAGACGTGTCCCGCTTCCTGAAGGGTGCGCGGGCCGCGGGGAGAGGCGCGGAGGAGGGAGGCGCCCACCCTGCCCGGCGCCCTGACCGGCCGGGGTCCTTGCAGAGCGGACGGGGTTCCAGCTGCGGCCCGTGGCCGGCCTGCTGTCCGCCCGGGACTTCCTGGCCAGCCTGGCCTTCCGAGTGTTCCAGTGCACCCAGTACATCCGACACGCCTCCTCGCCCATGCACTCCCCAGAGCCGTGAGTGTGCACCTGCACCGGGCCCTGCCCCTGCCGCCCAGCCTCCCCACGCGGGGCCGGCAGAGAGGGAGGGGGCCGGGGGCGGGCAGCCGGGCCCCTGGACCCCCCCCCCAGCACCGCCCCTCTCCCCACCCCCACAGGGACTGCTGCCACGAGCTGCTGGGGCACGTGCCCATGCTGGCCGACCGCACCTTCGCTCAGTTCTCCCAGGTTTGTGCCCCAGGCCCCAGGCCGGGGCCCCGCCGGGCCGAGGGCTGGGGGGGCGTGCTGCCTGAGCCTCAGCGCCCTGCCCGAGTCCCTCTGTGGCTGGACGGTGCCCGCTTGGGCCCACGAGGCTTCAGGGAGAGGCATCGTCCTGGAGGAGAGGGGTGGGTGAGCCGCACTGGCTGCACTTAGACCTGTTCTGGGCAAACCGCTTATAAAAATGAGGAGGCGTTGGCGGGCCTGGCGCAGCGGGCGGGCGGATTCCCACGGCCTGTGCTGCCACCTGCTGGCTGCTTCCTGGAGAGACGTCTCGGGCCCTCGATTGATCCTGGGAGGGTCCCTGCATCCCAGGAGGGCCCCCCACACCTGCATACCTACGGGGTCCTCTCCATCTTGGGAGGGGCCCTGTATACCTGGAGGACCTTTGCATCTTGGGAAGATGCCCCATCCCAGGAGGCTCCCCGGATCCTGGGAGGGTCCCCGAATCCCCAGAGGGCCCTTGCGTCCTAGCTGGCGTCCAGGAGGCCCCTGGGGTGTCCTCGCCCCACGCAGGCGGCCGTGCAGTGTTGGGCCGAGCCTCTCCCCTCTCAGCCTCCCCTTTCCTCCACAGGACATCGGGCTCGCGTCCTTGGGGGCTTCCGACGAGGAGATTGAGAAGCTGTCCACGGTGGGCGCCTTCCCCTGCAGGGCCTTGGGGGGCTGGCCCCAGGGTGCCTGGCTTCAGGGCGGGGCCCCCCCACCTGGGCCTGGGCCCCCACTTCTGTCCGGGGAGTGTCACCTTTATGCTGTGACCTCGCCAGAGTCTGGCCGGGCTCTGCCCTGGGTGGGGGGGTGCCCCAGGCCCGAGGGCAGGTGGGCCGCGGTGTGGGCAGCGGCTACCTCTGCCAACGCTGTGCCCGTCCCGCCAGCTGTACTGGTTCACGGTGGAGTTCGGGCTGTGCAAGCAGAATGGGGAGGTGAAGGCCTACGGTGCTGGACTGCTGTCCTCCTACGGGGAGCTCCTGGTGAGGCCACCCCACCGGGGGACCCTGCCCCACCCACACGGCCTCCAGGCCTCGGGAGGCCCCCCGGGGAGGGGGACGCGGCGGGCCAGGGTGGGGGGCCCGTGACCCTGCGGCCTCCCCCCAGCACTCCCTGTCTGAGGAGCCCGAGATCCGGGCCTTCGACCCAGATGCTGCAGCCGTACAGCCTTACCAGGACCAGACTTACCAGCCCGTCTACTTCGTGTCCGAGAGTTTCAGCGACGCCAAGGACAAACTCAGGTGCCCCCCAGGTGCCCCCAGACAGGGCGAGCCTGCAGCAGGCCCGGGCCTGGGAACCCACTGTGCACACCCTTCCCACAGTAGGACCCCCAACCAAAAAGTCCAGGGAGGGGGAGAACTGCTGGTGGCCGGGTCAAGGCCACGTGTTGGGAGGCAGAGTGTGACCTTTGTAAGAAGGATGTGTGGGGTCCTTCCCAGCCTCTAAGCAGCTGGTGCCATGGGGTGGGACAGAGGAGAGGGGCAGGGGCGGCCGAGGGCTGGTGTGGAAAGCCTGGGGGGCCTGGAGGGAGCAGGCACTTCCGGGGAGGGGGGCTGAGGGCACGTGACCACCGGCGTCTGGGCAAGAGGGCAAAGCCTGAGATGCGTCCCATCTGCTCATCCTTGGAGAGGGTCTTATTTTCGAGTCAGGGGAAACTGAGGCCCAGGGGCGGTGTGTTCAGAGTGGAGGTGGGGGGAGGGCTGGATCCCAGAAGCAAGCGTAGGACCAGCAACAGAACTGGGGCTCTGCACAGCACACGGCCCGGGGAAGGCCGCCTGGAGGAGGTGTGGGGAGGCATGGGGGTCCGGCAGAGATCTGCCTGGAACAGGCCTGTCCCTCCCCCTGCAGTAGGGCTCGGTCCCCCATCTTGTCCGAGCAGTTGGTCACACGGAGAGTTTTGGGGGGTGCAGACAGCTCTCGCCCTGCGGGGATGAAGGAGGCCGTCTCCTGGAGGCCGCAGACTCTGCCCCTGCTCCTCCCGTCTCCCCAGGGTCCCCTGAGTCCCCGCCAGGTGACCCAGGGTCCATACCCACTGCCCTCCCTAGGAACTATGCTTCCCGCATCCAGCGCCCCTTCTCCGTGAAGTTTGACCCGTACACGCTGGCCATCGACGTGCTGGACAGTCCCCATGCCATCCGGCGCTCCCTGCAGGGCGTCCAGGACGAGCTGCACACCCTCACCCATGCACTGAGCGCCATCGGCTAGTACAGCGGGAGAGACCCTTCCCCCGCCTCCCCCGGCCCCTGCCCAAGCGAGGGGCTGGGTCCCCGGGCAGCCCCAGAGCCCGCTGGAGACCGTCCTGCTGGAGGGCACCCCGCTGACCCCCGCCCCACTGCTTCCCCGCTCGGCCTGCGGGCGTCCTTGTCCCGCCCGTGACGCTGCGCGCTGCCCGCTCCCGATCTCAATAAAGGAGAGAACCCCTCTGAGCACCTCCCCGGCCTCCACGTCTGAGTGCTGGGCTCCGGGGCGTGACAGTGTGCTGGGGACCTCACACCCTGCTCCTGGCCTTGCTCTAGGGTTTCACCTCTGTACTCCGCCTCCTCCAAGACCTCGCCAGGCAGCCCAGGCCAGGCAGGAGACCCCTCTGTGCCTGGATGCCCGGCTCACCCCAGAGGACCAGCCTGTGCTGAGCCTCCCCCCCCCCACCCCTCATCTCAGCACTGTGGCAGCGTGGGGGTGGGGCCGGGGGGGGCGGTCCCTGGGGTGGGGGCAGGGCTCACAGCTGTGCAGTCGGTGGGGGGGTGCGCTGTCCGAGGCAGGCCTGCAGGCCGGGCCTTCGCCACAAGCTTCGTGTCCCCCCTAGGAGGAGGACAGGGGCCCCACCCCCACAGAGCAGGGCCTGGGAATTGTCCCCAGAATGTATGTTGACGGAGTGCTCAGCTGAGCTGCTTCCCAGATGACCTCTCTGGGCCTGCGTCCCCGGCAACGCGCCTGGGGCTGGATTCCGAGCTCTGCAAGTTGCCCCTCCGCTCACTCGAGGGGTCTGGACATGACCTTCCGGCTCGGACCCCCAGCATTCCCCACGGGTGGCCCAGCCCAGGGTGACCCCTCCCACCCCTACCCCTGGTCCTTGGAGAGAGCGGCCTGGGGGCTTCCGGGGAGACACCAGCCAGTCTCCCCAGGCCCTACTCACTCCTGGCGGCCACTCACCACCACACACCTCCAGGGCCCTCCCTGGCTTTGAGCTCTCAGGACGGCAGGCCTGGCAAACTCCTACTCATCTGTCAAAGGCCTCGAGGCAAAGCCCTCTGCCCCAAGCCCTCCGTGGGGGTCTGTCCGTCCCTCGTCTGTGGCTTAAGCACCTTGTCTGTGCCCAGGTCTCCCTTACCCCAGTGGGGCCATTTCTGACGGCCGTGAGCCCTGGGGAAGGGCTGAGGTCTAGCCCCCGCCCCCTCCAGCCCTACCGGCCCCTGGGCTGTGCCCTCTCACCTGGGTCTAGCTCCACCCAGCCCCCTGTCCTGCATGGTCCTCTCAAGAGACCCCCCCCCAGACCTTCCCTGCTGTGTGGCGGCCTTGGGGGTCACAGCGGGCACCGCCTCGGCATGGCCCGGGCGGAAGCGGCGGTGGGGAAGGTGCCCGTGAGGGCGGGCAAGCAGCCTGCAGAGTCCCGCATGGGGAGCGGCGCTGAGCTCGGGGCAGGTGGCCAGCCCCCTCGTGGTCCCGCGGCTGCTCCAGGGGTGCACAGCAGGACGTCCTGGGCAGGGGGTCTCGGTATTCCCCAGGCTGGAGAGTGGGGTCCACGCTGGGGGTGCGGGTGGGTGCGGGACATCCCCACCCCTCCTGTCCCTTTGGTCTGAGGCAAGAGGAGGAGGCAGGCTGAGCTCCTTTCTCAGCTGGAAAGGGCCCACAGACTCTGGGGTGCCCAGAGAGGGTGGCAGGTGGCAGGGGGAGGGGAGAGGGTCCCGGCCTCCCTCCTAGTCCTGTCCGGGGGGGCTGGGGAGCACCAAGGGACCCAAACCGTGTGGCGGCCAGCGGGGCTGCTGGTCTGAAAAGGGTCAGCATGGGGGAGACGGGCAGGGGCTCCGGAAACAGGGGTGGGCCTCCAGAGGACACGTGGGTGGGTCATGTGGGCCCCCACACAGAGGCCTAGCCCCAGAGTCCACACGGTGGCTGGTCCCCAAGCTCAGCTCTCCCTGCGGCACCCCAGGGTGCTGGGGGGCGGGTCGTCTCAGCGAGGCTTCTATGCTGAGGTAGGGGTAGGGCCGTGAGCAGGGAGGGGATATTCCGCCATGCACCACCCAAGGGGCCCAGGAGGAAGACTGGAAACTGTGGCACGGGCCCAGGGTCCAGGCAGAATCCCCCTCCCCGGGGCCCCCGCTCCCCTGGACTAATGTGGAAAATGTGGCTCAGGCGAGGCCCGGGTGGGGCTCTGCTCCTGGGGAGACGTTGGCCCCCAGCTGTGAGCAGCCATCGGGGGCCCCTCGTTAAGACTCTAATGACCCCGTGGCCTGCGAGGTGCTGACGACCGAGGAGCTGTTCCCGCGGACCCAGCACCGGGGAAATGGTCCAGAAATTGCAGCCTCAGCCCCAGGCCATCTGCCACTGTCACCGGGGGGCCCCGATGGGCCAGGCGGTGGGGTCGGGAGCTATAAAGCCAGCGGGGCCCAGCAGCCAGCAGCCCCCCCCCCCCGGGACCACCTGCACCCTGACACGGACGGCAAGCAGGTCTGTCCCCACGGGCTTCCCGTCACCTGAGTCCAGGGTGTCGGGGCCCCGGGCCCGGGCTCTCGAGCCGGCGGGAGGACGAGGGCTCCCAACACAGAGCACCTGGGGGGCGAGCGCAGGGCGGGGGTCCTGGGTGTGGCGCGTGCCCCTCGCCGGCCTCAACCCTGCCCGTCCCCCAGGTCACTGTCCCCCGCCATGGCCCTGTGGACGCGCCTCCTGCCCCTGCTGGCGTTGCTGTCCCTCTGGACCCCTGCCCCGACCCGAGCCTTCGTCAACCAGCACCTGTGCGGCTCCCACCTGGTGGAGGCTCTGTACCTGGTGTGCGGGGAGCGCGGCTTCTTCTACACGCCCAAGGCCCGCCGGGAGGCGGAGGACCTTCAGGGTGAGCCCCCGCTGCCCCTGCTAACCCCCACCCGGCTTCCCGCCTGGCGCCCCGGGGGAATCGGGCCGGAGTTTTAAAAAAGAAAAACCACATATTCCCCTGGTCACATCCCGAAAGGCCATCGTCAATCGTCGGGCACCAAGGGCCCCCGTGTGGGCTCCTGCCCTGGCCCTGCCCTGCGGCCCGGGAGCCTGCGGCGGGGTGGGCGCCCCACGGCTCAGTCTGTCCCTGAGCGGCCGTCCGCCTTGCTGTCCCGCAGGGAAGGACGCGGAGCTGGGGGAGGCGCCTGGCGCCGGCGGCCTGCAGCCCTCGGCCCTGGAGGCGCCCCTGCAGAAGCGGGGCATCGTGGAGCAATGCTGTGCCAGCGTCTGCTCGCTGTACCAGCTGGAGCATTACTGCAACTAGAGGGCGCCCGGAGCCCGCCGCCCCTGCGCCCCAACCCGTCCAATAAACCCTTAAACGAGCCCCGCTCGCGTGGTCTGTGTGGCACGGGGGCTGAGGTGTTGGCCGGGGGCCGGGGCGGGGGGGGGGCCCGCAGAGACCCCCCTCCTCCTCTGTCTACGCGGGTCCCTCCGCGCTTTCCCCACGCCCACCGGGCACGGGCAGGCTCCTGTCTGCCCGCCCCCCGCTGCCCTGGGCACCCTCCCCCCCCCCGCCCCCATCCCTGGCTGCTTCAAGACAAGACAGAGAAGGGTTTGGGGGGCCCTGGGGGCCAGCTGGGAGCTGAGTCCCTTCATTCAAAAGCCTTGAGCTCTCAGGGCCCCCAGAGAGCTTTCCAAGGAAAGAGAATGAGAACATTCCAGCCGCTTCTCCCCACCGAGCCGCGCGGGCTTTACGTTTAGTGTTTTTTCTGATGGAAGCCCTTGGAAAGGTGGGTGGGGGAGGGGGTCCTGCAGGGGCAGGGGACAGAGAAGGGCACAAGAGGCTGTCCGGGGCTGGCCTTTCTCAGGGCCCCTCCACCACCCGGCTCTGGGCCGGACCAGGGCAGCCTCAGCCCCAGCGCAGACCGAGCCAGAGGAAGCCCTGGAGGAATCAGGAGAAGCCACACGGCACCCCTTGAGCTGACGGATGGACTCAGACCCCGCGGGCACTGGGCAGGGCCCTCAGACTTAGCGCGCAGCGGCCTCCCGGCTGTGGCCCCCCGAGACCGCAGCCCACAGGGCCAGGGTCAGGGCCGGTCTCCCTGCCACCCTGTGGCCCTCTCCTCCTGCTCAGCAGCCCCAGACCCGGCGCTCAGTCCCGGCAGTGCCATCGGGCCTAAGGATGAGGTCACTTGGGGGTCGGGTCTTCAGGGGTTCACACCCCTCCTCCTCCGGTGTGGGTCCGTTGGGCACACCGCCCAAGCCGCCACCTGGAATGCCAGGGAGCCTGGGGGCTGTCTGGGCTGGCTGTGGCCGGGGAGGTCAGCGGGTGACCCTGGCTGCCCAAAAGCCTGGCCAGCCTGCCGGCCGCCCAAGCCAAACCAATCTGCACCTTTCCTAAGGCTCCGCCCGGGCCGGGGCTTGGGATGGCTGGGCCCTGGGGCCGGGCGCCCGGGCCCCCCGAGGCTGCAGACCGCTCAGAGGTGGCCTCGGAGCCCAAAGTAGATCCTCCTGCTGGGACCTGGCTGTCCGGCCAGCCTGCCCGCAGCCCCGGGGCTCCCTGCAGGGCCGCCCCCTCCCCATGACAACATCAACACCCCCAGAGAGCTGTAGCAGTCCCCAGCTAGCCCCGCCCCTGGAGCGGACGGCTGGACACTGGACCCGGAAGAGGAGGGGGGGGGACTGTGCATGGGAACAGCAGGTGGCCCCATCCACAGGGACAGAGGCAGGGGCGTCCTGCAGAAGTTGAGGTACGTAAGTGCCCGTGGCCTGGGCTGGGAGCGGCTGGGACTGGAAGTAGGCTGGCGGGGTCAGGGTGTCCTGGAGGCAGCAGTTAGCTAAGCCTGTGTCCCCGCAAGACCCTGGAAAATGGCCCAGGTGTCCCCCCCCACCCCCCACCTGCGGCCCACAGGTGCCGGAAAACTCTGTGGAGGGGAGCGCAGGAGCCCTTTGGGGCCCAGGGATACATGGGGCCATCCCAGCTGGGGGGGACTCCCAGCATAGCTGGTCTTGGGTGTAGCTGGGGCCACAGGGGAGGGTCCACGTTCACGGGGTGGGAAAGACCGCCCGCCCGTGAGACCCGGTCGTGGTCGGAGGCCACCCTCGGCCCTGCTACCGGGGCAGGGCCCTCCTGGTGAGCCTTTCCCCCCAGCCCCCAGCCGGCCATGGCTGTGATCTTGGGAAGGTGCGTGGGACCCTCTCCAGAGCCCCTCCACAAACAGCTCATGGAGGCAGGGAGAAGGGAGGCAGGGAGATGCCCAAGGTCATCAGGGTCTCAGGTGGCAGAGGAGAGGTCAGACCCAGTCTCCTGCTTGGCACCACCCTGGGCACTGGACCTCAGATGCCCCTGCTCCTTGGGGACCCCAGGTCACCCCATGGCAGCCAAGCCCCAGGCCATGCCTCTGCCACCCCATCCGGGCCATGCTCCGCCCCTTCTGGGAAATGGGAGGACAATCGTCCCGTGTCCTCAGACCCTGCCTGCCCTTGGAACCCGGGCTTCCCTCGCCCATTGGGCTGGCAGTGGTGTTGGCCACACCCAGTCCTGCGTGTCACCTGGCATGGGGGGCAGGAGTCCAAATGCCCCCGAGCCCGGGGCAGTGGGGTGTGGAGGAGCAGTCCCCTGACCCTGCCGGGTCCCCCAGCCCCCTCACTGGGGGGCCAGGGCCTCCCGGGGACGTTGTAGCCCCCACACTTGCCGTCACGTCTGTTCTGTGTTTCGCCACCACAGTGCCATGTGGGGTGGGAGCTGTTGTGCCTGTGTTCTTGACGGGGAGACTGAGGCTGGAGCCAGGATGTGTGTCCCTCTGGTGCCCGCACGCTGAGGACATTCTGCCTCCGGCACCGATGAACGGGCACTTCCGCCTGGCCCTTGGGGCAGTATTTGCCTTCTCCCGTCGGCAGTAAATATTTACCGTCCTCACTGTTCTCCGGGCCTGAGCAGACCCTGAGGGGCAAGGGGGTGGGTGCAGGGATGCCAGGGTGGGTCCACTTGCTCTTGAAGGCCCGGTGCCTTGGGGGGGGGGTGCGGTCCAGGAGAGGGAGCGAGACCAGGAGCCAGTGACCTGAGCTCCTGGCAAGGCCCCCTGGCAGAGACCCGGCTGAGCCCTGGTGAGTCTCTGCATCCAGCGAGGCCATGAGGGGAGATGCCTGTGTTCCCCTTGAGGGAGCCTGCCCTCGGGCCCGGGCACGGTGAGGCCCCCAGTGCAGGTGGCGTCCCTGGGCGCCTAGGCACCTGTCCGAGCCCGGCAAGAGGGCCAGGGCGGCCATTCACAGATATGACCAGCAGAGGGCACCAAAGCCCCACTTTTGATGCATGCGACTCCCGCGGTCCAGACCCGTCGTGCCCTCTGAAAGGATCCGTGTCTCCCAATTCCTGCCATTGGGCACTCTCCGGGGCCTCGGGGAATGCCCGAAGGGCTGGCCACCCAGGCTCTAGAGGCCTTGAGGTTTAGGAAGGAGACGGGCTGTGTAGTGTCTCAGGACTCCAGTCTTTCTGGTCCAGGCTTCTCCGTGGGAGCAGCTGGACAAGGTACCAGGTCCCCAACATTCTGAGAAAGTCTCCAGGGTGATCCTGAGCCCCGATCCCCAGAAATGCAGAGCTCTGGGGTGGAAGGGAGGTCCTTGGGGGTGACTTCCTTCAGCCACCCCCTCACACACACACACACACACACACACAGTGTGGCTGAGCAAGCCGAGGTCAGCGGAGGGCCAGGCGCCCACCCAGCTGGAGCTCTTGCTGAGGGTCTGCAGGGCTCTGAGGGACTTGAGGCTGGGGGCTGGGGGGTGGCTGTCACTGTCAGGCCAGGTGGTCCCTCCCCGTGCTGGTACAACCTCAGTCCCCGTAGCCCGAAGGCTTACGTGAGGCAGGGACTCGGGGACCCAGGGGGCCTCCGGAAGGGGTCCGGCCAGGCCAGGGTTCCCTCCTTCCCGTGCTACCCCCTGTCCCCGCCGGCTGCTGGCAGGAGAGGGGTCAGTGCCAGAAAGAACATTTTGGGGACGGAGGCAGACGGGGGTCTGGGAACCGCAGACATAAACAGGGAGGTGGGGGCCTCCTGCCTCCCTCCCTCCACCCAGCACTATTGTTTCTGGGCTCTTCACAGGGACAGGGAGGCAAATTCCTTCGAACGTGGAGGCCGACCGAAGCGTGTCCCCACGTCCCCTGCAGCCTAGTCAGGCTCTGGTGGTGCAAGCAGCCCCACCCTGCCTCAGCCCAGACTTCCCACCTCCTGCCCGTGTGCAGTTGTGGGGGGACCGGTCCCAACGGTCTCCCTGGGGCTCACCAGGAAGCTGGGCCTCGGGTCATATGACAAGGTCACCCCATAGTCCCCACCCTTCAAGGCACTGGGCTGACCACATGGGGTCCTGGGGGCACCGCTGGGTCTGTGGCTATGCTGCACTTGGGATCCATCGGGCCGGGAGTGGACATAAGTCCTGTTCCCCCCAGCTCCCTGTACCTGGAGGGGCTCAGAATTTCTAGACCCAAGAGGCCCACCCCCGGACCAGCCACACTCAGGGCTCCCCATCTGTGACCCCACGAGGGGTCCTTCCCCACCGTGCCTGTCTCTGGGCCTTGACAGGGAGGACAGTAGGGCCCCCAGCCTGAGCAGGGCGCAGGGGGGAGGGGGGAGGGCTGGCCCCGCCCCCTCCAGCCCCATGTGGAAGAGGCTGCTGAGCCATCAGAACCCGGGGGGGAGGGGGCCACATTCGCCGGCCTCACTCTGACCCCCTTCCCAGCCCATCTGTGTTTTTGGAAAACAGAGCCCGCGCCCCAGCAGCCCTGCCAGCTTGTGGCTGTTCACGCTGGGACTCAGAGCCCCCCCTTTGTTCTTCAAAGGCCATCCTCACTTCATAACTTGGCCCTGTTCCGGCCCAGCCTCCCGCGGGGCCACCTTGCCTGCCCCCCAACGCCCAAGGGGGGACCTTGGAAATTCTCTTCCTTCTTTAGACCTCAGGTTCTGAGCTGTGGCTCAGTCCCACGTGGACGCTCAGTGGGCAGCAAGAATGGGGCTGGGAGGAGTTGAATTTGGGAGGTCCTGGAGTAAAGCTGAGTCTCTGAACCTGGAGCTCTGGCTTGCCCTGTCCTCCCTGACACTCTCTGACCCTCTACGGCCCTCCCTAATCCTCCCTGGCCCTCTGTGACCCGCCATGACCCTCCCTGACCCTTCCTGGCCCCCCATGGCCCTCCATGGCTCTCTGTTATCCCCACTCTGGCCCTCTCCAACCCTCCCTGGCCCTCCCTGGCCCTCCCTGACTCTCCATGGCCCTTCCTGGCCCTCCGTGGCCCTCTGTAACCCCCCTGGCCCTCTCCAACCCTCCATGGCCTTCTCTGGCCCTACCTGCTTCTTCATGGCCCTCCGTAGCTCTCTCTGGCCCTCCATGGCCCTCCCTGGCTCTCCATGGTACACTCCTGAGGTCTGCTCATCCTGTCTAAGGAGATCTTCAAGAGGCAGGGGTAGGGAAAAGGTGGAAAGGCCCTCTCCAGGGCCCAGAGGGTGGGTCGATCCTTGGTTGCTCCCTGGGGGTGCTTCCTGGACCCCAGCCCAGCTGTGGGAGAGGAAGTGGCAGAGAGGTCAGGCTCTGGTGGAAGTTAGCTCTAGTCACACAATCAGCTCATAACAGAAGGCAAGCTGGGAGGCTTCCTGGAGGAGGTGTCTTGTGCCCCTACAAAGGCATCTCAACCTTGCGGACAAGTCCATGTCAGGCTGTCGCTATGGGTGGAGCAAACCTAGGCCAGGGATGGCTGTGAGTCAGGTACAGCCCAAGCCGCTCTCTCTGGAGTCACAGTGACAGCTGTGTTCACACAGAACTGGTGTTCCCCGGGCCCTTCTCCATGGCTGGGCATGCACTGGTCCCGGTCAGAAAGAAGGGACAGGCTAAGGTCTGGAGGACATGTGGGCACCTCCCCTCCCCTCAAGCCTCAGCGTGTTGGGGCCAGCTGGAGTGTCGGCCTGGGCTGGTGCAAGGCTGAGGGGAGAGAGCTGGGAGGCCAGGCAGGGGTCGTAAGTCCTTGCTGTGCTGCTTGTGGCTGTGTGGCCTTGGGAAAGTTACCCTGAACGTCTCTGGGCCTCAGTTTCCTCATTTATCTGAGGGAAGCCAGAGGAGACTGTCCCTGCCTTGGCTGCTCAAGGGTCCAGCGTGGTGGCAAGGCATGTGGTGGGGGTGGGGGGGTGGCGGGGAGCCGGTCCCGGGGCCTGCCGCAGCAGTGATGATCAGCAGGCCTGTCCCGGACACCATCAGTTCCTTCCCCAGCAGGACAGACTTCTTCCAGACCGTGTTGCCACATCATGCACTGTCCCCCATGGGCCAGGTGTGGGGGGGAGGGGTCACGGAAGGCCAAGGCAGGGCTTCAAGCTTAGCGATCTGTCCCGACTCCGCTGCTTGCTCCCAGCGTCCGGCAAACTGCTTGTCTCTCTGGGACTCTGTGGCACAGACACAGTACCATGGATCTGGTTCTCCTCCCAGGATCGTGGGCAAGAGGAAGCTGACGCAGTCCCCACATTGTGGTCCATGGGCATGTGGGGGCCCTTGCCAGGAGGGCAAGCTTCCCAAGGGAGGAGACTCAGGGCTGGGGTCCTGGGGGGCCTACACGGAAAGGAGAATGAGGTCAGCTGAAAGAAATGGAGAAGGGAGAGCAAAGCCACCGTACAACCTGGGGACCTGTTGGCCCAAGACCCCCATGGGGGAGATATCTTTGCAGCTCCTGGGACTCCCCAGACTACCAGCCCTGCCCTGGCTGAGCTCCCTCTCCCCAAACTCCAGAGCCCTCTTGGGCAGTGACTTTTACCTGCAAGGGATAGACAGGCCTCTGGAGGCAGGTGTCCCAGCACTAGCCAGGCCCTGTGGCTTAGCTACCAATGGTCTAGGATGCATCTCCATACAGTCTCAAGAAAGAATATTCTAGTGCCAAGGGTTAGGGGAGTCAGGGACAAATACACATTCACGTCGGGAGAGCAGAATAACGAGTGTTTATTAGCATTTACCCTGCACCAGATGCTGCTGTCTGGGCCTCTGTGCACCCCGACATGGGACCCATGAGGTTCAGAGGGTGAACCGACCTGCCCACATCCATTGGCAGAGCCAGGGCTTGAACTGGGTCAGCCTCCAAGCCTCCCCTACCCATCCCTCTCCCCCATGTGAACACATAGCTGTGTGAGCAGTGCAATGTGGCCCCTGGGCCCTGTCAGGCTGGCTCCCCCAGGGCCCTTGTGATGTGACCTTGGGACTTCAAGGCTGTGTGCAGCCCCCAGCAGCCTCCCCTGGCCTGTCAGACTACCTGCTGCATGGACACGGCAGAGCCATATGGTATCCGACGGTGCCAGGCTCCTGGGACAAAATCTAGCGTGTTCAGTATGGGGCTCCGGGTTGTCTCAGTTCTGAGGTTTGGTAAAGTGACGTAGTTGCCCAAAAGGCTATTACTGATTTAAGGAAACTTGGGTTTTCTGAGGCTGCGGCTGCACTTCTACAAGTAGCCACAAGGTGTCAGGCTCGGGCCAGGTTTGGAAAGCCCTGCTGGGACGAGAGCTCAGACAGCAAAATTCAGCCCATCCCTGCTCATCCCAGGGTCTCTGCCTCTGGACGGGGTCCCAACATTCTTCCTGGAGCTTCTCAGTAATCGATCGGATTTTATTCTGATACGAACGTAATACAGGGCCCTCTAGTTTTCAGAACACAACAATGCTTCTGGAAGGTGGTGCACCTGTGGCTTTGGGCATCCACCTTGCCACATCCTTTGGTGTTGGGGAGTCCCCCAAATGGGGGGAATTCCCTTATGCCTCCCTCCACCACCTGTTCTGTAATGCCAGGATGGAGGTGGATAAGAGCCTCAGATCTGAGCACAAAAGGGTAGAGATCACCTGTACCCTGATGCTGTAGGGGGCCCCCTCCATAGACAGAAATGTACTTTTGCCCCCCAGCCCTCTCCTCAGAGAGTCTCAAGTTGTAGTGTCTAAAACTGGTGGGTTCTTCCCGCTTTAATTCTAGAAGCGGCCGCCAGGTGTCAGCATGAGGCCGCTCAAGCAGCCGAGTGGAGGAAACCTGGCACTTGGGCTTCCTGGGGGTGCTCCAGGACTCTCTTGAATAAGTGAGGACCTGGCCAGAGACCCAGGATGGGGTGATCTTCTCCCAGGCCTAAAGGCAGGAGGGGCAATGAGGTTATTATTATGAGGTGTCCCTTCCTCCCTGCACTCCAAATTTGTCCCTTGTGTGTTCCCTCCCACTACCTGTATACCCTATAGGCCATGTGCTCTCCTTCCACCAAGGAAAACAAGTGGAATGTAGGGTTGTGGGTCACAAGCCCCACACCCACTTCCCTGACCCCCAAAGCCTCTAGTCTTGTGTCAGTGGTGCCATGGCTTAGCTAGTCCTCCAGGGGTCCTCCCCACCCAAAACCCTTTCCTCTGCTCCTTTCCTCTTGCTTGAGCATTCTGGGCTCCAAGATTTTCATAGACTAAAATAACCCTGCATGACTCTTTTTTGGGCCAGGCCTGAGATGGGAATCCAGATCAAGGCAGAATTCAGATTCAAGATACCGTTTGGGAGCTGGGAGTTTCCACGTTTTCAAGAGTTTGATCTGTGGGTTTGAAAGGCCACTTCCCTTTCAGCCTTTTAGCTGCCCACCTTCTCAGTCTGGTGAGCCTCCCATGAAATCCTCATGTCTGGCTTGGGGTCAGCCCTTCACTCTCCCTAGCCCCACATGTGGCTTGGCAAGTCCTGGCTAAGTTTTCCCATAAGAACGTGGCAATAGCCCCTTGAAACATCTGGGCGCCTTGCAGCAGATAGCAGGGGACAGCACAGGATGCAAAGCCTTCAAGCCACAGAGCCCAAAGCAGAGTCAGAGCCCATACAAGCAGGTGACTGCTGCACCACAGGAACTGTGGACTGCTTCACACTGACTCCCTTCTATGTGCCCAGACCTGACTTAAAGCCCTTTAGCATCCCTTCGTCCCTCCCCATCCAAGAGCCCAGCAAAGGGTCCCTCCTGCCCTCTTCCCATGAGGTGATGTGGCTCTGGGGCATCTGCATCCTTTGGGGCACAGCTGCCAGACCTGAGTACCCCCCTCAAGTCTCTCTTCCCCACCAAAAGTCTTATTCTCTCCATTGGATGTCCCTTCCCTTTGGCTAAGGAAGGGAGTTCAGGTGATGGCTTGAGAGAGAAAGGGAGAGGGAGAGTTAAACCCCAGCATGTGCCAGTAAGCTGGGTAAAGGTGCCAGTAAGGGTACTGGGAGGATGGGAGTGGTGGCCTTCTGGGAAGTACAGACGTCTTTGCCTTTCAGCGAGTCTTTGCTCTGTGGTCTGCTCTCCCTGCAACCTTGGGAGAGAGGTTTAAATTCCCAGTGAGATTTAGTCCAGTCAGGGCAGCACATCTGCTGGGCCCTCCCCCAGCTGCTGATGGCTTTGAGGCTGTGCTTCAATTGGAGTTTCAGCCAGACTCAAAGGCTGTGAATCCAGCATCCCACCCAGGGTGTCCGTGATCAAGCAGGACTGGTGCTCAGAGCTGCCATCTGCCATCATGGATGTGGTGCAGGGGGGGCCAATCAGGAGTAACTGGTGAAGGGAGGAAACTCCAAGACGAGTCCCCTGCCCTTGAAAGAAGGAGGGACATGACGACGTTGCACTGCAGCTGCCTTGGGAGCACCTGGAGAGAGGTTTTTCTGATCACTCTCGAACCCTGCTTCATTCTGCATATGGCCCATCGCCATTTTACCCGTGCCACGCCCACTGGCATTCCAGGGTGTCAAGTGACTGCCAGGTGTCAATCTCGGGAGGCCCCGCCCACTCTCCACCCCTCCAGATAGTCCCACCTCCTAGCTAAAGGGAGTACTTCCGGTTAATGTCCACGCCCACACACGCCTCTCCGTGGGGTTAGGGGGCTGGCCAAATCTCCACCCCCTAATGCATGTGCCCTGGCGTGAGAAGGTGCCACAGCCAGCTGCCCAGTGACCTCAGCACCACTGAGTGGGCACAAAGCTACCCAATTTGGAGGGGCTCGAGGAAAGGCGTGGAGGGGACGAGGAGGTGAGGGGCAAAACTGTAATTTCAGTTGGCATTTGAGCAGGTGCCGTGGTCAGCGGTGGAGACCCTCTCCCGCTTCTGGGGGCTGTTAATATGCACACTCTAAAAGTGCCCTTCATCGTCTCTCCAGCCTCAGCCTCGTCCCCCACCTCCTCCTCCCCGTCAACCCGGCTGGAGGGTCTGGGCACCACAGCCAGAGCACCCCCTGCTTTGGCGGCGACTGCTAATATTGACCCGACCAGCAGATCATCGGCCGGGCAGTTTCAGCAGAGAGCTTTGGGCACCAGTGACTCCCCCGTCCTCTTCATCCACCGCCCGGGAGCTTCGGGGACTACGCAGCGACTAGAGTACAGGTGACCGGGCTTCCCTCCCTCTTGCTGCAGCCTCTCAGTGTGAGAGAAAAGCTGTATTCTAAGTGTTGAGGCACGGGTGGGCTGGGGGCTTGAGGCAGCTAAAAGTATCCCCGTTTCGCAGGAGGGACACACCTCTGCTGCAGGAGGAAGGGTGAGGGCAAGCTTCCTAAGAACAGCCTCAACTTTGGAGGGTACAGGAAAGACAAGTGGGGAGGGGGCTTTTCCATAGGTCCCCACAGAGTCACAGAGGCTTTTGCAAGGAAAATAGGTTTTCCTTCACTAATCTGCCAGGCCAAGTGGGAGGGGCAGGAGTGGAGGGTAGGGCTGCCCTTCCCAGCAGGAGTGAACAGCTGTTTTTGCAAATGTAAAGGGCATGGCTTTTCTGTGTGAGAAATTTGTTCTTGCTGCACCACCACCGCCCCCACCCCCCTACCCCCCCCCCCACCCCCCGCCTCCCAGTCCCAACCAAAGACAAACAGGACACTGTGCAGAGGGCCGGGGGCCCAAGATTTTGGAGCAGTTTTTTTATACCATTTTAAAAGCAAAGCACCCCCCTTCTCCCCACTCCCTACACCTCCTGACCATAACCAAAGAACCCCACTAAGTATTTGGACAGGGGAGTGAGAAGGAAGAGGATGAAGGGCAATGCGGCTTGTACCCACGGCAGGATTAAAAGAGTAAAGCTTCTCTCTCCCTGCTGGCGGGCCCAGTTCTCCTGTTGCCTCTCTTGCCCACAGAACTGAGTGGTGGGGCAAGGGCAATTTCCCGGGGGAGTGCATGATTCTGTCCCCTCCATGTGGGGTCCCAGACTCCTCCATACACCCAGTGTGGTGTTTGTGGGGACAGATCTCATTTCCCCAGGGAAGCTCAGTGTCCCACTGTACCTCTCCAACCATCCAGGGGCTTTCTGAATACAGAGCTGTGCCCTTTGTTTTGTTCCTGACCCCCTCCTTGCTTCCACCCAATGTGGGAATGTTGGAGTTGGGGGGGGGTTCATATTGTGTATTGTGATCCCCCAAGGCATGCCTTTCGTGTGCAACCCCACCCCATGCCCAGGCACAAGTCCACACCAGCCAGGAAGGGGCAGGCCACCCAACAGAAGGGTCTCCTGCTTCTGTGGGCAAGCAACATTTTCAGGCTTGGCTGCTGGGAAGTCCAGCTTTAGGTGAACTGTGGGCCTCTTCCTCCTTCCCTTGTACTTTGAAAGAGGGGGAGCTAGGCAGCCATAAGGACAGGAAAGGAAGCTACTACCCAAAACCCTGGCAAGGTGACTTTCAGGCCTCCTCACTGAACAGCCAGGGGAGGAGGAGAGGACGGGGCTCCGGCTGGCAGGGGACTTGTCTTAAAAGGGTTCATCTCAGGAACACCTTTGTGTTTCCCCTAGGGGCCGAAGAGTCACTGCTGAGCTCCTTGAGGAGGAGGTGGATCCCAAGACCCAGGGCCCGGCATCTCACCCAGCTGAGCCCCCAGCCCAGGCTGCCCCCCAGCTGGAGCCACAGCCCGAGTCACAGCCAGCCAGAGCTGCTGGAGAACCCAGCCCAGAGGTGAGCTGCTGTGGCCTGTGGCCCAGGCGGTCCCCTCGCACTCAGAACTGAGGCCTGTGGCCAGCCCCAGCCCCACAGAGGTGAGTGTCTTCAGATCCCCAGGGCTGTGCAGAGGTGTCCGCGGGTTCAGCCCTCCAAGTGTCAGGGTCTGTGCCAGGGCCTTGTTTCCTTCAGTTCATGGAGCCCCTCTCCCCTCAGGCCCAGGGAAGCTGGGGTGTATTCAGAGTCACACCACAGGCATCTGTGAGTCAGGGGGTCTGCTCCTGGTGCCTGCCTGTCCCTTGGTGGCTCAGGTGTGGGTGCAGCAAGCCCCTTGCCATCTGGGCTCCACAGCCATCCTTGGAAGGGAGCTCCTGGAAGAAGAAGGGCAAGGGAGGTGGACAGGGCAGTCCATGGGAGCGGGGTGGGGGGGGGCAGACAAGGTGGGGACAGAATTGGAGGAAGGGGAAAGAAAACAGGGAGGGGAAGAGGGAAAACTCATCAGTTGTGAATCAGGAGACCCTAGGAAGGCTGGGCTCAGCTGGGGCACATGAGACCCAGGTCCTCCCTGCCCTGGGCTGCTGGGCTGTGGGACCTCACACGAGTGGCTTGACCTCTCTGGGTCCCTATTTGTCAAAGTGGGTGGCAGTCGCAGACCTCCTGACTGCTCAGTTGTGAGAAGAAAGGGAGGTAGTGGCCCAAGGACAGCAGGGGCACTGCAGTGAGGCGGAGGGCCTTAGAGCACCGGTGTCAGGATTCCATTGTGTTCAGCCGGAGGGGCTTCCTGTGTGTGTGTTCGAGTGGGGGTTGGTGGGGGGGGGGACTAGAAAGCCCTGGGGCCAGAGTGCCTGGGACACTTCTGGAGCAAGCTCCGTGGTGGTGGCCGCAGCGGTTCACAGTTCACTGACAAGGTACTGGGGTGGGGGCACACGCTGAGCTGCCCTGGAGGGGTGCTCTGCGCCAGGGTCTTGGGGAGCTTTGGAAGTGGGGGTGGGGCGGGTGATTGTTCTTGCGCTGGACCCACAAGTCACAGAGGCCACCCTTCAGAGCCCGCAGGGAGGGACCCAGCAGGTGACCCCCTTCTAGGCCGGTTTACCCATCTGAGAGAGAGGCCAAGAACATTCTTTTAAAGGGGTCTTTATTCCAGACGCTACATAAAACAGTACAATAGCGGCCTTGCCTGGGTCCTTCCCCAGTGTGCCAGTGCTCAGCCCCCTCCCCTGCGCCCCCCACCCGACCCCTACCTACTTTTCGGCTTTTGGTTTATTGATCTGTGGCCTGTGGTGTCTTGTGCCCTGGGTAGCTCGTGCTGTCGGGTCCTGGTGGTTCCGGGTGGACCCGCTGGGTCCCTGGTCCCTCACTCCCAGCTGGGGCTGTGCCGGCTGCGTCCCTCCCGGAGCTCAGAGCAGGGCCTGGGCCTCGGCGGCGGCTGGCGGCGGGTGCCCTGCGGTGGGGGAGGGAGGGAGGGGTGCTCAGGGGACCCTCAGAGAATGGAGCAGGGTTTGTAGATTGCTGGGCTCGGACCCAGGGAGCAGGAGCGGCCAGCCTGGAGCCAGAGCTGTGGGAGGGAGCCGGGGAAGGAGAAAGGCTGCCTGCTGGGAGCAGGGGAGCAGGGGAGCAGGGGAGCAGGGGAGCCGGGAGGCGGGAGGCGGGAGCGAGCGCAGCCCAGCCGCAGGCCTGGCGTGCAGAGGCCAGGATCAGTGGGTGAGTCCGAATCGCGGGGGATGATGATTCTCCGTGGAGCGTGGGTTTGCGATCTGCAGGGGAGGCTTGTGCTGCCCTGGTGCTGGAGCAGGGCAGCGGGGGGTGGGGGTGGGTGGGGTAGGGCTGAAGTTCCGCCAGCCAAGCTCTGGGCAAAAGGGACCCCAGCCCCACAAGGGGCCTGAGCTGCAGCTCCCTTCCTACCGTGGAGGGCCGGAAGTCGGGGAGAGCCTGACGCTGGTCCTGGCCAGGGGCGGCCAGTGCCTTTTTTGAGCCCTAGGGTGACCCGGATCTGCCCCCTTCAAGCCTGCCCCTCTAGCCACACTTTTGACTAAATAAGGCGAGGGTTCAGCAGGCAGCCCCGCGGGGGGAGGGAGAACATGTGCGCTCCCCCCTTGCCCTGATGGCTCAGTCTGGCACCCCAAAGTGGCCTCAGCCGTCCTACCTCCAAGGTCCAGGCAGCAGCTGAAGGGCACGTCTCCGAACTTCTCCAAGCTTCTCCTGGCTTCTCCAGGGCGGGCGCCTGTGTGGGCAGAAAGCAGGGGAGGGACCCACTGATCAGCCGCTGGCGTGATTGCCCCCCAGGCACCCCCAACCAGGGGGAAAGCCCACACTTTGAAAAGGGAAAAGGGGCTCTCACCTCAGCACATGCCGCCCCCCACTCCCAGCCCCTGGGGAAGCAGGCCTGGAGGAAAGGCGGAGGACCCAGAGCAGAGCCAACGGGGGTGGGGGGGGTGGGGGCTAAATTCGTCCATAAGCAGAGGCCCTCCAAAGGATCCAAAGTCTGTTCTGGGCTCCCAGGGACCCCGTTCCTCACCCCCCCCCCAATTTCACAGGTCTTTACGCAGTGGGGAGTGACTTCAAGGCACCTGAAGCTCCCTTCTCACCCTCCCTCCGTCCCCAGGCACACCCGCCCAGGCCAGAAAGCCGGGACACGGGAGGCTGCGAACGAAGGCTGGCGGAGAGGGGAGGGGGCGGTGATGGGTGGGGGGAGACAGGCCAGATGTTCTTGGAATGGGACACGGGGTGATTGATGTGGACTGGAATTTGAAGGGGGAACATTCCCCACGTGCCTGGGGCTCTGGGTGGAAAATGGACTGTTTTTCATGGGGGGGGGGTGTCCCTGTCCTGCCAAACTAATGCGGAGGACTGCCTCAGCCCTGACTGGGTCCCCACACCTGTCCAGTGGCGTTAACCCCTGCCCTCCCAGAATGTCAGGCTTTGAGCTGCTCCCCTCTGACTGGGGTCCTTCTGTGGGGTGACTTTGGGTACAAGCGATGCTGTCCCAGCCCCAGGATCCCCACCATTCCTCTGTCCCCAGCAATGCCTTTTTCCTCGCAGCTCCCTACCCCTCAGGTACCCCCCAGGGTCTCTGCCCCCCACCCTCAAGATCGCCCAGTTTCCAGGGGGTGGCCGTGTTCCTGCCGCCACCGCCCTGCGCCTGCGTCGGGCTCAGTACTGGCTTTTAAGCAATTGACTTTCCCGGCAGGGAGAGAGAGACTTCGCGTGAAAATGCTCTTTGAGAAAACGAAAGGACACCCCTGACACCCTGCCCACCGTGCGGTCCTGCCCCGTCCCTCCTCCCCATGCCGGCTCTTCTCTTGTTCCTCATTCCCTCCCCTCTTTCGAGTTACCCAAGCGAATGGGCTTCGCCGTCGTTTGGGGACCGGGAAAGGCGGGAGCGGCGCTCGCGGAGCGCCCCGGCGCGCGGGGGGGTGGCCGTCTGGGGTGCTCCAGGGCCCCCAAGCCGAGCCGGGGACGAGCCTGCCCGC
The DNA here is from genome assembly GCF_022079265.1 of Lynx rufus. Taxonomy (NCBI): domain Eukaryota; kingdom Metazoa; phylum Chordata; class Mammalia; order Carnivora; family Felidae; genus Lynx; species Lynx rufus. The sequence continues at coordinate 160,529 of NW_025814876.1, forward strand.
GGCGGCGGCCCGGCCGCGGCTTCGCCTAGGCTCGCAGCGCGGGAGCGCGTGGGGCGCGGCGGCGACGGGGAGCGCGGGGCCGTCCTCGGAGGCGGCCGGGCAGGGAGCCCGGGGCCCCGGGAGCGCCGGGGAGCCGCGCCCGGGTTCCTCCCTTCCTCCCGACGCCCGCTCCGCCGGGCCGCTGCCGCAGGCGCGCTCACCGCGCCAGAAGGCAGAAGAGAGAGAAGCAACGCTCCTTCCGGGGCGCGCGCCCCGGGGGGCCCGGCGCTACCTGCCCGCGCCCGCGTCCCCCGGGGAGGGCGCCCCTGCTCCGCGCGCGAGCCCCCAGACGCGGGGGAGCGCCGGCGGCGCGCCGCCTGCCCGGCACCCGGGGCTCCGCCGCTGCGAGGCAGCCCTCCACCTCCGGGGTCCCCAGTCACCGAGCGACTTCCCTGCTCCCACCAAACGCGGGCATTATTGTTTTTTTTCCCTGGGATCCTCCAAATTTCAGGTTTGCGCCCAGGCCCTCCGAATGCATCCAGCATTTCCCCAGGTCACAAGAATTTTCTTGGACATCAATTTCCGGGGACCTGGAAACACGAGCCCCGGCTGCGTTCCCCCAGATTCACCTAGTGGCCTGGATCCCCAAACTCATTGGGCGTTTTCTCCCAGGCTCTTAACAGTTTTGTACACCCTGCTCCGATCCTACCGATCCGCACACCGCCAATGCGGATCCCCCCAAATTTAAACATTACCCCCAGGTCCTGTGGCCATGCTGACCCATTTGCCTGGCTCCCCAGAAGGTGGACAGTGTTTTTCTGGCACTTAGGCATCGTCTCCAAAACAAGTGAAGCCCTTCCCCTGTGTCCCCATAATTTTGCACGTGAAATTCGGGGTCTCCCAAGCATTCTGTCCCTGCTCTGCTCCCCGACACTGAAGCCCTGTTCTCCCGGCTCACCACAGTTTGGGATCTTATCCGCCGAGTTCCACAAATTTACTGGCACCAGCCTGGGTTCCCTAAATTTTACACAAAGACTCCCAGGTTCCCCCAGCACCACGAGCAATCTTCCTAGAACCCTCAGAGTTTGAACGTGGCTTTCTATTCTTTCACTAAAATGTAGGCATTACACCCAAAGGACACCAAGCCCTGTTCTGAACCACAGACAGTCTGCTCTTTTTTCGTGCCTTCCACAAAGTTCAGAGGTTGGTTTCTGATCCCCAGAACTCATTGACCAATTTGTGTGTGTGTTGGGGGGTGCCATGAAAGATGTGGGAGCGCTTGTTTACAGGGCTCTCCAAGCTCCCTGGCCACCGATCAGGTCCCTTACAGTTTAGACACTGTCACCCAGGCCCCGAAAGCACCCTGAGCAATTACCCGAGATGTGCTTCTTGGTGACTGTGGTTTATGCAGGTTCCCCTGGGTCCCACCGCGCACAAAACAGACGCTCGCACAAAGCCCATGTCTCCTTATACTGGGCTCTGTTGGGTGTTCCAGGAACCAAATATTCTGAATATTTTCTCTGCATCATAAGATTTTGAGTATTAAAAAAAAAATTTCCCTGTATCCCACTGGCTCACTGACAAAAGCCCAGATTTTCTAAAATTCAGACAGTGGTCTCAAATCCCAGGATGACACTGGACCCTTTTCCTGTTCCCTTATATTTGGACATGCTGGGCTCTCCTCTCAAATATTACTTATTGCCTTCCAGGCCCGTAAACACAGGCCCCAAAATTTCTTGGGCCCCAAAGCATCTTGGGCACCCACAAAGTCACCCAAAATGTAAGCAATGTTTCCTGGGTGTCTCGCGCACTGAAAACTCCTCATAGGTCACCAGTTTTGGACACTGATTTTCTAGGCCTCGTGACCTACGAACTCGTAATCTTTTCCCTTAAAGCTTAGATACTGATCCCCAATTTTCCTGAGGACTCTGAGTAACTCCTCTGGATCCCCAGATTCAAAAATTAGTTTTCTGGGGCCTCCAAATTGAGACATGTCTCCCAGCCCTCCAAAATAAATTGGGACTTCCCCCCCACTTCCACAAAACAACTGAGCCTTTTTTGGACACTGATTTTTGAGTCCCCTGAATTTACGACCCTTGCCCCAGGTCCCCGTAAATTTAGGCAGCTTCCCATGGGCTCCCCAAAATGAAAATGTCCAGGGATCACAAAATATCCTAGAAATCCCAGGTCTTATGGGCCTGTGTCCTACAAGCTTCCTGGCTACTCACCAGGGTCCCTGAAATTTAGATCTCTGCCTCCATTGGACAATTCCCATGGATCCCCAAAACTTGGGCCATTGTAGACAGTGCCCAAGAAAACAGTATATTTTTTCCCTGTTCATCAGAAATAAACTAATTGAAATCAAATAGAAAATTAAAATATAAAGGGACATCGATTTTCTGGATTTCCCAGGTGTACTGATCACACCCCAGTTTCCCCCCACATTTAGACAGTATTTGTCGAGTCCCTCCAGGACAGTGAGAATTCTCCTCAAAGCCACGACAATTATGGAGTTCACCTCCTTGGCCTCGCAGGCATCCAGGCCACTAACCTGCATTCGTCAACTGTGGAAGCAATTCTGTATTTCCCGTCACCACACTGAGACTTTGCCTAGCCCCCCCAAAGTGTGTTCAGTGTTTCACTTCCCCCAATTTTAGATAACGTGCCTCTTAGGTCCCCCCTGCGTTTCGCGCTGAGAATTTTCCCAGAGTCACCCCCAAACCTACCTCCCACAAATTAGCCTAGGGTTCCCCCTAAGCTTGCTGACCAAGACGCTAGGGCCCCCACATGTTTGACTCCGATTTCTTGGCCCCCGCGAGCCCTGAGCAACTTCCCCTGATCCACCAGACTTCGACCCTGTATCTGGAGTCTCAAATTTAGTCATTGATTACAGCTCCCCACATCAAGGGAGCCTCCCTCGGGTCTCCTACGTCGGGGTGCTGGGGCCTTCGGCCGCAAACCACACGGAGCTCTGACTTGCCTTCCGATATCTGGGCATTGTTCCCGGCCCGCCCGCGGCCCCTCGGCAGCTTTCTCGGCCCCGCTCGCGGCGGGGCACGAGTTTCAGGCCTCTCTTCGTCTCCTACGAAAGCCCCCGAGCTGCTCGGATTTGGGAGATTTCTCTCTGCGTTCCCCCAACACACTTGGCCCTGCAGCGTATCCGCCAGGACGTGGGCAGTGCTTCTCCCGCGTCCAGGAAAACGACTGGGCATTGCCCCCAGTTTCCCCCAAATTTGGGCATTGTCCCCGGGTCTTCCAACGGACTGGGCGTTGCCCCCGGACATTGGGGACTGCCCCCGGGGTCTCGCTCACCTTCAGCAGCGTCCAGAGCGCTCGCGCTGCTGCCTCAGCTCCTTCTGCGCCCGCGGACGCAGCCTCCAGCCTCCAGCCTCGCGGTGAGCTCCCCGCCGCCTCCGCGGCCCCGGCCCGGCTCCCCTCCCGCCCCGCCACTGTCCCGCCGGGGCCGCCGCTCGCCGGGCGGGCGCAGGAGCCCGCTGAGGGCTTGCGGCTCGGCGGCCGCGCTTGCTGCTGGGGCCGCGCGCCCCGAAACCCGCGCCGCTTTCGTTTGCTTTTCGCAAAGCTCACGACCGTGGGGGGGGGGGGGAAGGGGCCGTGGCGGCCCCCAGTTGGGGAGGGCCTGGCGCTGGGTCTCAGGGACGCCGTGGAGAGGCGCACCCCGCTCTGGCGGCGCGGCGCCTCCAAGTCCGCCAGGCAGGGGACTCGGGGAGGCGCGCGCGGAGCGCGGGCGAAGTGATTGATGGCGGAGCGAGGGGGCGAGCCGGCGCGGGCTTCCGCCGGCGGCGGCCCCTTCCCCTCGGAGAGGCGCGGGTGGCCGGGGGCGCCGAGGGGCGGGCGGGACGCCGGGGCTTGTGCGTGGTTTTGACTTGGTAAAAATCACGACTTCTTACGTCGTCCAAACTCTCCAGGAGATGGTTTCCCCAGACCCCCAAATTATCGTGGTGGCCCCCGGGGCCGAACCCGAGTCTACGCAAGTCCAACGCACTGAGGACGGGGGAACCATTCTCCGGATATTTTGGGTGGGCCCCAAAGGCGAGCTGCTTAGACGAACCCCGGTGAGCTCGGTCATGCAGGTAGGGTTGGAGCGCCGCTTCCCGCCCTGCTCTTCCGTCCCCGGCCAGGCGCGGCCTCGGTCGGCCCCATCGGCCGGCGCTCCCCGGGAACCGCACCTGGCGGCCGCCGCAGCTGCACCCCGGCTCCCGCGCGGCACCGGGGGGCGCTCAGGTTCTGGCTGCCGCGACTCCAGGAGCCGCGCCTGCTCGGGCAGGTGGCGGCCGCGCGCCAGGCCCAAGCCCCGGGCTTCCTCCCTCCCCTGCAGCTCCCCGCGGGACTCGGGGACCCCCCGACCGGGCGCCGCCAAACCACCTGCGTCCTCCTCACTCTGGACCGCGCGCGCCCGCCGCGTAGCCCCCGGCCGCCGCTAGGGCTCGGGACACCGCCCACCCCTCTCGCTTCGCGCCCCCCGCGTGCGCGAACCTAGAGACCCCTAGGAATCTAGAGATCCCGGGAACCCGAGCGTCCCCCCTCCCCCCCGCCCCTCCCCCCTTCCCCCCCTCCCCCCCTCCCCACCGACACACACTTCAGAACGGGAGACTCGGGACTCGGGATTTCTTTCGCATTCTGCCGCTCCCCGCCCCCAGCCCAATCCGGCCCCGAGCACCCCACAGCACCCCCCCCCACCGTCGCCCCCGGGCCGGGGGCCCCCAGCCCGCGGCCCACCCACCACCCCCCCCCACCCCACCCCACCCCACCCCCAGCTCGACTTGCGGGGGCGGTCCGGGGGGCGGGGCCAGCGCCCCTCGGGCGCCCATTGGCGCGGGCGCGGGGCCAGCGGGGCCCGAGCGGGCGCCGCGCCGCGGGGTGGTGCGGCTATAAGAGCCGGGCGTTGGCGCCCGCAGTTCGCCTGCTCTCCGGCGGAGCTGCGTGAGGCCAGGCCGGCCCCCGGCCCCCCCCTTCCGGCCGCCCCCGCCTCCTGGCCCACGCCCGCCCGCGCTCGGCCCGCCAGCGCCTCCACCCGGCCGGCGGCCCCGCGTCTTCGCCGCCCGCCGACACGCTGCTGACTCCCGCCTCGGGCGCCGTCGGCGGGGCCGCGCTCCGCCGGGCCTGCGGATTCCCGCCGCCTCCTCTTCCATCTACCTCAACGCCCGCCCCCGCTTCGCCCGAGGAGGCGGTCCCCCCCGCAGGCAGTCCGGCTCGCAGGCCGCCGGCGTTGTCACCCCCCCCGCGCTGTCCCCCAGCCCTCCCCGGCGCGCGGCCGGCCGCTCCCCCCTCCTCGCCGCGTCCCGAGCGGCTCGGCGCAGCCACCGCCACCGCCACCCCACCCCCGGGCCCGGGCTCGCGACGGCCGAGGGCTCCGTCGGCCCAATCCGAGCTGGGCGCCCGCGGCCCGGGCGCCCTTCCGCTCCGCCCCCCTCCGCACCTTCCCCGGCCCTCGACGTCGCGCCCTGCCCCGGCTTCTCTGTTGTGCTCCCCGGCCCCCTCTCCGGCCTCTGGCCCCGGCGCCCGCTCTCCGCTCTCCCGCAGCCTGCCCTTCGCTCCCTCCCGTCCCCCCCGGCTCCTTGCCTCCGACTCCCTCCCCCTCCACGCCCGCCCTCTCGCCTCGCCGTCCCGAAGCGGATTAATTATACGCTTTCTGTTTCTCTCCGCGCTGTTCTCCCCCGCTGCGAGCCTGCCCGCCTCTCGCTGTCCTCTCTCCCTCTCTCGCCCTCTCTTCGGCCCCCCCCCTTTCACGTTCTCTCTGTGTCTCTCTCTATCTCTGCCCCCCTCTATCCTTGATACAACAGCTGACCTCATTTCCCGATACCCTTTCCCCCCCTAAAAGTACAACATCTGGCCCGCCCCAGCCCGCGGACAGCCCGCCCTCCCCAGACGATCAGACGAGTCCCCCCCCCAAAAAAAGCCATCCCCCCGTTCTGCCCCGTCGCACATTCGGCCCCCGCGACTCGGCCAGAGCGGCGCTGGCACAGGAGTGTCCGGCAGGAGGGCCAGCGCCCGCTGCTCGGTTTGCGATACGCAGCAGGGAGGTGGGCCGCAGCTGTGCCGGCTTCCAGGTAAGCGGCGTGCGGGCCGGCCGGGCGGGGACGGGGGGCCCCGGCGGGCCCCGGGCGGGGGTGGGGGGGAGGGGAGGAGGCCGCGGGTCCGGCTCCCCGTGGCGAAGCCCGCGCTCTCCCCAGCGCCGCGGAGGAGGGGCGGGGGTGGGGTGGGGGGGGGGCTGGCTGGGGGCTTCGGGAAGTGCCCGGGGAGGTGCGAGCTGTCTGCAGAGGCGACTTCCTGGTCGGCTCGTGGGTGCAGCGGGGTGTTGCTGAAAGCCTGCGATTTGTGCCGTGCGGGGGCGGGCCGTGTCCCCCAGGGTGCCGGGTAACGAGGAGGGGCGCGAGCCTCAGAAACCCACCCTGGTATGTTGACGCCGTGCCAGCAAGACTGAAGGAGGAAAACGGGGTGGGCGGGGCCAGGATGGAACAGGGGGCGAGTTGGCAAAAGGCTCACACCCGGCGCCACATTTGCAGTTGACCCCCTCCTCCCCACGCGCGGGTGCACCCCCCCCCACACACACACAGCCCCCTCCCTGTCCCTGTCCCCAACGTTTCCACCAGGGAATCTGGGGAGAGGGGCCGGTGGGAGGCTCCGAAGGGCAGGAGTGTACAGCCTGGAGAGGGTAGCTGCCCCTGCCCAGTGGGGTAGATGGAACTTTCCATGCAAGGGGGTGTAGAGCAGCCCCCCTGCCTCCCCTTCCCCCCACTGCCTGGCGCCTAGAGGGGCTGGGGGTGCAGGAGGAGCCCCCCCACCCCCACCCCCACCCCGGGGTACTTTGCTGAGGGATGGTCCGGAGCAAGTTGTTGGGGGTGCGGGAGAGAAGGGACTGGCTGGGAAGAGGGAGGGGGCGGGAGCAAAGGGGGCGGGGGGAGTGGTCAGCAGGGAGAGGGGTGGGGGGTAGGGTGGAGCCGGGGCTGGGAGGAGCCGGCTCAGACATAAAAGCCAAAGCACTGACCAGCCTGCAAACTGGACATTAGCTTCTCCTGTGAGGCAGTCCTTCCAGCCTCCTCCTCCTCCTCCTCCTCCAGCCCCAGCGAGCCTCCTGTCCAGCTGCAGGTAACCGGGGCTGTTGAGCGAGGACCCCCGCTGCCCTCTCGCTCCGGCCCGCCCCGCCCTGCCCTGCCCGCCCCCGCTGACGGGGGGCCTCGGGCCTCAGCCCCTCAGCCCCTCCTCTCCGCCTCTGCCCTCCTCGCCCCTGGCCTCCCTCCTCCCCGCCACCGCTGGCTCACCTGGCCCAGAGGGCACGCCTCTCACCCGGGCCTCTGCTCTCCGCCGGTGCCGGCTGGGACCCCTCACTGGAGTGGCTGGCTTGCAGAGGGTGCAGCTGTGGCTCGCTCGGAAGGCGCCCAGTCACTAGCTGGCCAGATTAGATTGTTCTTAGAATTTGGAAGGGGGCAGCGGCGGGGGGCAGCTTGGGAGACTGGCTGGGGCCCGGTCCAAGGCGGGAGGAGGTGGGGGGGGCGCACTTCACGCCCCCCTGTGGAGCTGGCCTCTGCTCTTTAGCCGAGTTGAAGCGGGACTGTGCTCCCTTCTCGGTTGCCTCCTCTCCTGCACGATTTATGGCACCAGAAATTCCCTGGGCCTAGCGTGCAGCGGCCTCGCTCCAGGCTGGGAAGGGGCACACTGCGTGGTGGCCCCCCCCACCCCCCGCCCCGTCCCGGGCCCACCGGGTGTGGAGCCTGGGAGGGGCACATCCGGGCAGGCTGCCCAGCCCCCGGCTTGGGTAGCCTCAGGGTGCCAGTGGGCTCGGAGGCACTGGGCCGTGACTGTCGCCCAGAAGGGGCTTGTACCTGGGCCTGTGGAGGGCTTTCAGGGGCTACCTGCCTGTGGTTTCTGGAGGGGGCAGGGGCAGCTTGCTGGGTCTAAAAGAGAACCTGAGGCCCCCTCCCAAGCCCTCCCAAGCCTTAAGGGGCCTGGTTAACCCTGGCCCCGGGGCCTTGCAGCCACACAGCCCGTGCAGGGGGTGTGTCCCGAGACGTGCTTCTCGGTCGGGACTGGGCCCCAAGGACCTGGTGTCCAGCCTCCAGCTGGCCTGACTTGTTCTCTCCACCTCCCTGGGTGGGGTTCGGTACCTCAGTGGGGAGAGGGTCTGATGAACCCACAGGGACCTTGAGGTGCCTGGCCCTGGAGGGTGGGTGTGATGCCAGGCCCGGAGAGGAGGCCTGGGGCCTTTTTGTGTGTTTTGGGGTGCCCAGGGCAGGCTGGAGTGGGGGACTGGGCGATTCAGGAGAATGAGGCCCCCGGAAGTGTGGCTGGCACTGCATAGTAACCACTGGATCCTCGACCTGAGCTTTGCTCGGTCCCCGGGGTGGTGGGGGGGGGGGGGGGCTGGGAGGGTGGAAGAGGCTGTGGGGGAGGGGGAAGGGGTGGGATTGGCACAGCAGGACCCCTGCTGCTGGGGGGGGGGGCCCGGTCCTCTGGGATGCACACAGCTCTGCGGTGGGGTGGGGCCGTCTGCCATCTTGGCTGATGCGGGGAGGCCCGCGGAGTGGCCACTGCCCTGCGCTGGTCCCGCCCCCCCCATGACTTCATAGGACAGAGGCCAGGTTCAGTGTCCAGCCCTGTCCCCTGGGGCTCTGGGGTGTGGCTGAGCCCCTGCGGTGGTGACGGCGGGGGGCGATCATCCCCTCGTGTGAAACTTGGTGCCCATCAAAGACGTGCTTCACACACATCCGCTCAAACCTGGGGCGACTGCGCACCCCGCCTGGGCAGGCGAGCACGCGTTCTTTCTGTCATTAGAGCGGCCACGTTTAGGACATGGCGATCTAAAGCCGTAACCGAACTTGGAATCAGGAGGTGGCTGGGCTGGTGTCTCCCAGAGGCCCCGGCCTGGCGGGGCGGCGGGAGTGGCCTCCGGCCCTGGACTTGGCTCATGGCCTCCTCTCTCCGCCCCTAGATGCCGATGGGGGTCCCAATGGGGAAGTCGATGCTGGTGTTGCTCACCTTCTTGGCCTTGGCCTCGTGCTGCTTTGCTGCTTACCGCCCCAGTGAGACCCTGTGCGGCGGGGAGCTGGTGGACACCCTCCAGTTTGTCTGTGGGGACCGCGGCTTTTACTTCAGTAAGTAGCCCAGTGCGCGTTGGGGCGGGGGTGGGGGGGGCGCACCCAGCAGGTGCTCTATAAATGCTGGAGTCCTCCCTCCCGTCTCCCAGACGCCCATGGACACCTCCTGGGATACCTGGCGTGGGTGGCCAGGCACAGGGAAGCTACTGAGACTCCATGAGCACAGTTGGGACCCTGGAGTCCGCGTTTATTGGGCACCTGCAGTGAGCATGGGTGGTGCCCACACCCCTGACCTTCCTGTGACACGATGAAAAGTAGAATGCTCTCCTCCCAGGCAGGGTGGGATCTAGGTGGGGGCCAGGCCGTAGCAGGTGCGGGTGGGGTGCAGGGTGGGCTGGAGGCAGACCCCCGTCCTGGCAGGGAGGCGGGCTTTCCCTCACTGCTTCTTCCCGACCTGCTCTTGGGCGGGCTGTGGGCGCAAAAGTTTCCCACACATCTGGGCGGGGGGGGGGGGGTGCGTCTGCCATGTAGATGGTGGGCAGGTATTTGTGGATTACCTGATTTAGCGTTTGGTAGCACGGATCGGAGACCCCTAAAAACCAAAGCGTGTGTTGCATGCCCCATGGGCTGGGGGGGAGGGTGCCGAGCTCCCCCCACCCCAGGCTTGCAGGAGAGGAGATGAGGCCCTGCCTACAAGACATTGGGGGGCGGGGTGGGGCATCCGCCTGAGGGGTGGGCCTCAGCGTGGGCTTTGGCTGTTTCTTGGGCTTCTCTCTTTCCATGTCCATCCTGGGGCTGGGTTTTCCCCTAGAGCGCTGCTTTTCCTTGCCCGGGGCCCTGGGTGGGGCCCCCAGTTGGAGGTGACCTCTTCCTCAGGGGGCGTGGGCCATTGCCCTCCCCTCCCAGAAAGCTGGGCCTCAGGGGAGCATTTATCTGGATGGGGGAGGGACTGCAGAGCAGACCCAGGCTGACCCTGAAGGTGGGGAGCGCGAGCTCCCTGCTGTGGGCTCAGCCACCTCTGTTCCCAACAGGAGCCCAGACGCGGGTGGGGGCGGGGGAGGTAAGATGGTGAGGACCCTGGTGGTCACACCTGGCCCTGCTGCTCCCTAGCGGCAGCCCCCCCTGCAGCCTCTACTTACCCAGCGGTGAAACGGGCCGCACAGACGCCAGCCTTGGTCTCTCCAGGCTTCTCTTTGAAAAGCACTCCTGCTTCTCCACGCTTTGGAAGCCCAGTCCACCCTGGCCTTGCCTGTGCCCCCCCACCCCGCCCTGGCACCTGCCTCGTTTCGGGGACAGGAAGTGGCACTGCGTAGGGTCTGGTGCCCAGGGAGTGAGGCCCCTGCAAGGAGGGCTGGGCCGAGCCCCCTCCCAGTGGGACCTCCTCCCCACTGGCGCCCGTCCTCCCCCCCCTCCACCTCCCCCTCCAAGGCGAGGGCCCGGACTTTTCCTTGCAGCTGACCTTGGAGCCCAAGCAGCGGAGGGGCGGGGACGACGGGAGGAAAGGGGGGCGTGGTTTCATGCAGGTCCTCACTCCTCCCCTCCCGTCTTCCCCTTCTTCTCCCATGCCTGCCTCGGCGTCTCGAGGGCTACGGGCCACCCAGGGTCCTGCTCTGTTCAGGGAGGACACTTGCGTCCCAGCGTGGCCTTCAGGACGGGACCCTGCGCCCCGCATCGTGGGGGGGGCTGCTGGGCCCCTGACGGGCTCACGCCTGCGCACTTTCCCCACCTCCCTGGGCAGTGGACCCTGGAGGCCGTGCCCACCGTCCGTGCGAGGAGGGAGGCACCGCGAGGCCAGGGGGCTGGCGCCCTGCCTCCCCGGGGCCGGCGCCCCCTTGCCCGGCTGCGGTGCACTCGGTGCTCAAGGGCGGCTCTCGTTCTCCCTGTGGGACTTCCAGGCAGGCCGGCGAGCCGCGTGAACCGCCGCAGCAGCCGTGGCATCGTGGAAGAGTGTTGCTTCCGCAGCTGTGACCTGGCCCTTCTGGAGACCTACTGCGCCGCCCCCGCCAAGTCCGAGAGGGACGTGTCGACCCCTCCGACCGTGCTTCCGGTAGGCACGGGGCCGCTGCTGCTGGGGGGGTCGGGTAGTGGTGGGGACCCTGCTCTCCTGCCCTCCCTCTGGGGGGACCGGGGCTCAGCCAGCTCCTGGGCTCGCGGGTCCCCCACTCCAAGGACCCCGGCCCGGAGCCGGCCGTCCAGCCGTTCCCCGTGGGCAGGCGAGCCCCCTCCCCGTGTGAGGCCGCTGAGGGGTCCACGGAGGAGGGCAGGGCGGCTGGGGGCAGGAGCCAGGGAGCGGGGGCCCCCTTGACTGGTCCTCCCCTCCCCCCCACTCCCAGGACAACTTCCCCAGATACCCCGTGGGCAAGTTCTTCCAATATGACAGCTGGAAGCAATCGGCCCAGCGCCTGCGCAGGGGCCTGCCTGCCCTCCTGCGCGCCCGCCGGGGTCGCATGCTCGCCAAGGAGCTCGAGGCGTTCAGAGAGGCCAAGCGTCACCGTCCCCTGATCGCCCTGCCCACCCACGACCCCGCCGCCCACGGGGGCGCCTCTCCGGAGGCGTCCGCCAATCGGAAGTGAGCCAAACTGTCGTAATTCTGCAGAATGGCACCGTCCACCTGGTGCCCTCCTCCTGACCGGGGGCCGTGTTCCATCGGGTCCCGCCTCCGACATCTCCCGGTACCATTTTCCCTCCGCGGGCTCCCCCACCCCCAGCCCCCGTGCCCCGACCTCCCCATGTCAGGCTCTTCTCTCCTTGGCCTTCTCCATCCGGCCGAGGGGAATGGTAGTAACACCTCTAAAACTATACAAACTCAATTGGCGTTAAGTATCCCCCCAAATCATCCCCAAATCGCACGACAAAATACTAAACTATGAACCCCTGAATGACACACACACACATGCACATCAGTCCCCTTAAAACTAATTGGCTTTTTAGAAACACCAGAACAGTAATTTGGCTTAAAAAAAAAAAACAAAAAACCTAAAAGTATCAATCGGCTAAAAAAATGCTAAAACCAAATTGACTTAAAAATGATTGGCATCATGAAAGAATCAGGCACCCCCCTTCCCTCTCTTCCCCAGGGACCTCGAGTCAGATTGGCCGCGGCTCGGGCCCCTGACCGACCAGGAGAGAGGAAGGGACCCCACATCTGCAGGCAGGCACGTCCTTGCTCTACAGCCAGCTCCGGCCCTCCACAGGGAGAATTGGCCATCCTACGACAGCACAGCCCCGTCGCTCTGTTTTCCATCCCCGAAAATCACCGTGGAGCTGGTTGGGGGTTCCCAGGAAGACCGAAGGAGGGGAGAACAGAACATGAAAACCAAAATTTGTGAAAATAAGCTTTAATTGGCCCAAACCCCTATACACCCTAAAGTGAATCCTCCCCAAACCCACACACCCCAAATTCTCGCATCTCAATCCCCGCTCTAAAAAACAGGCATCCCTGCAGACACCCCCCTACATGCACACACACACACTCTCACACGTGCACAGCCCTCACACACTCTCATGTACATGCACACATACACACACACTCTCATGCACACACAGCCCCTCACGCACGCACACCCTCACACGCACACAGACGAGTGAACCCAGCACGGTGCAGGTCGGACCACGTTCTGCCTCGGCCCCTTCTCTAAGCCGTTTGGTGATGAGGTTTTCATGGGCTGCTCTCCCCTCTGGACCCCTGGGATGCACTTCTCGGGTGGGAGAGGGTGTGTCCCAGGCCTAGGTGGGCGACCCCTCTGTCTGAGATGACGGAGGTGCCTTTGCCCACGACCCCCGTGGTGTGAGCCCCGAAGCCCCCGGGCCCCACCGGCATCCATGCCCCCTCCCACCGTGTGGCGCAAGGAACGGGTTTGGTGGCACTGGAGGTGGCTGTAGCTGAACGAGACGTGCCTTACAAAGTAGCCTGACCCCCTCGGTGTGCTCCGGTGAGAAAGACCTGGGGACCCCCCAGCACACCTAGGGACCATCTTTGCGGGTCCTCTGGGGGCCTCTCAGAAATGGGGGCTCCCGGGAGGCCGGCAAGGATGGTGGGGAGTGTGGGAAGTCTGGCGGTTGGAGGGGCGGGTGGGGGGCAGTGGGGGCTGGGTGGGGGGACGCTCTGGAGCAGGAGGTGGTCCTGCGGGGTTTGGAGTAGCGGAGTCAGGAGTGACAAGGAGATTTGCAGAATTACGGATTGAATTAGGAGCCCAAATTGTCGCCAATTGATCTGTACCCCCCTTTAATTGGTTTCTCCTGGGGCTTTTTTCCTTTTTTTTTTTTTTTTTGACCCCTCCTTAGCTTTTTACGCGCTCACACACCAAATTAATCTTACTCCCCGTCCCACGTAACAGGGGGGCAGTGACCAAGCAACGACGCACGAAGCCACCACCACCACCTCTGCGGCTGAGCCGCACGTCCTGCTCCCCGCCATTTAGCGCCCCGATTCGGTTTTTGTTTTAATCTGTCCCTGTCGCTTGGGTTGAGTGGAGAGAGTGGGCCTCCGTGGGGCGCTGGCCACTGCGCCCCACGGAGAAGCCGGAGGGGAAGGGAGCGGGCCGCTGCCCGGCCTGGCCTCCGGGGACGGTGGCTGGTCCCCTGAGGTCCTGAGGGGTGGAGGAGGGGCGGGGAGGTGTCTCCTCGGTGTCAGGAAGGTGCTCGGAGGCCACCAGGAAGAGGGGGCCCCTGGCTGGCTCAGGCCGGCTGGGGGGGAAGGGGTTGCAGGTGTGTGAGTCGAGGGGCTCCATCAGGCTGGAGCAGGTGGCCGCCTTCCTTGCACTTGGGGAGCCCTCCCCCCACCCCTCGGTGACACCTTGCCCACCTCCTCAGCGCCCTGTCTTGTCCCCAGGAGGCTCCGAGCTCTGCAGGGCATCCTAGGGGCCAGGCAGGGTGAGGTCGGGGAGCTGGGGAGGTCAGGAGGGTGCAGGCCCCGCAGAGCAGGAGAGCAGGCGGAAAGGTCCATCAGCCGGGGTCGCTTGGGCCCCGAGGCCCGCGGGTCTGGTGATACCGAAGCAGCCACCACCTCGGTGCCTAGGGCTGTGGCAGGGACCCGGGCGGCTGGGAGGCTTACCTCACCCCCGCTTCTGCCCCCAGTGCAGCCCCCCTGCACGACAGCCCGACTAGCATTCTAGAGGCCCGAGGCTTCTGGGCCCTGGCGACGGGGCTGGCACGACCCTGGGGGCGGTCCGTGCCAGTCCGCTCGAGGCACAGAGGGCCCTTTGGCAGGCGTCCGGGGACTGGGCCATTCGGACCATTGGATAGAAACCCAAAGAGCCAAATCGTCGTAACTTGGACCCAGATTGGCCTGAGATCCAAAAAGACGCGGAGGCACCCTAAATTGTCTGCCCATCCTGCCGGACGCCCAGCCCACCCAGTGTTACATTCTGCCTCCTTTGGGATGGGTGCTCCGGGACGTCTGCCAACGCTCCTCTGTGTCCCCCTGTGAGCAGCTCTCCGAGGGTCCTCAGCCATCCTGACCCGGGCCCCCCTCTGACCTCCTGAGCCCCTGCTTGTGGCTGTCCATCTTTTCTCCCCCCCTCAACTGTCTTCAGCAGGACCCCCTCTTGGGTCCCCCCCCGTGCCATCACCTGAAGACCCCCACGTGCCGAGCACCGAATGTCATCTCGCCCGCTGCCCTGGTCCATCTGGCAGTGGCTGGTGCGGGCCTCCACTTGCCCCCTTTAACATGCTGATATTTCTGGCAAAACTCATTGCTTGGGTTTTGTCTTTAACGTTTACTGCTTGCAATCCCAATAAAGCATTCAAATTTATCTTGTTCTGAGTTCTCTGTTCTTTCACCGGCGCACGGGGTCCGGGGGTGGGGAGGGGCAGGGAGGGAGGCCCCTGGGGGTGCGGGCGCCCCTCTGCTCCCTCACGGCACAAACGGCAGGTCGGGGCGGCCTGGAAGCCTGTGCGCTTCCAGCGGGGACCAGGGCCATCTGCGTGGGGCCAGGGGCCTGGGACAATCTCAGGAGCCCAGTCCTCGAAGACGGGGTGCTCCTGCTGCAAAAAGGGGCTCTGAGGGGAGGGTTTCCAGGAGCCACTGAGGAGAAGGGAAGTGTCTTCAGTGCCAACCCCAGGGGCCTCTTCCAGCCTGGGGGTGGGTGCTGGGGGCCCACTGGGTTCCAAAAAGTTCTGGAAACTAACTAGCTGTTGCCGGAGATGGGGTTTCATGTCACCTGCCCGGCCAGCTGCACGCACACGGGCAGGCTCACACTCTCCCTGAGACAGAGGCCACAGCAGGGGCTCCTCCCCAGACCTGCACCATGTCCCCGCTTGCCCTGGCCACTGGCCTTTGGGGTCCCTGGGCTGGAGAGAAGGTGGCAGAGCTGGCATCCGTGATGCTCGAGGCCTCAGCTGGTCGCCTCCCTGCCCGCCCCCCAAGCCCTGGGTCCAAAGGTGCGCCATTGCGGGCAGTGGGGCCAGGAAGCATTCCGCCGGCAGACCCGGGGCTCTCGGGCCTGTCTGGGTGGGGGGAAGGCCTCCCGCCCTGAAGCCCACCCTTCTTCCCGTCTCTGGTGCTTCCTGGCCTGGTGCCGGGCCGTAACAGGCTCACAGCCAGTCCTCCAAGGTCTCGAGTGGCATCCACACAGGCGGCTGTGGTGCCCACGCTCACTGAGAGCTCCAAGCAGGGGGACCCGGGGGCCACCTGGAGGAGGCAGGACCGGCCTCCAAGGATGAGGAAAAGAGCAAGTTGATGGGGACACTGGGCCCACCTTGGGGGCTGACGGAGGTGAGTCTGGGTGACCAGGTGAGCAGAGGCCCCAGGGCCCAGCAGTACAGGTACACCCTGCAGTGAACGGCCCTGCCCAGTTCCGCCCACTCCCGAGACCAGGTCAGAGCCCGGCTCCCACCCGCCCCCGAAGGTTCACTTCGACCCTGCCCGGTTCCCCTCCTGGGACCCTCGGGGCGCTGGGCTCAGGGTCTCTCCTCCTCCCAGCTCTGGCAGCCCGCACCCTCTCCAGCTGCCCCCCCCCCACCGCCGCCACACCCCAGGCCCTGCCTTGCTGCCTCCTGTCCCTCACTGCAGCCCAGCCCACCTGCACCCCTCCCTGCACTGGCTTTCCCCGAGACCCCCGTGACCTCCCCTGAGCTCCCGGCAGCTCTCCTGGGTTAGCCCGGACCCCGCTCCACCGCCAGGGCTGATGCTGCCCCCACCCCAATCGGCTTGGCCCGCTGAGCCCCAGGCGTTCTGGGCTGCCCAGTTCTGCTTCTCTCCCCTCCCTCTGCTCTGTCACCTCTCCGCTCATCCCTGGGGCCTCATTCATTCATTCATTCGTTCACACACGAGGGTGAGCACTCCCGTTTGCAGGGCTCCCAGAGGCTCAGGGTCATGGAGAGAGACGTTGGGGTCTCATGGAGAAAGTTATTTTGGAGTGCAGGCCTGGAGGAGGTGGGGAGCATGGGGTTCTTCTGGAAGAAGGGGTGGAAGGGGGCCTGGGGAGTCCGGGGTCAGGGACGGAGTCCAGGCTGCAGCAGGAAGAGGGGTCAGCGTGAGAGACGAGGTCAGGGCCAGAGCCAGGGCACCGCAGGCCATTGTCACCCGTTCAGCAAACGTTTACGGATTCCCACAGTGGTGCGCTAAATGCTGTTCCCCGCAAAAGACCACGTGTCCACATCCTGACCCCTGAAACCCGTGAATGTGACCTTATTTGGAAGGAGGGTCTTTGCAGGTGTCAGCGGAGGATGAGCTCCCCCGGGACTCAGGGTGAGCCTCAGTCCAACCACAGGTGTCCGTGTGGGGGAAGAGAGGGGCGGACAGGCGGCGAGGGCGGCCCCGGGAGCCCGGGAGCTGGGGGGGGTCTCGGCCCTGGGACACTGACCGGAGAAGCTGACTTGGGACTCTGGCCTCCAGAATCGGGAGAGAGCGGATTCTGTCCTTCGAGCTGCCCGGTTTGTGGTCACTTAGGAAAATTACATGAGGAGACACCTGCCCGACTGGGTCCCTGTCCCAAGTGCTGAGGACGCTGCGGTGAGCGGAGTGGTGGCCGGGCCCATCCCTGAGGCGCCCCCAGCCCGCAGCCCCGGCGCCCCAGGCCGTGCCCGAGCGCCTCCCTCCAGACGGCTGGCGCTCGGCTCCGCTCCCCACCTCCGTGGAGCCCAGGTGGTCCTTTACAACACGAGGCCGGGCCCGCGGAGGCCAACAGGTCCCCGTGACGGCCCCTGCATCTGGGCGAACTCACCGGCGTGCTCCCGCCTCGGGGCCCTGGCACACGCTCCCTGCGGACACCTGCCCGGTCACTCTTCTCATGCTAAGCTCTGTGGCATCGCGCCCACCCAGGGAAGCCTGTCCTCGGCGCTCTCTCACGGGGGCCATCCTTGCTTGCGTGTCCCCCAACTGCACCCCGGATGCAGAGGGTGATGCCGGGCCCCGGCCCTCAGGGTCGGAAGGAGGGGTGCCGTTTGCTAAGCTGGACACACGGACTTCCTTTCTGGGCTGCCGACACCCACTCGGGTCTCCGTCTGGCATTCTCCCCGAGCTGCAAAATGGCTCCTGCCGGGGCCCGTTCAGCGCCCTCCATGTCCTGCGGCCCCCTGACCCTGTGTGCTCGTGGCCACCGCTCACCCAGTCCGGGGTCCCCTGCCCTCCTCCTGACCCCGTATCCAGTCGGTGGACAAGGCCCACGGCTCCACCAGCCTCTGGACACCACTGCCGTCCAGCTCTAGTGTCCTGTGCGGCCACTCTCCCCTTAGGACCCCGCATGGCTCCCGTGGGCCACTGGGTAGAGTGCAAACCCCAGGCCAAGCTTCAGTTCCTCAGCCCCAGGGTGAACCTCCCACCCCCTCCCGGGCTCCTCCTGTACACGTGCTAGCTGCTCTCTCCTGGGCCCTCTGGTATCTGCTCTTACCCTGGTAACCACACCCCTACAGCACACCCTCCGTTGCTCGGTGCAGCCCCCCCACCTCCACCGCCCCAGATGAGCAGGGAGGCAGGTGCACTGTCGTGCCAGCCTGCGGGGGGGGGGGGGTCCTCCTGAGCTCGCCCGCCGGCCAGGCGGCCTCAGCGCCGAGCTGGCCAGCAGGGCCCCGGATCGTGCCACGAAAGGCTCCATCACAGCCGCCTTTGGGGGCCCCTTGCCCGGCTGCTCTCCCTCTCCTTCCTGGAGGCCTCCTCGCCTTGGACCGCCCGCCTGGCTCTGGCCCCTGGGCCTCATCCCCAACAACCTGTGTCCGCCCGCGCGGCTGGTCTCGGCTCCCAGGGTCCCCGCTCCTCCCTGCCTGGGCCCGGCACACAACTGGTGCTCCCTCACAGGTGTGCCCGGGTCAGGGGGCCACAGAGCCAGCCACGCGGGCCCTGGTGGGCGGCGGCCTCAGGCTTCCTAGCGCAGCCCCCAGCCTCTCTCCCTGCTCCCAGCCCCAGCCAGCCCAGGCCTCAGCCGGCCAGGAACCAAAGAGAAAATGCCTGTTTATGCCAGTTACGCCGAAAGCAAAACAGTTTGTGGTTTGTGACCCAAATTTTTTGCCTTTTTTTTCATAACATAACAAAGCTCAAGACAACTCCCTCCCCCCCCACCCCCCCACCCCCCCCCCCCAGGCAGACAGAAACGATCTGTTTACACTGGCCGCAAAACATTCCTGGCCCGCCAGCCCGGCCCTCTCCCCCAGGCCGTGCCCTCAGCACTGAGCGGTTGAAGGGGTGCAGGGGCCTGCTGAGGGGGAGGCAGGAGGGGGCCGTGGGCTGCGGCGGGTCAGGGTGCTTGTCCGTGTAGCTGGACCGGGGAGGAGGCCTACATGTATCACCACACCATCCCCTCCAAGGCTCCCCTACCCGCGTCTGCCCTGAGCCCCCTGGTCCCTGGGTCGCCACCCACTTGCCTGCCTGCCTTCCAACCCATTCCTTCCTGTCCCAGTGCCCCAGGCCCACATCCCCTGGCCCGGCTCGGCCGCGAAGCCCACGAGGGGTGGGCACCTGCCCTGCCCAGGGAGCTGGCATCCCACCCTGGTGTAGGTGGGGCAGGTGTAGACCCTGTGATCCCAGCCCAGAGTCAGGGAGAGCAAGGTGGGGTGCCTTCCCCCGCCCCCCAGGACTCGGTGGGGCCAGGCTCACGCTGGATCCCAGGAGTGGTAGCCAGGCGGGACTTCGAGGGACCCTGGCCAGGAGGAGGGACCGGGCCCCTTTCCCATTCAGACCGTCCCCAGGCCTGTCATGGTTCTCTGGGGACCCGCACCCTCCCTGCAGCCTCACTGCCCCTCCTCTTGCCCGCTCGTCTTCCCATCACCGCTCCTTTCTGTCTTGGCTCCTTGCTGCACCCCTGCACCGGCTCCTGCCTCATGCGGGGTGCTGTGGAGCCACAGCCTGAGAAGAGGGAATCCCTGGGCCAGGGGCACCAGTGTTCTAGAAGGGCACACACACAGACTCACTAGTGGGGGCGAGGCAAAGGTGCCCCAGGGACGCCCACACCTGAGCAAGACCACCAGACTGCCTCGAATGGTACGTAGGAGCTGGAAGGGCATTGTGGGTGGAGGGAACAGCATGGACAGTTTGGGAACTAGCTGCCCTTCTGAGAGAACAAGGCACAGGTGTAGGTGCATGGAGAGGGACACGAAGGTGCGTGGTGCGGCCGCGCTCCGAGGGCCCTGAATGCCGAGCCAAGAAGATGAACTTGACCTTGAGAGAGCTGTGGGCAGCAGGGAAGGCTTTTCAAGGGCAGAGTGAGCCACTCAGATGCGCAATCCAGAAAGATGGACCAAGCGTGGGGCAAACTGAAGCCCGAGGGTTAGCAGGGGGCAGAGGGGGCAGAGCAGGGGTCAGCCGGGAAGGCCCTGCACGGTGCGCCCTGGCGGTGGTAGTGGTAGGTCGGGGGCGGGCAGCTCACCCATCCCACCCCTCCCCCAACCCCAGTGGGCAGGTCCCAGCTCCCCAGTGTGGGGGCGGGGGTGGAGGCAGGGGACGCATCCTGCCGCAGGCCCTGGGCGCAATCCCGTTCTGCTCTTATGGGGCTGGCGGCCCCCACCCCCTCGCCTGGCCAGAGCATCATTTTGGAAGGTCTGTACCTCTGTCTCCCTCTCCCCTCGATCAGGAACAGATGTGTCTCTGGAGCAGGAATTCTAGCTATTTGGTTAACCAGTCACTCAAAGGAGTTTCTGATAAGGAGATTTGGTTCTCAGCAGAGCCCGTGAGGGGGAGGAGCCAGGACAAGGACTCCCCCACCTTCCTTGCCCCAGGGGCCTGGGATGCTCCCAGCCAGGGTGTCCCCGCCAGCTGGGCAGCTCTGGGGAACACTGGCCGCTCCTGTGGGGCTGAAGTGTCCCGGCAGGTGGGGTGGGCTGAGGCTGCCTCGACATCTCCCACCCCACCCCCAACCTGGGTGCAGCCAAGCTCCACCCTCCACGGCACCAGCACGAGAGCCCCGCTGCCTCCCTGCCCTCCATCTTTCCTTCATCGTTTCCCCAGCAAACAAGGCCCCAGAGCCATGGAGATGAGGCAGGGTCCCTGCCTGCCCTCAGGACAATCAGACTGTCACAGTGAAGGAGGAGCACTGAGGACAAAGGTGGTGCCTTTTCAAAGTCCTTAAAGACGCAGGCCGGGGAGCCACCACTGGGGGCTCCTTGCCTGGGGCCCTGGTCCTCCTCCCCTCTAGGCTGCCCCCAAAACAGCAGCTGACTCCCTGCTTAGGCAGGCCCTAAAGCGGACCATCCCTGCTTGGACCTTGGGGGTGGCACCCCCCAGAATTATTCACTCAGATCTGCCACTTTGGGTCCCTGGTTCCCCAGAACCCAGCACAGCATCTGATCCTGTTCTATTCCATTCACAGCCGCAGGCTGCTGGGGCCACTCTGATCCCTTATTTGGTCTTCTAGCACTTAAGCAATGGGATCTTATCTCCCAGCCATGGACCCCAGTATCTAGCCCGGTACCCGGTACAGAATAGAGACTCAGAATAGGGTTCCATGAGTGCAGAGATGGATGAAAGGGTAGATGGGTAGATGTATGGATGGGTGTATGTATGTGTGTATGGATGGATGGATGGGCTGATGGAGGGGTAAGTAGCGGTATAGAAGGCTATACATATGGATGGATATGTAGATGGGGACAAGACAAGTGCAGGGAAACAAATATCTACCTGTGTTGTCACTTGAGATTGTCCTAGCGGGGAATAAGGGAGGAGAACAGAGAGACTGAAATTTATTGAATGCGTATCCTCATAGAAACTCTATGTGCTGATTCCGATCATAATACATCCTGCTTTTGGAGTCTGGAACGTAATGTGGGTTGAAAGATATTTGTTGATTGAATGGAATTTAAAGGTCTTGTTTAAGCAAACACATATCTGGAAATTGTCTCTAGAGGATCTAAAAAATCTGAACACGTAGATAAACAGATCGCCGACTGAAAGTCACAAAATCTTACCCTAGGAAAAGGCACAGGGCCCAGAGAGTTTTATAGGCAAGTTTATTTTTTATGCTCAAGATCATTCTTATACAAGATGTTTCTAGAAGGGTAGATGGACACAATTCCAATTCATCCTCTGTGTCCGAATAATCCTGATGCCAAGGTCTGATCACGATAGCTCAAAAAGAGGAAACACCACAGACCAAGCTCACATGTGAAGATGGATGCAAAATTGTAAATAAAAGAATCAGCAAATTAAATCCAGCAGTGTATTGAATTAAAGTAATAATACACCATGACCAACCAGAGTTTACTTCCAAGAACGCAAGGCTGACTCAACATTAAGAAATCCACTAATATCATCCTAATAGGCCAAAAGAAGAAAAACCATATGATAAGATTGATAGGCGCCAAAAACATATTTCATAAAATCTAACATGCATTCCCAGTTATAAAATGTGTTTAATAGGCTAGGAATAAAAAGAAACTTCCTTAAGATGAAAGAATATTTATTGCCACCCTGCCACCCTCTATCTCGCCCTGCGTCCCGTCATCCTCTGAGATGACTGTCTTCGTCAACCTCGAACATTCCTGCAGCAGAATTCAATAGACGCTTCCTTCTTCATTGGATGTGGGCCCTCAAGAGCATCTGCTGCTGCGGACCCTTCCCCCACCCCCATCCTGAAACTCCTCTTGGTTCCAAGTATGGAGTATGTTTCCCATATGGACTGTTTCTAACAAATCAGCCCTCCTGCAGATAACAACCTTAAACTCTGGACAACAAACAAACAAACAAACAACAAAACTACCCAATGGCTCTAGAGAGTTACCAAAAGTAGTCGTTTGGGGAAGGGTGGTCATAATATGGTGTAGACATCTCAAGGCCCAGTAGAAATCCTGCCATCTTTCTGGATGGAGGGGCCAGGAGAAGGAGCCTGGGGCCATTGAGGTCACTGGAGACTGAGATGGGAATCCCCAAAAGAATCAGACAAGGGAACATCTCAAATTCTGCCCAGGTTGCTGGCATGGGGCAGACTGAAAGCGGTCTGGATTGAGATTTGAGCCACCTCTTACCGCGAGTGAGACAGAGTTTGCAGACGGAGCTTCTTCAAGCCAATAACTGATAGGCATACATCGGCACTCTTCGGAGAAATGCCACACACCCACGGTCTGCACAGCAAGACGTTCACAGATCCCAGGGCACAGTCCAGAATTACACGGCATATGTGAGGGTCAGCAGCATGTACTTCCCTCCCGGAGGAAAAGGCAATTAACCAAGGCCAAGTCTGAGGACCGGAGGTCAGAATTATCAGACAGAGACTTGCAAGGAGGTGTCAGAACTGTACCCAGGAAGACAAAGCGAAACACAGTCACAATGAATGAAAAGACAGGAGATTTTGGGAGACAAAGAGCAGGTACTAAAAATATCCCAATGGATGATGAGGGCTGAAAAATACAATCTCCGAAATAAAGAAAAACTACCAGATGAGATTAGTATCAGAACAGAGATGACCACAGAAAAGGCCTGTGAACTTGAAGAAAGGTCAGTAGAAGTCACTTAACATGAAGAAGAGAGAAGAAACATGAGAACACAGGACAGAGACTCGAGGTCATATGGATGGTGTCAAACATCTAACACAAGGTCACTGGGGTCTCAGAGGGCAGGGGTGGGAGAATGGGAAGGAAAAATATTGAAGAAATAAAGACTAAAAATTTCCTACATCGATTAAAAACTCAACACATTTGGGGCACCTGGGTAGCTCAGTCGGTTGGAACACATTTGGGGAACCTGGGTGGCTCAGTTCATGACCTTGCAGTTCATGGGTTCAAGCCCTGCATCTGGCTCTGTGCTGACAGCTCAAAGCTTGGAGCCTGCTTCAGGGTCTGTGTCTCCCTCTCTCTCTGTCCCTGCTCTGCCTACACTCTGTCTCTCTCTCTCTCTCACAAAAATAAATAAACATTAAAAAAAAATTAAAAAAAAAAACACATGCAAAAAGTTCAGTGAAACCGGGGGTGCCTGGGTGACTCAGTCGGTTGAGTGACTCTTGATTTTGGCTCAGGTCATGATCTCATGGATTTGTGAGTTCGAGCCCTGAGTCAGAAGCCCAGAGCCTGCTTGGGATTCTCTCCCTCTCTGCCCCTCCCCTGCTCACATGCTTTCTCTCTCTTTCAAAATAAATAAATAGACTTAAGAAAGCAAATTGAAAAAAAAAGAGGTTCAGTGAAAACCAACTTGGATCAATTGGTAGAAAATCAGGTTTAGGCATGACTATGTCAAGTTGATGGAGATGTAAATTAAATTTTTTTTTTAATTTGAGAGAGAAAGAGAGAGAGCGGGGGCTCGAACCCATGAACCATGAGATCATGACCTGAGCCCAAACCAAGAGTCAGAGGCTTAACTGACTGAGCCCCCCAGACACCCCGATGGGGATGGAAATTAAGAAGGGAAATCTTGAAAGGAGAAAACAAGTCTTTGTCCCATAGGAACCAAAGAACCGAATATCAACTACTTCTCACCGGAAGCCACGGGGCCCCACAGACAACGGAAGACATTCTTTACTCCACATGCTTTCCCCTCGGCTCCTGTGGCCACGGGTCCAGTTTCCTTGTCTTTTTGCTGTTTTGGTGTTTGTGCTGTTCTGTTCTGTTCTGTTTTGTTGTCTCCCTTTCGTCCAGTGTTGCTGTGTTTTTTCCCGACCTGGGTATCTTCTCCCCTCCCTTCCCTGGGCTCCTGCACTGGGCCGAGGGCCTCCGGGCCACAGCTCCAGTCATCACACCCATCCCCAAAAGCCCCGAACGTGGACCCCTGACTCCACTGGCCCGTGGTTGGGAGCACGGATCCCACGTCTGCCGGGTTCCAGGTGTGGGCTTCCCCCCAGGCTCCCCATCTCAAGGAATGACTGTCCCTGCCGTGTGGCTGCTCCAGCACTGGGCGTTGGAAACCCCCACCTCTCTGACCTCACGCCTCCCGACGTCCGTCGTGTGGTCAGTCTTAGTACGTGGCAGCCTTCACCCAGAAGTCTCAACCGGTTGGGGGCCACTCCGCGCCCCCTGAGGACATCTGTGCTAGCATTCACTCCCCAGACGAGGAGACCCTGTCCTCATCTTACAGATGGTCACCCGAGAAGGGCAGACACCCATCGACGGCCGTCAGTGGCTCCCCAGTGCCCTGCATCAGGCATGCGCTGGGCATCGCCGTGCACGTTGGCAAGCTGCCTGTCCCCGGGAGCTCACCGTCTGCAGGGAGAGACTGACAGCTAACAAGGCGTTTAATGAGCCGATTACATAATTACGGGCTGCAGAGAATAACAGGGCTCACGGGCGGCCGCGACTACCCTCCCCACGCCCCTGAGGCTGAGGGGCGGGCTCGGTCCTCCTGACACCCTGGGCCGAGGCGAGATATGTTTGTGGGCCCGTCTCTTCGGGCCAGCCCCGGACTCGGCTCGGACCAGGGACAGGTGCAGGAGACAGCTTCACTCCCTTCCTGCCCCCGGCCGGGCAGCCTCAGAGATGGGCCCCCAGTTGCAAGTCCAGGGTCAGCAAGTCTCCCCTGGTGTTGTCCTGAGGCCAGGGGACAGCTGTCCCCAAGCCAGGCCCCCCAGGCACCAGCCCTGCACCCCTCCGTGGGCCAACCTGCAATTCCAGGGCAGGCCTGCGGGCCTCTGTGATTGGGGGATGAGTTCAGCTCTCCAGCCCCCACCGGGCGAGCCTCACTTCCAATCCTGGGCGACATCCTGCCATGGGCACAGAGGTGAACAGAACCCGGTTCTCCTGGGTCCTCCCAGGCCCCTCTCGTGCCGAGTGAGAATTACCATCACATTTCCCCAGCTCATGGCATACAGGGGGCCGGGGGCTGCTCCCGCAGCCCTCTGGGCACACCCTCCTGGATAATCTCAACCTCCTGGGACGCAGGCTCTGCGAGGTCCAGAGGAGACCAAGTCAGGAGCAGGAGAGCCGGGAAACTCCGGGTCACTCAAGGTGCCCGGCTGGGAGATGCTCTGGCCCCTCCACCCCTGGGAAATGGCGCCACCAGCTCGGAGGCAGTGGGAGGGAGGCGCGTGTCCCCGCGCCCAGGCTCCCCTCTCCTCTGTGTCACGGGGCAGGCAGGTCTCCGCCAGAGTCGTGGAGGTGACGCCTGGGCCAGGCCGGCCCTCCCGTGCCGGCTGCGGGCCGAGGCAGGGCCACATCTGTTCCCGGGGCTGGACCAGGGCCCTCCCACCGGGGCTGGGCCCCATCTGCTTGCATCACACAGGTCGGGGCCTGCGTGTCTGGGAGATGCCCTGCAGCTCGGTGACGAGGGGCAAGCCCTCTGCGTGTTCCCGTCCCGCGGGTGGCGGACGTCGGCCGGCACTGCCTGGCGAGAACCGCTTCCAGGCCCGGCTGGACGCCAGCTCCCCGGACCAGAAGGGGGCTGCCGTGGGGTGGAGCCTTCGACCCCTCTCCAGGCCTGGGGCCTCCCAGTAAGACCCCTGGGGGGCTCAGGACCCTTAATCCTGGTAATTCCTGCCCACTGTGAGCTCCATGGAAACTCCTCCAGCCAGCCTGGGATTTGAGGTCTAATTCCCAGTGACATTTTAGGAAGCCGGTGACGGCACGCTGGGCATGGGCAGCAGCCTGGGGCGGGTCCATCGCCACACGGAGCCACCCCCCACCCCCCCCCCAACCCCGCCTGTAATTAGCAGAGAGACGAAGGCTTTGCTCTCAGCGGTTCACCAGGGGGTCAGGAGAATTCCCGGAACCCACGGGGTCCCACTGCTGCCAGGGCTGAGGTATGGGGCTTATGGGACAGCAACAGGCCCGCGAGGGGGACCTCAGGAGGCACTGACAGCCCCGATTACGAGGAGATAGGCGGCTGGCAAAGCTGAGGGAGTCCTGGGGCCGGGGGGGGGGCTCCCGGGGGACATTCACACCCTAGTTGGGGGCACCCGGGACTGTTAGGGCTGCTGAAGGAGCTCTAGGTTCCTCTAGGCCAGGCCGGTCAGGGAGGACTCCCTGGAAGAGGAGAGACCCAGAAGGAGACTTGAATTGGGAGGAGGGTGCGGTGGGGACAGAGAAGGAGGCAGCTTTCCCACCGGGACGGCTTACACAGGGAGGTCAGCTGGGCTGGGTTCGGGGCCGGGGCTGGAGCGGGGTCCCCTCAGGCCGTGGGGTGTGCTCGGAGCAGGAGCCCCGGGGCTAGGGCCTAGGCCGCAGCCGGTTGTACTTGGGATTGTCCTTGAGGAAGCTCAGGCCTTACGGTTCCACGAGCTCTCCCTGGGCCAGCAGGACGCCTTCCGTGTCCTGCGCGGGATGCACGCACTGGCCACACGGGACAGATGCTAGCCCGCCGCAGCCTCGGCGAAGAGCGGCGATCCCATGGCCTGGAGGGAAGCGGCTGGCGGACTTTGTCGTCAGGGGTCACACTGCAGCTGCCGAGCGAAAAGCAGGACTTCGGGGAGCCGGTGCCTTGGAACCAGAAGACGGACCAGCGCGTTTCCCTGCACTAAGCCCTTCCCGTGGAACGTTTCCAGATTGGCAGACAGGTCACAAAGGTGGCGGGGCGGGGGGTGGGTGCTCCTGAACCCCGGTGCCCCCTGCCGACACCTCCAGCCATCACGGGGCTGGCGCGGGTCCGCGATCCAGCTTCCGCCCCGCTGGGATGTCACCGTGTATCCGTGCTCGGGCTCCTTCTGTTCCAGTCCCGGGCACCACGCTGCGCTCGCCTGTCCTCACAGCGCCCGGGGGCGGGGGGCCCCGTCGTGGGGCCACACGTCCCAGGTTGCATGTCTCCCTAAAGGAACCGCCACGTGTGGAGGTTTGGTGTCGCATCAGAGACAAAATCCGCGTGCATCTGAGAAGGCCGTGGCAATGCATACGCCTCCTCCCGGCAGCCGCAGGCTCGGACTCTCGGTGCGCGGGGACCACAGGCCACGGCGCCGATGCTCGGCCGGGGTCGGTCTCCGGTTTGCCACAGAGATTTGCGAAGTGTGGAGCAATGCCACTCTTCCTACCAAATGGCTTTCGTTTCGGAAATTGTAGTTGTTTTGTGTAAAAAAATAATTTACGCAGTTTATGATTATTGTTGTGACTTTTAACGTATTTAAAATGGTTTTTGTAGGGGCGCCTGGGTGGCTCAGTCGGTTAAGCGGCCGACTTCGGCCCAGGTCATGATCTCGCGGTCCGTGAGTTCGAGCCCCGCGTCGGGCTCTGTGCTGACCGCTCAGAGCCTGGAGCCTGTTTCAGATTCTGTGTCTCCCTCTCTCTGGCCCTCTCCCATTCATGCTTTGTCTCTCTCTGTCTCAAAAATAAATAAACGCTAAAAAAAAAATTTTTTTTTAAATGGTTTTTGTAACTCCTAAAATGTAACTATGAACGGTCAAGCCCGTGTCTTAGTTTTAACTTCTTTATGGTGAATCCGAGTAGCGACAACCCTACAACCCACAAGCTCTTTGGGGTCCCCAATAATGCTGAGGAACGTAAAGGGGTCCCAAGGCAAGGATGACGGAGAACAGACGTCACAGAGCCTGGGCTTGGGTGCAGCCAGGTCTGAGTTCAATCCCTGGCATGTCGCTTAGGTTTTCTGTGCCTCGGTTTCCCTGGGTGCTAGGCAGACACGGTAGGAGTGGGGTTCACACGGGGTGGGGATTGTAAACAGTGGGCGCTCCGTAAAAGGAGCTGGTGGCAAGTGCATCACAGAACGGTCACAAAGAGCCCTCCGACGAGGATGAGACCGGCTTAGGTTTCTAGGAAAATCGTAGGGCATTTACGGAGAATTTCCTTAAACCCCTCGCCCGCCACGTGGGCACAGTCCCCTGTTATTAACATCCTTCACTAGCTGCGAGTGAGGAAGAAGGGTGATACACATTCACCAAAGTCCACCGCTGATGGCCAGGGTCCCTCTCCGTACTGTCTCCTCCGACTGGCTTCTCTCAGTGACACACGTTTACATCTCCTCCGTGACTTTTCATGGCTCGGTAGCCCACTTCTTACCGACGTGGAGCCCTGTCCCGTCCCCCCGATGCCCCACACTTTATCCGTCTACCTACAGAAGGGCGTCTCCGTTGTTTCCAAGTTCTGGCAGTTGTGAGTAAAGCTGCCGGAAACATCCGTGTGCAGGGTTCCGTGCGGACATACGTTTTCCCTCTAACCTCCTTTCTCATTACCGACGGGCTACCCCAGAATGGTTTTTAAGGTGTTCCCTCTTTGTCCCTTTGTCGAAAGGGCTTCTTGGGTCATAAGCTGTTGTTGTAGATTCATCATGTTCTCTTCTCTGAAGTTTTAGGCTATTTGCACAAACCGGTGGGTCCATTTTACCAGATTTCGTTTCCCGCCCCCTCCCGTGCTACACCTCAGCCCTCTGTCAGCGCCGTGGGGCTTTTGTAGGGTGTCCCTAGGACATGCTCTCACATCTGACTGGCTACACCCCTTTCTGTCCTTCTGTTTGAGAACATCCCAGTTAGTTGACCCTGGTTTTAAAGACCCTCGTCGGGGCGCCTGGATGGTTCGGTCGGTTAAGCGTCCGACTTCAGCTCAGGTCGTGATCTCACGGTTTGTGGGTTTGAGCCTCGAGTCAGGCTCTGTGCTGACAGCCTAGAGCCTGGAGCCTGCTTCGGATTCTGTGTCTCCCCTCCACCCCTCCCCAGCTCACTCTCCCTCTCTCTCTCTCTCAAAGATAAATAAACATTAAAAAATAAAAATAAATAAAATAATAAAGACCCTTGTCTCCGGAATCTGACTGAGAGAGATTCCTCTTCCCCCAGTATCACCAGGGTGGGTCAGTGTCCCCAGCCCAGGGAGATTTAGGGTGCCCCACCAGGCTCTGACCCCGAGATTTGAGAAGGGGGTCGGGCATCTAACTAACGGGCGGCCAGGTGCTCTGGGGGCAGCCTGGTGAGGGCACAGGGGCCATCGTACCCCTCAACCCGTTAGTAGATCCAGAAGCCCTGCTCCCCGGCTCAGGGCCTTCTGGAAGCCGCAGGAACCCCTCTCCCCACAGGTGAGCCTGGAGGTCCCAGTGGCTCACCAGCCTTGCCTGGGCCTGGAGGGGACCCTGGCTCTCAGGCCCCCACAGGACTTGCCCTGAGCCGTGGGGTCTATGAGCCTCAAGGCCGAATCTCTTGTCGGAATGGCCTCGTTTGTGTTTGAACCTTTGAGTTGAGGGGTAACAGACATCTGGAGATGAGCCCGGCCTCACGCCCGTGTGGCACCAGCCCCTGACCCAGATTCAGAACCTCCGCCAGGGGCTGCGATGGCGCATCTAGTCGGTTGTCCCCACTCGGCCGCTTCAGAACCACCTGGTCCTCCACGTCGGAGCTCCTGCCACATGCTGAGCCTTGAGCGAGGTGCGTCCGACAGGCCCCGGCACCTCCGCCTGGCATGCTGTCCCTGCCACGGGGACCCCAGCCCATGTTTCCGCGGGGCTTTGAGAGGGGCTGCGGGGACAGTCAGCCTTTCGGGGACCTATGCTGGCTCTGCAGACTGCGAATCCCGCCACACTTGCCCGCACGAGGAGCCCCTGCGTAAACTCACCAGCTCTGGGGCGGGAGGCGGCTGAGCCCCCGCAGCAGCCCGTGGGCCGTGTGCCAAGAGCCCACCTTCGTCGGACACAGCGGGGTGCCCCCCCCCCGCCAGGCCCGAGGCCGGGGCCCCACTGCCGGCTTCCTTCAAAACCTGGGCAGCCCACCCAGCCGCACGGGGACCCCAGCCCAGCCCCTGCTCGTGGGCAGAACCAGCTGCTTCCTGTTTGTGTCCGCGATCCGGCTGTTTTCCTGCACGGCGGTCGCGGGTCGAAGTGCCCAGTGAGCGGGGCGCCCCCCGTCCTTGTGGGGCCCGCTGTTCCGACCAGAAACTAATCACTTTGTTTTCTCAGTTTGGGTTTTGCAGTTTAATAAAAAGAGAAAGAAGGAAAGAAAGAAGGAAGGAAAGAAAGAAGGAAGGAAAGAAAGAAGGAAAGAAAGAAAGAAGGAAAGAAAGAAAGAAAGAAAGAAAGAAAGAAAGAAAGAAGGAAAGAAAGAAAGAAGGAAAGAAAGAAAGAAAGAAAGAAAGAAGGAAAGAAAGAAAGAAAGAAGGAAAGAAGGAAAGAAGGAAAGAAAGAAAGAAAGAAAGAAAGAAGGAAAGAAAGAAAGAAGGAAAGAAAGAAGGAAGGAAAGAAAGAAGGAAGGAAAGAAAGAAGGAAAGAAAGAAAGAAAGAAAGAAGGAAAGAAAGAGAGAAAGAAAGAAAGAAGGAAAGAAAGAAAGAAAGAAGGAAAGAAGGAAAGAAAGAAAGAAAGAAAGAAGGAAAGAAAGAAAGAAGGAAAGAAAGAAAGAAGGAAAGAAAGAAAGAAGGAAAGAAAGAAAGAAGGAAAGAAAGAAAGAAGGAAAGAAAGAAGGAAAGAAGGAAAGAAGGAAAGAAGGAAAGAAAGAAAGAAGGAAAGAAAGAAAGAAGGAAAGAAAGAAAGAAAGAAAGAAAGAAAGAAGGAAAGAAAGAAAGAAGGAAAGAAAGAAAGAAAGAAAGAAAGAAGGAAAGAAAGAAGGAAGGAAAGAAAGAAGGAAGGAAAGAAAGAAGGAAAGAAAGAAGGGAAGAAAGAAAGAAGGAAAGAAGGAAAGAAGGAAAGAAGGAAAGAAAGAAAGAAAATGATCCCGCTCAGCTCCGGCCCCCCAGCCCTGAAGGCGTCGCTTTCGAATGCTCTGCAGTGCCAGCCAGGGGCTCCTGGGGGAGGGCAGTGGGGCCATGGTGGCCGGCTGTGCCCGGGGCCGGGCTGGCATCGCCCCTCGGGGAAGCTCGCTCAGGACAAGGCCAGGAGGAGCCGCCCCTCGGTCCTGCTGCATGGCCAGCAGGGCCCCAAGCCACAGGTCAGCACTGGGGAGCAGGGCCCCCATGGCAGGCCAACCGAGGGAGGCGTAGACCCCCACGGCCCTCAGCAGGGGCGGGAGCGACCTCGGGATGCCCCTCCCCCATCACCTCTCCCTTCCTCCCCGGGCGCTCCTTCCCTCCCTCTCCCAGGGGCTTGAGCCCAGGAAGGCTGGGGGATGGACCCCTGGTGTCCCCGCTCTTCCCCAGCATGCATCTCTCAGAGGCCTTGGCCTCTGGGCCTGGGGTCATGTGGTCCTCGCTGAGGGGCTTCTCGTGGCTGGGAAGCAGGGGAGGGGCTGCACAGATGCCTTTCTCCACCTTCCACTGATGTCGCGGCCTCCCACCCGAGGACCCCGGTCTCACCTGTCCTTGTGATTGGTGCATCTGTATCCTAGTGGGGCTGGGGGAAGAGCGGGCAGGTGGCAGTGAGTGTAGACTTCTCATCCAAGACAGGGGGCACCTAGCGCCCCCGGAGCCGGCCTAACTGTGCTCCCAGCACTTGGTGCACGGGCTCGCCCGGAGGTGGGGGGAAATGAGCCCCTCTCTGGCACAGAGGTGGAGTGGGAGGGGTGCTAGTGGAGGGGGGGTCAGGAGGAATCAGAAGACGGGTTTGGGATGCGGGGGGCTTAGGCAAGAGAGCGAGGAAAGAGGGGCCCGAGGAGTCCTGGAGCCCTGGCCGCAGGCCAGACAAGCTCCCTGGGTGCCAGGAGCGGGGGCGGCTGGCCTAGCTGCATGGCATACCGCTACCCTCACCAACACGCCCACACCCCTGGGTACCCCATGTGGCCTCGTTCTCTCTCATCGCCGGACAGCCAGCTGGGGACCCCATGCACATGCAGTGTAACTGGGCGGGGGCGGGGAGGGCAGAGCCAAGAGGCCAGAAGGCATGTGACGGGGACCCAGCCCTGTGCTGGCCATTTACTGAGCCAATGAGGAGGTGCAGTGCAGCCCAGGGATACTTGGGCTGAGCCCTGTCAGGAAAGAGCAGGTGGGGAGCCCTGAGGTGGGACTCAGAGGATAAGGGGGTCCTGTGAGCTCAGGGGTGGAGGCCCTGTGTCCATGAAGGTCTGGCTGTTTATCTTAGAAGCAGACTGTGGAATGCCGGTGGGGCAGGATCTGGAGTTTGGGGAATGCCACACAGGACGGGTCTCCATCATTTGAAGGGTTGGGTCTATCCATGTGGGTGAGAGTGGAACGCTCAGAAAGAGAGTGTTCTGAGTGGCCAACCATGGGCAGCTTCTGGAGGTTCAGAAGCCAGGGGTGGGTGTGCGGCTGGAGACAAGGGAGCTGAGATGATGGCAGTGGGAGGTCAGGGCCAAGAGGCTGGAGTAAGATGCACCCATGCACCCCTCCCTCCATCCATCCATCATCCATCCATCCATCACCATCTATCCATCACTCTATCCACCATCCATCCAACCATCCATCCATCCATCCATCCATCTCTTCTTCCATCCATCCATCCGTCATCCATCCAACCATCCAACCATCCATCCATCCATCCATCCATCTCTTCTTCCATCCATCCATCCATCATCCATCCATCCATCACTCTATCCACCATCCATCCAACCATCCATCCATCCATCCATCCATCTCTTCTTCCATCCATCCATCCGTCCATCATCCATCCATCCATCCATCCATCCACCCTTTCACGACTTCATCCATCTGTCTCTCTGTCTATCCATCATCCACCCCATCCACCCCATCCACCCATCCCTCCAACTCTAACCAGGTACCCCCACGGACTTCTGGGGTGAGAGCGTGCACGGCAGCAGCGTGGCGTCTCCGGCCAGTGCTGAGGAGCCAGT
This sequence comes from Lynx rufus, assembly GCF_022079265.1. Lineage (NCBI taxonomy): Eukaryota > Metazoa > Chordata > Mammalia > Carnivora > Felidae > Lynx > Lynx rufus. Next base: position 193,501 of record NW_025814876.1, read on the forward strand.
GTGGTGAGGAGGCAGCATGGGCGAGGAAGGGTGGCCTGGAGTACCGTCAGGGACGGCAGGGGGACTGGACCGGTGAGGTTCCAGGAAGGTCTGGAAGGATGTGGCTTTTTCTTTGAGGCAAGGGCGTGGTGGAGGGTCTGGCTTAGGGGCTGAAGGACCCTCTGGTTGCTGTGTGAACAGACTGAAGGTGTCCAGGGTGTAAGCTGGGAGAAGTGGGGTGCCGAGGAGGGAGGTGGCGGCTGGATCCTGAAGCGGGGCTGATGGTGGAGCCGAGAGCACTTGCCGAGGACCACAGGAGCCCAGGGCGGCTCCCAGGGCGGCGCCGAGCACCTGCCAGGATGGAGGGGGAGCGGCAGCGGGCACAGCCCGCCCAGCAGGGCGCAGGTGGGGCTCCGGGCGGGACTCGGCATGGCCGTGACGGACTGGGACGTCTGTGAAGGGGCTGTAGGCACACCTGCTGCTGAGAGGGCCCCCAGATAGGTGCCGGGTCCCGCCTGGGGAAGGGCCGGGGCCCCGCCTGCTGCCCCCCACCCCCACCGTGGACACCCCTTCCTCGGCCAGCCTGTTGGTGTAGGAGGGAACTCCCAGGGCCTCCCCCGCCCCGATGGCCCCGTGTCCCGGCTGCCTCAGCAGCGTGGCCCAGGGCGGAGGCAGGCCGGGAGAGGGGGCGGGACGAGGGGCTTCGAGGAGGCAGCCCTTGGCCGGGCCTGGGGCGGGTCAAGTTCCGAGGTGCGCTCCGGGCCGCGGCATAAAGCAGCGCACGGGTCGCCTGCATTACGGAGTGTGTGGGGAGACAGGAAGCGGCACCGCGCCTTTCACCTCGGGCGCAGAATAACTCAGCTGTTCGCTTTCATGGCAGTGTCTGGAGAGCAGCTGGTTCTGGAAACCCGAGGCTTCCCTGGGCACCGCGCTCTCGCGCTCTGAGGAAGAGGGCACCCCACAGAGCTGGGGGTGGGGGCTCGGGCCTGGGGCAGGCCTCGTCCCTGCACCCCGGGCCCTTTGGGAGAGGGGCTGAGGCTCGGGCTTGCAGGAAAGACCCCACCCAGGAGCCCGCCCTGCCCGCTGAGAGCAGTCAGGTTTCTATGGCACCCGGGAACCCGACACGCGGGGTTCTGGAAACTTGGTGGGCTAATCCGGGCCCTAATCCTAGCAACGGGCTGTGCCTGCAGCCGCACGATGGTCTGGGGGACGCCGGGCAGACGCCGAGACTCTCCCGTGCGGGGCCTCCCGCGACACTGCCCGGGCTCTCCGGGTCCCGGCATTGGGTGCGGTGGCCCAGGGAGTGAGGGCTGTCTCGGGCCCCTTTCTGGGCACCCTCTGGGCTGCCTGAGGTCCCCATGTCTGTCCTTGCTTTGGGGTTGTCAGGATCAGAGGAGATTAGCAGGTACAGGAGGCCGTGTCCCTGTGGGCAGCGTGGCTCCCTGCTGGGGGCGGGCAGAAACCCCTTGGCCACTGGGGCGGGCTCAGGGACCCTGGCCGGCTCACTCGGGGCCGGGGGCCTGGGCCTTCCCCGGTCACGGCAGCCCTGAGGAAGGACAGCTCTGGAGGCCCCACTGCACACGTGCGCGTGTGCTTGTGTGCACAAGCACAGGAGGGAAGGTACGGAGGGCGTGTCCCGCACGCGCCCACCAGGACACGTCCGCCCTCTCACTCGCACACTCCACCACGGTCAGGGGAGCATCGCTGTCTGTGCCTGAGTAGGGCCTGTGGCTCTGCTGTGTCCCCGGCAGGGTGCGTCCAAAGGATACCTCTGTTGTGACCCTCAGTCCCCTGGGCCCCCTCTGGGCCAGGTTGGCGGCAAAGGGGCTGCCGCCCTTGGGCTCCTCACTGCCACTCTCCGGGACCCCGCCAGGCCCGCTGGCCGCCCACACCCGGCCCCCCACCCCGCGGGAGGCTTCGCCTCGCCCAGCTTGGGATGGGGTCCTATGTCCCACACTCACTGGGGCAGGGTCCCCTCTCCCGAGCCGCAGAGCCCCGGCCCAGGCCCAGGAGATAGCCAGCAGGGTGATTCGACCCGAGGAGCCATGCACGGGACACTGACTCGGTTTCCCCTCCCCACCCTCCATGCTTCCCTGGCATCTGGGTAGGGCTGGTGGGAACTCACTCTACCCGACCGGCCGGCCTCCTGCCAACCGGTGGTCTGTGGGAGGAAACCAGTGCAGCCTGGCCGTGGTGGGGGCCGGGAGGGGGTGGCCACAGGGAAATTCCCAGAAGGCCTCCCCTGCCTCTCCTGTCCCCCCCTGCAGGAAGACCAGTCTCTGCAGGGAGCCTGGGAGGTGGCCGGGGCCAGGCTGGAGCCCCGGGCCAGAAGCATGGCATCTTTCCCCGGCCAGGGCTCTGCAAGCCACCCGGGGCCCCGGCCCCTCCTGCCCGCCCGCTGCCCCCACCCCGGCTCCCGGGCCCTGAGCTCTGAGGGCCCCCGCACCCTGTCAGGGGTGGAGGCGGCTTGGGTGGAGCAGGAGGGGGAGGACAAGGATCAGGCCAGGCCCATTGTTCAGAAAAGAAGGAACTGACTTCAGCCCCGGGGGCAGGGCCCCCCACCCCACCCGGCTTCCTGCTCCCTGGGCCGCCAGAGGGGACTTTGTCCACCTTATTTGGGGACTGAGAAGCCACCCTGCGTGTGTGGCTCTGGACTCACAGCGCAGAGCCACAGGCTCACAGGGAGGAGGGCGCCTTTGCAGCCACCCTCCGTGACTCAGGCGAAGAAAGGGCCATTCGGGGACCCACCCCTCCTCCTGCGTCCCCACACTCTCCTCCTTTACCCTCCTCCCCCTCCTGCGTCCACACCTGCCCTCATGTCTGCACCCATCCGCTCTCCCTCCAGCCGGGCCCTCCCCCACCCACCCCTCCCTCTCTCGGTACCCCCATCCGTCTGTCTGTCCGCTCACCCACCCGCCCATCTATTCATCCGTCCATCTGCCATCCACCCGTTGTGATCTTGTAACATCTTGGTTTGATAATGGGAAGTTCGCTACCAAAAGGAACTGCTTGAATAAATTCCTCAGCCAAGAAAAAAAAAATGCTCCTTCATTTCGGGGGCTTGTAGATTTTGAACCATCACGGCTGACACCAGGGCCAGGACGTGGGACTGTCCCATCGAGGCTTTCCATCTTCCACGATGCAGATGCCAGAAACACTCGTGGGACACCCGGGAGGCTGGGGTCTCGGTGGGGAGGGTCTCTCCTGGCTCCACGTGACCTTGGGAGAGCATGTCACTCCCTGGTCTCGACCTGCCCCTCTGTACAATGGGTCGTGGGGGTCGTTGTGAAGGTCAGTGGGGAGCGGGCATCTGTCGGATTCAGCATTTCCTGCTCCTTGTCGCCAGCTTCCGTGGCCGGTGCCCCCAGCCTCTACTTGGTGGCCCCAGGCATCAGAAGGACATCTGCCCTGCAGCCCAAGGCCTATTGCCGCCCCCGCCCCCAAAACCTAGACTCTGGAGCTCAGCAGAGCCCGCAGGGCGGCCGCTGTCCCAGGGCCATGACTTGGCCCGTGGGTGGGGGGGAGGCGGAGGGGAGCCAGGCAGGTGGGACCTGCTGTGCCACGGGACTCACTGTCCTGAGGGGGCTGGGAGATGAGCCTGGGGCCCCTCCCTCCGGGCTCTGGGCGGGCTTCCTGTCTGGCCGCCCCCCAGCAGACGGTGACATCAGCAGGCCACCTTGGCTCGGGGAGGGCTGTTCTCCAGTCAGGAAGACACGTTTGCAGGCGCTGGCTGGGGTGGGCTGCTTGGGTCCCTTGGCTCTGGGTCAGGACAGAGCTGCCATGAGCGCACGGGACCTGGAGCACAGCAGGTGCCCGATAAGTGTGTGGATGAGTCATTGCAGCCTGACCAAATTCAGCGGGTCCTGATTTACGGAGAAGCAGGATGCTTTAGAGGCTGGGATGGGCAAGAAGGGAATCTGGGGTCTGGGCCTCTCTGCCGAGGGCACACTGGTGACACCCCAGGGCACCGGGGCCCGGGGAGTGAGCACCCTGAGCGGGAGGCAGGCTGCCCCTCACCCGCCGTCAGGCCAGCATCGGGCAGGTGTTCCAGGCGTGGCCGGGGCCGCAGACTGTCCTGTGGCCCAGACCCTCCTGCCCCGGGGCCCCCCCTCCCCCTTCAATTTGCCCACCCCCCGCTCCGGCGCTGGCTGGGAGCAGGGGCAGAGGCGAGCGGGGCAGGCACCTGCCGGTGCTGGAGTCAAGCAGGCCATCTGGCGCCAGCCTCGGTTAAGGTCGCGTGTGGTTCCGGGCCCGGCGCTGCGTCCAGGTGCTGTGGTGAGGGGCGTGGCCGGCAGGTGGGCGGGCACAGGAGCGGGCCGGGGGTGCGCCCAGACGGCAGCCTGGTGCCAGGGGAGAGGCCACGCCCCACGAGGGAGCCCTGTGCCAGCGGGCAGGGCAGCGAGGGATGGTGTCATTGCGTCTGGCGGCGAAAGCAGCCGGTATGGGAGCCATTCCTGGAGGGCCAACTCCAGGCAGAGGCAGGGCCCCCCCCTGGCGGTGCCCCCAGGTGAGCAGGTGCAGAGCGGGGGCCGGGCAGTCGGGCAGAGGTTCGGCTCTGAGAAGGGTGGGCCAGGCCTAGCCGAACCGCTTCCCAGGCTCTGGGGACCTCATAAAGAGTGGGGCTCGTCTGACACAGACAGCAAACCGGGCACGGACAGCGAGGCTGGGGATACAGCAGATTGCGGCCCAGGGCTGTGGGCGGGGTGGGACAGGGGACAACGGGGAGCTGGGAGGGTGTCTGGGCTCACGGGGGTGGGGCGCTCTGGGTTCCGGTAAAGCTCGCGGGCTCGGGGGAGGGGAGTGGAGGGGAGGGGTCCCTGCCAACAGCGGGGTCTGGATGTCTGGCCGCCGCGTCCACACGCCCTGCGGGCCGTCCGCCTCCGTCGTCCCCCCGGGCGGGAGGCTCAGACGCCCCGCCATTGACACCAGTGGTCCTGGGCTGAGTTTACTTGGCCCTGCCCAAAAGATGCTCCGTCCAGAAAGGAGAAGAGGCAGAGGCAAGGGCCCAGGCAAACACAGCCCTGCGAGGAGAGGGCAGCTGGGGGCCCAGGGGAGGCACCCCTGTCTGGGAGATGGAGAGCTGCTTGGGGGGCCCCGCTGGCACATGGGGTCCTGCCCGATGTGAATGCTCACATGTCACAGGGGGGTGTGGGAGGGACAGGAGGCCTAAAGGAGGTGACTGTGAGGGTGAGCAGGACCCTCCCTAGCTTGGCTGTTTGGTAAGGCACCCACGGGGGCGGGGTGGGGGGTGGGGCGTCCCAGGCCCCGAGCCTTCTGCCCCAGGCTTTGGCACCGAGCTCTTCTAAGCACTCTCGTCTGATGGTTGATTAATTCCCAACGTGAGCGTCCGGCTGTGCAGGGGCCTCCCCGCGTCCCAGACGGGGAGCGGCCTTCCCAGGGACCCCCATCCCCCACCGTGGCCTGGCTGGGCCTACTTCCTGACCCTCCACCCCGAGGCTGTGTAGGAGGCAGGCTTCCCTGGGAGAAGGTGGCATTTAGGCTGAGCCGGGGAGGGGGCTGATGGTGGTGCCCCTGGAAGGACCAGAACGGGGGCTTCCGAGGGGGGAGGGTGGCGGTGGAGAACCCGGGGGCAGAGCAGCCGAGCCCCGAGTGAGATTCGGCTCTGGCTGAGCCGGGGGCCAGCCGAAGGTGTGCGGCAGGTGGGTCTTGGCGGCTTCCGGGAGGAGACCCGACTGGAAGGGCGGGGCGTGTCCACATGAGGGTCAGATCCGCTCCAGGAGGACGAGGGGCCGGCTGAGCTCTGGGGACCTGGGCGGGGGTGGAACTGGGCATGGGGCAGGGGGTGGGGGGGCAGGCAGCAGGCGGGGCAGGGGCAGGGCCCGTGCAGGGGGCGGTCACTCAACAGGAAGACATAAGAGGGGCTCTGTGCTCTCGCTGAGGACGAGCCCCTTTGGCCAACCACGGAGACCCGCGTGAATCCACGCGTGGCCTTGCCACGTATGTGTGACGTGGGCCGGGCTTGCCGGACAGGCGTATCCCACCGGCATCGCCCCCTTCCTTCGCTGGCGAATGACTCTCTAGGGACCCAGATGTTTCATGGGGCTGCCCAGGCTGGCCTGCCCCACATCTGGGGCCCTGGGCCCGTGGAGGCAGTGGACAGGGCCGTGGCCACTGTCCGGGGCTTTGGAACGTGTCTGGATCTTGTGGTTGCTTCCTGAGCTGCCTGAGCAGAGTGGGGGGGGGGCTCGGGCTGTCTGGAGGGCTTGGCCGAGCTGGCTGCGGGGCCAGAAGAGCAGGGAGCCACGGGGCCAAGGGGAGGGAAGGGGTGTCTGGCCGGGGCATGCGCGAAAGGTCCGGCGGGGGCCGCTGGGCTGTGGCCCGGAGCCAGCCTCGGGCAGCAGCCTCACACAGCAGCTCGGACCCCCGGCCACTTGCTCGTATGGCTCGGCCCCGTGGGGTCGCGGCTGGGTGCAGCCACGCGCAGGCACAGGCGAGGGCAGAGCCGTCTGCCCCGTGGGTGCCTCCCGCTCAGCCGGCCCGGCCTGGCCCAGCGCCCTGCTCTCCGATGGCCGAGTCGACCCTGAGGGCTAATTCCTCCTCGGCATCCAGCGCAAGCCACCGCCACTCTCCCGAAGCCAGGACAGGGCGGCATAGGAGCCCAGCAGGGCGGGGCTCGGCGGGCCAGTGGCTGGTGCAGGCACGGGGCTGGGCTGTCCTCCACGCTGAGGTGAACTGGAGCCCGAGAGGGGACCGACAGCCCACCGCTCGCCAGCTGAGGGGGGCCACTCCGGCCAGCGCTCGAACCGTAGCAGGATCCCGTACCTGGCTGGCAGGACGGAGAACTTGGGGACGGGGGGCCTCTCTTGGGAAAGCTAATGCCCCTGTGTACTCCAAGGAGGCGTGAGTACCCCCCAAGTGTCCCTGAGCTTTCGGGGCCCGGACCAGACACCTGCCCCTCTCCACCCAGCCTTGAGCCTTTGGCGTGTGGTTTCTTTCCGCCACGGCTGGCTGGGCGTGACCGCGGTGGGCAGGATCGATGCCAGCTGGCTGGCCTGCCCTGTGCACCCACGGCCAGCACGATCCTCTCTGTCGCTGTCCCGCTGTGAAGACAGCAGGGACCCCTCCCATCAGCTCAGCGCTGGTCCTTCCCCGCCGGCCCTGAGCACCTCTTGGGGCTATGACGGGCAAGGCCAGGGCCGTGCCGAACCCAGGCCTAGAGCCGTGCGCGTTCCCCAGTGGCGGTACCTGCGTCCACACTAAGACCCCAAGGACTCGATGCCCGCAGCGTGGGGAGGGCACCTCTCTGGCGTCCACAGCAGGTCTGTGCTGGCCGAGCGGATGGTGTGAGTGGTCTCTGCCCTGGGGCTCACAGTTTAGGGGAGAAGAGGGACCTGAGAGGGGCAGCGCCTGGCGGGGGGGACATGGGGAAGCCCCCGAGGCCCCTGTCAGCAGGGAGGGATCACGATGGGCACAGTTCTTCAGAAAGCTGGTGCTGCTGGACGTGGGGAGGCGTCTGGGGGAGCATGGGAGGTAGGCTCCTGAACGAGGGTGTGGGGCGGGGGGGAGAGCAGGGGCGTGGCCAGACGGGGGGGTGGGGGGATGGGGGTGGAGGCTGGGGGGGAGCAGGGGCGTGGCCAGACGGGGGGGGGGCTGGGGGGGAGCAGGGGCGTGGCCGGAACCGGCAGGCGGCTGGGCGTCTCCAGCTGCAGACCTTCGGGAGCGAATTCCCCTCTCCGCACCTTGGCGTCCCCACCTGCATGGCGGCATCCCCCCGTCTGTCCTTCTCAGGGCTGCCGCAAGCATGTGGAACACGGACCCCAAGGCCCCGGGAACGCTGTGCCCGAGGAGGCAGCCAGGGGCTGGGTGGGAAGGGCGTGCGTGAAGGCGGGAACCGCGTGCGTGCAGGCACGGGGGACAGGCAGGGGGCACGGAGGGGTCCGGTGCCAGGACGGCGGGAGAGAAGACGAGGGCCGAGGTCTTGCTCTGAGCGGTCCTGGCAGCCCCAGCAGGTGGTGTGAGGTTATCCCATTTTACAGATGAGCAGCTGACTGGGGCCCGGCCAGAGGCGGAGGCGGGCGCTCTGATGGCGGCCGCTGGGGGCAGAAGGGAGGCCGCGTTGCCCTTCCCTCGGCGCGTCTCCCCTTTATCCGCACTGCCCTTTGGCTCAGGCCCCGCTTCGGGGCCCTGCCTCGAACCTCTGCCCCGTAAGCACCCACGCCCCGGCTCCTGGGCCGGTTCAGGGCCCGCCTGGGCCGGGCCGGGGCGAGAGCGGGTACCCCGGACGCCGGCCGTGCGCCTCCAGCGGGGCTGGCCTGTCCCTGCAGCGGCCGCCCCATCCCCCAGGCTCCGCACGGCACATTCCTGAGCCTGCGGGTCAGCGGCCCCCCTTGGTGGGGCATTAATGAAGAAACAGTCTGGGGTTGTGTAACGGTGACAGCTCTGAGCAGGCGGGCGGCTCCGGTGGGGGCCGGGCCCTGGAGGGCGGGGTGGGCCGAGGCCCTGCCCGCGGCCCCCGCCCGACCCCCAGCTCCTGGTCTGTGACCATGGCTGGCCGAGCCCTCCCACCCGCCCTGGCTAGGCAGAGGCTGAGCCTGGGCTCAATTTGTCCCGAGTGAGTGTGTGTGTGTGTGTGTGTGTGTGTGTGTGTGTTTATTCTTCGTCACCAAAGCCCGTGCGTAGTGAATTAATTTCCTGATGTAGTAAACATTTCGGAAGGCCAAGATCCTCTCCTTCCTGTCTCAGTGCCAGCAAAACCCCAGGACCGGCCTGTCTTGGGCCGAGCCACGCTGCTCATCCCTCCCGAGGTGCGGCCTCAGGCCTGAGACCCTCTGTCGGCCCCCAAAGTCTCCCCCGTACCGCAACCCCCCACCTGGTGCTGCTTCCTTTGGGCTGAGTGGTACCATAGTCCAGGGGGCAGGAGGACTCCCCGGATGCCCCTCGGAGCACGGAGTTGTGGGGGCTGGTTGTCCGGCCTGCAGGGCAGTGACTGGGACGTTGTGGGGCAGGAAGGCCCGAGTCAGAGTACCAGCTTAAACCTGTGCGTCCTCCGCCAAAGGAACTGGACTTCTCTGGGGAGGCTCCTGGCTATTGAGGGCGGCGGGACCAGCTAACTGTGGCAGGATGGGGAAGCTCCTGGGGGCAGCTGGGGCCTTCTCAGTGATGCACGCTCTGACGCTGTAGCCTGAAAGGGGGTGCAGCCTGGGGGGGGTACAGACTCAGGGGGTGCAGCCTGGGGGTGCAGCCCATACGACTCTAAAGGCAGGCTGTGTGGCCGGTCCTTGGAGTCGTCCCCCGCCGCCATCCCCTCCCAACACTGTGAGTCCCAGCGGCTGGCTGGGACTCCGTCAGGGTGGGACTGCTGTGGCCGAGGGGTGCCCACCTTACCCCGGAGCGGCCCCGGAGCCTCGGCTGTCAGCAACTCTGGGGGACGAATGTCACGTGGCTGTACCTGCTGAGTTGCAGAGCCTGCCATGCCTGGCCCCCTGGATTCTGCAAAGGACCTTGGGAGGTGTGGGGGGAGGTGAAGGGGAAACTGAGGCACAGGGGCCGAAGGACTGCTGGCAGGGATGGTGGGGGTGGACTGGACCCAGCAGACCGACCCTCACCCCAAGCTGCTTCTACCTGGCAGCCAAGACTGACTGGGGTAGGGGTGACCCTGCAGCAGTGTGTGTTCGCATGTGTGTGCCGTGCGTGCATGGGCGTGCGTGTGTGCGCGTGTGCTCCCTTGTGTGCCGTGCGAGCGTGTGCGCACGTTTGCTTATCTGTGGGTGTGAGTGGGTGTGCGCGCAGGCCTGTTTATGTGTGTGCACGTGTGGGGGCACGGGTGCGAGTGCACACGTGCGCGTGTGTGCAGGCGTGCCTGTCTGTGTGCACATGTGCTCGCGGGTGCACGTGCTGGTTTGTGTGCACGCGTGTGTGTGCGTGGGCACCCCCAGCGCTGCCTGCAGTCCTATCTGTGTTCTTACACATGTTTGGCATTTTTTGCTGCTGAGTTGGGGGGCAGTGGTTTGGGGGGAGGCTGGGCAGTGGGGGAGGGGTTGTTTATGCCAGTCGTCCACCCAGGCTACACATACTTGTGGTTGTGTCTTTAGCTTGGTAAAAATTTGGGAAATTTCTAAATAAAACAAGACAAAGGGAAAACATGTTCGAAAGGCTTGCAAAATTGGGGCTGCCACTGCCCCCGGTAACTGGGCCCGTGGGGCTTGGGAGACGCCCCCGAGGGGCAGGCAGCGGCCCCCCTGGGGAGCACTTTCTAACAATCGAAAAGAGTCATGCTGTGAAGGGATGAGCTTCCCATCAGGAGGAGAACAGCAGCTGTCCTGAGACCCCAGCCTTCTCTGGCAGAAGTGCGAAAAGCAGGACTTGGGGGTGGGGCTGGAAGTCTCCGAGGATGGTCGCCAGGCGGGGGGTCCCGGGGTAACCCTAACCCTAACCCTAACCCCGGTCCCTCCGAGGCCGGTGAGGGCAGCTGGGCGTGGGGCCCCGCGGGGAGATCGGTTGTGGGTCAGGGCAGCTGAGAGGGGAGACTAGGGGACGAGAGAGGGGGGCCGTCGGTGGAGCGGGGTCCCCAGGGGCGGACGTGTGCTCAGCAAGGACGGCAGCCGAAGGAGGGTCTTTGCTGACTGGGGAGGTACAAGGAGGTGTTGGGTGTGGCCCAGGGACATGGGGCCCCTTGCTTCCCTCTGGTGGGTCCAAGGTCAGGAGAAGTGGCTGGGGCCGGGGGCTGAGGCTGTCTCCAGGGGGGCGGCAGGGACAGCCACTCAGAACCAAGAAAAGCAGCAGCTCGGGGCTCCAATGAGCAGCCGGGCCGGCTCAGCGCACAGTAGGGCCCCCACAGACGGCAGCCAGCTGGAAGCTTGGTGGGTGTGCGGCGGCCGGGGGGCCGGGGAGCCGAAGGCAGAGTTTGGGGGCTGCAGAGGGGACTGGGGGCAGCGGGAAGGCAGGTCGGTGAGGCCGGTCGCGGCCTGCAGTGTAACAGTCGTGGGGTTCAGACGAGGGACTCCTGTAGGACCCGAAATCTTGGGCTGGGGGAAAGGAGGTGCTCAGGGAGGTTGGGGGGCCTCCCGGGGGTGACGGCACCCACGCTGGAGAACACTGCCCAGTGACGTGCTCTGCGGACATCCCCACGGTCCCGGGACGGGCTGGCTGGGCAGGGCTGGGGACCATGTCCCTTTAGGGACGTCCATCCACGCCAGGGACCACAGGGAGCAGGTGGACCTCCTGGCCGTGTGGGCCACCTGTTTGCAGAGACGGCATCTACAACCGGGCTGGAATGTGTGCCTGATCCCTACCTCCTGCACCCGGGCCTTGCCCTTGGCCGACCCTTGCCCTGGGCCAGTCCTGCTGTTCCCTGAAGCGGCCGGGGGTCCCCCCAGAGTTTTGGCTTCCCATTTCACAAGCAATCACACCCCCTACTTTGTTTACCGGTGGAGTTTTTAGCTCATGGCCGGCTCCCGGCCTCCCTCCGGGAGCAACGAGCAGGTGCTTGGTGAGGACCTGGCCACCCTGAGACCCCTCTGGGCAGGGCCGCCCCCACCCCGCACCCCGCTCTGGTCCAGCTGGCAGCTCAGAGGCTGGGATCCGAGGCCGCCCCCGGGCCGCCTGTCCGGGAGCCGTGTGGGCCGGGAGCCACGAGAACCCCACGGGCCTGCGGCCAGCCGCGTCGGGCCGTCCCCACTGTTCAGGACATCCAGGGCCCAGCCAAGTTTGACGGCTCCGCCCCATCCTGAGCACACACCCTGCCCGTTCCTGTCTCTGCCCTTCGCAGGGGCAGTGCCCCCTCCCCGCCGCGCGCCCACCCTCCGGCCCGCTCCCCCCTCTTCTCCAGCTGCGGGCCAGCCCACGGGCTCTGTCACTCCAGGAAGGCGATTCCCATGCTGTGGTCCCCCAGGAGCTCCTGAGACGAGGCGCCGTGTCCCGCCCCATGGGGGGGGGACCCCAGTGGGTGCTTGCCGATTGCTGGTTCGAGGCCAGGCAGGTTCTGCCCTCTCTGTGGCTCCCCAGCACCGTGGGCTGTAGTCCAAGCCCCTGGCCTCCTGCTCTGGGCACTCACAGCTGCTCCCCTCCGCCGTCCACACACCCCACACTCCCGTCACCTGGGCCCCTGCCTGGCCCGGACCTTCTGTGGAACGCCCAGCTCCTTTCCTTCCTGGTGCTCCCACATGCTTTCCATCCCTAGTTCAAGTGTCCGCCCCCCGCCCGCCCTCCGGGACCGGGGACCGGGTTTTCCTTCCTCCGTGGCAACAGCCTGTCCTCAGCACCCCCCACCCCGGGCCGGGTTCAGCAGCCACCGTGGGATGCTTCTCTCACTGTGGGAGGGACTGTCGTCTGCAGAGGATAAGGGACCCAGGAAGGGACCTGGAACGAGGCTCACTGTGGAGGGGCCAGGAGGGACCATAGTCAAACACCCCTCCCTCTCGTCTTGGGAGGGCGCCAGCCTGGAAGCGGAGGAAGTATCTGGAGCGGGCACTTGGCCGGACGGGGCCGCTCCAGGCACCTCCTGTCCAGCCTCCCGGGGCGGCCTCCTCCCGGGGCCCAGGCACCTGCCCACCTGCCCCGGGGAGGCCCCAGTGCACCTTTCCCAACCGGCCCTGGGAGGAGCTGCTCAGGACCCACACCGAGCAGCCACCCCTCCCTCCAGACCCACCAGAAGGTTCCCTGGCTCATGCATCGGTAGATGTGGACCCTGTGCTTGCCTGGTGCTACGCGTCTACACAGAGGATGTCCACAGGCAGGACAGACTCAGCCCAGACCCCTAGGAGCTCCGTGCAGTGGGGGAGGGCCCATGGGAGCTGAGGGGGGGTGGTGCACGGCTCAGGCGAGGAACACGTGAGGGGCCGGGGGAGCTGAAGGAGAGGCCCCCGGGGCTGGGCCACATTGTCTCCTTCCAGCAGCCTGGCCACTGCCCTCCCACCTCCTCTCCAGGAGCTCCCCAGGCAGGAACAGAGCCCCAAGGGACTGAGCATCTTTGGGACAGGGCCCCTGGACTGGCCGGGACCTTGAGGCCCCTCAGCAAGCTAGGAGGGGGCAGCTGGGTGGGCACTGGGCGTGGCTGCTTCCTGTTTGTCACTTCACAGCCCCCATACTTTTCTCCCTAAGTCAATTGTTTCGGGCTCGGCTGGTGGCCTCAGGGCCTTCACACTGACTTGACGAGCCAAGTAAGGCCCCATTTCCAGGTCACCCCTAGCAGCGCCATCTGGGGGAACTGGGGCAGAAGCGTGGCGCGGCCGGGACAGCAGGCCAGCTGGTCAGCCGGCGGAGGGGCTTGGGACAGGCAGCTGCCGGCTTCCAGGGCCCTATCGCCCCTGTCCTGGCAGGCAGGAGGCCTGAGGCCCAGCGCACATGCCCTGACTCAGTCACCGAGGCAGCAGCACCCTTGGGACCCTGCGGTCACTCCTGCTTGGATTCGAGTCCCAGATGTAGGGGACCTGAGCTGTCAGCTGGGAAAATGCGGGTCATAATAGCGCCTGGCTCCAGAAATGCCAGAGACTCCGGCAAAGGCAGGCAGGACGCAGCCCGGCAGCTGGCCAGAGCGAGAGCCGGGAGCGTTCTTTCCACCACTCTGGCCACCGTCGCGCCCTTCCTCGTGATGGTCACGGCTGTCCTGGCCCCCACGCCCAGCCTGGGCTCCCGGTCCCTGCCATCAGCTTAGACGCTGGTCTCTCCACCGCGCTGGCCGGCTGAAGCTGCCCTCTGTCCCCTCGACTGACTGTCCTATAGCCGTCCGTGCCTTGGGCTCCTGGCCCGGGCTGTGGTCTGGGCTGTGGCCGGCCGATGTCCGGGTGGGCGTGTGGGCTGACTGTCCTGGGGGTGCCGGTGGTTTGGCGCCCAGTCTGGGAGGCGGCCGTCCCGCAAGGGCAGGAGGCAGGGGAGCCCAGCGCGTGGTCCCGCAGTCCACTGGCCCCAGCGCGTGCAGCCCTCCCGGTCCTGAGGCTGAGATTCCTGACTCGTACCAGTGGTGCTGGCCAGGCAGGCGAGGCTGCTCTGGGGGCTGTGGCCCAACGCCCTAAACCTCTTTCCAGGCTTTTGCCAGCTGCGGGGGCTCTGGGGAGAGGGGCTCCCGGGAAGGTAGCCAAGTGGAGACTTGGATGACGCAAGCTCGGGGGTGGCGGGGCCAGGGAACTGGGGGGACGTGGTGGCGGATGATCATTGGGACCGGGGCACGTTGGCACCACTTTGTGCTGTGATGCATCCGGCAACTCAGGTGCATCGTCCGGGTCCCTCACCCAGGGGGCCTCTGCCGCCCCCGCTCACTGCTGGCGGCAGGGGGTGGGGGTGGGGGGTGCGCACGATGGCTGGAGTCTGCAACCGTGCCCCCGTCCCCTGCAGGCCCATCCGGGAGCGTAGGGGATTTCCTCCTCTTGCTACCCCCGGGACAGCGCTTGGGCACAGAGCAGACGCAGGAAAACACCGTGGGAGGGACGACCGTGCCCGTCGTCTCTGTCACTAGCTTTGGCCACTCTGAAAACGGCGCTTAGGAAAGCCATCTGGCTGAACCCTATCCCACTGCAGCCCACGCTGCCGGGGGCCTGCCTCGGCCGCCCAGCGTCCAGAAAGGACGGCACAGGACCAGTAGTGGGTGGGGGTCTGAGAGCCGGGAGCTGGTGGGCGAGGGGCTCAGGCTGCAGCCGCTACAAGGTGCACGGATGGCCCTCGGCCACCTCTGCCGGCACGCACCCTCGCTGCCCGAGAGAGGCGCCCAGGACGGGATCACAGGACACAGAAGGGGGTGAGCTCCAGATGCCGCGTGCTGTTAACAGAAGGAGATCCCCACACATAGGTGCTGATATCAGGTACCGAGGGGCAGACAGGGGGCTCTCACGCTAGACGTGGGTGGGCGTGCCCAGGACTTCTCCAGGTTTCAAAGTAAAGTTTCCGTTATTCTTTAAAAAAAAAAAAAGTCCTTTTAATTTGCTTCAAAATAGCGCAGGGCGGGGGTGGGGAGGCCTGTGAGGACACGCGTGCGATCGAGCGTCCAGTGTCCGGGGGGCTCACCGTTCTTGTCTCTGTTGGTTCATGTTTAACATTTTCCACCAAAAATTTTGGGGTAAAAGCCCAATATTCAAATATCTCTCTACAGACTGAAAAATGTACGTTTGCTTATCAACAAGCCTGGGAGAGTGGGGGGTGCACAGGGCACCTGCCGGGCGACAGGGACAAGGGGACATGGTCCCTGGGCATGGGGGCCGCCTCGAACCCTGCTCTGTGCGCTGCGGAGGCCCCGCTGTGGAGGACGCTGGGGCGGGCGGGCCCTGGTTCCCGACGGCCCCAGCCAGACAGCATTTCCCCAGCGGGCCGGGAAACTGATTAGATCTTGCCTGGCCTAAAATTAGTCCTAATTCAATTTCTCCCCCAAATAACCGAGCCGTTTGTCCCCGGAGAGCGGGACTCCGGTGCCACATCCGGACGGCCGCTCGGCCCTCGGGGCACGTAGGCTCTCAGAACAGACCCACACACGCTTTTCTGAATTAAATGCCCTCTGTGTTGTCAGCAACAGACCAGCCACGGCCGTGAGGAGAGGAGCGGTCCAGCCCGCGGCCACGCCAGAGGACCCCCCTTCCCGAGGGGCAGGGACCGAGCCGGGAGCCGGTGGACTTCCTCGCCCTGCCCTCCCGGCTCTCCCTCACTTCCCGGCCACCCTGCAGCTCGGGGCCTTGAGTCCCAAGGCAGTCCCCGTTGTTGGGGTCAGGGTTGGGGGCACGTGGGGGCTGCCTGATGCACGGGCCGATGGCGCAGACCTCGTTCCCAAGCAAGATGGGGGCCTGGGGCACTGCCTCCCCGCTGCTGAGGCCGCCAGCGTGGAAAGATCTTTTCCTTGCTCGGCTGGGGCGACACCCGAGGTGCCATCAGAGGGAGGGTCCCCAGCCACGGGCCTTCTGGCTGCAGCAGAAAAGGGGCTCCTTGTTCGGGCAGTGGGGGAGCCTGGACTGGGCCTCAGGAGGGAGACTGACTGCTCCTGGCGGTGGGAGGGTCCCTTCAGGGGGAGCTGTGTGATGGGGGTCCCCACTCCTTCTCCTCGCCGTCCTCCAGAGGAGGGGGCCCTGTGGCCCACGTGATGCCACCACCTCGACTGACCTATGTCAGAGGCTCCAGGACAGACAGTCCCTACGGACAGCGGGTTCCTGCTCCCTGGGATTCCGGTACCTTCCACCGGGCCCTGAAGCCGGGGAGACCCCAAGTTCTCCCTTGCAGACCGTGGAGCCTCCTGGGCAAGGGAATGCACATAGCACAGGAAAGCCCCAGCAGATGCCACAAAGCCGGTGATAGGCTGGGGTGTCCCCAACCCCCCCCCACCGTGTTCTGCTGTTCCTTGTGGGCACTGCCCTTGGCCGCGGGCAGGACCAGGCAGACAGCACCCCGGGGGCCACTTGCCCAAGGCCACCTCCCAGAGCCTGTGCAGCCTCGTCCCACTCGTCCCAAACCTCCCCTGCCCTGAAACGCTGACTGGGCCCATAGACAGGGGTCTGGTCTGGAGGCAGAGGGGCCGCAGCGGGGTTGGGGCACTCCAGGGAAGGCCCCTGCCCACCTCCCTCCTGTCCCATGGATCAGGCCCTTCTCTCACCTCTGCCCTCCTGCCTCTAGCTCCTGGACCCTGGGGATGGAGGTCAAAGCCCAGGTGTGGTGGCCTGATGGCAGGGGGCCCCGGAGGCCATACAGCGCCCCCGGCCTAGAACCCAGGGGTGCCCGCAGCCTGGGGGACCGGGGCCACGGAGAGGGTGGTGGTGGGGAAGGGTACAAGGGGGATGCAGACAGCCGTGGGGGAAGAGAAGGGAGATGACCTTTTGGGTCCAAGGTCGTCACGGGCTGTCCCAGGAGCCCAGGACCCTGGTCCCAGCCCCCACCTCCCCCGCCCACCCGCCCTTGGTGGAAGGAGGTGCCCGCAAGGCTCTGAGCTCTCGGGTCCCGTGCCTCATGGCTGCAGAGGACCACGGAGCCCAGCGATTCCGGTAGTAGGTCAGCAACTCCATCTGGGAACCGTCGGCACTCAAGGAAGCTCTTCCGGGGTCAGGATGTGGCCGGATTTCAGGGTCAGCTGCTGTCTGACGACAGCCAGGCAGCTCCCAGGCAACCAGGACCGAGGATATTCCTTCCCCAGCACCCCGGATGGTGTTTGTCTCGCTTCCCAGCACGGCCGAGGGTGTCCCCATGGCACTCTTGGCTGGCCTTTGCTTGATTGCTCCCAGCCATGGGCAGCTTACTACTTTTGCTCTCAGTGCATATTCCTGCATGGAGTAGCCATCTCTCTTGGCCCATCTTTCCCCCCGTGGAGCTGAAATCTTCGCTCACCCAGCCTGCCCGGGCCCCTCCCGTCACGGGTCCCTCATCCGGACAGCTCCACTGCCTCACCTTTCTCTGGGCCACCCCCTAGTGGCTGGGTGGGCCTGGCCCCTCAGGCCCTGTCGCTGCACCAGGCTCCAGGTGTAGACCAGGCCAGTGGAGTGCTGGACCTCCCTGTGCTTTGGAGAGTGGCCAGAGTCCCCGAGGGAGGGTCCCGGTGGTGACCCCTCGCAGAGCCTTTGTCTCCCTCCTCACCTCTGTCCCGCTTTTCCCCTGGCCTGGAAGTGGTGGTTGGGGACTGGGAGGCCTGATGGAAGGGCCTGGCCCCTCTCCCCGCCCCCCACGTCACCCCTTCCCAGGGCCTGGCCTGGGGCAGCAAGGACAGGTGGCTGTCCTGTGCGTTGGCCAAGGACATGGAGGGCCCCAAGCCACAGAGAGAGGCCCCACGGTGGACCGGTGGCCTGGCCGTGGCCACCTGGGACTCAGCACCCGCCGCACCCCGAAGATGGCACTGGGCTGACAGCAGGCGCCGGGCCCGGGGCTCCGGGACCACGTTCTCCATCTGGACCCGAGCACCAGCCAACCCCTGCGGACAGAAACGGGCCGATGTGAACGCGGGTGTGCGGGTACGAGAGGCCTCCGGCCACCTTGCGTCCCTCCGTGGGGGCTGGCCGCCGGCCACAGTCAATGTGGTGCCTCCCAGAGAAACCACGCCAACCCACAAAGTCACGGGGAGCACAGAGATGCACGCCCACGTGTCTCAGATCGAGGTCAGCGCAATATTTGCTCTGCGTCCAAACCCCCGAGACCCCGCTGGCCGCATCCTCCTGCTGACGCATGCGGAGCAGGATGGGGTGGTCCCCAGAGCACCCCTCCTCCCCCTTTGTGCACACAAGCTCGCACGAAGAGCCCGCCCCTGGACCCTCTGTGTGCACCTGGCACAGACAGGACCCTGGACCCAGAAGCCCTCGAACGTGAAAAGGAAGCCGGCCCCTCTGGGGCCCAGGGGGACCCCCGAGACCTGTGGCCATCTGGGCACAAAGAGGAAGCGATGGCTCCACTCTGGAAGGTCCCAGCCCCTGCCTCAGTGCCTGCCGTCCCCAGGAGAGCCACCCCAAGAGGAGGCGGGTCTGGCCGCAAGCAGCCCCCTGACTCACGGGGATCTGGGCAGAGGGAGTTTCGGCGCAATGGGCTGTGTTGCTTTCCTCCTGCTCCGAGCCACACGGGTCCAGCCCCTGCTGGGTCTGACCTCAGAGGGCCTCACCGGGCCCGAAGCAAAGGAAGGTTCTGGATCTTTGTGGGGGTCAGAGAGCCCTGGGGGAGGCTGGCCGACTCCAGCTGCTCAGACATGGGAGACCGCTGCAGCAGCCCCGGGACCACCCTCTCACTGCGCTCTGCGAGCCTCTGCTCCCCGGCAGGGCCAGAAGGGACAGAGAAGACCCCCGATCCGCTGAGCCCAACTGCCGCTTGGGGGAAGGAGTGTCCGGTGGGTCGGCACGTGTCTCAACGCCGAGTCCTCAAGTGCTCCAGGCAGGGCCCCGTGCCCCGTCAGGAAGAGAGAGCCCAGGGGCCCAGGGGAACGTGCTGTGCTCGCCAGACCCTGTCCCTTCTCCGGGGCCCGTCCTCACAGACAGACGTGCCCTCCCGGCGGCGGCCTTGACAGCCCTGGGCTCTGCCTGACGAGCAAGCAGTCCGGGGCCGTCCCCGGCATGTGTCAGAAGGGGCTGCTGAGCCCAGGTGGGTGTGTTCAGACCCAGCTCGGTCACCCCGGGCCGTTGGGCGAGGGCGAGGCCCCCCCCAGAGCGTGTCTGTGAGGCCGATGGGCCGGGAGGGCTCGGCCTGAGCAGGGGTGCTGAGTCAAGCACCCAGGTGGGGAAACTGGCAACAGCAGGGTGGTCGGGCCCGCGGTGACACGCCAGAGTCCCGGCACCGCAGCAAGGAGTTGGTGCTCAGGACAGACTCGGCACTGGTGTGGGAGACCACGCCCCACACCTTTCACTCTGGTCACTGGCAGAAACAGGGAGGGCTGGCCAACCAGGTAGCACACAGACTCGCTCGTCTCCTCGCTCATCCCTCCCTCCCTCCCTCCTTCCCTCCCTCCCTCCGTCCATCCCTCCCTCTCTCCCTCCCTCCCTCCATCCCTCCCTCCCTCCCTCCCTCCATCCCTCCATCCATCCCTCCCTCTCTCCCTCCCTCCCTCCCTCCTTCCCTCCCTCCATCCCTCCATCCACCCCTCCCTCTCCCTCCATCCCTCCCTCCCTCCCTCCATCCCTCCATCCATCCATCCCTCCATCCCTCCATCCATCCCTCCCTCGCTCCCTCCATCCCTCCCTCCCTCCATCCATCCCTCCATCCATCCCTCCCTCGCTCCCTCCATCCCTCCCTCCCTCCATCCATCCCTCCATCCATCCATCCCTCTCTCCCTCCCTCCCTCCATCCCTCCATCCATCCCTCCCTCTCTCCCTCCCTCCCTCCCTCCATCCCTCCCTCCCTCCCTCCATTCATCCCTCCCTCCATCCCTCCCTCTCTCCCTCCCTCCCTCCATCCCTCCCTCTCTCCTTCCCTCCCTCCCTCCATCCCTCCCTCCCTCCCTCCCTCCATCCCTCCCTCTCTCCCTCCCTCCATCCCTCCATCCATCCCTCCATCCCTCCATCCATCCCTCCCTCGCTCCCTCCATCCATCCACCATTCATTCATTCATTCAGTCATCCATCCATTCACTCATTCATTCATTCATTCATTCACCCATTCACTCACTCATCCACTCATTCTCATCCATTCACTCATTCACTTACTCATTCACGCCTTCACCCACCATTTACCTAGTCTATGCAGGTGCCAGGCACTGTTCTAGATACTGAGTTACAGCTGTGATCAAAACAAATCCCTCCATGGGGCGCCTGGGTGGCGCAGTCGGTTAAGCGTCCGACTTCAGCCAGGTCACGATCTTGCGGTCCGTGAGTTCGAGCCCCGCGTCAGGCTCTGGGCTGATGGCTCGGAGCCTGGAGCCTGTTTCCAATTCTGTGTCTCCCTCTCTCTCTGCCCCTCCCCCGTTCATGCTCTGTCTCTCTCTGTCCCCAAAATAAATAAACGTTGAAAAAAAAATTAAAAAAAAAAAAACAACAACAACAACAAATCCCTCCTGCAAGGAGCTAGTGTTCCAGGAACACGACGCTGGGACGCCCACCCACCCACCCGCAGGGCACTTGGGTTGCGCTTTGGGGCTGGGCTTCCCCCCACCCAGTGAGGGCAGCTCTCCCCCCGGCTTCACCCAAGGAGCAGAGAGCGATGGTCCGCACAGGGGAGACTCCAGAGGGGTGGGCAGACACTGGCATTTTGTGCTGCTCAGGGCCTCGCTGGCCCGCCCTGGGCCCCTGGCCTCTAGGGCCTCTGTTGCAGATGAAGCACTGAGCTGCCTCCAGTGACCCTCTGCCTCCCCGCCCTCGGCCCCGACCATGTGGCCCAGCCCCACCTGGAGAAGGGGTGGCAAAGCCAGGCATCCAGCCCCTGCCCAGCAGCTCTGCTCTGCTCTGTCTGGGGCCAGGGGAGGACAGGGTGACCTCTGGGGGCCCCAGCCTCAGGCTCCAGCACCACCACCCCCCCCCCCCAGGGCAGGCATGCACAGGAAGAAGGAGACAGACTCAGGATGAATGGAGCGGATCAAAGGGACAGATAAGGCCACGACGGGCAGGATCTGGAAACGTTTAGTACCTGGAGGAGGAGAGCTCCATCATCTGGGCCGGCCCTCTGCTGACCGCCTCAGCCCGCGGGGACCACGACACATGAGGCCGTGCTGGGGTCTGTGCAGCTGTCCTCAGGGTGTGGGGTTCGGGGCCAGACATCTAGCTCGGGGCCAAATGCAACTCTCCAAGACCCGAGGAAACCCCTTCCCCCTCAGCCTCAGTTTCCGAAACTGTGCCACCACGTGGCCCGCTGCTGGGGCTCCAGCAGGAACCTGAAAGAGCCAGTAACAGGGGTGTGCGAACGTGTCTGTGTGGGGGGGGGTGGGGCTGTGCATGTGTTGGGAGCGTGGGGCACAGGGTTACCAACATCCCTGGCTCAGTCCCCCGGGCACCTGCGGGCGCTGCGGTGGTCTCCGTCCCCTGTGCCCACTTCTCCTGCAGGTGTCCATTCAGGCCGAGCCCCGCCCCCACATTACAGACTCAGCTGCGCTCTCGCTCGGCGTGCAAGCCACTGCCACTGCCAGGTTCCCTCCCCAGGCCCCTCCAGGGGTCTCCCGCACCGCACCGAGGGAAAGTGGGGCCGCTCCTCATGCCTCTCTCTCCCCAGCGCCCCGTGTCAAATCCCCCTCCCTGTCTACACCTGTCACTCTGTCCAGCTGCCTCCCCCTTTTCCTTTCTTTCTGGAACATACTCCTAAACACCCTCTCGTGGTCTCCGTGGGCCTGGTGGCCCAAGCCCGTGGTATGCCCCAGTCTGTCTCTCACGGTCTATCTCCCCCAGCCCTCAAACGTTGTGTCTCCTTCTGCATCTGGACCTGGGTCCTCCTCCCATCCTCTCTGGGTGGGCATTATGAACCCTCAGACCGCTGGGCCTCTCTGATGGTCTCGCCAGGCCAACCCCCGGCCTTGAACACAGCCCAGGGCACCACCGAAGCACGCCCCTTGGGACAGCCCACAAGCACCTCAAATTCCAGCCGTCAGAGTAAGACGGGAGGATGGTGCCTGGGAGGGTGGCAGAGCGGCGAGGGGGAAGCTGGGTCTCTGAGTCACCACGTGAAGGGCCCCTGTGCACACCCACCCTGAGCTGTTCGGTGAGCTGGGCATGAAGTGTGGTGCTGTGCAGTCGGGCAGCGGGCTATCCCAGCCGGTTGCTGCCCCCCAGAACCGGCGCCTGGCAGCCCAGCGGGGTGTTGGCACGGATGCCGAGGGCCCCAGTGGGCCCGGGCGTGCTGAGCCACAGATACTCCGTCTGGTGCTGGAAGTTTGGCAGCCCCTTGGGTCTGGGAGGCCTCACATTGTCATCAGTACACAGTATTGATATTTGTTCTTCCTTACGTGACTTTTCCCTGTGTTTTTTAAATAGAGATTTTTCTTCCCCAGATTATACAAAGAACACACTACCTTCGGGGAATGAAGCCTGGACGGAGGAGAAGGAAGTCACAGGAAGAGCGAATGTCCCTTCGCATCATGTAACCTTGACAGGCCCTACACCTCCTTCCAGTCTCTTCTTTGTTGGTGGGGATGCCCTGTACAGAGCCACGATCCCAACGTCTGAAACGTCGAGAGGCAGAACCTGGCACGATGGCATGAATGTTACAGAATTCCTCGGTCTTAACTAAGTTACTCTGTGAAAAGATATGGAAGGACATGAATGCCATTAATAAACTATTGAGCCCTGAGTGTGAGAACCCGTCTCTTGCAGCTCATAAATAAGCCTCTATCCCAGACAGTGATTGAGCAGACCGAGAGGAAGAAAAGCCCCACTATGAGAGTCAGAGTGTCTGAAATTTGGCTGTTAGGCCAGAGTTGTGGCCCTGGTTGAGGGGATGGCTGGATGTCAACTTCCAGACAACTCTGATCTTTCAAAGCCTGCAGACATGCCCCGCCCCCCTCCACCCCCCTCCACGAGGAGCCATGGCTTCCAGGCCAAAAACAAACATGAGTCAGCATAAGGGAACCAGGAACATGGAGAGCCTTACAAAGGAGGAGGGAGACAGAGAGACACAGGTTCAGGTATCAGAAATGGGAGAGGTGACATCACTACAGAGTCTACAGATATTGAAAAGATAGTAAAGGAATATTATAAACGATTGCAAGCCAGTCGCTCCCACAACATAGATGAAATGGATAAATATTTAGGACAAACAAGCAGAAACTGAAACAGGAAATAACATTTACAATAGCATCAAGAATATGAAAAAATTAGGGATAAACCCAACAAGAGATACAAAAGACCTATTCACTGAAAATTCCAATATATTTCCAAGAGGAATGAGGGACTTAAATCAGGGGAGAGACCGACTTTTCTCACGGGTCAGAAGACCCGGCAATGTTGAGATGCCAGTTCTTCTCAAGTTGGCCCACAGGCTCAAGGTGGCCCCAACCCTGCGGCCCTGGGCTCCACCACAGAAACAGACAAGTTGATTCCAAGGTCCCTGAGGAAATGCAGCATCGTAAAAAAAGATTCTAACAACTCTGAAAAAGAAGAAACAAACTGAAGGACCCCCCCCCCCCCATAGTGAGGGTTTTTACAGTGTGCTATCAGCATGAGGGCGGACAAAGAGGTCAATGGAACAGAATGGTAGATCCAGGAATAAATCCGCACATACACGTACCTTTTGTTTACTCTTTATTTTTTTATTTTTGGAAGGCGCAGGCCTGTTAATTTTTTTTAAGTGAGGCATAATTGACATAAAATTTTCTTATGTGCCATTTAGGTTTTTTAAATTTTTAAATCTTTTTATTTATTTTTGAGAGATAGAGACAGGGAGGGGGGGACAAAGATAGAGGGAGACACAGAATCCGAAGCAGGCTCCAGGCTCCGAGCTGTCAGCACAGAGCCCGATGCGGGGCTTGAACCCACGAACCGTGAGATCGTGACCTGAGCCGAAGTCAGATGCTTAACCGACAGAACCACCCAGGCGCCCCTCATTTAGTTCTGACCTGAGTACAAAGGCAATGCAATGAAAAAAGGGTAGACTTTTCAACAACAAATGTTCCTGGGACAACTGCATACTGTATACAAAAAAATAAATACCAAACCCTACCTCACCACCGTACACAAAACCTAACTTAAAAAAAAAACACAAAAAAACAAAACAAGCAAACAAACAAACCACCCAAAGGAAACCTAACTCAAAATGGATCAAAGATCTAAATGTAAAACCTAAAAGTAAAGTTTCCAGAAGGAAATATAAGAGAACGTCTTGTGACCTTGTGTTTAGGCAGATTTCTTAGATATGATAACAAAATTTATGATCCATAAAGACGTTAATGGCTACGTTTGCTTTTTATCAAAATTAAAAACTTTTGCTTTATACAAGATACTGTTCAGAGACTGAACAGACAGCCACATGGCAAAAGAATGAAACTGAACCTCTGTCTCACATCGCACACAAAAATCAACTCAAAATGGGTTAAAGATGCGAATGTGGAATCTGAAACCATAAACTTTCTAGAACAAAACATAGGGGGTAAGTTCCCTGACATTGGTCTTGGCGATGATTTTTTTGGATTTTACACCAAATGCAGAGGCAGCAAAACCAAGCGGGACCACATCAAACCAGAAAGCTTCTGCAATCCAAGGAAACCACTGACAGATGAAAAGGCAACCTACTGAATTGGGAGAAAAGACTTGCAAATCATATATATGATCAGGGGTTAATACCCAAAACGTGTAAAGAACTCATAAAACACACTGGCAAGAAAATGAACAATGTCATTGAAAACTGGGCAGAGGATCTGAAAAAGACATTTTCCCAAAAAGCGTACACAATGGCCAACAGACACATGAAAAGATGCTCACCATCACTCATCATCAAGGAAACGTAAATCAAAGCCACAGGGAGATGTCACCTCAAACCTGTCAGAATGACTAGTGTCAGAAAGACAAGACACAACAGTGTTGGCGAGCACGTGGAGGAAAAGGAACCCTCTTGCACTGTTGGTGGGGATGCAAAACTGGTGCAGCCCGCTCTGGACAACAGCGTGGAGTTTCCTCAAAAAGTTAAAAATAGAACTACCCTGGGACTCCGCGATTGCACTCCTGGGTATTTATCTGAAAGAAAAAATATCGATTCGGAAAGGTATCCGACACCCCAGTGCTCAGTGCAGCATTATTTACAGTAGCCAAGACATGGAAACACCCAGTGTCCATCCACAGATACATGGATAAAGACGATATGGTTTATAAACGTGCTGGCATGTGTGTGCACGCACACACACACACACACACACACACACTGGAATATTACTCAGCCACAAAAAAGAAGGGAATCTTGCCATTTGCAATGACATGGATAAAACTTAAATGTCTCATGTTAAGTGAAATGAGTCAGATGGAGAAAAACAGATACTATACGATCTCACTTATAGGACAATCTTTTAAAAAGTCCACAAGCCAAACTCACGGATGCAGAGAACAGAGGGGTTCCTAGAGGTGTGGGGGAGGGGTCGGCAAAATGTGCCAAGGGTGTCAAGTTGTATAAACTTTCAGTTATAAATAACTCCTGGGGCTCTACTGTGTGGCATGGTGAGTATGGTTAACGATACTGTATAGTGTATTTGAAAGTTGCTAAGAGAGTGGGTCTTAAAAGTTCACCTAAGAAGAAAGAATTGTGACTGTGTAAGCTGATGGATGCCAGCTGGCCACATCGCGGTGATGCGTCCACAAGACGTGCAAATAACGAATCGTTGGGTTGTGCGCCTGGAGCTCACGTAGCATTATAGGTCCATGAGACCTCAACTTTTATTTTTATTTTTTATTTTAAAAAAAAATTTTTTTTTTCAACGTTTATTTATTTTTGGGACAGAGAGAGACAGAGCATGAACGGGGGAGGGGCAGAGAGAGAGGGAGACACAGAATCGGAAACAGGCTCCAGCTCCGAGCCGTCAGCCCAGAGCCTGACGCGGGGCTCGAACTCACGGAGTGTGAGATCGTGACCTGGCTGAAGTCGACGCTTAACCGACTGCGCCACCCAGGCGCCCCAAGAGACCTCAACTTTTAAAAAGAGAGAAAGTGAGCAGTGAGGACACAGACTGAAAGAAAATCCTTGCCAGCCGTGCCCGGGAAAGGGTTTGTATCCAGAAGATACAAGGAACTCCCCAAGACTCAACAAGAAAATGAATGATTGCATACAAAAATGAGTAAAGGGTTTGAACACTTCACCGAAGAAGGCATACGAATGGGAAATAATGGGAGTCAGGAAGGCTGTCCATACCCCGGGCAGGGGGGCAGGTGGTGTGGGCCGCTTTGGAAAACAGCGGACCGCGTTCTCAAGGAGTCCCGCATACACCTAGCGTGTGACCCAGCAGTCCACACCCAGGCGCCTACCCGAGAGGAAAAGAACGTGCACGGAACGACTTGCAGTGGATGTTCAGAGTACCTTTTATTGGTGACAAACCCCAAACTGAAAACAACCTAAATGTCCACCAACAAACGAGCAGATACAAATAAACGGGAAGTGGGGCGTCTGGGTGGCTCAGTCAGTTAAGCGTCGGACTTCAGCTCGGGTCATGATTTCACGGTTCATGAGTTTGAGCCCCATGTTGGGCTCTGTGCTGACAGCTCAGAGCCTGGAACCTTCTTTCGATTCTGTGTCTCCCTGCATCCCTGCCCCTCCCCCGCTTGCGCTCTGTCTCTCTCTCTCTCTCTCTCAAATATAAATAAACGTTTAAAAAATTAAAAAAGAAATAAATAAAGAGGAGGTCTTATGGGGCCAAGAAATAAACGGGGTCCTGGCCAAAACCCCAGCTTACAGTGGGCCTGCTAGGTTCATGGACACACCCAGTGGTCATCTTTGTGGTCCCTGAATGTGTCGTTGGCATTGGGATCCTTGGCAGTTATGGTAATCCCAACAATTGAGTCCCGGGGGGTAAAACTATCATAGGTCGGGTGGGAAGATTGAGGTGGGAGTCCCCCAGGCTTCCCTCGGTCAAGACAGTGAATCCAAGGCATATAGCGCCCCGGCAGGAAGGCAGAGCTCAGTACCACCAATCGACACAAGACCCATGGCGATGGCCACCACACCTCCGCTCTGTTCCACTGGTCCAGCCCCTTTTGGAAACTGGGTGGGTCCCGGATATCGCCTCGACTCGGTCCCGCTTCTCTGGGCCCAGTTGACGCACCAGGCATGGCATGATCGTGTGTGGCTCTGACGTGTGGGGCGAGCGTGGATTTGGTGAAGGCCTTCGTGTCAGGACGGATCCGAGCGGGACGCAGCCATACCTCTTGTTCCCACGGGGTGGAGAGCACACTCTCTGTTTTGTGTCAGCGCTTCTGGGATATCCTCTGCCACCTGCTGAAAGGCAGTCAGGAGGAAAGAGAACGCGTTGGGAGAGAATATTTTCCAACCGCCCATCTGGTAAGGTGCGACTATCCAAAGCATGTAAAGATCTCCTACGGTTCAACAACAACCCTCTCCCACCTGGGCCTTCCCCCTACCTGAGCCTCTCCCCAACCTGAGCCTCTCCCTTACCTGGGCCTCTCCCCAACCTAGGCCTCTCCCCCACTTGGGCCTTCCCCCCTACCTGAGCCTCTCCCTTACTTGGGCTTCTCCCCGACCTGGGCCTTTCCCCCATCTGGGTCTCTCCCCCACCTGGGCCTTCCCCCCTACCTGAGCCTCTCCCTTACCTGGGCCTCTCCTCAACCTGGGCCTCTCCCCCACCTGGGCCTATCCCCCACCTGGGCCTCTCCCCCACCTGGGCCTTCCCCCCTACCTGAGCCTCTCGCTTACCTGGGCCTCTCCCCGACCTGGGCCTCTCTCTCCCTTATCTGGGCCTCTCCCTTACCTGGGCCTTCCCCCCTACCTGGACCTCTCCTCAACCTGGGCTTCTCCCTTACCTGGGCCTCTCTCTCCTTTACCTGGGCCTCTCCCTTACCTGGGCCTTTCCCCCACCTGGGCCTCTCCCCCACCTGGGCCTTCCCCCCTACCTGAGCCTCTCCATTACCTGGGCCTCTCCCCAACCTGGGCCTCTCCCCAACCTGGGCCTCTCCCTCACCTGGGCCCTCCCCCCTACCTGAGCCTCTCCCTTACCCAGGCCTCTCCCTTACCTGGGCCTCTCCCCAACCTGAGCCTCTCCCCAACCTGGGCCTCTCCCCCACCTGGGCCTCTCCCCCACTTGGGCCTTCCCCCCTACCTGAGCCTCTCCCTTACCTGGGCCTCTCCTCGACCTGGGCCTATCCCCCACCTGGGCCTCTCCCCAACCTGGGCCTTCCCCCCTACATGGGCCTCTCCCTTACCGAGGCCTCTCCCCCACATGGGTCTTTCCCCCACCTGGGCCTCTCCCCCACATGGACCTCCCCCCCACCTGAGGCTCTCCCTTACCTAGGCCTTCCCCAACCTGCGCTTCTCCCCCACCTGGGCCTCTCCCCGACCTGGGCCTCTCCCCCACCTGGGCCTCTCCCCCACCTGGGCCTTCCCCCCTACCTGAGCCTCTCCCTTACCTGGGCCTCTCCCCCACCTGAGCCTCTTCCCCACCTGGTCCTCTCCCCCACCTGGGCATCTCCCTATCTGGGTCTCTGTCCCCTACCTGGGCCTCTGCTCTACCTGGGCCTTCCCCCCTACCTGGGCCTCTCCCCAACCTGAGCCTCTCCCCCACCTGGGCCTCTCCCCCACCTGGGCGTTCCCCCTTACCTGAGTCTCTCCCTTACCTGGGCCTCTCCCCAACCTAGGCCTCTCCCCTACCTGGACCTCTCCCCCCACCTGGGCCTCTCCCCTACCTGGGCCTCTCCCCACCCCCCACCTTGGGCCTCTCCCCCACCTGGGCCTCCCCATATCTGGCTTCCGGAGCCTCTGGGCCACTTCCACAAGCCAAATCCTGTCTAGAAGGATGAAGATCTGCTGATTTAGGAAGAGTCAGGAGCTCCTGTGTTAGCAAACAAATGGAGGGCCCTCACCAGCCCCTCCTAAAACCGCCCCAAACACGCTCAGACTTGTGCCTCCACCTGCCTGTGCCCTCGGGGTGTGCCTCCCCCCCCCCAACAAACCATAGAGATCCCTCAGAAGGCCCAGCCACCAGCCTGGGCTGGGGAGGCAAGCTGACTGACAAGCAAGTGGCCCCTGGCCTCTCTCCCCCGGACCCCCAGGGGCTCGGAGAGCCCCTCAAGCTGCCAGGGCCGGCCCGGTGCCAGGGGGCTCCAGGAGCGGTCACTCCACGCAGAGGTGAAGGCCGCGGAGAGGGGCGCGTTGCATAAGCAAGGAAGCAAAGGTTAGAGAAAAAACAAATGTGATAAGGCAGCTTTTGATCCCTTTTCCACGAAAAGGCCCTCCTGGTCCCCACCGCGTGGCCAGCAGGGAAGCCTGCCAAGGCGGCTCGCCCTCACCCAGCGGCAGCCCTGTCCTGCAGGGAAGGGGACGGGACCCCACCGGGACTTCCCGTCTTTGCTGTTGAGCCGCCGGGCTGGCTTTGCTCTCAGAGCTGGGTGGCAGTGTGGGGCGGGGTGCCCCGAGGGCCCCCGTGTCAGGGGCAGGCTCTTGTCCCCATCCCAGGGCCTTCTGCCCAGGGCCACCCTCCCGGGGGCTTCTCAGTTCCCTGAGTCCCTTTGGCCACAGGGAGCTGAAAGCAAATGGGGAAAGCAGCCTGGGTGAGGAAGGGTGGGGAGCGGTGGGAAGAGGCCCGTGGCCTGCAGATCCAAGTGGGGGCCCCTCCAGGCCCCCGCTTCCCTCTCGGGTGGTGGAGGGCTGGCGGTGGGCAGCGAGATTCCCCTCTGCCCAGGCCTGTAGAGCTTGGCTGGGACCACTGGGTACATCTGCTCCGGGACGGACCTTGGAGGGGTGGGGGTGGGAGGGTGAGCCCTCCAGCTGACCCTGAAGTTCCTCCAGCCAGCCTCCTGGTCTCTGGTCTGGCCCTGCCCACGCTGTATAGCCCTCTATGGCTGCCCAGTACCTAGAGGAGAATGGTCTGCTTGTGTCCCTGCTCTCGCACCTGTCAGCCACAGACCCAAGAGAGTGCGTGTCCCCCGCATTCCCGGCTGCTCTGGTCTCCCTGGCGTCCCTATTTTCAGCTGTTCCTGGACACCCCCCTTTTGCCTCCTCTGAAGGGCCCTGCACCGGACGGCCCTGCTGACACCCCCCCTCCGCTGCCCCAGGGCTCCTGCCCTTCCCTCCCCATTCCACCTCCTAAACATCCTTGGGATCCCTTCCCCCACCTGGCTCCAGGGCGGCCACCTTCCCTGTCCCTGCCCCATCTGCCCCTGGATTCTGCCACCACCGGCCTTCTATCCCATTCCCCACCCTGGGCCTCCGCCCAGCTCTGGGGCCCAGCTCGCCCAGCCTCACCCCTGCAGCCTCTCCCAGGCCCCTGGCGGCAGCCACGCCCCCTCCCTCCCAGGCCTATCCCAGAGCTGCCCGGTCTCCTCCTTCTGGCCTCCCAAACTCCACCCCAGGAGCCCCCTCCCTAAAAGGTCTCAGTCCCCAGCTGGGCCCAGGGTGGGGCTCCCAGCTTCCTTCTCCCCAGGGGCCGGCCGGGGGGGGGGGGGGGCTGGCGGGGGGGTGGGCGGAGAGCTCAGAGGCAAGCTCCTGCAGGGTCAGGTGGGGAGATACTTACCAGGAAGACACAGTTTTGGGGAGCAGGTGGGGGGTGGGCACGGTTCCCATCTTGGGGACAGAGCTGGGGGGCCATCATAAGTCAGCTCAGCCCTGGAGGTTCCAGACACAAATGGCCTTCCCTGGGATCCGCTGCAATTTTGTTGTCTCCTGCGCCCCCGTGAGGTCAGTGGCCATCATGACATCCTCTGTGGCCACTGAGGTGGGGCTTTTGGGGGGTACTGGCCGCAAGCACCCCCAGCCCCGTCCCCCCACGAAGCTGGGCCCTTCCTCCGGCCCCTCCGCCGGGCTGCGTCTGGGCCAGGAGAGACCCCGCCTCCTTTGCCTCCCCTGAGACCAGGACCCTCATCAGACAGAGGCCCCTCGGTTCCTGGGCCCAGCGGACCTGCCGTCAGGCCCAAAGGGAGCCCCAGACCTGGCCTCGGCAGAACCGAACTCCAGCCCGGGCTGGACCCCAGCAGCCCCCAACCCTGCCTGTGGTTCTCACATTGGCTGAAGGTTTCAGGGGACACAGCGCTACTCCAGGCAGTGCTGGAGGCAGGGCCCTTGGGGCAGGCCCATGGGGGGGGGTCTCCTTAAGAGGCGGGTCCCTCCAAGGACCCCCACGCAGTAGCAGCAGCCCCCACAGGGCTGGCTGGCAGAACTGAGTCTAGTCAACACTGATAAGAGGAGGCGTAGCCAGGAGACACAGGCCTGCCCGCCACCCACCTCCCCACGGCCTCACCAGCACCCCTGGCATCCAGGCCCCGACTCCCCAGGGAGGGGCTCCTAGGGTGCGGGCGGGCGGGGCTGTTCCCTGACCCCCATCTCTTCACTCCACAGGCCCTGGAACGTGAGGTGCAGCTCAGAAGTCTGCAGGCCAGGCCCTGGTTCTTGGGGCTCACCGGGGAGGGCCATGGGGGGCAAGTGTCCCAGACTCTGACGGGCTGCGGGAAGCAGCCTGTGACCTCAGAGGACAGACACGCTGCAGACCACAGGGCCAGGGGGCTTCTGAGAAGCCAAAGGCCAGAGGTGGCCTCACAGGACAGCTGACGGCTCTCTGTGAGGCAGGAAGGGGGCTGGCTAGGGTGCTGGTCACAGACGTCGCGCTCGCCCCCAGGCAGGACGCCAGCAAATACGCAGTCTACCCATGGCTGAGGGGTAGGAGGTCCTGGGAGCCCGGAGGAGCCCTGCACGCCCCTTCCCCTCTTGGGATCTGGCCTCGCTCACCAGAAGACCAAGGGGTAGATGTCCCTCCCATAGAGCCCCCTTCTAGCTCACACTGTGCTTTTGGAGGCGACGATGGTTGATGGATTTTGGGAAGGAGTGTGAGTCCCCCAGAGGACAGGAGGTGGGGGGCCCCCACCTCCCCAGCCGGCCCTCCCACGACAGTGGCTTTCCTCCCCCTCCCCAGGCCTGGCTGCAGGACAGACTGCTCAGATCTGGGACTAGGGCAGGGACAGAGGAGGGGCCGCGGAGAGATCCGGCTGGGACAGCAGATCGGCCTGGGGTCTCTCCTTTCCCTTGTCTGCCCGCTTCAGGGGTTGGCACTGGCTGGCTGGGGGGACCTCGGTGCACCTATGTCTGTAGCTGGAGGACGCCCAAAGAATCGAGGGCTCAGGCTGGGGCTTGTGAGGGCAGGGCGGGGGCAGGAGGGGGCACCGATGAAGGAGAGGAGGCTGGCAGTGACTCTGAGCAGTGGGGTCCCCATGGAGGCGGAGGGCTACGGGCTGTGCAGGTGTTCGAAGGGACGGGTGCTGGCTTCCAGATGCTTCCGGCAGGACGGGGGTTTAGGAGCCCCGGGGCCCTCTGCCCTCAGTGTCAAGTGGGAACAGCAGACCAGCCACACAGGCCAAGACCCCACCTGCCGCCCAGCGGGCAGAGGGACACTCGGGCCTGGGGACGCTCGGGCGGAGGGACACTCGGGCCGTTGCCCCAGGACGTGCAGGGAGAACATCGTTGCCAAGTGCAGCCATGAAGGGACCAGAGTCTGCTCACCGCCCGTCCTTGGCTCCGTGAGACCCCGGGGCCGTGCACAGCAAAGCCCAAAGCCCATCCAGCTGGTGCCACTGCCCCTCCAGGAACCGCAGGGGAACCGCACGTCCTCATCTGCGAGCGAGCTGGGCTCCCCACATGGCGCGCTGTCCCCCGTGGGCCCGGCCCTGAATGCTTTGGGCCTCGGCCACCCCGTGGGCCAGAGAGTGGGAATGCGTGCCCGCTGACCATAGGGGTTTGGAAAGGCTTTGGACAAATGGCCGGCCTCCCGACCTCTGGTGCGTGCAGGAGGGCGGGGAGCGGGGGTCGCCTTTACCAGCAGGGTCCAGGCGGCTCACCCGGCCCCGGGGCCAAGTCCTGGTGTTCATTTCTGGGGCCGCAGCGTCTTGCTGCCTGACCCTCCTGCTTCCCCCTCGCTGGACGTCTGGTGGGTGGGGCTGGGAGGCGGGACCGTGGCCCCGCAGGTGTGAGGGTGGCCCCGCTCAGGACAGATGGGGCGGAGGGTGGGGGGTCTGGAAATGTAGTCTTCACCGGGGAGAGGGCCCCAGCACCTCTCCCCGTCTCCCCACAGGAGCCCACCCTCTGCTGCCCGCCTCCCGCTCCTGGCCCAGCTCGGCCCGGTCACCCAGCCGTGGCCCCTGGGCAAGGCCAGGGCGGGCTGTGGACTGCGTGTGCCTTCCTCTTGGCCTCTCCCCACCCTCCAGGATGGTGGGCGTGGCCTGCTCTGCGTGGGCGGCCTCCCGTGTCCTCCCACACCTCCCTCCCCATCTCCGCCGGGTCCCTGGGAAGGCCCCCTGATGCAGGGCCAGCGAAGCTCTCTGCCCGCCGGTCCCTGGCAGGACAGGAGGAAGGCCAGAGCCGGTCTCTCTAGCACCGGCCCGCCCTCGATGGCCGGATCTTGGCGGCGGTGCCCTGGGTGGTCAGTTACGGCCCCCTTCACCGGCAGGGAGGCATCCAAGACCCTTGCTGTGGAAGCCTGAGTGCCCCGACAGAGGGCTCTGACTTTCCCGGGCAGCCGAGGCCAGACGCGGCAGGCGAGGCTACCTCCCGGTCGGCACAACCGGGCTCCCAAGAGGCAGAGGCCGCGGACCCTCCGGGGGCCCCGGGGGCCCGGGGTCCGGCCTCTGCCCCTCACCTCCAGGGCCTTGCCGTGGCCCATCCCCCAGACACTCAGGATCCACTCCCAGGTCTGGGTGCCTGTGTCCGGCCAAGCCTGGGGGCAGGGCTGTCCCCCTCCGATGCCCGGACACTCTCTCTCTCTCTCTCTCTCTCTCTCTCTCTCTCTCTCTCGGCAGAGTCCCCGGGGAGGAGCAATGGCCTCAGGAGGACACGCCCCTCCAGCCCAGGTTCCAGGCATCACCCAGCGGGTGAGCTCCAAATCGCCCGATGGTGAAAGGGCCCAGCTCGGACGCTCAGCACCCCAGCCCCTCCGGTCACCTTCAGGGCAGCCTGCCTTACACCTGTCTGTGGCTCTTGGAGCCGCCCGAGTGCCCTTCCCCACCAGCGCTGGGCCTCCTCTGGGCACACAGGGTCTGTGCCCTGCTCTGGACATCAGGACCAGGAAGGAGCAGGGTGCCCCCCACCTGGGTCACATCTCCAGGGTCACATCTGGGGACTTGCTCAGCTCGCTCAGGCCCAGAGCCGGCCTGGGCTCACAGGGCTGCGGCCACAGCCTCAGGCCTTATCTGGACCTCCAGGCCTCCCTCCGGAACCCTAGCGCCCCGGGGCTGCTTCCCGGCCAGACCTGCGTTTCCACGCCAAGGCCAAAGCTAATTTGGGCTTCAACTGCACAATAAGCTGTTATCTGACTGAGGGCCCCAGCGGCCCGGCCCTCCGGCTCTGCGTGAGGAACCCCCAGGGGCCCTGAGCTCGAACCCTGGTGAGGAAGGGCCCCACCTGGTGTCTGCCCAGCCCCTCTCGGTCAGCATTTCAGGTCCCTCACACCCCTTGACCTGCCCCTTTGGTGACCCTAGAATCCTTGGGGCAGGGACCCCCAGGGCTCTGAGGGGAGAGCGGGGGCCTCTGGGCAGCGTTTGGAGGGAGGCCCTGAGGGGGACCCTGGACTGGACCCCTGATTAGGGTGCGTGAGAGCCCCCAGGGTCCCTGCTTCATGCGCATCCGGCAGGGGTTCTGCAGCCCCAAGGCCGTGGGGTCGGAGCAGACCCCTGGGGCCTCAGGAGTAACTCAGAACAGAGTCCCTGATGTGCAGGCTCGGGCACCCGGCCCGGGACCCCCAGCGACACTGCACCCACCGAGGCCGGAGCCCCGGCCCTCGGCTGACCACCCACCTGCTCGGCGCGCTGGCGGGGCCCGCGGCCTCTGGCGAGGGCCTGGCCCCCTCCCTGCCTTGCCCTGCAGGGCCTCTGCCCCCCCCTGCCACCCCAGCCTGGCGGGGGTCTCCTCGGCGGGGGTCTGCCCGCTGTCCTGCCCTGTCCACGTCCCCTTGTTGCAGGCTCCGGGCCTGTCGGTGGCTTCGGGTCCCCCCCGTCCCACCAGCCCCTCCCCGAGATCCCCGATGGCCCCCGAGGAAGTGGGCCCGCTCCACTGTGGCCCCCGACCCTGCGGGACCCTCCCTCCCACGGCCTGAGGCAGCTTCCTTCTCAGCGCAGCGGGATAAACACAGGAAACAGGGTTAGTGAGGAAGGGGAAGCTGGGCCCCCTGAGAAGGTCGGAAATACCTGTCCCTGAGAAAGCTTGTGGCCGGACCCGTGACACCCTGGCCTGGGACGGCACCGACGGGAGGGAGCGGGGCGCAGGGAGGTGGGGCCTGGCGGGGCAGAGTGGAGCCCCCTTGGAAGCTGGACCCAACCTAAGCCTGGGGAGTACACACCCCAGCCGGGGCCAAGGCCGCCCAGGAGGCAGAGAAGGGCAAGGTCCCACAGCAGGACAGATGGCCACCCCTGGGGTGTGGAGAGCACAGGGGGAGACCTGCGGGTGGGGTTTGGGAAGGAGGGAGCCCCCCTCCCCAGGGCCCGTCTCCAAAGGTGGCCAAGTCCTCTTGTAGCCCTTCTGCCCCCACCCAGCTCCCACCGGGGACAGCACCCAGGGCTGTGAGCGTCCACCCCCACGGCCCCAGTCCCCAAGGATTGGAGCCCTTCGCGTGGCTGGGCACACTAGGCCACCCTCCTTCCGTGGGGCGGATGGGGGCCCTCTGCCTCCGGTGACAGCCACGCTTTTTTGCCTGGGGCCACAGGCCTGGGAGCCCCTTGCCTGGCTCTCCCATCTGGGGTCTGGTGCTGGTCGCCCCGCTGGCCTGCCGAGAGGGTATTTGCTGAACCCCTCGCGCTCTCAGAGCGGACAGCTGGTCTCCAATGGCAGAGACCTTGGTGGCCAGGAGGCGGCGGGGGGCCGTTTAGGGGGACCCCGATTGGGTTAGGGAAGGTGGAGGCCAAGCGTACGGACTGGCAATAGGGCTTGGAGAAAGCAGCCGGGCCGGGGCCGGTGGGCCGGGTGGGGGCCAATAGGGCGGGAGGGTTCTCCAGTTAGCCAGCAGGAGGCCGAGCCCAGGCGTGGGGGCCCAGGCCGGGGGGCACCGATGCAGCCCCAGGATTCGGGAGTGGGTGGGGTACCGCTCAGATTTCTGGGGCTCTCAGAGCGTCCACCCCAGCCCTTCCTGCCCTGGTTTCCCTGGGGTCTGGTCCTGGCGCTCCGGGCTGCACGGGCCGAGCCCAAGTGGGGTGGGGTGGGGGTGCTTCTGCTCAGACCCGCTCACCGTTTCCACCCGTCCTACGGGCCGGCCCGAGGCTGAGGGGCAAACACTTACGTGTGGGCCTCTGTGGACACGCACGGGGGGCAGGCTTGGCCCTAGGGCTGCCCAGCCGGGGAAGGGGCAGCAGGGTGGGGGTGGGGAGGACGGCGTAGTGTAGGGGTGCCACGGCGAGGGGCAGACCGGGGCCTGGAGCCTGAGTGTGGCGTCCGGGAAAGTCATTTCTGGGTCTGGCTCGGAGCCGAACCATCCCCGCCGCCCTCCGAGCCACCTGCTTCTACCAGAGGCCCACTCCTCCCTGGCCTTTTCTCCCCGAAAAAGATTTTGAGGGATTTCTTAGAAAGAGCCGCAGGCCCACGAGGGCCAGGAGACTCCGAGGCCAGCCCAGCCCGCTTCCTCCCTGCCAGGAACGCGGGGTCCCAGGGAGCCAAGGACACAGGTGGCCAGCCTACCCAAACTCCGGCCGTCGCCCAGGAGAAAGGAGCCTTTCCTCTCCAGCTTCAAGGGCCACGCGCGGGGGGACCCACGGACGCCTCCGACGGTCCAGACCGCGAGGCCCTGGTATACTAGCGAGCCCAGACTAAAGGGGGCTTCACGGCCGCCCACACCCCATGGCCCCAGGTCCCCAGGTCCCCATGTGGCTTCGGGCCCGGACAGCTGGCCAGGAGGTGGGTCCTCCTTGGGACAGGCCACCGTGAGCTGCTGACTTCGGCAGTGGCAACCAAGGCCACCTATCTCGGGGCTTCTGCTGGGTGGCAGAGGGACCAGGGGGGCTTCCTGGAGGAGGGACAACAGGTACAGAGAGAAGCCCCCTGAGGGCTCGTGTGGGTGCAAATTCTCTAAGCACGGCGGGGTGGGCCGTGAAGGGAGGACTGGGGGTGAGGCCAGTGAGCTTGTGGGGACCGGGTCTACTCCCCGAAAGCTTCCCAGGTATAGGTTCTCTTGGGGTGGTGGGGGGGTGGGCAGGAAGCACCCGGGGGCCACCACACTGCTGCTCTGTATGCTGCAGGGTCTGCAGCCTGACGAGGCCGGGCCGCCCGCTTGTACCCAAGTCCGTGGGCACCAAGAGCCCCTGCCCGCTGCCGCGTTCACGGGGCAGTGAACACTGAGCCGGCACAGACACAGCCCCTCTGAGCTCAGGACCCACGGGGCACAGGATCCCCAGGGCCTCCTACCCGAGGCCGGCAGAGCCCCCGGGACACCCCGGGTCCCCCTCAATGCCAGCCCCGCTCGTCCAGTCCCCACCTGAAGCACCACCTCGTAAATCGCGGCCGTGTCCACAAAGCTGCCCTGTGCGACAAGACTGAATTCAGAGGCCCGGGGAAATGCTACCAGAGCCGCCTGGCTCCCGGGGAAGCCACTTACAACTCCGGGGCTGCAGTGCTGCTGTCGGTGGCCCCGCAGCCACGGCCACAGCCCCTGTCGTCATCCGCCTTCCGTGCTTTCTGCCCCACCCCCCGCCTAGCTGCGCACTGAGCCCCAAGAGGCGAGGTGGCCACTTTAAGAAAACCTGGCGGGTGGCCCCCCCGTGCCCGCAGCACGCAGGGCACTCGGATGGGTTCCCTCACAGACGGGACCCCGGGCCTCTGCATGGCCCCCCTGCCTCTGGGGTGTTGCCAGTGTGGACACCAGGCAGGGTGCCCTGTGTTCGGGTACAGCTGCTGACACAGAGGGCCGTTTCAGCCGCCCGACACCCCGGCCCAGGCACCTTTGGCCAGGCGGCCACTTCCCGGGGGGGGACGTGTCCGGGCACCACGCAATCCGGGACTTCTGGGGCCGGAGGGTGCTCCGGCAGCCAGGTGGCCCTGCTGAGACGTCGGCCTCCAGGCAGGGTGCTGGGGACAGACCCCCATCCTAACACCCCCACCCACCTCTCTGGGCCTTCTCTGCCCACCGTGGGTGGCCAAGGGTTCACCTTCTGCCCCTACAGACTGAGGAGTGGAGACCCAGAAGAGCTGGCCCAGCCTGACATCTCCCGGGGACCCTCTCTGGGGCAGAGACCCAGGAGTAGGGCTCCTAGGGAGGGATCCGTCTTTGCCCAGCTCTGCCCCAAAGCCATCTATCTCCTGGGGCCCAACCACCCCCCAACCCCCGCCCACCGCCTGCCCCATATGCAGCCTGGGTCTCACCTGCTGTGCCCTGTGCCCCTTCCCCGCTTAAGCCTCATGGGGCGCTTCACCCCTCCTTGCACCCCACCGGCCCCTCGATGGGCCCAGCATCTGCCCCCGCTGGGCCTGGAATATGGGGAAGGGCAGAGGGCGCCTCGGGGGCTGAAGGGGCCCCTGGGAGGTTTGGAAAAGCGAGGGGTAAACCCAAGAGGGTGGAGGCCAGGAAGCTCTGTAACCCCAGCCTGCCTTTGTGCTGGGGCCAGGCCCGGGATCTGCAGGCTCAGAGACCCCCGGCCTGCCGTCCCGGCTTCGTCCGAGGGAAGTGCGGGCCGGTCACCCGAAGGCCCCAGCCTGGAGGCAGCGCTGGCCCCCAGACCCAGGCAAGAAGGCCACACTTCCTGTCTGCCGGCACCGGGCTGCTTGCCCAGAGGTCCGTGTCCCAGCGGCCTGGCGTCGCCCAGAGAGGCCGCAAGCTCCCTGCGGGTCCTGAATGGGAGGCTCCCCGAAGCCGGCTGGGGCTCCTGCCCGGCTTCGGCTGTCAGCTCCGAGGGCCCTCGAAGCCTCTCGAAACCAACCTCCCAAGCCCACCGCCCCCGCTAAAGGTCCCCCAAGAGCTGCTGGTGGGTGGGGAAGCTTCTTGCCCCCAGCTCCAAGGCGTGCAGTCAGATAGAAAGTGCCAGACCCTGTGGGCTGAGCCGAAACTTAGCTCTGCTGTGCTGGGCACCCCCACAGCCCCCACCCCTCCCCCCCGCGCAGCTCTTGGAGGGCCACTGGTCCCCGGTCCCCATCACCTAAGGTGGGGAAGCGGCAGGTAGGCACGGCCAGGAGGGGCCGCGGGCTGGGGCCGCTCCTCCCGGACGTGGCCTGGTGACCCCAGATCTGTTTTCGGGGGGCTCGAGCTAGGGCCTGGGTAGCCTCCTCTGGAGCACCCGCGCTCCCCAATGCCTGATGGCCTGGGGCGGGAGTGGGTTGGCTCCCTCTGCAAACCTTGTGCCCACACTTCCCCGGAAGGAGAGCGGGCCGCCTGCAAGCATGTTCTCGGGCATTTCCAGCCCCAGGAAGTACTGTGCGGGGAGTGTCCCCGGAGGACAGGGACGGTCAGGGGAAGGTGGCCAAGTGGCTATTATCATCCTGCTCTCCCCTGGCCTTCCACACATCACTTCCCCCACAGCCGCCACCCCTGCCCTCTGGGGTGATGTGCTCACTGCTGCCCTCCTCGGCCAGGGGCACCTGCTCCCTGACGGGAGCCAGGGGCATGCCGGCCGCCCAGCCACGTGCGGATGGCCAAGCTCCCCGGGGGCTGGCCTAGGGCTGGCTGCAGGCCCTTATGGCCGGCCTGCTCGGGCTGGCTCCGGCTCCCCGGGCGCAGAGGGCAAGTAAAGAGGGCAGAGGGCGGCGCGTCTATTGTCTGTCAGCCCCTGGGGAAGGCTGCCCTGCTCTCAGGACAGAGGTAGCCTGGTGAACCCAGCCCCTCCCTAGGACGCCGCATAGCTCCCATATCCTAGGACTGGCGGCTGCCGCACTAGTGGGGTCCTGAGACGCGGTGACCCAGCCCCAAAGCTGGACCATGACGGGGCACCTGGAGCCCGGTGGGCTGCCGGGTCTGGGGAGCACGAGGGCGGTGTCAGAGGGCCCAGGTCTGCTGGGCACCCCCAGCCCTGCGGCAGGGAGAAGGTGCAACCTCCTCGAGAGAGGCCGACCCCCAAACCCTCCCAGAACGTGAGTTTAGGGAGGCGGTGACGCTGGGACCTTGAAACCGCCGGGGCTGAAGCCTGTGAGCTCGAGCGGAAAGGATGGCCGGGTGGCCCGAGCTGGCCTCTCCGCCCTGGCCCCACTGCCCTTTTCGGGGTCTCAGAGCACACGGCTGGTGCCAGCAGGCAGGGCGTCCACATTCCCTTCCCTTTTGGGGAGAGGTGGGGGAGGCCAACGGCAGGCCTGAAATAGTGGCTAGCCCGTGGCCCTCTTGTCCGCGAGGACGGCCACGAGGACAGGCCTCCCCTCGGTGGCTCCAGCGCCCGAGGGCCCTGCACGAGCAGGAGAAGCGGTGCCTGGCGGCGGGCGGGGGCCAGGCCGGCCGCGGCAGCTGGGGCTGCCACTCACAGTCGGTGGGGACGGGAGGGGACAGCTGGCAAGAAGGGTCTGTCAGGACGTCCCCGCGTGCGGGCGGGACTCGGGGTGGGGAGGGGACTGCCAGGTCCAGACTGGAACCCCAGGGCGCGCCGGGACCCACAGGCCCTCTGTGAACAGCGCACCCCTCCTCTGAGCCCCGGCCCGGGGGCCCCCGCGGAAACCCGAGCAGGCCGCTGCCCCTAATTTGCACTTGTCACCTCAGCAGCGCATGCCCTTTTTGGGGCCTCGGGGCGCCTGACGGTCTCAACTGTCCCCAGTGCCCACATTCCCTGCCTCTTTGGGAAGAGGAGAAGTGAGCGTGAGGCCGGAAATAGCCGTGCCCTGAGGTGGCCCTCGAGGACACCTGTGCCATCGGGAGCTGGCTGTCCCCACCGCGGGGCTCAGCTGGGCACTCCGATATCCCATCCATCCCCCCCCCACCCCACCCCGACCTGGGGTCTGCAGCCTAGGCCAGTGTGGACCTCGGGACCAGGGAACCCGTGCCCGGTTCCGTGGGCGACGTGTGTCTCCCTGAGGCCGTGGCCTCGCAAGATCTAGACGCTCACTTTTAACTGCTTTCTGCTCCCGTGTCTGCTGTCCCCCCCGGGGGCAGTGCTCTGCAGCCTGGCTCCTCAGAGAAGCACTTCCTGGGACGCTTGGCATTGTCCCGCCTGGCCTCTCCCGCCCCCACGCTCGCCCCCACCGGCAGCAGCCGTGGGGGCCCTGGGGGACCGACCGACCACGGTACCGGCCCTTTGCCCAGAGACCCGTGTCAGGAGAAACAAAAGCAGACGACCCCCCTTCCCTGTGGGGGAAGCAGAGACAGGTGGCTTCGCTGGGGGGATTTTTCTGGGTGCTGTTCACTAGCTCTGTGGCCCCAGCAGACCCAGCGCCTCTCTGGCCTCAGTTTCCCCATCTGTCATTTGGGCCTCTAGAGTGCAGGTGCAGGGACCGGCCACCCCTCCTCTTCTCTCCAGCCCCTGCGCATGGGGACCCGACTCCACACCATCAGCTCGTCCCCACCCCCGTAGCTGGTGGCCATCCCGGCCTGTGCGTGCACACCAGCCCCCACCTCTGCCCCATTCTCTCTCACTGGCACCCTCAGGGCACCCCCTGGGGCAGGTACACAGCACATATTCCGCAGGGACCTGGGCCACAATCGGCCGACCTCCCCCTGCCCACAGGCGCTGAGCAGACAGGCATCTAGCCCTCGGCTGGAGACCTGGGCCAGGGCGTGGCTTTCCCGCTGGAGCCCCAGCTCGTGCTCCCCAGGGCAGCTGTCCCCAGGAGAGGGCAGGGGCCCTGTCAGCCGGCGGCATGTGGGGACAGGAAGTGGTCCCGAAGGAGCCAGGGATCAGGGCATTGGAGTGGGAGGGGAGAGGGAGCTTTGGAGGCCTCTCACGGGGCCCCCATGGGGCATTTGTGCCCATCGGGTGGGACAGGAGGCAGAGGCTGGGTGGTGCCCACTCTGGAACATCGGTCCATCCCAGGGCTTCCCACAGTGGGAGAGCTGGCGCCCTCTCACCGACTCTGGGTAGCAAGTAGGTGGAGACCAGGTAGGGGTGGAACTTGGTGAGATCTCAGGACAGCAGATGCACAGACTTGGTTGGTGGGGAGGGTGGGCCCCAGGCTACCCCCCACGCCCCGTCTGGACGGCTTGTCCGTGGGGACACCCAGGCTTCGTGGCCTCTGCTTCTGTCCTCTTGAGCCTCTGTCCCGGAGGCTCCTGGGCTCCCCCCTCAGGGTCTGCGGGGCCCCCAGAAACATGCCTGTTGGCCGGAGAGGGGAGTCTGGGGAGACGGGGCCCCTTGGGGTTCAGGGGGCCACCAACAGCCTGCACAGGTACCGACCCCATGCACAGCCGGTGCCCGGGAAGAGCCGGTGCCGGACGATGGGGCCCCCCACGCGAGCACCCTGTGCACTTGGTCACGCTGGCCTTGTCGGCTGGGAGGGGGCTTCTAGGTCTGCTCCAGCGCAGGCACAGCTCACGGGGCCTTCACCGCCCTTTGTGCCGCTCGCCGGGAGGCTCCGGCTCCCGAGACAGCCGAAGGTGGGGACAGCCCGGGGAGTGGGGGGCCAGGAAGGCAGAGGGGGTGTCCAGGGGCTCCTTGTCCACATGCCCCAGGCACAGGCTCCTGCACGCGGCCTCCGGGTCGCCCCGGACGTCGGGAGCGGGTTTTGGGGAGCGGCTTCAAGGCCCGGCCTCGTAGGGAACGCGGGACAGAGCGGGGTGGGTGGAGGGCAGGAGGCCTGGTCTGCCTGCCAGTTGCTGGGGTCCACGGCCCTGGGAGGGTCCCTGTCTGGGAGGCACATAAGGAAAAATGGAGCCTGGAATTTTCTCTTTGAAAAAAAACGAAAAAGAAAACTTGTTTTAAAAGGGGAAAGATTGATGTCCTCCCTGCTTTCCTCCACTTGGTCTGGGGCCAACGAGGTGGTTTCAGAAGAAACTTCCCTCTCCTTCTATTCAGTGTAACCAAACACGATCCGATCCACGTTGGCAAATCACACCGGGACCTTCAGACGGCAGAGTCGGGAGCCCCCCACCGCCCGCCCCCCCCTCCCCCCGCCGCCAGGCCAGAACAGACGGGCCTCTCACCCTCTGGCCAGGGGTTGGGGGCCGTGCTGGGGGCTGGGCGGCGGGCCCTCCGGGGCCCAAGTGTTAGGAGGATCTGAGTAACACCAACGAGGGCCCCGCAGGACCTCAAGGGGAGGATGGCAACCGGGCAGCCCGGTGGGGCCAGCCGGCCTTGACATCGTGGGCCACGGCGGCCTGTCTCGGGGCCCCTCAGCACCCTGAGTTCTCGAGCTGCCCACCAGCTCGGGACCGCTGAGAAGCCAGAATGGGAGGCATGGTTCTGGGGCCCTTGTGGAGTGCCCCCTGTCCCCAGGCCAGGTGGGAAAGCCCCGGCTGTCTCTTGGCCTCCGCCTGGCTCCGGGCTAGCCCCCCCCGCCCCCTGCGAGCACCACCATCTTCCAACGTCCCAGCACCGTAGCACCCCTGCTCCCTGGGAGGGGACGGGAGAGGCCATCGCGTCCCGCCCGGGGAGCCAAGGCCCGTCCCTCGTGCTCTTCCCACGGCTCAGAGCGGTGGCACCTGGGGACAAGGATCCTGCTTGCTGGAGGGGTGGCTCCGTCCTGCCCTGTCCACCGAGCCCCCGGGTGCTGCCTGCTGGTCGCACATGAATGCACACACGCATGCACACAGACACACAGTGTGTGCACAAGCACATTTGCACACGAATGCGCACACAGGCACACTTGTGTGTACACACGCGTGCACGTTTGCACACAGATGCACACAGGCGCCCTTGTGTGCACGCACATTTGCACGCGGATGCACACATGCATGCACACAGGCACGCTTATGTGCACACGCACATTTGCACACACGAATGCATAGGGCACGCTTGTACGCACGCGCACGCACAAGGCACACTTGTGTGCACACACAGTTGCACACGGATGCACACACGAATGCGTACAGGCACACTTGTGTGTACACATGCACGCACGTTTGCACACGGATGCCCACCGGCACCCTTGTGTGCACACATGCACGCACGTTTGCACACGGATGCCCACAGGCACCCTTGTGTGCACGCA
The DNA here is from genome assembly GCF_022079265.1 of Lynx rufus. Classification (NCBI taxonomy): domain Eukaryota; kingdom Metazoa; phylum Chordata; class Mammalia; order Carnivora; family Felidae; genus Lynx; species Lynx rufus. The sequence goes on from NW_025814876.1 coordinate 237,444, forward strand.
CGCACTTTTGCACACGGATGCACACATATACAGAGGCTGGCTCTTCTTTCCAGATGTGTGGCCCTCGCAAACAGTCAGGAAGGATACATCTTCCACCCCCCTGAACCTCTTCTCTCCACTGCTCTGCACACCCCTGAGGGCTCTCGGATAAATGGAGGGGAGAGGGTGGGGGGAGCCTCGGACAGAGTGCAGAGAGGGGACAGCGTCCTCCCAGGACGCACAACAGACCCATCAGGGGAGAGAGGACGGAACCGGGATCTGCCAAGAAGGGGTTTGCCAGGGCTGGGCCGCGGGGCCGCACGGCCGGCCGCTCCAGCCCCTCGGGAGGCCTGGCAGGGTTGGGCTGCTCTGCATGTGCCAGCCCACCCCAGGAGGGACATTCTTGGAGGCCAGGGGCCGGGAGCCCTGAGCAGACCTGCCCTGTGGCCTCCCGACGTGGACGCCTCAGGTACCTGCTCCTGCCTTGAGACGGCCGCCTGGACACCGGCCGGTCACACGGGGCCCGACGGGGCGGGCGGAAACCAAGGTGGAGATGGGGGTGCCGGGGGGGACACGGGCCGAGCAGGCAGCAGGGCTCCCCCGTTACTTGTGGGGAGAAGCAGGGTGCGAGCGGGAGGCCCGGGCCCCAGGCCCCGCCACGCGTGGCCCGCGGTGCAGCCAGCAGAGGCCACGTGAGGCGACGCGGGCCCGAGCTGCCGGACTCTGGATCCCTGGAGCCCACCCTACGGTGCCGCCCCGGGCGAGGGTGGGCACAGCAGAGGACGTTGGGAATGTCGACTCCCAGGGCGGTTGCCTTCGGTGCTCTGGCTCGTTTATTCCAGCCGAGTCCTGTCCGTCTCCCAGGGGAGCAGGGCCCTCGGAGCAGACCCACTCAGCAAGGGGGTCCGGGTGGGAGAGGGAGGCAGAGAACAAACCCAGGGCGCTCTGGGCGTGGGGAGGGGAGCAGGCGAGTGACAGGGGACAAACACTGCCCCCGGAGAATTGAGGCTCCGAGAGGCCCCACTGAGAACTTTCTCCACTTTCAAGTTCACCGGTGTAGGGGTGCCGGCCGCCCGTGGCCCATGGTGGCTGGGTCTCTCCCCTTCTCTGCGTTCAGCGTGGCCTGCGGGTGGCTTGAAAACCTGGCGTGGGGGCACTATTCACAGGGCAGGCTGCACATCCGGGCATCGCTCCCTCTGGGGAGCCCGCGCCCGCGCTCGGAGCCACATTCCCGTGGCCCTACCCGGTTCCGCCGAGTGGCTCAGGACCACGTCTGTGACAGGTGATGTTCCTGAAAACCAGAAACTGGCAGATGTCCCCGAGAACTTTACGAAGGGGAAAATATTCACCTCTAGTTAAACCAGGACAGGAGACCTGACCCTCGAGAGGCCATCTGTCCCCTCGGCTGACACAGGAGGAGCCGGAACACTCCATAAAAGTGGCTCAGGGTTCCCAACCCCAGGGCGTCCCTGGGACCTGCCACTCTCCGGCAGGCGCCTGCTGGCCCGCTGGATGGGATTAGGCAACAGTGCATTCCATCAGGCATTCTCTCCACAGAGGAATCTTAATAGGAAATTCACCTTAAAAGGTGATCCGCGTCCTCCCGGGGCCACCTTCAGCGAGACGGAGCAGGTCGGAGCAGGGAAAACAAGGTTTAATCCCCAGAGCTTTCCTGTGGGGCTTTGTGGAGGAGACTGCACGGCTCGTGACCCAGCCCCAGCCCCGGCCTCCTGCCTCCCACGCCTTCCCCCTCCCCTGCCCCAGCACGTCTGCCCTGGGGGCGCTCGGGGCCACGGCACCCCCACGCTGGGGGCCCGGTGGAGGCCAGGGGCACAGGCTGGAGCGCAGGGGTCCCCTTTGGCACCCACAGGCCTGACATCCTTGCCCACGATCACACAGGGAAACTGAGGCTTGAAGTTAGGGCACGTGCCGTGCAGAGGGGAGAGGCGAGAGATCGCCCGTCCCGCCGCCCCTCTGCTCAGGAAGGTGGCCACAGGAGCCGCGGGGAGGCCAGAGGGAGGCCCTGTTCTCTCCTCTCCCCCTGCCCCACCTGGGTCCCTGGCCCCGGGGCGCATGGGGTGCAGTCCCCGCCAGTCCCTGAGAGTCATGCTGGCGGGGGTGGGGGGAGGCTGTGCCTGACCGTCTGTCCCTGGGTGTCTGGGCAGCCCCCTCCCCTGGCCGCTCCCGCCACGGTGGGGACGACACCGCTGCAAATGTCATTACCAGGAGCCATTTATGGGGTGCACTTTGTACACATACAGGGTTTACAACTCCTTTTATTAGCCATAAAAAGGCAAGGGGAGAAGGCTGCAGCTCGGTGGGAAGAGTCGCGGCCGCCTCCTCCCCCTCCACACGACCCCCTGGCCCCAGGGTCCTGCGCGCTCACCCGGGGCGCTGCTCCTGGGGGCCGGGGGGGGGGGAGGGGGGGCCTGTACCTGCGTGGAGGGGGGGCAAGGGGCTGAGGAGAGCCCCACGTGCTTCAGTGTTCCGGGAGAGACTGGGACCCAGAGGCTGGGTTTCGCCCCGAGGAGTCCCCCCTTTCTGATCCTCCTGCCCAGCACCCGGGGCTCCGTGCTGCCCAGGCCCCCATGTCACCGTCTCCCCTCCCTGCACCTGCCCCTGACGGCACCCCAAGAGAGAGGCAAAACCAGCGCTGTCTGCCGCCAGTTCCCGGCCTGGCCCCCCCGCTCCTGGTCTGCTGTGCCCTGAGTCTGCACCCCAGATGGAAGTAGAGGAAGGACCGTGCCTCCCCAGCCCCTCCCCCGATGCTGTGTGTAGCCCCCAACCTCTGCAGAGGCTGACTTGGAAACCAGAGCTGGGGTCAGATCCCTGGGGTTTCTTGTGTTCTGTCCTTGTCGTAGAAGGAACGCGGCCTTCCCCCTCCTGAGTCCTGGCCCAGCCTGGAGGGGCCCGAGGAGGGCAGGTCTGGGCTGGTGGAGGCGGGACGCCGCAGGCACCCGCAGGGGGACTCGGGTAGAGGGCAACGGCCTCTGTGGCCAGAGGCCGTCCAGGCCCCAGCCCCCTGGCTGATTTGGGCTCAAGAGGCCATGGGGGGGCGCTGGGGGGCACAGGTGGTCCCAAGGGGGTTGGAGGCTGGGGGACCCCCAGGTGACCTCTCCTGGGCGTGGAAGGGACGGGAGCCTCATCTTGGTAGCTGGCTGAGGCCTTGATGTCCCACAGGTGGCTGGTGGCCCCTGGTGGGGACTCCTCGGGGATCCGTGATCCAGGGGGGGGCCCGCGGTTAGCGCTACCTTGAACAGTTGCCTGGCCTTTCACTGGAGGAGAAGAGGGGTGGCTGATAGGGCTCTGGGGAGCTTCGGGCAGGCACAGGCGTCCTGCCCACACAAAGTGGAGATCACAGGTCACAAAGCCGGTGTGAAAAAGGCTGGTGCAGGGAAGGCGGAGGGGTTTCTGGTCTAGCCCAAGCCCCTCACCCACAGGGGCGCTGAGCACAGACGCCTCCAGGGCTCCAGGACTGCCCCTGGGGGTCGTCACAGGCCCCCCACGTAGGGGATAGAAGAGCCCTCCCAGGCCCAGCCCCGCCGGCCTCCTGCATGGCTCTAGCCACAGGTCACAGACGCATGGCCACCTTTCCTGCACATGCCTGCTGCGTCTCAAGGCTCAGCGGCCTGCTCTGGCCTCAGCTCAGGTCTCCCAGGCCTCCTCTCGCAGACTGGGACCTTTTCTCAGCAGGGGGATGCCTCCCCCATCAGACTAGGCCCTCCCTGGGAAAGAGACTGCTTCTCCCCTCAGACTGGGGCATCTCCTAGGGTGGAGGCCGCCTCCTTGGGGTGAGTGTTTCCTCTCTCCTCAGACTGGGGCCTCTCTGGGGCAGGGGCAAGGAGGGAGGAGCCAAGACTCCAGCGTCTGCCCAGAGGCGCCCGGCGGGCGGCCCCCCCGCCCCAGACCAGAGATTCCAGGGGCCCAGGCGCTGCCGTCCCCGGCACCGTGGAAAGTTGGCCTAATCAATACGGCCGCACGCTAAATAAATCACTCGAGGGGCTCAGTGCAGTGTTTTTGCAGCGGCTGTAATAATAATGTTAATAACAACGCCCCTCAGAAAACTGGCAGAGGCTGGACTTACGGGGGCGTGGAGGGGGGGCCGCGATGGCGCCCCTGCCCCCAGCCTCTGCCCACCCACCAGGCCCCGAGGCCACCCAGAGCCTCCGGCGGGGCTTCTACCCGGCCCAAGGAGATACCCTGGCCAGAGGGGGCCGGAGGGGCCAGGAGACAGCAGGAGGGGGGAGGGGAAGGGAGGGCGTGGGGAAGAGCGGGGACGGGAGCCAGAGAAAATCAGTGTTTGTCCAGGTACAGCCCCTCACTCCTGGGACCCACGTCCCCCCCCCTCCAGTCCCGGCCCCCCAGCTGACTCAGCGGAGGAACCTGTCACACCCAGGGCCAGGGAGAGGGCCTTCCTTCCTCGGGCTTTGGAGCGCCAGGAGGGCTGAGCGTGACCCTCTTTCCGAGTAGTGGGGGGTGGGGAGGGGCGGAGAGGCCGGCTAGCCCTGGGGGCGCACGGACGGCTCCAGGCCCGTGGCAGGGCTGAGGTGCGGAGGTGGGCTCTATCCCCTTTGCGGGGGCTCGAGGATAGGACACTCGGTCTCAGCTGGCCCCTCTCTCCCTGGGGCCCCTTCCTCTCAGCAGCTGCCCCTTCCCAGCGGGGGTCTCTGCCCTCTTTCTCCCCGTCTCCTCACCTGGCCTCTGTCCACCATCACTCTCTTTTTAAGGACATGACCCCTCTGCAGACCGATTCCCAGGCCACTCACCCGCCCCTGGGGTCCCCCCCACAACGAGGGGGTCCCGCCCATACTTCGATCTTGAGGCCGCAGAGTCAGGCCATGTTTGGGGTCCCCGGGGAGGGAGCGGGGTTCTCCAACCACGACACTCTCCCAGACCCCACGAGCCGGCTGGGTCCAACCCTGGTTGCCAGGCAGGCAGAGCGAGGCCTGCTGGGTGGGGTGCAGGGGAAAACGTGCCCTGGACGGCCCCGGTGGTGGGGGCGGGGGCGGGGGGTGGGGACGGGCTCCCGAGGGCTGGGGTGGGGGTCCTTGTTGCCACGCTGTAGGGAGCGTCCTCAGAAAGGATGTGTCATCTTCCTAGGCCTTCGAGGAGGGAGGAGGGACCTCTGTGTTGGGCACTGGAGCAAAGGACAGAGGAGACAGGGGTCCTGGTGTCTCTCACGACCGGCCCAGAATGGCCCGGAGGGTGTCTCACGGGGGACTCCAGGGGCAGGTAGGAGCCAGGTCCCCAGGCTGAGCCCTGCCTGGTGGCCGGCTCTGCTCCCTGGAGCTGCTGACGATGAGGCCGGGGGCCGCTCCACGCCTGAAGGCGCAGACTGGCCCTGGCGACGTCTTGGCCTTTGGGTCTCCTGGGGAGCCCCTCGGCCCACTCAGCACCTGAGAGAGCCCTGTGGCTTCTGGCCACGGGGGGCAGCACGGGGCACCTGCCACGCTGACCATCGGGCTAAAGGGCAGAGGAAGACTGGATGGTGGGGTGAGGTCACTGGGGGGCCAGGTGTGGGCAGGAGGGACAATGTGCAGGGGGCCTGGGAAGAGGACTGGCCGACTGAGCCAGACGGTCCCTCGCTTGGCTTTATTCGTGAGGTCGATTTCTGGGGGCCTGAGGGGTCCCCAAAGGGCGACTGCTGAGGACCCGCTCCCGGGGGGAGGGGTGTCTGCCCAGAGTGCTGTTTTGGGAGAGGGTGACGGGTAGCTGGGGTTGCCGGTTAAGACTTCAAAGCGTCGCCTGAGTTCAAAGATGTCACAGAGTAAAGGTCGTGGGCCCCGTTGCCCTCTGTTTCACCTCAGCCCCCAAAAGGGAAAAGGGGGTGAAGGAGGGAAATAAGGCCCCCCACCCTCCGTCTTCCGAGTGGGGGGAGGGAGAGGTCCCCGCGGGGCCTCTCTACGTGGGGCCTTTGCGCCAACTCTGCCCCCTCCCTCTTGTGCGACAGCGACAGCAGACGTGGGTCCACGTGAAAACGAAATTCCTCGCTTTGTGATGAGAGGGAGGGAGGTGGGGGGTGGGCAGAGAAGGGGTGGATGGAGGGGGCGGGGAGGGGGTCTGGGAGAGGGGAGAGAAGAGCGTATGTTATCATTCTCCCTTCCCTGCCTGGGCAAAGCCGCCCCCCCGCCCCGGCCCCAGCCTGGATGCCCACCCTGGGCCTGGGGCCCAGCCAGGCAGGAAGGAGGGGTGGGGGGGAGGGGCAAGGGGTGAATATAAACTGGCTGCGGGCCCAACCAGCAGTCAAAGGTTAGAGCGGAGGAAATCCATAAGGAGAACCAGGGCTGGGGGGCGGGCGGCCGGGGTCCGAGCTGTCCTGCGGGGAAGGGGCCATCCCGTTCCGGGGGGGCCCACGGAGCCAGAGAGCAGGGGGAGGCATGGGGTCTCCTGGCTGGAGCGGAGCGGCCAGTACCACGCCCTAAAGCGGACCCCCAAAGGGAGCCGGGGGCGGGGGGTGACCATCTGTGGCCAGTTTGGGCAAGGGGCTCCAGGCCCGAAGACCTTCCTTTCTCGGTACGAGGGCCACGGATGGGCCCGGCGGGTGGGCAGGAAGGCCATCTGAGGCGGAGCTGCTCCCCACAGACCCTCACCCCTTGCGTGTCTCCGGCCCTGAGGAGCCCCACCCCAGATGCCCCACAAGGGGGTCCATGCCACAGCCTTCACCCAGCACCCTGGAGCCCTAGGCCACGTGGGCCCCCAGAGCTGCGCCTGCACGGGCCCGGCTGCTGCCCGCTGGCCTTCGGTCCAGGCCTGAGCAGGGGCCTGGCCGGCCCTCCCAGGCCAGAGCCCGCAGCCTGCCTGTGGTGGCCAGGGGCTCCCTGCCTCTGGGGGAGACTTCCCAGACAGCGCTGGGCCTCACGTTGCAGCCAAACTCTGGCCAAGCCGCTTGCACCCAAGGCCGGGCTCCCCAGGGCACAAGCAGGTCGTGCCGCTCAAGGCCCCAGGCCCTTCCTTCTGGCCCGGCCGCTCCTAGCGGAGAAGATGCGTCCGCAGTTGTGTGCTCAGAGAGGGGTGGGCGGTGCTGCCCGAGTGCGCACGGAGGCGGCCTGGCTCCAGACCCGGAACGGAGCCGTGCGCCCTCCAGCACAGCCCCGCCTCGCCTGGGACAGAGGTGCGCGGTTGAGAAGGCCCTCGAGGGCCGCTGCCCTGTGGGCATGGCTGGAACAGCCCAGACTGGGAGGGTGTCCTGAGGAGAGGTGGGCTCCACGCTGGGAGGGCTGACTTTCATCCCCACCTCTTCAGAGGGTGCGGGGCCCCACGGGGGGTTTCTGGTGCCTTGAAGACATAAGGAGGGCGCCCCCAGGGCCTGGCCTGGTTCTTGTGAGCCCTGAGAAGGGTGCAGCCTCTGCCACACCCTGAAGCAGGCGTGGAGTGAGCCGGGCACAAGGGTGGGTGGTGGAGGGGAGCCGGCACCCCTGGGCGCCCTGTACATCCATCGGCTTGTCAGCGCAGGGTGGGGACCCCGGCCCTCCAGCCCCCCGGCGGCCGGCCCCTCTGCTGGAAGGAAAGAGAAGGCGGCAGACAGGGCAGAGCACAGGCGTGGGCAGAGGGGCCTCCCGGGGCCAGAGCCCAGCTCCCTCCTCTGCCCGGAGCCCCCAGGCCCGTTTGGCCAGCGGATGCCCTCCAGGACCTCCCGGGGATTCAGTCGGCCCTGCGGGGTGCACGATCTTGCAAGCTGAGAGCCAGGAGGTTCTTCCGGAGAGCAAGCTTCTCTCAGAAAACAGCTCCGCGCTCTGGGCCTGGCCACCATGGCGCCTTTGAGGGTGGGAGGCTGGGGCCCCGGGGTGGCAGGACGTGTCGGTGGGAGGCACGGGGAGGAACTCCCTGGGGCCCAGCTGAGTGAGGCAGGCCCAGGGCACTGGGAGGGCAAACCTGGTTCAAAAACACACCACTCGGTGGTGGGTGGGTGCCCATGACCTGGACCCAGGACAACAGTCTCCTGAGCCCTGTCACAGTCTCAGGCACTGGACCCCTCAGTGCCTCTGCAAAGCAGCCCCAGGCTTGGCCCTGCTCAGGCCTCCCCGAAGAGACGGCCCAGGTTCTGGAAGAACCGTGGGCCCAGGTCTCCCTGTTGGAGCCTGGCCACAGGCCAGAGGGGGATGAGGGGGCAAGAGGCCTCACTCTTCCCGCTGACCCCTCCCGCCAGCAAGGTTTACTGGGTGGCTGCCACTCCAGGGCCCACGGAGGTGCCCCGGGGGGGGGGCATCGGGGCGAGGGCAGCCTGGCTTCCCTCTGACAGAGCCACGGGAAAGGACTGGAGGGCCGGTCTGGGGCCCCGGAGGACAGGGGGGGACAGGCTGTGGGGAGGGGGGCCCACGGTGCCTCACGGGGCTCAAAAAGCTGGGGAGCCCTCAACCCGCCAGTCGTGCAGGGGCTGTGGCGCCTTGACTGAAGCCCGGGTGTGGATCCGGGGCTCGCTGTGCGCACGGGCACGGGGACCGGGGCCCCAGACCCCATCCGCTCCGCCCCCTCTGCCCGGGCACCTGTGCTCCGGGCTGTGTCTGGGGAGGAGCCCCACATGGAACCCGTGTGGCCAACTCCTTGGGTGCTCATGGGAAACTGAGGCCGGAGGGGAGGGGGCCAGGGGGCAGTGACCAGACCCCAGGAATGGCGGGCAGGGCTCGGGGAGACACATCCCGAGGAGGACGCGCTGTCCCCGCTGCGAGGCAGCAAAGCTGACGCCTGGGCTCGGTGCTGACTGCGGCCTGGCCCCAGCAGTCAGGTCCAGGGGACGGCCGAGGGCAGGACGCGTGCTTGCTCAGTGGCCCCAAAGGCCACGTCCATCCAGGTCCAGCAGGCCGCACGACAGGGTGCCCGATGACGTGGCCCCGAGGCGCCTGGCTTCCCAGAGCAGGGGGAGCGTGGCCGGCAGGCCTGCAGGTGTCGCCTGGGCGGTCTGCAGAGGTGAGTCCTGCAAAGGGGGCCTTTTCAACTTGCTGGGAAGGAGGCCAAGAGATGGTAGGGAAACTGAGGCAGGGAAGGCGTGTTGCCATGTCGGTCAGCTCAGGCCTCCATAACAGATGACACAGACCAGGCAACGTCAACCAGAAATTTATCCTCCCCCAGTCCCAGAGGCCGCAGCCCGAGGTCCAGGCGTGGGCGGGGTCGTCCCTCCGTGCCTGTCCGTGTCCTGATCCCCTTTTCTCACAAGGACCCCGTCTCACGGGATCGAGGCCCAGCCCGGTGACCCTATGTTACCTTAATCACCTCTGTAAAGGCCCCGTCTCCAGATACGGTCACGTTCTCGGGTGCTGGGGGTCAGACTCCGGCACAGGAATCTGGGGGACACAATTCAGGCCCTGACAGTCACCGTTCCAAAGAGAGTCACCATAAAAGTCAGGCGAGGCTGCTGCTGGGAAGGGGAAGGGAGGCGGACACATTTGCTTTGGGAAGTGGGGGGCTCGAAAGTACCGTGAAGAGAGAGGGGGTGAGCCATCTGCCTCGGGGCCGGGGGAAGGCGGCTTCCCGGAGCCAGGTCACTGGCCACACTGGCCCAGGTGTTCAGGCCATGGGGGGCAGGGGGGACGGGCAGAGGGTGAGGGCTCCATCCTGCCCAGGGGCTCACGTGGAGGCAATCAAGCCAGAGTGAGGCTCCCGGATGGGGGTGGAGGGCCCTGGGGCCTGGGGGGGGGGGTGACAAGGAGCATTTCCTCAGACAGGGTGACGGATGAGAGGGGGAGCGCGCGGTTGGAAGCACAGTGTGGGAAGCGGCTTAGCCAGAGCCGGATGTGTGAGAGTCGGGGAGGACGCTGCACGTGCAGGGATGGGGCCCCCACCCCCCACCCCCCGCCCCCGCCCCCGCCGACCCCGGACTCACAATCACGCAGGCGGGGCCCGCCCGGGGTCGGGGCAGGACGGAGCTCGTGCCCAAGCCCAGCGTCCCCCCGGCAGTCCCCATGCTGGCCGTCTCTCTGCCTCCCCTAATGGTCCCCGTGCGAGCTCGGACAAGGGAAGTGAGTGAAGGCAGAAGTTCTCTCCAAAATAGCTCATCAACAAAGCCCAGATGGAAAATTCTGCCTCCATGGAGCGCCTTGGAATTGGAAATTATTTCTTTCTGGAAATATGCAGTGTGAGGGGTGAGATAAAGGACAGACCCTGCATGTTCCTTAAGACAGAAACTATTGAGCCCACATGCCACCACCAGCCCCCTCCTCCTCGGGACCCCCACTACGTACCTGCCTCCCCCGCCCCTCCTCCTGGCGGCCCTAACTTGGGGACACGGGACAGGGGGTCTGAGCCCCGTCAAGGTCTCAGGTGGGCCGCCCCAGATCAACAGAGATGCAGGGACGAGTGACCTCCGACGGCTGCCTTCCGGAGTGCCCCACGCACCCCCCGCCCACTCTGCCCAGATCCTGCGCACACACCCCTGCTGTGTCACCGCTCGGAGGCGGTGCAGGGGGGGAGCTCGACTCCAGGTGGCTGCGGGGCCCGGGTTCCCGCCATCTTGTGGCTCTGCACTCCAGAGCATGCCCACTCCGTGGCTGGGTCCTTGTGGAAACTCACAGGGGTCAGACCAGAAGTGGCACGTGTCCTGGTCCCCTCCGTCCTGTGACTGAATCTGCCCGGGGGCTGGAAGACGTGTCCCCGGGCCTGGCCCTCGCTGGCCCCATCGGCAGAAGCCCCCCCTTCCACCCGCGAGCCCTGGTCCCTCTGCACCCCCGCCAGCCCCTCTCCCCCGCCCACCAGGTGGCTGCCCGGCTCGTGGGTGGGAACTCGGGGACATACTTGCCCCGCTGCGGCGGGGGCCCCCACAGGCTTCGAGCTCCAGACGGGGAGCCCGTCCTTGAGTCTGAGGGCAGACCGCCAGGTGCCCAGGGCGGCCCAGCCCCAGGACCTGGGAGAGGGAAGAGGTAACCCCCAGCTCAGGAGGCCACTTTGAAGGGGCCCTGTGCATCGTAGGCACCAGGCAGAGAGGCACCTCGCTTGGGTTAAGGCCAGAGCAGGCAGGCCTGGTGTGGATTTCGGGAAGGGAACCAGGGTGAGGGCCCCATCTCCTGGGCCGGCCTCGGGGGGCTAGGAAGAGGCGGGGGCGGGAGGGACAGAAGCGACTCTCGGCCACGAGATGACCGTGGACCTTCCCTGGCCTTCCCAGCTCTGAACCCCCGACACGCAGCCTCAGCCTTCAGGAATGTCCTGTCCGTGGCGGGAGCTGCCAAGGAGGATGGACAAGGGCCCAGGGGCGGGGGCCCAGGCAGGTGGCCGGCCGCTCTGACACTTTCCTGGCTGAGGTCTGCGTCCCCCATGGACGCGGCTGTGAGGCTTTGGTGGGCTTGCATCTGGGGGCGCGGGAGAGCGTCCAGGCCCCTGGCCCGTGCGCTCAGGCTCCCGCTCGGAGGGCCTGCGCTGAGGTGTCTGAAATATTTGTTTTCTAAGGGATTAGCTTCCAGATGACTCTCCAAGAGGCCAGGAGCCATCACTGTGGCTGCAGCAGGAGGGCCCCTCTTCCCTCTTGGACGCTGACCCAGGGAGACGTCATCTGTTCCCTGAAAACCTCAGGCCACGTCCCTTTCCTTCCCTTGCAAGTTGGCCCGTCCATCCATCGATCCGTCCGTCCACCACTCATGCATTCATTCACTCGTTCGTTCACTCAGCAAGCACCTCTGCCATGACCAGACCCATGGCCAAGGGCTCAAGACCCCCTCTGGTCGTCAAGCACTCCCTCCTCCCCAAGCCAACAGCAAGGCGGCCACCTTCCAGGGGTTCTGTGTCCTCGGCCCTGGCCTTCAGGGCTCTCTCCTCATCCTGCAACCTCTCTCACATACCCCCCTGCCTCCAGTACCGGTCCCGAGGAAAGTGTCAGCCCCAGACTGGGACGGGGCCATTCCCCCCACCTGCCCTCTCTTCCCCTTGCCCCCTTAGGGGTCCAGTGGGGAGGGAGTGGGGCCACCTGTTGCTCCCGCCTGGGTGGAGTAGCTTGGGGCGGGTTCTCTGTCCTTCCTTGGTCTGTCCCCCTGGACGCTATTGTCCCTCCCTGAGATTCAAGATGGCGGTGGTCCCTGTGGGTGGAGGGCGGGTGTCACGGAGAGAGCTGCCCGAGCCCGGCAGGTCTGGGGGGGAGGCTCTGAGAAGGGCTTGTGTTGGGCCAGGTCCGGCCGTGGGGGACCGTGCACATTTGCAGCGAGCCGTCTGGGGCCCAGGGGTCCCCAAGTCCCCAACTTGCAGGCGGGAATGGTGGCTGTGGGGCACCCCGACAGACACCCCACAAACCCAGCTTCGCCGGGTTCCCAAGGCGAAGGTCCGGGGCTCGTGGCAGATGTTGACTGTCCTCGGCCCGGGAGCAACGGTTGAAGCCACAGGCCGTGGACCCACTTTGCACGGGGGTGCCAGAGCGGGGTGGACCGTGGGATGTGGCCTGCAGAAGGGCCCAGGGGTCAGGAGTCAGAGGGGCAGTCGGGGGTCAGTGCAGGCTGGGCAGAGGGGCCACAGGGTAGAGACTGGTTGTGCACCATCAGGACGAGGTAGAGGTGGAGCATGGATGTCCTCAAAGGGGGCTGACAGCAGGAGGGACTTCACGAGCCTCCCAGGGCCTCAGACACACTCCTCGCCCCGCAAGGCCGGCACCCGGGCCCGGGGACGCAGGTGGGCGAAGCCCTGGGTCAGCTGGCTCCTCGGGGAGCCCCGCTGGGCTGGCCACACGGGCCCTGCTCGCGCTGCTCTGTCCTCCTCCTTCTGAGCTCTGAACCCCCAGGTGTGCTCACGCTCACAGCTTGGGCCACATGAGCTGTCTCGTGGCCACCAGGGGCCCCGGCCGTCTCCCACCGGCTGCGCTGCGCCCAGCCCAGCACCGTGACCGCCAATGGCGGAGGGCCCCCGTTTCTGTTCTCTAGGCCATTTCCAGTAAGGTGTGCTGGCTTTCCTGTTCTCCGCGTCGCGGAAGAGTGGGGCCCAAAGACGAGACCGGGAAGCTTCCTGGGAGCAGAGCCGGTGAGCGGCCTGGCTCGGAGGCCCAGAGTGGCCTGAGTGTTCCCGGGGACGGTGCCCGTGAGCCACCTCGTCCGCGCGCCAGGGAGCTGGCCTCAGGGCCACCGCCGATTCCCTCTCCCGGCTCGGCTTCTGCTCTGCGGCCGGGGGGTGGGGGGGTGAGCCGATGCGTCAGGACCCCCATCATCCCCGTGAGGAACCCGGGAGACGCCACACCTGCCAGGACCCCTGCCCCCTGAGGCTCGGCGGTACTGGCCCTCCCCCACGTCTGCTGGGCATCAGGCGCCAACCCCGCGAGCAGGTCTGTTTAGTGCGTTACTGCCGCCTCGACTGCTGTGCCCTGGAGGAATCGAAGAGCACCTCCTGGAAGAGGAGGCCGCCTCGGGGAGGCGGACAGACGGTGCCCGCCCCGGGGCCTCTCTTCCCCACCGCAGGAGGGTGAGGCTTTCCTCATGATGGCTGAGGGCCACTTCCCCACACCCTGCCTTGGAGGTCTCAGGGCCGCAAGCTGGCGCGCCTTCCTGGTCACAGCACCCCCAGACTGGAGGGCAGGGCTGGCGAGGGCGCAGAGACCAGGGGGCCGCACACAGGTGGGGGCTGCCGGGAAGCCCGCGCACCACGGAGGAATGGTGCGAGGGAGTCACGTGGAAAACCGCCAGTCCGGCGACACGCAAGGCAGCCTGTCCACGCCGTCCGCTCGTGGGACTGAGTATGTGGTCTGATCTCTGTTCTCTAACCATGAGATGACGTAAGGATCCGGTCAGAAAACAGAACCACCCAACAGACACGAGGGTTCTAAGGGGTCAGACCCTGTGCTGCTGTGATGGGGCTCTTTCGGCCACCTCTGCTCTGGGGCTGGGCCGGGGCCGGCGGGGCAGACGCTCAGGGAAGCAGACAAACAGGAAGCGAGAGGAGAAAGGGACACCAGGGCGCCACCAAGACACACGGGGCCCAAGTGGACATCTGCAGCCTCCCTGCCACCTGCCGTATTGAATGCGTTAGAGCCCAAACACACCCACATCCACCCAGAACCTGTGACCCTGGCTTGTTTTAGACAAAGGGCTCTTGCCTGCGGGGCCACGCGGGAGGAGGGTGGCCCTGGTGCAATGACTGTGTCCTTATAGGGGACATGAAGGGTCCTTCCTGCCTCTTCCAGCTCCTGGGGGCTCCAGGCGTCCCTGGGCTTAGAGCCGCGTCCCTCCAGCCTCTGTCTCTGTGGTCACGTGGCCTTGGCCTCTCTCTTATAAGGACGCCTGTCCTAGAGTTAGGGTCCACCTACGAAACCCTTGATCTCGTCTCGGGATCCTTAACTTAGACTCACCGCTGTGAGGCCCTTTATCCCAACAAGGTCACGCTCACAGCTTCGGGGCACTGGCACACGGACAGGTCTTTTGGGGGCGACCGTCGGCTCGCTGCAGATGCTACCTGCGGGGGTTGGAAGCTGTTCTGCCAGGGCCGCGGGAGAGACAGCCTCCTGTAAACGAGGGCGAATGAGCATCGGGGCACAGAGCCGCAGAGAGGCGTCTAGGGGACACAACTCCGGGCTCCAGCCTGTTTGTGGAGCCAATCTGAGCTCAGTCCCACTGGATGGATCTCGGAGCCGGTCACAGAGGGAGGAAGGGAAGGCCCCGGAGCTGCCTGGCTGCCCGGAGAGGGTCCCCGAGCGACTGCCCAATGCCGGAGCAGACCACCCCATCCTCAGGACAGACGTCCATCAGCTGAGCCGGCCGGCCTAGTTTAGCTGGGGTGTCGTCCTCCCAAGCGTTAGCACAAGTGGCTTTTTCTGTCCACGTAGCGCCGGCCTGCTAGATGGACCAGCCTCAGTCCAACAGGGGGAGCGGATTCTTAATAGCTGGCTTACCCTGCAGCTCCCAGGCCCCGGGGAGCCCCACCAGGCACCAAGTCGCTCCTTCCAGTCCCTATCTGGACACGCTGTCCTAGGCCCCTCTGGGCAGCTGCCCCCCGGTTCTGTCCCTCTTATCCCGCAGCCAGGTCCCAGCCACCCCTGGGCACCCCCGGTGCCTGGTCTGGAGCAGCACTGAGTTCAGACGGATGTGCAGACCCCGCCATGGGAAGCCCCGAGCTGGGCCTCGGACAGGCTGGGTTGACTCCTCCCAGCTGTCAGGTCGTGAGCAGCACAGGCCTGGACTCCCGTCTCGCGGCTCCGCACCCCCACGCGGTTTCCATCCTGTCTGTCATGGGCTGAATCGTGCCCCCCCCCAGATTCCTACACTGGAGTCCTAACCCCCAGTACCTCAGAATGGGACTTTATTTGGAGACAGGGCCATGAGAGATCACTGATGAGGTCCTGGTGGAGGAGAGACGGTCCTCATCCAGCGTGACCGCGTCCTTACAAGCGGGGGAGGTGCACGGACAGAAAACCCAGGCGCACAGGAGGAACGTCACGGGAAGACAGGGCAGAGACGGGGGGGGGGTGCGTCTGCAGGCTCAGGAATGCCACGGACCATCACCACCGCCAGCTGTCGGGACGGAGCCGTGGGACCGATGCCTCCGGCAGAGCCTCCAGGAGGAAGCAGTCCCGGGACACCCTGATACCTGGCTTGTGGCCTCCAGAACTGTGAGGGCACCGCCCAGTCTGTGGGGCTTCCTTCCGGCAGCCCTAGGACACTAACACGGGGCCCAGACGGGCCGCCCCAGCCCAGCATCGTGTGCGCCCTCCCCAACCCCGCCAGGGGTGAGAGGAGGCAGAGGTGTTCCCCTCTGCACACACACACAGCGCCTGTGCTCACGTCCCCTGGGTCAGAAATCAGTCACGTGGCCTCACCTAGCTGCAAGGGAGGCTGACAAATGTAGCACTATAACAATATAGCATCCAGAAGCTTCTAGGCGGGACGGTTGGCAGTCTGTGGCATAGAGGCTAGAACAAACGTCTTGGGGTCCCCCCAAACAACCACCCGCCCCTCATCCCCGCTGCCCTTCACTCGGCGCCAATGCCCTAGGAAGGCGGCAGGGCTGTGGCTCTGGGGGCACCTGCCCCCTCCCCCCGGGGAAGGCAGAGGACCGAGCTGAGGGTTCTGGGCACCGGGTTTTGAGCGTCAGGCAAGAAAGTTTGGGTTTTCCCGAAGGAAGCTCTCGCGTTTCCACGTGAAGCGTGCGGGCTCCAGGAGGCACGCAGAAAGCTGAGTTAGGGGTACGGCCAGGATGCGGGGGGAGTGACTGCGGCGGCTGCACGGGCACCAGGGAGCAGGGAGTGTCCGGGTGGCGGCTGAGGCCAAGGAGGGAAGGGGCGTGTGCCCTTAGCGGACGGACTCTGCTTTGCGCCACCGCGTTGGCCCCTTCCTCCTGCCCGCTGCGGCATTCGGCGTGGCTTCCTCAGGGGTCTCCCGGGGGAAGAGGCTCGGACTGGCATCACACGGCCACGCAGGGGCCGACGTGAACAGCTGTGCTGTGCAGGGGCTGTTTCGGTGCTGGGGGGGGTCTCCCCAGGGAAATCGGGGTCTGAGCGGGATGGGACCGGAGGAGGCACAGTCAGGCCTCCTCAATGAGGGAGGCCACAGTGGCCAGGGGCAGATCCGGGAGCCTCGGCCAACCACAGTGAGAGGGAGGGACATATTTATGGAAACGTGTGTGTATCTGGGAGGTTAGTACCTCAAGAGGGGATAGCACCCAGGAGGGAGGCTGGCACCCAGGAGGGAGGCTGGCACCCGGGAGGGAAGCTCGCATCCAGGAGGGACGCTAGTACCCAGGAGGGAGGCTGGCACCCAGATGGGAAGCTAGTACCCAGGAGGGAGGCTGGCACCCAGATGGGAAGCTGGTACCCAGGAGGGAGGCTGGCACCCAGGTGGGAGGCTGGCACCCAGGAGGGAAGCTCGCATCCAGGAGGGACGCTAGTACCCAGGAGGGAGGCTGGCACCCAGATGGGAAGCTAGTACCCAGGAGGGAGAATGGCACCCAGATGGGACGCTAGTACCCAGGAGGGAGGCTGGCACCCAGATGGGAAGCTGGTACCCAGGAGGGAGGCTGGCACCCAGGTGGGAGGCTGGCACCCAGGAGGGAAGCTCGCACCCAGGAGGGAAGCTCGCATCCAGGAGGGAGGCTGGCACCCAGATGGGAAGCTAGTACCCAAGAGGGAGGCTGGCACCCAGATGGGAAGCTGGTACCCAGGAGGGAGGCTGGCACCCAGGTGGGAGGCTGGCACCCAGGAGGGAAGCTGGCACCCAGTTGGGAAGCTGCTAACCAGGAGGGAAGCTGGCACCCAGGAGGGAGGCTGGCACCCAGATGGCAAGCTGGTACCCAGGAGAGAGGCTGGCACCCAGGTGGGAGGCTGGTACCCAGGTGGGAGGGTTCCTAGGGATAGGCTCTCACTGAGTCCTGCTGATGGAGGTGGCCCTGGGGTTGGCAGATGGAGGGAGAGGGTAAGAAGATGGCCCAGCTCATGGAGGTAAAGTGATTGCTTCGCTACTGACAGGATTTGGGAGGTGAAGGAGTGTAAGTGTCAGGGTGATGAGGCTAGAATATTTTAATATTTTAATATTAATTTAAAATATTTAATATTAATTAAATGTTAATATTACATTTAAAATATTTAATATTAATTTAAAATATTTTAATATTTTATCTTCTAAGTGATTTCTACACCCAACGTGGGGCTCGAACTCACAACCTCAAGATCGAGAGTCACATGTTCTGCCAACTGAGCCACCCGGGCGCCTGAGGAGCCGCTTTTCTAAGGAAGGAGCTCGGAGGGAAGCCAGGTGGGCGGAAATGGCTGCTGGGTTTGGGGCCCTGGGCTGCCAGCCCACTCGCCGGGGGTCCGTTAGTCCTTTGGCGAGAGTGTCCGAGGGTTTCCTGGGCTGGGAGTGGGGGGGGGCACAGGCGCTGGGAGCGGCCGAGCGCGGGCAGAGGAGCGCGATTTCGGCTGTGCCCCTGCCGCCCGGGGTCCCGCACCCTCCACGGCCCCGCAGCCCGTACCGGGCGCCACGGCCTCGGACGTCCCACGGCACGTGACGCGAGTTCATGGCCCCCTCTTGCAACTGCCATTCCTCTCCGCACACACTGGGCCACACCTGCCTCTCCCGGAGGACACACGCTTTCACCTCCCCTCCTGGCTCGGGTGATGCTCCTTAAGCTCTTACCCTGACTCATCCCAGCCCCGGGCAGGGCTTTCTACGTGTTTCCTTCCGGGCAGGGTGGCACATCTCCGACCCTTCCGTGGTCCAGGGCACCCTGCAGGATCATGGCCTTATTTCCTACTGAGCCGAAATGCAACCCTAAGCCCCTCACCCAGAGCCCCCGGAGCCATTCCCAGCTTATCAGGGAGGTCTGCAACATGAGCCACGTTGCCAGCCCTGTACCTGCCAAGCCTCGTCAAACGTGCCCCCTGTGAGCTCTGCTCGCCCCCAGACCCCTCCATCCAACACCCCATCCAATCACTCGCCCATAACCCACCCCTAAGCCTCTGGGCCCCCAATGTCAGCAGCTAGCACTTCCCGCATGGGCTCCAGTGAGCACAGGCCTGGAAGGTGAACTTGCTCTGTGCAGGAGGATCCCTGGGGCTCTCCGTCTTGCTCCCAGGGAGGCAGCGGTGAAGCAGACAGAGGCAGCCATGAGGTACCTACCGGTCAAGCCTAGGAGGGTGGAGATGCCCACAGTGCGGGGGGCAAGAGGGTCGGGGGTGGGACGAGGTCGGTCCGCGGCAATCTGCCTCCTGGCCCAGCCACGTCTGCGGACTCTGGGCACCTGAGAGGGGACTCCAGGCCGTCCCGGTCCTGCTCCATGCGTGGGTCACAGCACCCAGCGACCCGTTGTCACTCTGGCCAGCAGGGATCAGATTGGCCCCAGGGTCCCCAAAGCTCAGCCCACAAAACTGAATCCTGGTGGTTCCTCCACTAGGAGATCCTCTCTGGCTGGTGAGACCAGAGGCTGGTGTCAGGCTTCCCTCCCAACATTCTATTGATTTGCAAATGCACCATTGGCATGCAAATGGCCTGAGGTCATCAGCAAAGCTCCAAGTCCTCGCTGGGGAGCCAGTGAACAAAAGAGGTGCCTATAGACCCCAAGAAAGCGCAGTCGGTACCTGAAGGGTCTCCAGACCCTGGAACCACGGCAAGTGGCCAGAGGAGCGGTCGTGACGGCAGGACCCTGGGTCTGTCCAAGAGCCCATGTTCTGCTGGGACCTGGTTCCCGAGTCACCTGGGCCAAAGGGAAGGTGACAGCGAATGCTTGGAGGCACAGGGCCCCTGCCCTTGGGGAGAACATGGCTGGGAGCCCAGGAGACGGAAGTCCAGGGATAGGAGCCCGGGCCAGAAGGGTAACGCCTCTCTTGGAGCCTCCAGACACGCAGAGGGCCTGGGGGCTGCCTTGCTGAACACAGGATTTCTGGGTCTTCCTCCTGGGTCTTGGGCTGACCCCTGTAGCCCCGTCACATGCCGATGGGTGTTGAATTGGTTGTGGGTGACAGAAGCGGCCGCGAGGTGGCAGTGCTGACTCACACTTCACCTCCCGAGGCGACTGAGGCTGGGGTCCGCCCTCGCCACGTCCCGGGTCCCGGGTCCGCAGTGGTCCACGGGGGTCATCAAGGAGATGGGCACACGTTTGAGCCACGCCCGGCCACATCATCTGAGTTGCCCAAGGCCGAAAAGAAATTGGGGCGACAAGAAGGAGAACTTGGGGGCAGTGAGGGATCCCCATGCCTGGGATGCCGCGGTGTCGGCTTCAGAAGGTGACCCTTCCTCCAGGTGCCTCCGGCAACACAGGGCCCTGGGGGCTGCCTTGCCAGGAACAGGTGGATTTTAGGGTTCTCCCCCTTGTATCGGGTGCCACCCCCAAGCTGATTGCATGCCCTGACCGGTGCCAAGCCCGCTTGTGGGTGTTGGAGTCAGCGGTGACCGCGAGGTGGCGGCACCAACGCACACATTACAGCAGTCACGGCAGAGGCTGTGGTCCACCCGCGATATGTCCCGGGTCCGCCCAGGCTGGATTCCGCAGTGGTCCACGAGGGTCATCAGGGAGATGGGGTGCTTGTCTGAGCCACCCCAGGTCAGGCCACGTCCGCGGTCCCTTAGCCGCGGGTCCCCTCGAAGCCACCAGTGCCGTGGAGTGGGACTCACGTCACATCTCCCAGACACGGTGGTGACAGCACCTGCCGCCACCTTTGGCGCACCGGACCCCGCACACCGAGGCCACCAAAGACAGCCCCCCACCCCCTGGCTTTTTAATTGAGCTGGCTTCCGAGGAAGCTCTCCCGGTCCCTCAGACCCCAGGCAACCAGGCATTAACATCCATTCAATTCCGGTGTTCAGATGCTAATGATCTGGGCTCGCGGCCGCCTCCCACCCGCTGGGGAGGTCACCCTGCGGAAGGTCCTGCTTCGGGAGGTCCTACCAGTCTCCCGAGCACAGCCACCAAAGTGGGGTGCGGCAGACACCCCAGCGTCCCGGAGGGGGTCATTAAAAGGTGGGGATACTGACGTGGCGACCGCGCTCTGGGGCCAGGGTGCAGGTCCCCACAGATGCGCCCTGGGATCACGGCGGGTGCGGGGAGGCGCGTGTCCCGACCAGAGCGCACTTGGTCTGTCCTAGAGCCCACGTGCTGCTGAGAGCGGAATCCGAACCGCACCCTAGGACCTGGTCCCGTATCGGCAAAGAGGGGATACGTGGGAAGCAAAGGGTCCCTGCCCTCGGGTGACGAGGACTTGACGGGAAGCCCAAACTCTAGAGGGAAATGTACCACCCTAGACCCGAGGCGGCACGGGATCCTGGGGCCCGAACGCAGGAGGATTTGGGGATCCCTCCTCGCACGGGGTGCCGACCTCCAGGCTGGGTGCACTCTCTGGGTGGCCCTGAGCCCGTGGGGGCATGGAAACAGCAGTGACCGCGAGGTGGCGGCACAGACTCACATATCACTGCCCGCAGCGAGGCTGGGGTCCGCCCGCAGGGCGTCCCGGGTCCGCTCAGGCCTGATGCCGCGGCGGTCCACGAGGGTCATCAGGAAGACGGAGTGCTCGACTGAGCCACTCCATCTGTCACCCCCACCCGCGTGGTTGAATCTGGGGAGACGGGAGAGAATACGTGGGGGCCGTGAGGGATCGCCACACCCGGGATGCCTCGGAGTCCATCTCAGAGAGAGAGAGACCCTTCCCACCGGTGCCGCGGGCAGCACGGGGTCCTGGGGGTTGGCTGCCTCGCCGAGTGCAGGAGGATTTCGGGGCCCTCTTGCCTTGTCTTGAGCCAAGCCCCGCCGTCCCATCGCTCGCCCCTGCACCCCTGCACCCCTGCACGGCGCTGAGTCGGTTGTGGGTGTGGATACCGCAATGGCCGCGAGGTGGCGGTGAGGACTCACATCTCCACCCGGAGGCTGCCGAGGCTGGGGTCTGCTTGTGGCGAAATGCGGGGGTCTGCCCCATCCTAACTTGGGCGTCCATGCACGGCAAAGCCTGGCTTTTTCCCCCGCAGAAAAGCTGGGGGTTCGCTCATGACAAAGGCCCGGGTGTCAGGTTTGGAGGCGAGCCTCCAGCACTTTACGGCGGCTCTGCCAGAGGACCGCCCTGAAGTGCGGGGACTCCAGCTTCTTTGCCTACGTGTGCTGCATCCCCAGGGCCAACCCCGTAGACTCGGCGGGCGGACCCGGTGCGCCGCGGGGCCCCGATACCCCCGGCAAGGCCAGAGTGGTCACCCCAGGGACAGGACGGGCAAGGGTGTTGAGGGATCTTAAAGCTCTCAGGTCTTTGTTCGGTCCACACCCGCAGTGCCGCAGGCGGGCGGGTGCGCAGGGTGCCGGGGCAGGACTAGGAGGCTACACAGCTGGTCGCCAGAGCGCGCCTGTGAGCCACAAGACGGGAACGCGGGGCACCCCGACCGCAAAGGGAAGCCTTCCTTGCGGGAGACGCGATCCCCCCAGTGTCAGATGGTACTGGGGCTGGGAATCGGCCACCCGCCCTGGCCGCTGGGACCCCCGGGTGAGCCCCTGTCCCCCCCCCCCACCCGCCCCCCGCGACACACACACATGCCTCATGTGACTGCTCCCCGTGGACTCCCAGGACCCCAGGGGGAGCGTGGGGTCTCAGCCATGGTGGCGACTGAGGGTGACTCAGTCCTGCCCCAGCCTCCCCGAGCCCCCCAGCCGGAGCCCCCGTCGGGAGCAGGGTGCGAGCCCAGCGGTGGCTGGGCGGGAGCAGCGTGCTTGGTCTGCCCCGAGGGGACCCGAGTGCTCCGACCCAAGGGGAGGGGGACGTTTGGGGACAATGCCAGTCCCTGTGTAGGCGATGCCAACAGAGGGGTGCGGAGAATGCCCTCTTTGGAGAATTCCGGGACGGGTGTGCTGGACCGGTCTGGGGCGGAGGCGGGCCTTGCGGCGGCCCCGAACACGGTCGCTGCTCCCATTGGCTGGCGGGGCAGGGGCGGGAATTCGGGGCGGGGCCACCCCAGTTAGAAAAAGCCCGGGCTAGGGCCGGCGAGCAGGGTGCGGGAGGGGGTGGTGGGTGGGGTGGGATGGGGGGGTTCGGGGGAAACTGGGGAAGCGGGGGAGCCGAGGGGTAACCAGGGAAGCGTGGGGTACTGGGGGCAACCAGGGGAAGATGGGGACGGGGTACAGGGAGGCTTGAGTGGGCCAAGGATCACCTTGGAAATCTGGGGTCTGGCAGGAGCGGCAGAAGGTTGGGGGGCTGGCTTGGGCAGGGCTGGAGGGCACCTGGCGGGAGTGTGGCGTGGGGTCCCAGGTGTCTTGGAGTACGGGTGACATCGGCATGGGATGGGCCCAAGCTGGGGGTGTAGAGGAAAGAGGGGGGAGCCAGACATTCATCCCGGTCAGTTTTGGTTTCAGGACGTGGCGGCTGGTGGACGAAGGGAGCTGGAGAGAGATTCGCCCGGGACCTGGGGCAGTGGGGCCGTATAGCTGGCAGCCGTGGGTGAGTGAGGACAGCGGTCTGTCGGCCAGGTGAGTCCCCTCCCCTCCCTGGGCCTTGCTCTGCTGGCCTTCTGCAAGAAGGGGGCTTCGGGGAGCAAGGGCCAGCGAGGAGAAGCGGCTGACCTCCCGGCAGAGCGGCAGGACGAAGGAGAGCGGTCGGCACAGGTGACATTGTCTCGGGGGGAGCTGAGACCGTGCGGGCTGGGGGGGGCCGCGTGCCCTTCCCAGGTAGAAAGAGCATTTCGGGAGAGCAGGCAGGAGATGAGGCAGGGCTGCCGGCAGGAGAGGTGACAGGTAGCTGTGGGGATCCAGCACGTGCGGGGTGGGGGGGGGGCACCAGGCCCGGGTCGGACAGGATGAGGTGGGGACTCAGGACGCAGCAGGGGTCCCCAGCCGCCACCACATCTCACCCACTGAAATTCATTTAGTAGCAGGTACAGGAGCGGCTCTGGCCAGGCCAGAGCTTCGAGGGCTGGGGAGCGGGAAAGAAGGGGCAGTGCGCGGGGTGTCCCGCAACAGGACGTCACCGGAGGGAGCGGCGGCCGCAGGTACCGGCTCCGGAGAGATTTCTGCAGCGAGGAGGCTGCTGCGGGCCCAGCCTGCGGACGCGCCGTTCCCACGTGGCACTGCGGCCCAGGGTCTGGCGCGGAGAGGGCCCACAGCGTACTTGGTGACACTGTATGCCTTCACCGCTCAGCCCCCGGGTCTGGCATGACAGACAGGACAGCACCAGGGGAGTCAAGGGCACTGGCGAGACCCGACTAGGCGAGGCGGGTGGGGTGGAGTGAATGAGAACTCTGGTGGGGGGCCGGGGCGCAGGCAGGGGCGAAGGGCGGGAGCCTGGCGGCGAGTCCGCCGGGGCGCTGGCCTCCAGAGCCCGTGGCCGAGGTGGGCCTCCGCGGGCGACGACGGAGCAGGGATCGGTGCCTCTGGACTCGGGACTGGAGACGAGGGTGAGTGCCCGCTGGCGTGCCCGACACCCCACCGTCCCCCCGCCCGCCCACCGCCTCTGCCCGCGGCTCAGCTGGCACCCCCTCCCCTTGCCCGCAGCCAGGTCTCCAGATCGGGTGACGTGCTGCTGGCCTCCGAAGGCCGGGCGCGAGGCTGCGCTCAGAGAGGCATGACATGGTCCGGTGTGACGGCGAGGACAGACGTGACGCCGCCCGGCCTTCCTGGTGAGCGCGGCTGTGAGGCTTGGCCCCCGCAGGCCGACCCACCCGCAGGGCGTCACCCCTGAGCGCTCTTGCTTCCCTAGACCATTCCAGGCTGGCGCCGCGGGGACCCGGAACACCCAAGGGCTCGTTCCTCTGCGCTCCTGAAGGAGCCGACACATGACTGCTGCTCTCTGGACCCCTAGAACCCTCAAAACGACAAGGTGAGGAGTCCCCGGCCAGCCGCGGGCAGCGGGCGCGGGCCAAGGAGCAGGGAACTCACCGTGTCCTGCCCCGCAGAAATGGTGCTACCCAGCTCACGCCTGGGCCTTGGAACTGGGACTTCTTCAAGTCCCCTCTAGCTCTGACTCAAGAATATGCTGCATTCTGGAACCACTACACTCCTTGACTCAGGAATCGGCTCTGGAAGGTGAGTGCGGGCACCCTTCCGGAAGCTTCCGGGGCCGCCCTGCCCGGTCCCCGCTCACACGTCCTGTCGCTCTCTGCAGGTCAAGCTACAGGAACGAGACCAGCCCGACAGCAAGACCGTCGGAAGCGAGCAGCACCCGCGGCGGCCGCCACCCCGCCTGGCGCCTCCGTCTCCGTGGCCACCCTGCCGTGGACAGGCGACCACCAACCAGCCTCCACGCCCCTACGCCCCTCACCCTCCTTCTCTTCTTCCTTTCCTCTGTGCTTTCATTTCCTTTCTTTCCTTTCCCCTTTGCTCGGGACTCAAAGCCACCGTGACTCCGTTTCCCCGTCCCTCCCGAATTCAATTTGCACTAAGTCGTTTGCACTGGTTTGGAGTTCTGGGTCTGGCCTCGAGTCCCCGAGCGCGTGTGCAAGCAAGATGCTGAGTGCCCGCGCCGTGCCCAGCGCCCACCTGCCGTCCATCTCTGCCTGGGGGTGCCTGGGTGCGGCCGAGTGTGTGGGGCCCCACCCTCCCCTTGCCTAGTCTGGGAGCTCCAAACACCGAGCAAACCTTGAAGCATTCCGTTGTAGAGCAGCTCGCTCTGTGCCCCTCCCCGCCAGGGTTTCACCAGAAGCCCTGGACTCATCAATAAACTCAGTTACAGCAATTTGTCTCAGGGACTCTGGAATCCGAGCTGTTTGCCTGGGTGGGGGTGGGGGTGGCTCCGGCTGGGGGAGGTGGGCACGGAGAGGGTGGGGCACAGGATGGGGGGCATGAAAAAGCCATAGAGGGGGGCACAAGGAATGGGAAGGTCACACATGAGCAGGGGCACAGGGAGGGGGGTGTCACAGGGCAGGAGGGGCCACCGGGACGGGGGGGGGCATCACAGGGCAGGAAGGGGCACAGGGATGGGGTGAGGCACACGGAAGGGGGGGCATAAGGGAGGCACACGGCCAGGAAGCGGCTATGGCCCAGGAGGAATGGGGGGGGGTGGATGAGGAGGGAGGGCAGGGAAGGGCATAGGACACAGGGAGGGGCCTGTGGGATGGGGTGACAGGGAATGGAGACGTGGGGTGGGGCCCAGAGGGGAGAGGTGGGGGGGCAAGGGAGCCCTCAGCACGAGGGACAGGACGGCACAGAATCTCCCTAAGCCCCTGAGGGACGACACCCCTGGGCCTCCCTGGGCCCCTCTCCCCCAAACCATCCGAGGAGAGCAGGCCTGACACGTGGGAGGGCAGAACTGGGGCCAGGCAGCTGCCCCGGGGGGGGGGGGGCGGCGGAGCTGAGGCAGCCGAAAGGGGGAGAGGCAGAGGGGAGGTGACAGGTGAGGGACGAGACTGGGGACGTGTCCCACCGGGATCCATGGATCTGTGCCCTATTTGCAAGTGCAGCCCCCATGGGCTTGTGGCTGGCGTCCCTGCCCGAGACAGCCACTGGGTCGGGGACCCCAGGGCTGATGCCCCTCTGCAGATGCTGGGAGCATGGGGGCGCAGCTGTGGGAAATGAGGCTGGGGTCCTCGGCCCCTTCCCCCTGCCCTCTCCAGCTGGCAGACCAGAGGCCAGAAGCCCCAGAACCCCGCCTGGGCACCTGGGCCCTTCCCCACGGGCTCACCTCGCAGGTTCCCCATTGTCCTCAAGTGTGTGTGTCCCCCTCTGGGGCCCCCGCCCCTCCCACCACACCGGTACTGGGGACGAAGAGCTGGGCCCTTGGGACTCCCAGGCAGGTGGTCGCCAGGGAGCAAGGGTGACCGAGGGCCTCACACGGGGCCCCTCGGGTGTCCCCTGTCATTCCCCAGGGCCACGGGCAGCGGCAGCGACAGACCGTCCGTCTCAGGCCCCCGGGCCGGTGAGAAGAAGGAATCTTAGGTGTCAAGGGTTAGGTCTAAAACTGGCCTTTATTATCAGCGTGTTTCTCAGCTAGTGCTTCGAGAACCGGGGCCAGCTTCCTGGGGTGCTGGCCGGAGGGGCCCTGGGGATGGGAGAGGGCAGGGGTGCTCTGCAGAACACAGGGATCGTGGGTCCCAGCAAATGGTAGGCAATCCTCTGGTCCCCCAAGTCGGTGGGGCCGGTGGCCTCAGCCTGTCACTCGGGGCGGTGAGTCACAGCCACACTCTCGCCCTGAGGCCCGCTTGGGAAATGGAGAGCATCTGGTCCGGAATGCGGGAGGGTGGGGTGGCCCCTTTCCACACCCTCCTGGGGGCCCCTAGTGCACAGACCTGACTCTGTCCCCCCAGGCCTGCCCCGCGGTGTGCCCATGCCCCTGTGCCCTCTGAACCCACAGGGTTCAGGCAGGGGCGACCCCAGGGCCGAGCAACCGGGAGGAGACCTGAGCGCGGGGAGGGCCGGGGGTCGGCAAGCACGGGAAAGGTGAGGGGCAGCCTGTCCCCCGAGGACTGGACGGAGGCCGCTGGGGCAGAAGCCACAGGCCAAGGCTCTGCAAACAGGTCATGAGCCCCAGCCTCGCCCAGGGACTGGGAAAACAGAGGTGGCCTCCCCCGCCCTGACAGAGCCCCTCCAGGGAACAGGGACGGCCAGGTTGGAATGTGTTTACCTTCGGCCCAACCCGATTTCCTGCTTTTTAGAGAAGGGGCTCACAGAGGCTGTCAGACAGGCTCCTGGCGCCCCCCCCACCACCCAGAGGCGCTTTCAAAATGCCCCCGCGCCCCGAGTTAAGTGAGTTAAGTGTCTCGCAGCAAACAGGGGCTTGAATTTCACTCCCAAGCCCGGCTCGGGGTGGGGGGCGGTGGGGGTGGGGGCCGGCCGGCTGCAGAGGTCCGGGAGGGGGTCTCCGGGAAGACTGAGGCCCGGGGCTCTGGCCGGTCCCCACCCCCGCTGGGCACCCAGCTCAAAGCGGCCGGGCGTCGTTACCCTGGACCCTCCCCCAGCTGCCCTCCGTGGAGGGTCTAGGCTAGCGAATCATCCGGCCTGGGGGAGACGGGACTCAACAAGAGTGTGTCCCCACGTGTCCCTGCGGACCACGTCCCCGTGTCCACGCATGTGGGTCTGTGTGTCTGTATGTCTGTCGTGTCCCGTGTGGCCCTGTGTGCACCCAGTCCGGCGTCAAGCTGTGAGCTCTCGGGGTAGGCAGCCCGAAACGCCTCCCTGTCCTGGGCCGCGAGCGAGAGCCCCTGCTTGGGGCGCTGAAGGTAGGCCTGTCCTACTTGGGGCGCTCTGTGGGGTCTGCCGGCCTCTGTGTGGCCTAGCCCCGTGTGGGGGCCAGCGTCCCTGGAGGGTGGACATCTGAGCCCGGCTGTGTGTGTCCTGTGCCTTTGTGTGAGTTTGCGTCTCGGCCTGGATTTAATGACCCAAGAGCCCACTTTCAGGCAGGGATTACGGACAGCTGGGGGGCGGGGTGGAGTCGGGACACTTGTTAGACCACTGAATGGGGACAGAAAAAATTCCAACAATACAAAGGAAATGAACTCCCTTGAACAGGCCTAACATGACACTTGGGGTCTCACTACAATACACCCTGGGAAGTCAAAAAAAAAAAAACCCCACACACACAGAGTTGGGCCCCGTGGAGGCTGCTCCCTTGCCCTCAACCCAGGCTCCAGGGAAGACAAGTGTTCTCCCTGTCCCCAGGGCTGGGTGGTGTCTGAGCACAGGGGCGGGGGGCTTCGGCCCCGGCAGGAGACCCCACGCGGCCTGGCCGACAAAGGGGCCAGGGGCCTCCTCAGACACCGGTCATCGCAGAGACCCCGGCTGGAACGGTGTCCTCCTGCCTGCTCTCTACCCCCTCCTGTTTTCGGGGTCTGTGTGTGTGTGTGTGTGTGTGTGCGCGCGCCTGCGTGTACCTGAGAAGCCCCAGAGATGGTGTGACCTGCAAGGTTGAGGTGGAAGGTTCTGGAAGGAGCACGGCCCGTCCGGCCTCCCCCGAGGCTTCGGTCTCCACACGGCCAGGGCCGTCCCCGCCTCGCCTCCTCTCCCTCGCTTGCTCCTTCCCTCCCTTCTCTGCACCTGGTGACGCCGTTGGCCCCTTTCCAGGGGTGAGGGGAACGAGCGGGGGCCCCTTCCTGGAAGTCCACCTGCATGCAGGCCGGCCTGCTGGGAAGGGGCCTGCTCCTCGGCGGCCCCCACCGCCCCGGAGCCATTTCCTGGAAGCGGTCACTGTGGATATTCTGTTCCTTGTCAGCACTGTGCTAGCATAAAGCAGACAGCGAGCTCCTTGTCCTCCGGGAGCCCGTGCTCCCTCACCGAACACCTGGCCGGACACAGGCGGGCAGCCGGGTCCTTGGGGGGCGGCGCGGGCCTGGGGCCGGACCAGTAAACAAACATGGGCGCCAGGCACGAGGGGGCCCCTCGTCCCTGCCCCTGGCCAGAGCTTGCACACGCCAGCTCGTGCCAAGGCCCGTCGGGTGCCTGTCCTGTGGGGCCGGGAGGCAGCTGAGAAGGGCTGGGGGGCACGTGCAGACCCTCAGGTGGCCCACGCTCTGCAGAGACCCATCCACTGGGGTGGGAGTCTCAGCGGGAGAGCCCGAGGGGCAGGCGCCCCACGGGGAGATGGGGAGGGCCCGGGGGATGGGGGAATAAGGGGGTTGGAGCATCTGCCTTGAGCCGGGTGGGAAGACAGGCTCCCAGGGGCTTTGAGGGTGGGGGTGACAGGTGGGCAGCAGTGTTTGGAGCCCGTGGGTCTGGTCTGCAGCCCAGGGGGCGGGGAGGAGGAAGGCAGGGACTTTCTGAAGGCAGGGATGGGAGCGATAAGGACAGACCGCCTTCTGCACTGACGGAGCCCTGACGTGGGGGCACGGGGACCAGCCCGGGCCCCGGGGATCTGTGCACAGGGCAGGGCCGCAGCTCGGATGCTCCCAGGAGCTGGCCCAGGGTCTGGCCTTGAGGAACCATGACCGCTAGGGGCCGCGGAGGAGGAAGGCATGGCCTCTGGGGTAAAGGGGGGGGCGGGACTTTGGGGGCCACACGTCCGGGGGGAGAGCACAGCCCAGGCACGAGGCCTCCTTCCACCCCTGCCCTCCTCTCCCTGTCCCTGCCTTTCACGTGCAGGCAGTGGTTTGGGTGGGACGTGCAGTAGGGGCCCAGGGGGAAGGCAGGGGCCCCTTGGGTTTATTCAGGTGGCTTTCAGATCACGCCCCGTGCGTGGCGGGGCCCACGGCACGCAGAGCAGCGCACACAGAGCCCCCCCCCCACCACCAGGGGCTCCCCATTGGTCGGCAGTGACATCACCCCTGTGTCAACAGAGTCCGGCCTTTGGGGTTTATGGAGCAGGACCGACCTGCTGGGCCTCCGCCCTGCGCCCCACCCCCGGCCCACACACTGGCCCACTGTTCTGGGGTCTGGGGTGGGGGGGAGGTCGGGCCACAGCGTCCTGGCACGGTTTGCTCCTCCACCCGCCCTGGAGTCCCCGCGTCCCCCCCAGAAAGCGTGGGGGGCCATGGGCCTGGCCTCCACCTCCTGGTCCCTCCGGGAGAGGTCTGGAGGCCCTGGGGTGCAGGCGTGTGGCTTTGGGGGGCACAGCACAGCCTCTGTGGAGCCTCTCGGGCTGAGCGCTGTGGAGGGGCCGCTAGTGGGGCCAGCCCCCAAGACCTCGGCAAAGGCAGAGGGGCTCCCCGTACTGCCCCTAAGCTCGTGCTGACTGCCATCCCGGGACCGCGGGGCAGGACGGGAAGAGCCCCCTGGAGCAGGGCCGCCCTTGCCAGGTCTCCTGTGTCCTGCTCCTGGAGCAGACCCCCACAAACCTCCATCTCCAGGAGGGCGGTGGGAGGTCCCAGACGAGGCCAGTGCAGGGCTTCGGGATAAACAGGGTGGGCTCCCCTCCACACCCCTGCTGCCACACCACCACGGGGCCTGTTGCCACCCTGAGGTCACTGCCTCTTTCCAAGAGGTTTCTGGGGCCCAGTTGGGGGATGTGTCGGCCTAGAACAGCAAAGGAAGCCCGGCAGGAGTGTCTGGGGGCAGGGGGTGTCCCCAGGGGGGAATGGAGACCCTCCGAGGGGCCTGGCAGGCCTCAGGGCGCCTGGAGAGGCCTCAGTCCTGGAGCTCTGGTGGGTGGGAAGATAGAGGGTGGGGAGGGGAGAAGGAAGGAGGGGGAGGGGTCCACTGCCCTTTGCCCTGTTTTCCATTGCTAGCTTCCTGTTCATCGAGCTCTGTTACCAAGGAAGGGGGGGGGGGTGTGACAGAGGAGGGTCCCTGTTGGCTGTCCCCTTAGCTGCCTGTATCCTGCCCCCTCCCTATGGCCCTTTGGGGGCTGACCCCTTGCTCAGGCCTTGCACCCCAGCCCCTGCCGGTCTGTTCATCCCATCACCGGCCCCCACGGGTGGTCTCGCTGGTCCGAGCTGCAGCCTAGGTCTGCCCCCGCCCCCGGAGGGTGAAGTTTCCTTCCTGGAGCCACAGGCCTGGAGCCTCCAGTCCCCATTGCCCCCCATCCGAGGGTGAATGACCTCACCCTAGGACGTGGGGCAGAGGGCATGTGTGCCAAGAGTGGCCCCCAAGGGACACGTGGCTATTTGCAGTTCGGGAGGCGGCAGAGATAAAGCCACTGTTTTCCCAGCGGGCACAGAGCCAGAGGGGGCCGAGGGGCAGCCTGGGGTCAAGGTCAGGCCGCTGCCTCGGGCCCCCCTCCCAGGCTATTGTCTGCCCCCCATCCCCTCTGCGTGGAGCACGGGAGGAAGGGCGGAGATGGTTGCACGGCGGCCCCCACCCCCACGGACCCTGTGCCGCGGAGGCACGGGCTCAGCAGCCCCCTTCCTGAGAGGGTCCCACATGTGCGATCCCGCCGTAAGACAACCTAATGAAGGCCAAATTTCACGGGCCCTGTGAGTTGGGTGGGCATGGCCCCCGCGGAGGGGCTGCCAGCTGAAGACAGTGCGCGGATGTCAGTGACAGGCGGAAGGAGGGTGGCAGGCGCTGGAACAATGGGCTTAAGGGCTCACATTCTACGCATGTCACGGGCAAGTGCTTGCGGGGACTGTGGGGGCTGGGTGGGAAGGGAAGGACATCTGGACGGGATCCGGAGGAAATGGAGCTCAGACGTCCCACGCCTGCCCACCCCGAGCCACCGTGGGCACGGCGGGGGCGGCCCAAGGGGCCCCCAGACTTCCTGTTCTGAGCTGGGTGCCGAGCCCCACGTCCAGCCCGGGCTGGGTCTTCCCTGGGGTCAGATAGGAAGAGGCTGGCTGGAGAGCCATGGCCGCCCAGCCCAGAGTGATCCCACGGGTCAGCACGGGGCCCCAGACATCCCCGCTCCCCCGCCATCCTTCATGAAGCTGTCACCCAAGAACGCGCTCCAGACGTGCACTCCTTCTGGCTCAGGCCCCGAGCAGGCTCCAGGCTCCCCCTGCCCCCAACGCCCCTTGTGCACACCCTCGGTCCATCTGCAAAGGCTGGCCCGTGGTCCCCAATTCCTTCTGCCCACACCACCCTGCTGTGCCCTCCTCTCTGGCCCGGGGCCGTGGCCGCACCCTAAGGAGGCACGCAGGCGTGCGCGCGACCGTCCTGACCTTCCCCCAAACACCCAGGCAGCCCCCCTCCGTGCGCCCAGGGCGTCTCGGAAAGGGTGCCCCACAGATCCGGCCAGCCAGCACTCTCTGGGTTCTGCTATCCGTGCTCCAGAGAAGGCGGCCCGATCCGTCATGGCCGACAGCAAATGGCCCATCACTTCCAAGGTGACAGCAGGGTCTCCACGGATGGCCAGGGCTCCCACGACTCTGGGGGCAGGCATGCATCTCAAAAGGGCCTGGAAGCCCTACCTCCCCACAAAGAGCAGTGGAGCGGGGCTGGCCAGCCTGGCCGCCTCCCCAAGAACCCTTCGCGCAAAGAGAAAATGGGGAGGGGGCTGAAGGAAGGAGAGGCCTTCAGGGGCCAAGCGGAAGGTCCTGGCAAGAGTGATTCCCCCGGAAAGGCCTTGCAGCTGACCCCGGCCCCGTGGGCCCAGCTCCTGGGAGACCGAAGCTGACCGCCTGCTGGCCAGCCTGGGTGCAAGTGCTCATGTGGCCTGTCGTCCTCCCCGCCACCGCTCCCCTGTCATTCCCCGCCCCCCACCGCTCCCCTGGCCCCTAGCCCCTGTGACCCACCACACGCAGATCCCCGCTGGGGTTCGTTTGGACACTAGGCTGACCACTGTCCCAGGGAGCAGGAGCGGCCAGCCTGCCCCTGGGGGAGCGACCATCTGGCCCAGCCCGGGGCCTCTAGTCCTCCTGGCTTCTGGTCATTCCAGACTGGAGGAGCCCCAGGAGACACTGCCAAGCGGCCCTGGACGTGAGGGGGCGTGAGCGGGGTGCTCTGGCCTCCAGGTGCCAGGAGCGGGGTGTGTTGTGCCCTCGGGGTCCCCTCCACCAGAACTACCGGGGCTGTGACAGCAGGGAGGACTCAGAGAGACACGTCTCTAATACAATTGATGTTTTGGTGACAACCGTGGTCCGCTCAGCCACCTGCTTGCTCGGGGGCTCCAGGCACCTGGCCCGAATGGGTCCTTTGTCCTCACGATGACGCACGAGGGGGGGTGCCCTCAACACATGCATTCTGCAGATGAGGGGACGGAGGCAGACAGGTGGCGGGGTATCCCTGAGCTCCTGTAGCCGCTAACGGGCCACTCCAGGATGCTGGCTCCCACCCCACGTGACACCCTCTGTGTGTGCTCGTGCATAAGGCCACACAACCCACCCGCCACAGGGGGGTCGTGCACCGGTGAGAAGACAGCCCTAGAGTGTGAGGGTCAGGCTGTGGGGCAGGCACAAAACAGCAGAAGGAACTTTCTGGAAGGCGAAAGGCCTCTCCAGCCGAACCTGCCGAGGAGGGCAGGCCTAGCTGTCTAATCCCACCTCCTGCCACCCACTCCCCAGCCCAGGCAGAGAGGGGCCTCGTGTGTGGGCTCTGGGCTGCACCCCTCGGGCAAAGTCCTGGGACACTGACCTCGGAGCTCAAACAAGGCCGGTGGGGCTGGGCCCCCCTGAGGGCCCGGGGGTCAGGGTCAGCGAACACTGAGTGGGGAAAAGGGCACTGTGCCTGCCCCGGGGGTGAGTCCTTCGTGCCGTGTCTGGCTGCAAGGGTCCCCTTGGTTGGGGAGAGGGCCCCTCCTACTGCCTGCTCCCCACAGCACCTACCAGTCTTTACAATGTGGTGGCGTAGACGTCCCGTGTGGGGACAGGGGTCCTCTGTCCCGGGCCACACACCCCCAGGGAGACTCTTTCTCTCTGAAGGGGACCCAGCCCTTGAAGGCATCTCAGGGATGTGGATAAGCGGGCTGTGCGTGCAAGCCCTTCCTTCTAAGCGGGGTGGGGGGCGTGCTCCCAGGTTCCTGTCCCCCACAGGGGTGGGGGTTCCCGCGAGGCCTCAGGTGGAGGGCAGGCCGAGGCAGGACACAAAGCGTCAGGTATTCTGTCTCCACGTGGCCCCCCGGGGCCGCGGACTCCAGCATGAAAAATGCCGCTGTGGGCGCCTCCCCAGGGTGGAGTCTGGCGGCAGGGAAGAGCCTCAAAGCCAGCCGCGGCCAGGTCAAGAGAAGGGGTGTGTGGGGCCGGTGGGGCAACCTCATCCGGGGTTCTGAACGCTTCTCAGGGCCACCGCCGGAGTGCTAAGCCTCTGGTCCCTGCCTGCGGCTCGCCTGCGAGCAGGGTTCCGTGTGCAGGCGGGACCGAGCTCCTCTCTGTCCACATCGTCGCCCCCGCAGTGGCCATGGGCACGGATGCCCCGTGGGAAGGATGCGGCTGCGTTTTGTTCCAAGAGGAGATAGAGGCCTCAGCCCAAGGGCTGTAGGGGTGTGAGGCCCTGAAGCCCAGTTCCAGGCCTCCAGCAGGGCCAGGGAGGGGGGTGTCCCCGTCCCCTTCCTTGCAAAGAGCAGAGGTGGGAGGAGGAGGGGCCTTGGCCCCCGCAGAGCCGCAGGCGCGCAGGAGAAATACCGGGGAGAGGTGGGACCAGGAACCCCCAGACATCCCTGGGGGGTGAGGCCCCTCTGGACCTGGCGCTGCGCTGGGGACAGGGCCACCTGCTGAAGGAAGGCCACCTCTCAGACCTCAAGCCGCCCCAGGCTGCGATTTGCCCGGCTTGGCGTGGCAAGGGGCCTGCCCGGCCTCCAGAGCTGAGCGGCCCGGTGGCTGCGCTGAGCCCGCTCGGGGAGGTCAGAGGCCGCTCGGGCTGTGAGACCCCGGGCGCTGCCTGCCCACCGCTCCCTGGGGACCCAGGGCAATCAGAAAAGCGCCAGCAACAGTGTTTATTTTCAAATGACATTTTTTAAGAAAAACAGCCTCCCCCAAATGCTTGACCCTGAGTCTGGAATGTGGAGCTGCAAACAGCTGTCCCCTCCCCAGACCCTGCACAGCTCCCTGGTTGTGGGTAGGGGGCTGGGGGGTAGATCCTGGGGGACACTGGCCATTCGCGCTCAGGGCACGGAACCTGGATCTGGGCTCTGTTCCTGGTCTCGCCGTGTCCCCCGCGGGACGCTGACACCCCCCAGCAGCAGGCGGGACCTGCCACCCCAGGCTTGGGGTCCTCGGACATTTGCTCCCGTGTGGCTCCCGCGTGGCTTCTGCGTGGCAGCCCGTGCTTCTGCTCCCGCTGGGGTCCCAGCCTGTGTCCCCCCTCGGCCTGCAGCCTGCCCATACGTCTCCACCCTCCTCGGAGCCCCCACCTCCGGGAAGCCCTCCAAGGAGCTCAGCAGGGTCCGCTCCTGCAGGGTGGCGGGCAAGCCCCCACCCCCACCCTGCCCACAGTGAGGGGCCGTGCCTTCTTGCCCACAGGCAGAGGCTGGATCGGTGGGTGGTGTCACTGGAGAGTCCCTGGGGGAGCTCTGGGGCCCCCGCCCCAGATGACTTCCGGAGCCTGTCCCCTGCCGCGTGCCCATTGGCCCTTGATCCTCCCCTGTGGCCCCTGCCCACAGCTGGGTGGCCGGTCAGAAGGCTGACTGGGCCGCAGGGAGTCCGCGAGACGACCTGGGGCCGACCCGGCCCAGGAACCTGCTTTCCAAATGTCACCTCAGCTTTCCTCTCCCGCCCCTGGGGTGTCCCTGCCCTTCCTGGAGGAGGCCCTCGTGGGCCCACCGCCAGGGGAGGTGCAGGGACCCCCTACTCAGGCCCTCTCGCCCGCCTGTCAGCCCCTCGCTGCCGTGCACCTGGTGCCTGGTGCAGAAGAGCTTCCCCTTCCCCCTCCCTCTGAGGGGACAGGCCTGGGGTCCCTGACGGCCTGCTGCAGAGGGGAGGAGGCGCCACGGCTCTGCCCCCGAAACCCTGTGGCTTCCTGTTTCGCAGCCCACAAAGCACTAAAGGCCGGCAGGTCCTGGGACATCAAAGGCCCGGGGAAGCTCATTGTATTGAATTAAGTGTAAATGAACCAGAGGCATGTGGCTTACATTTCCCACAATTAGGCCTGTTCTGGGAGGGTTCCCAAGATGAGGCTAGGCAGGAAGGGAACGGCCCCCACCTCTGCCCCTTGCCCCTGAGGGGCCAGCGGGAAGCCCAGGTTGGGGCCTAAAGAAGTCCCTGGAAGAGGACCCCACTTCGATCCCCAAAGAGAGTGGACCAAGGGCCAGAACTTGGGTTGGGCCGGCGCTGCCCACACTCCGGGCCCCTCTGCCTGCCAGGCGGGCAGCCCTAAATGCTCGCCGGGCCCAGTGCCCTCGGGGTCCGGGGTGGCCTCCAGGACCCTCTCGTGTTGAGTTTCGCTGCCCTGCGTCGAAGGGCAGTGGCCGTGCCGAAGGGCACCCAGCCTCCCGTGCGCCCAGCACCCGCGGACCGCCCCGGGCACGTCTAGGGACAAAGCCAGGAGCCCCAGCCTCCTGGGCCCTCGGCCCCCAAAGAGTCTTGTTAGGTGGGAGTGGGGGGCGGGGTGTAAGGCAGCTACAAACAGACCCTCTGCCCGCCATCCCCCGCCCCCGCCCGTGGGTGCCGACTGCTTCTCGGTGGTGGGAGTGCCGGGTGTCACCACATCCCCAGGCCCCACTGAGGAGGCTCCAGGTTGGAGTGAGCCCGGGGGTGGGGGGGGAGGTGGGGGAGAGTGAGGAGGCCCAGAAGTCAATGACCCAGGGGATTATCTTCTTGGGTCTCTGCACACAGTGTCTCATCTGCAGAGTTGGCTGAGCAGACGCCAGGACCCAAGGGTCGAGGAGATGCGATAGGCGCCCTCCCCCCCCCCTCACGGCCCCCTGGCTCCCCATGTCTGCCAAGCCCTGCTTTCCGGGTCAAAATCCGGCTCTTCGGGGCCCGATGTCCAGGGGGCCTCTTGGTCCCAGCACCCTGCCCACGCCCCCCTGAGCACCCTAGCTCGGCCGAGGGCCGCTCCCTGTCCCCCCGGGGACAGCTCCCCTCGCAGAGTCCCTGAGTCCTGGGGACACCTCTCTCCCCTTGGATCAGAGCCCCCCTGTGTGGGCAAAAGGACTTTCTGCTTCTTCCTGCTGAGGATCAGCCCGGTCCTGGTGGGGACAGCTGTAATCTCGTCATCCTGAAGTTACGCCTCGGCTGGGCCGGGCATGACTTGGTCTACCTTAGGTCACCAAAGCCCTGGGAGCCTTGCTCGGTCCACTTGGGGGAGGGACGCCTCCCTCGGGAAGGCCCTGAGACACCAGAGAGGGGGCGGGGAGGGGGGTTGGGGCCGGAAGGCGAGGCCGTGCAGGGCAGGCTGGGGTGGGAGGGAGGGGCGGCGTGGGGGTGGAGGAGGCGCCCCGAGCCCCCCTCGGCCCCTCCGAGCAGCTGCTCGGCTTATCCGGGCCCATTCCCCCTGGTGTGAGTGTCCACCATAATCAATCATGGAGGGCTTAGCCCAGGGGGCCGGGGCAGACCTGTCAACCAGCTCCAAGCGGCAGGGACAGCTGCTGTTCCAGAGGGTTCCCAGGGGCCAGACCCACCAGACAGCAGCCTCGGCCCCCTCCTCCAAGGGGCGCCCCCGCAGAGGACCCAGACTGCAGGGACAGAGGGACGAGGCCCCGGTGCCCAGGGTGAGACGGGAGACGGGAGACGGGGACCGTGTAACGAGGCCGCGGGCTCCTGCCTTGGGCTCCAGAGGGGCCACCACCCGATGAGCTCGGTACATCGTGGACCCCCGGCCTCCTGCCTGGTGCAGCGAGGGCTGGAGCCTGGACCCCCAGCAGCCTGGGGTCGAAGGTCGTTGCCTACGTGTGGAAGGAGGGTGGGCTGACTGATGGGGACAGCTGCCCGCCCGGCCTCTCCACCGGACAGGGCTCCCTTGTCACGCTGGGCCCCCGGCGGCCCCATCCGTCACGGCCCACCCAGGCCCCCAAGTCCATCCTGCTATTCCGCTAATCCTCCCGCCGGCTTCTTCCCAACACTCGGGGCGGTTGGATGCATTTTCCAAATTCCCGGGCACCGCTCCTTCCTCCTCAAATTCCTCACCCCTCGCCCCATCCCCGCCATGGGAAAAGGCCGCCACAGCCCGGACACAGGCTCTGTCTTGGGCCGCACGGGGGAGGAGCAGCTGGCCGGCCGGCAGCTGTGAGGTGTGGGGGTGCCAAGGAGAAGAGCCCAGATTAGGGGGGCGTCATGGGAAAGCTGCAAGGGAATGCTACCCAGAGCCCCTCCCGCTGGCAGCCCCATTCCGCCCCCTCTGTGGAGAGAGGCAGATGGGGGCTCCCAGCCGGGGCCGTTGCGTCCCGCTAGCCACGGGCTCTGCCCGGAACGTGCACCTGCCTGGGCTGTGTACCTGGCTCCAAGCACGGGTACCAGCTCACCCAGCCCTGGCACCTGCGCACTGGGACGGGCGGAGCTCCACAGAGGGGGAGGGGCTTCCTGCTGGAAGGGGCCCGAGTGTGGGCTGCCGGCGGGAGAGGGGCTGGGTGGCCCCAGCCAGGTGTGCACAGGGCAGGCGCCCGTCAGTGCAATCTGGGACCCCCGGGTCCTCGACGTGCCCAGGAGGCTCAGAGGACGGATTGTCCCCGGGCACGGCCGGGGTGTAGCCAGCGTGGCCACAGGGTGACGGGCCCTGCAGACAA
The DNA here is from genome assembly GCF_022079265.1 of Lynx rufus. Lineage (NCBI taxonomy): Eukaryota > Metazoa > Chordata > Mammalia > Carnivora > Felidae > Lynx > Lynx rufus. Next base: position 275,659 of record NW_025814876.1, read on the forward strand.
AGGGCAGGTTTCCTGTGGGGGATACTGACTGTCCACCCCGGGCCTCCTCTGGAACATCCCTGGGGCTCCTTTGGTCTCTGTCTGTTCAGAATGGTACAAGCAGCCCTTTGTCGCTGGACGGCAGCCGGCGTGGGCTGCACCGATGCTCACATGGTCGGGGGGTGGGGGCAACGGGCCCTCTGCGGGTCTCGAGCTGGGCCTCCCCGAGGCTGGCGGGCCTGCCCTTGTGTGGTGCCGGCCCTTCCTTCTCCTGTCCACTGGACATTCTTCAGCAAGTTCTCTCCCAATTTTTCCATCCCCTTTTCATGATAAAAATCGGAATTCTTTCTCTTGTCGGTGAGATGGAATCCCAATGCGCTGAGGCCCCAGGCGTCCACCTGAGTTGATTGAAGCTGGCCGCGGCCTCCTTCCTGGGCCTCGTTGCCCTGAGCGTCCATCTCATGCTTGCCAGGCTGTCTCCAGGCTGTGTGCACAGAGGGCCTTCTCCCCCTGCCCTGATTCCTTCTGTGGGCCACCCACCCCCCAGGCCGGCCCGGCCAGTTCTGGTGCTTCCCCGTGACACGTGCCCCGAGGCTCACCCACAGCCACAGCCTGGGCCAAAGCTCACCGGTCCGCAGAGTCGCGTGGGGGAGCAATGGAGGGCAAGGGCTGGGACAGCGAGGGGTCAGGGTGGGAGGACAGGAGGGATGGGGCTGGGCAGGCATCTGAGGAACCACAGGAGCCCAGCCGGCAGGACACCTTCCCAACTGGGGATGCTGCCTGGGGGTGTGAGTGGAAGATTGGACACCCCATCCCTGTGACCGCTGGTCCTCCCATCCCTGTGACTGTAGGCGCTCCCATCTCGTGACTGCAGGTGCTCCCCATCCCCGTGACTGCAGGTGCTCCCATCCCCGTGACTGCAGGTGCTCCCCATCCCTGTGACTGCTGGTGCTCCCATCCCTGTGACCGCTGGTGCTCCCATACCTCTGACTGTAGATGCTCCCATCTTGTGACTGTAGGTGCTCCCCATCCCGTGACTGCAGCTGCTCCCCATCCCCATGACTGCTGGTGCTCCCATCCCTGTGACCGCTGGTGCTCCCATACCTCTGACTGTAGATGCTCCCATCTCGTGACTGTAGGTGCTCCCCATCCCGTGACTGCAGCTGCTCCCCATCCCCATGACTGTAGGTGCTCCCCATCCCCGTGACTGCTGGTGCTCCCATCCCCGTGACTGCAGGTGCTCCCCATCCCTGTGACTGCTGGTGCTCCCATCCCCGTGACTGCTGGTGCTCCCATCCCCGTGACTGCAGGTGCTCCCCATCCCTGTGACTGCTGGTGCTCCCATCCCTGTGACCGCTGGTGCTCCCATCCCTGTGACTGTAGGTGCTCCCATCTCGTGACTGTAGATGCTCCCCATCCCGTGACTGCAGCTGCTCCCCATCCCCATGACTGCAGGTGCTCCCCATCCCCGTGACTGCAGGTGCTCCCATCCCCATGACTGTAGGTGCTCCCCATCCCTGTGACTGCTGGTGCTCCCATCCCTGTGACCGCTGGTGCTCCCATCCCTGTGACCGCTGGTGCTCCCATCCCCGTGACTGCAGGTGCTCCCATCTCGTGACTGCAGGTGCTCCCCATCCCCGTGACTGCAGGTGCTCCCCATCCCCGTGACTGCTGGTGCTCCCATCCCCGTGACTGTAGGTGCTCCCCATCCCTGTGACTGCTGGTGCTCCCATCCCTGTGACCGCTGGTGCTCCCATACCTGTGACTGTAGATGCTCCCATCTCGTGACTGTAGGTGCTCCCCATCCCCGTGACTGCTGGTGCTCCCATCCCCGTGACTGCAGGTGCTCCCCATCCCTGTGACTGCTGGTGACTGTAGGTGCTCCCCATCCCTGTGACTGCTGGTGCTCCCATCCCTGTGACCGCTGGTGCTCCCATACCTGTGACTGTAGATGCTCCCATCTCGTGACTGTAGGTGCTCCCCATCCCCATGACTGCTGGCGCTCCCCATCCCTGTGACTGCTGGTGCTCCCATCCCTGTGACCACTGGTGCTCCCATCTCGTGACTGCAGCTGCTCCCCATCCCCATGACTGCTGGCGCTCCCATCCCCGTGACTGCAGCTGCTCCCCATCCCTGTGACCGTAGGTGCTCCCCAGCCAACCCCTTCCTAGAGCACCTGGTTTATTGTAAAATTTCACGTGGCAGAATCGGCCACGCTCACCGCTGTAAGGGGGCAGTGCCGTGACACCCAGCACTTTTACGTGGCTGGGCGGCGCCTCCCGCCTCCCCAGAGCCCTTTGTCTTCCCAAGCGGAAGCTCCTAGGACGCGCCTGGCCTGCTCAACCCTCACCCCGGGGGGCAGACAGGCAAAGAGGCAGCTCCGTGTCACAGAGGAGCCATCTGAGACACAGAGATGTCGGCCAGTCTCCCCGGGGTCCCACAGAAAGTGGGTGGCGGAAGGGCACCCGCTGCGTGGACAGACGGGGGGCACGGCAGACCACCAAGCCGACCATCGGCTGGATGAGGCCCTGGCCCGGCCACCTCCCTGCCGGCCAGAGGGTTGGCCGAGCAGCCCTGACGGCAAAGGGGGGCTCACCTTCCAGCCTCCGGTTGTCGTTAGCTGCTCCTGGGTGCGAGGGGACCCTGCCCCCAGCGAGCGAGGGTCCAGGCTAGACCGGGGCACCTGGGCCTCATTATCCTCAAGCTGGGGTCTGAGCACCGTGCAGGGGGGCAAAGGGCTGCCCGCCCCCACCCCTCCAAGCCAGCACTTCGGGGCCTTTGCCGGAGTGGAGCTGAGCCAGGCTCCCCCCCGAGCCCGAAGGGGCATTTGTGGGAGGCTCGGCCCGACAGGAGGGTAGGCCGCAAGGATGGGGGTGGAGGCCACGTCCGGGTCCTGTCTCGACACTGTGGGGTCCCTCTGTCCTCCCCTGCTGTGACCTGGCCACCGTCAGTGCCCTGTTGCTGACAGGTGGGAGAGATCAGACCATCTTTCCCACCGGCCCCGTCCTGGGAAGGACCCTCCTGGCTGCCTCCCCCCACCATCTCCCCGAACCCCGGGAAGCCTCCAGCACACGATCCAGCCAGCAGGTTGCCGAGGGGACCCTGGAGAAGGCAGCCATGGCCTGGCATCCCCAAGGTGCCCCAGATCCCAGCTCTGCAGCTGCAGGAGGCTCGGGGGTCCCCAGGGACCCCCTCAAAGTGCATTCCAGCAAACACCTTCAGGTTACAGGGGGCCCACTGGGCCAGTGCAGGAAGGGGTCACCATCTGGGGTTGGGCCCCTAGCATGGGCCAGAGCGAGCCTCGGGGCTCCTGCCCCCCATGGAGCAGAGGTCTTGAGGGAGGATGCTCAGGGCTGGGCTTGGGGACAGAAGCCGGGGGCCCTGGACCGGCTCGGGCGCCAGTGCAGAGGGCTCCCCGCGCACCCCCGTCCACTCGTCCTGGAGCTGGGGAAGGATCCCAGTCCCTCCTGGGCGACCACAGGAATGTGCAAGATGGCTGCTGGGCGGGGCGGGAGGGTGGGGCGGCCTCCGCGGCTGACCTGAGTGATGGGAGCACATCCCGACCTCGGCATCGTCACCTCCGTGTTTGTACCCACTGAGCAAATACACACTAAATGAGGCACAAATGAGCACGGCCAAAGGAACGGCCGATTCTGTCCTTTCTTCTTAATCCCTTTGGCTTAGGGTTTCCCCGGCCTGGACAGCCTGTCCGAGGGGAACGCTGCCCAAGGGCACACGGGCATCCGTCCGGGGACATTCAGGCAGTGACCAATCCCTGGCCGCCCTGGCGTGCACCCTGCACCGTGGGCCTTTTCCCAGCCGGCCGGTGTGGAAGCAGCCACTGTGGGCCCTCGAGTTTTGGTGAGGTGGTCAGGGATGGGCTGTGATGGAGACCGGTGCGCGGCCACGTCCGTGGGTGAAGGAGGAGCCCAGGCCAGGACGGAAGACATCTTTGCTGTCCCCTCGGCCACAAAAGCAACTCTCTCCCCCCAAATCCCAGCACCAACCAACCTGGAGACCACCCTGGGCCGGAGCCCAGCACGGCCGCCGTCGCGCCTTGGCCGTCCAGCTCAGGACAGGTCAGTTCCCGGACGTCTGAGGCTGGGCCTCAGGGTCCAGCCGGGGCGCAGGAGGGCCAGGTGAGGGCCCTCTGTGCGCTCGGAGAAGGCCACCGGGGCCGGCTGGGGCACCTCCCCTCGGCAACCGTCACCAGTGGAGAGAGTTCCAGACCCCAGCTCCGGGCTGCAGGGTACCCCAGCCCTACTTGGACACGGCTGCCCTTCCCTCCAGCCCCTGCAGGCTCTGGAGCCCCGGCCCGGGAAGGAGCTCACCCCCGACCTTAAGCAGGAAATGGCCCGTTTCTTCCCATCCTGGCTTCCCCAGGAGGCAGAGAGCAGGGCCCTGCCCCTCCTGGAGGCTCCCGGAGTCCGAGAAGGGTGCCCTCCGAGCAGATGAGTGCACAAACCCCCAGCTCCCACTGGACAAGGAAGTTTGTGGGTCCCGCTCACAGCCTGGCCAGCCTTGGGAAAAGCAGACCTCATCGGGAAAGAGCCCTCGTGCCCCTCGCCCTAATCCCTGGCCCCGAGCCCCAGTGGGCTGCGAGATTTGACTTGAGCAAACAATCAGCATGGGCTGAGTAGCTGGGAAACCTGGTCCCCACCTCTCCACCATGTCCTGCCCCCCAACCTGGTCTTGAACTCCGTGATGCGTTTTCCCGGGGGGCTTTCTCCAGATGCCATCCCGCTCCAACCCAGGGGAAGGGTGACAGGGCTGCTGTCCCCTCCCATAAGAGAGGAGAGGGGCCAGCGGGTTGGGGTCCACGCTGGCCTGGATGGGGTCCTGCTCTCCTCACCCCGAAGGGAGTGATGGGCAACACCACCGTCAAGTGGAGGGTCCTGGGGATGGAGCCGGTCCCGGTCTGGTTTTCACGAAGGTTCTTCCATATTTCTTCTGGTTGAGTGTCAATGCCACTTAGCCTGGCTGGGCTTCCCCTTGGCCAAGTGAAATGGGGGCCCCTGCACTGGGGCACCCACCTCTGGCCACGAGCAGAGTACCTGACCTGTCCCCAACTCCAGGGAGGAGGGCACTCAGCCCGTCCTGGGGACAACCGTCTGTGCAGACCCCTTCCCCTCCCTGCTCCCCGTATGGCCTGAAGACGCCCCAGCCTTGTGGTGGGGACAGCCACAAAAGAAGCGTGGGGCCCCGGGGCCAGTGGCCATCCATACACCCTGCACACTGCTTGCCCTCCCACCCCACCAACCTCCGACATACGGACGTTTGTGCGTTCAAGGCCCGCATCTGCTACTGGAGGGAACCCCTGCCTGACCCCCTGCCCGCCGCACGGCCCACGCCTGCTCCGGGCTGCGGGGTGCCGGAGTGTGCCCACTGGCACACGTGGGGGTTACAAAATGGCGGTCCGTCTTGCTTCCCTTGGCAAGAGAGACACGCCGTTTGGCCAAACGGACGCCGCCCGACCTGTCTGCAGCCCCCTGCCCAGCTTCCGTGGCTCTCTCCCCCAGAGACTGGCCCCCGGCCTCCTTCCTGGGCCCTCGCTCCCGGCCCCCTGCCGCGGGGACACGCTGGTGATACAGCCACCCCCCCGGGACCAATCATCTGTCCTCCGCGCTCGCCCCCGTACCCTCCTCTTTTTCCAAATGTCCACGTGGCCCCCCTGAGGACCTTCCCTCCTTCCCCAGCTCTCCCACCTGCCCTGCCCGCCTCAGCCGACCGACAGCTTCTCTGTGTCCCGTGCGTGTTCTCCGTTCTGGGAACCCTGTGTCTCCTTCCTGGTCCCATCTCCCACGGCAGCCGGAGGGTTGGCGGGTGAGATCAGGCTTGGATGGATGTTGGGCCACGCAGGTCGTGGCCTGGGGGCCTTGCTGACCAGTTCCCGAAGAGGTCCCAGGAGGGGGTGGCCGTGCAGGTAGGTGGGTGGGTCGGGCTGGGGGGCCAGGGGAGGAGGGTGTTTCTCTGTGGAAACAGAGGCAGGAAGGCCCGCACCCGGGGGCTGCCAGAGCCCGCCCTGGGCCCTGGGGGGGGACGTCTCCTTTGGAACCGGGCAGGGCTCTGTCTGGCCGGGGCAAGGAAGTGGCTGCCCCATCTGGGCGTCAGCTTCCTGGTGTGACACGGAACAGCTGAGCGCCGTAGGCCCCACACACAGCGTGGGCCCGGAGTCCGCCACGTCGCGGTGCCGGGCACGTGTCCACCGTTCCCCCGTTACGGTATCACCGTGGGGTCCCCGCTGTGGCCTGAGGACCGCCCTGGAGCCTCATCCCAGGCCTCAAGGAAGCCCAGTGGGACTGGACCGGGGGCCCAGAGAAATGTGGGGGGACTGGGGATCCAGAAACAACCCGACACCGAACCAGGATGGCCAAGGCCTTACTTGAACAGGGCTTCCCATCCCAAGAGACATGCTGGCCAGTCGTCCGGATCCAGCCCCGGGGGGCTGCGGCCGCCCAGCGGTTTCCAGGAGGCTCTGGGACACCCCCCTCGTGGGGGCCCTCTCTCTGTAGCGGGACCAGGGCTGGGCGGCCGCGTGGGGAGGCTACCTTGGCGACTTTGCTTCCCCGCCGGAAGGCGGGAGGATCTCGAGGAGGGTAGGAAGGGCCGGCAGGGGGGAAAGGTCCGAGAGGAGGGTTCTCAAGAGGGCAGGAGGTGTGGCGGAGCACGAGCGCGAGGGAAAATGGCCGTGCCCCTGGCACGCGGCGGGTCCCGGCCCGTGGTCGCTCCGGAGGCGTGCCCCACACCGCCTTGCCAGGCTGCTGCGTGTGGAGTCTGGAGAAAGTGCTGACCCGCCGAGCCCAGAGGCCAGGCTCAGAGGGGACAGGAAGGAGCTTGCTGCCCACATGGGCCTTGCACTTCCAGGGCACCTGGGGACGGGCTTGCCCGGTCACTCAGGCCGGGCTGTCGGCCGTCACCGGAGAGAGGGTTGAACGTCACCCTAGTCTGGTCTCCCCGTCCCGATCCCTCCCGCCGCCTCCCCGTCGCCTCCTCCGAAACCCTGCCCAGCGGCAGCACCCCTCCCTTGGGACCAGGGGGAGGTAGAAAGCACAGGAGACGCCCCTGACCCGCCGGCCCCCGGGGCACCTTCCCAGGCACTCCCACCCACCCTGCATTGCCTCTGCCCCCCGGTTTCCAGGGCCCCACTCCTAAGGGAGGAAGGCTTGACCTCAGGGCTCACGAGCTCCCGCCAGCCCCCCGGACAACAAGGGTCACGCTGGGCAGTCCCGGGTGGCGCAAGGCTACAGGGAGGCGTCTCCGAGGGGCCAGGAGAGCGGTCCAGAAGCAAACCACACGGATAACGTCCAGGAAGAGGGGGTTGGTGGGCGGCAGGCAGAGCTCGGAGTGCCCCTGCTGCCCTCTCTGGCCCCGGCCCCGGCCGGTCCCTCTCTGGGGGTCACAGGCAAGTGAGTGGGCAGCAGGGATGTGAGGTGAAGGGCCACAGGGCCAGGCCGGAGGGTGTGCTGGGGCTCCTGAGAGAGGAGAGGGGAAGGGCTTGGGAGGGGTCATGGGCCAGAGGCGGGCTGGGTCGTCCCAGGATTCGGCGTGAGGCAGAGAGCTGGACCTTGGGGTACTGCGTCATCGTGTGGGCCTGGAGGGGGGGACCCAAGCCTGATGATCCCCCAAGGGAAGTGGGATGGGGGCCCGAGAGTCCTGGAAGGATGGGGCTGTGGAGGAGGAGGACACGGGCACACAGAGGTGCCGACCAGGGTCCCGTTCCTTCCTGCCAGGATGGGGACAGACCAAGAGGGGACAGAGTCACGCGGGGCTGGGGGGTGGAGTGGAGCTGGGGGGCTGTGCCCGCAGGTGGTGGGACGTACGGTGGGGGTGGCCACCATGCGTGGGGGGCGCGTCCAGCGTGGGTGAGGACACATAGCCTGGCTGGCGTTGAGGAACAGGGCCAGTAGGACCCTGAGCCCGACTGGCTTTGGGGTGTAGGGTCCCTGCCCGGGCGGCTCTCCTGGTGTGGGTGCGGCCAGGGTGAGTTGAGCCTGCCGTAGGCAGCCCCCCCGGCTAGCCGCCCCACCCCCACCTCCGGCCCGCCGCCCGCCGGCTTGGGGCCTTCTGGATTGCATCAGATGTCACAGCAGTCTGGCTGTGACATAATGAGGCAGGCCGGGGTCAGCGGGGTCACCTCTCGTGGCCCCGATGTTTGGAAGTCCCCAAATCAAAATGACCCAACAGACAAGCTCGAGACTGGATTTTCCAAGCGGGCTCCTTCAATTACCCGGAGACAGGAGTAGGAGTGGCCAGGCCCCCAGGCCCTTTCCATTCCTGCTTCCCCCAGATGGCCAGGCTGCGGGACCCCGGGACCACCTGGGGTCCAGAGTGGGGGTGGGGGGCCCAGCCCGAGGCTCCCTGAGGCTCACCTCTCCTCGGGCGGGGCCCACCTCACTGCAGTGGATGTGAGCGGGGCCTCCTGGAGCCGGCCTTGCACACGAGACAAAGAACACTAGACACGGCATGAGCCCGTGCCAGCCCTGGGCACCCGCCATGCGGTCAAGGGGCCGGGGCAGCCCAAGGAGGCTGTTGGGAAGGCATTCACGGCACCGTCAGGAGGGGGTGCGGGTCTCACAGCTGGCCCCCCGGCCCTCATTCAGCCTTGTGTGAGCAGACCCGAAGGCCGTCCCGAACCGTCCCTCCAGGTGCTGCTTGGGGGAAAAAAAAAAAAAATACTTTTCAAACTACACGCTGAAGACTTCAGCATGAAAATTTAATGTCAGAAACCCGTAATCTCTTTCCCAGAGATAAGACACAGCGAGGAGGGGCAGACCAGATCCCTCTAACCCAGAGAGCAGACGCTGGCCGCTGGCGGGGGGAGGGGCAGGCTGACAGTGGGCTCAGCAAGGCTTGGCCTTGACTAAGGGGCCGGGCGGGGGTGCTCCAGCAGGGGTGTCCACACGATGGGCATCCTAGAACTTTCTGGAAGTGCCTGTCTCCTACCAGCCCTTGGGGTGGACTGGCCTCTCCGACGCTGGGACCGGACATTTCTGCAGCCGTGGAGGCTCAGGTGTCCCGGTGATGCCCGTGGCTTCCCCGCTCGGGCTCTAACTTAGGCCTCGAGGCTCCCGGCCTACGTGGACGGCTCAGGTTGCCGACAGCTGATCCGGGAGGGACAGCTTGGCCATCACCACACACACGACCTCTGCAAAGCAGCGTCCGCCTCCCTCCGGGCCAGCAGCGCCGCCCTTGGGGAGCCCACGCACGCACACTTGTGCTTCCAGCCACGTCCTTGAGGGACACGGTCTCCTGCTGGAGGGAGACCCTGCTGCGGGTTCCATATCAGCTCTCAGCCCCCCGGGGGCCAAACCGGGCCTCGGGGACTCTGAAGTGCCAGCCTCAGCAGGGGAGACGTGGAGGAGCAGAGGGCCCAATCCGGGCTGGCCTGGCTTCCCCAGTGGTGCAGATAAAACACTTCTAGGTGGTCCCCAGCAATCCCCACCAGGAGCACAGCCTCCGCCTCAGCCCTTCGAGAACGCCCAGGCCCTGGGTCCCAGGCCTCCCCTGAGCAGGGTCACTGAACGGGCTGCGCAGGCAACCCTGGAAGGTGGGTGCCCCTTGGGTGCACGGGTGCCAGACCCCGAGCTCTGGGCCGCATTCCAGGGGAGGGAGTGGTGAGAGGAGCCGCCTGGTGTGGGGGCAGGGGCTCCCTGGGCTGCAGAGCGCCACCGGCCCGCCTTCGGTCACAGTGTGTGACACGACTGCCCTCGCCAGGCAGCTGCCCCTGGGACTCTGTCCTAGTGAGCCTCCACAGCCCTTTTCTGCATGACATCCGAAGGCGGGGCGGGGGGGGGGGGGGGAGCTGTGACAGGGTCTCTGGGTCCTCCTCTTAACGGAAGGAGACCTGGACGGGGGCGTCATTTGTCCTGTGAGCCGATGGCCCCAGAGCCTCCAGAACTTGGGTTTCCAGTGGCCCAAGCCCCACTCTTGACAAACTCCCACATCCCGGGGCACCTTGACCCCTGGGGGTGCATGGCCACCTCGCCCCAGCTCCCACCCCCCGCCCCGCCCCCCCACCCCCGGGGCACGTGCCCCTGCGAGGCGCCCTGGCAGGGACAGGACAGGGGCACACATGTCCCAAGGTGGGGCCGGGGCAAAGCCAGCCTGAGAGCTTCTTCTCCCAAACTTGGCGGTGTCTCGGAGGCTGCCCCCCTCCCACCCCGAGGGGACGCCCAGGAGTCCGGGGGCCACTCTGTTGTGGGCTGTTTGCCGGCCCCTCCCGGCGTTGCCGTGGCGACGACACGGGGCGCGGCCAGGAGCCATACCTCAGAGGTGACTAAATGTGCCATGCCGCCCGCCCGTTATAGCGCCCGGCGCCCTCCCGGGCCTCTCACACCTCGGCCCCCGGCCCCCGGCCCCCAGCAAGAATGTTCCATGAGCCCCGTGGGCAAGCATGTGGCCCGGCATGCCAGGCCAAGCGCGCCGGGCCGGCGCCTGCACCCCTCCCGCCCGGGCGTCACCCGCCCGGCCCGGAGCCTGCCGTCTGTGCTGTCTTCCTCACTGCTGTCAGGCCCCAGCTTCCTGGGGTGAGAGGCTTCCTGTGTTTCCTGCGTTTCTATCTGGTGTGTACAACCGGACCCTCTTCCTGCCCTGCACCCCAGCAGCCCCGCACTGCACCCCACACTCCGTGGGCCACGCTGTGGGCTCTGCTCAGGGGGCAGGGGGCGTGACTGACCGCGGGCGTCCGCCCGGGACCCACACTCCGCACGCCAGCCCGCGGGGGTCCCCAGGGCAGGGAGGAGAGTGCAGGAGAAAGTAGCCTATGTCAGGAACCGGGGCTGGCTCGCGTGCAGCCAGGGTCTTTGAGTGACCACAGTGTCCCCTTCCTGCCCGCCCCCTCCCAGGGACTCCAGGGGCCTGGCAGCCTCCCCAGCCCGGGGTCTGGAGAGCCCCGCTCGGCAGCCCCTGGGGAAGCCCGAGGTCAGGGGGCTCAGAAACGGCCACTTCGGCAGGACCCATCTTGACCGATGTGGACAGCTGCGCCCCCCCCCCCCCAAAGCTATTCCGGTCTTAGCAGGAGTCAGGGAGGGCCGGCATCCAGGCGGGCAATACGATCTTTCCAGATAAAGGGCATTCCTGGCGCCCTTCATCACTCTCCTCGGGCAGCTGTCGGCTCTGCTAACCCCCTAAGCCCCACAGGAGACTCGGAGCACAGTTTTCCCATTTCGGACCAGCCAAGGGGCCAAGGCGGATTTAGGAGGGGGTGAGGCGGGGGGGACAGGGCAGGCAGGGGATGTTCTGGGAGGTGAAGACAGGCAGGACCGGAACAGCAGCTGGTCCTAATCCCACGGGGGCCTCCTTCAGGACCGGCCCCGCAGGGCCCCTTGCCTGTTTTTTTTTATTTTTTATTTTTAGGAGGTACCTTCTAGAACGTGTGGTGCCCGGTCCCAGTCCTGGGGGCACACGGGAGCAAGCTTAGCACGGTCACGTGCCAGGTCGTTCAGGGTTGCAGGGGAGACCTGGTTGTGTGTGCGTGTGTGTGTGTGGGGGGGGGGGTCCCAGGTCCTGGTGTCAGGGCCCTGGGGACACGGGACCCGGAACCTCAGTGCTGGAGTTCTGTGTACGTGTGTCCACAAGACACAGCCGTGCCTGCACCCTGGCGGGGGCCGGGGTCCCTTCCCTGCTGGGCAAGGTGGCTGGGCTACCCCTTCCTTCACACACCTCTCGGTGGGGGCTCCAGGAGCACGAAAGGGTGGGAGGGGGAGGTTCACCGGCCGAGACAAGGGACGTGCCCCCTCTGGGGACTGAGGGGGGCACGGAAAGGAATCAGGTAACTGCGGCTTGTTTTCCTTAAATGGAAGAAAACCCAGCAGCGGCATCAAGCCCTCATTTAGTCCGTCGGCCTCTTGAAATCGGGCAGGGGGTCGGGGTGGTCCCCCAAAGCCGGGGAGCGGAGCAGGGAGGGGGCGCCGCGGATGCCAGGGCCCGGCCAGGAGACAGGAGGCAGCACTGGGGGCAGGGGCACGGGGACCGTCCTTAAGGGTGAGATTGCTCAAGGCCCGAGCCAGACCCTGACGCCCTGCGAGCACGGAATCATCGGAATTCTTCGTGAACCGGCTGGCTCCGGAGTCACAAGCAGCTCGGGGCGGGTCGACCTCAGGGCCTCCTGTGCTCCCCCAGGGTCAGGGGCCAGCACGAAGGGAGGTTTCTGTCCTCGGCCAGCAGGACCAATGGCATTCGCAAGGACATGGCGTGATTTGGGGCCTCACGGGGCAGTGACTGCGGGTTCGCTGTAGGGTATGTGGCGCCCGCTTCCGGCACCGCCTCCTGAGCCTGGACAATCTCACGCGGGGTTAGACACCCCACGAGCCTGCCCACAATATGACCATTGGTGAGCCCCAGCCTTGTGAGCTCTGCCACACCGTGGCCGTGCGAGGGAGCTCACCCCCGACCGCACGCCATGCCCAGCAGGGACACGGGATGTGGCAAGCCACCCCGGTGGGCGGGGCGTGGAGACCGACAGCCACGGGGACGGAGCCCCGGGCCGGCACTCCAGGCCAGGGCACACCCGGGTGGAGAGGAGGGTCTGACGCCAGGGGCCGGGGGTCCGGGGAGCAGAGCCCTCTGGCCCCTTGGTGGTCCGTGTTTCAGACAAAGAGAGAGGAGGCCACAGCCAAAGGCCTCACAGGCTCGAGGTGGAGACCAGGAGCCCGGCCCCAGCAGCCCTACAGCAGGCCTCCCTCCTGCAAGCCCCCAAGCCTGCTCTGGGCCCCGGCACGCTGTCCATGTGCCTGGGAGCGGCTGTTGTCTGTCTGCCTGCCGTCGGGAGCTAGGTGGCAACGACAGGAAGCCCCCGCCCCCGGGGCCGCCCCACGTGACCCCCTGAACACGATGGGCCCCTCGCACCCAAGGTCTCCATCGCCTGCCGTCGGTCGGTGCTGTGGCCTCGGAAGCAGGGTGCTCTTGGAAGGCCACAAGGGCAGGAACGTCCCCAGCTGCCCTGCCACCTGGGCCACCACCCCCCGGGCCCCACGGGGCCTTCACGGCAGACCCCAGCACGCCCCTTGCCGCTGCCCTGGCTGGCTTCCCTAGCCAGCCGGCATGTGTTCTGGGGGCCTTCGATCTGGCCTTTAATGACCACCCCCCACGGCAGTCCCCCGTCGTGCCCTGTGGGGGCCTCATCACCCAGACTCCCGCACTGGTGGTCCTGAGCTGGGTGCTTCCTTCCGAGCTCTCGTTCCACTCAGGGGACAAGAGGACGTTCTCGGTGGTACTCTGGGCCCAGGGTCACCTGGGACCTCCCAGGCCTGGTGGGAGAGAGGAAGCCCGGTCATCGTCACTCAGGGTTGGTTCCAGGTTGAGAGAAGCCCAGGATGTGGCCCCAACTTTGAGGGCCGGGGGCTGCACCTGACCTTGCCGGCTCGGCCGGGGGAGCGGGATGCTCTCTGAGCACGGCTGGGGGCTGCGTGCTCCTCCGGGCACCCTTGCCTTCTCTGAACTGGCCAGCAGCTCCTGGCCACCCAGCGTCCAGGCCCACTCCCCAAGGCTGTCCAGCGGGAAGGGGCCGGCCTCTGTCTGGCCAGGATGTCTGGCCACACCAGCCATAGCTGCGGTGAATAAGGCAGGCACCTCCACCCGGCACGCCCTGGGGCTCAGGGGAGCCCGGGAGCGAGGCAGGAGCCCCAGGAGCTTGGGGCCCTCCCCCAGGGCTCCCCTCACTCACTCACACAGGCGTGCATGCACGTGCACACACACACACACACACACACACACACGTGCACACACGTGCACACGCACTGGCTGAAAACAAGGTCTCTGCAGCGCCGGGCTCACACGGCCCCCCCTCTGGCAGCAGACGTGGGGTTTTATTAGTGCTACAAATCAGATATCACACAGTTTGGGGCTGACATGGTTTTTATAAGAATTATTTAGGGCCCTGGCCGCCGGTGAAGTCCCAGGGAGAGCCTGGGAGGGACATCCAGCTGTTCGGGCCGCCGGAACCCCCGACACTTCGTAAAGGGAAGGTATGAAAGGCCGGCACCTTGTTCTGTTTAAGGGGGCGCGTCACCCCTGCCCCGGGCCCGCCGCAAAGGCTTCTGGGAGGCACCTCCCCCACGGCAGGGAGTGGAGGCCTGCAGCGGCCAGGGGAGGGGGCCGGGGGGCCCCGGGAACACCCACCCAGGGGCACTGAGGCTCAGCCCCTCTCGGCGGTCTCCCCAGCTCCCTCTGGAGGATTTCCGGGGTTCCCCTCCCCGCTGCCCCAGGCCTGTCGCCAGCCAGAGCATCACCCAGGCCCAGGTCACCGGCTTGGGGGCTTGCCCCAGCATCGTAGGGAACATCACCTCGGGGACGCTCGCAGGGGCTGAGAGTGGCACTCTGTGGAGGGAAGATCTGCTTGGATGGGGGGGGGGTGTCCTGCTGGAAGCCATGGGCAACCATCTCCCAGCCTCGAGTTGCCCTGAGGAGTGAGGGTGGCTTGGCCCCACCTCTGACCTGTAGGCCCCTGTCTTGGCCGGGGGCGGGCAGACAGGGGCCCCTCCTGGCTGGACCTCCTCTGAGTTTCATCTGAGTTTCCCGCAGAAGGGCCCCCGGGGGCCTTGGGGATCTTGCCTGTCTTGTGTCCCTCAAGGAGGGAAGGATGCTCACTTGGTCCCTGGGGTGTGAGAGACACCAAGGCCTGTGCCAGGGACCCTGTGCAGGGAGGGTGAGCATCCAGCCATGGTGGGGGGGAGGCGGACCCCACTCGGAGAGGGCACAGCCAGGCCCAGGCAGGGAGAGGCCTGGGGTCTCCCGCCCACCCCTCCCCCGACTGGCCTTGAGCGGGAAGGGAAGCAGGCCGGCCTCTCCTCCCTCTTGGTAACGTCAGGGCTCCAGCATCCTTCCGAGGAGGCCGGGGCCAATCAAAGCCAGATGTGGGGGCAACAAAACAATGCTGATGATTTCGACTAGGAAAAGCCCTATTTACCAAGAAATAATGAAGTGATTTGGGGCGTTGGTGCTGGGGTGACCTCAGCCGGGAAGGAGTAAACGCAGATGCCGAACGGGTCTCCCAGGGCCACGCGGGGAGCAGTCCTGGTGTCCCCACCGGCAGTGGCGACGGGGCTGCCGTGGAGGGGGCCCA
Organism: Lynx rufus; assembly: GCF_022079265.1. Lineage (NCBI taxonomy): Eukaryota > Metazoa > Chordata > Mammalia > Carnivora > Felidae > Lynx > Lynx rufus. The sequence goes on from NW_025814876.1 coordinate 290,699, forward strand.
GGCTCGGCTCAGGGGCGGTGGGGAGGTGTGCAGGGGAGGGTTCGCTCTCTGCCCCGAAGGGACACAGAGTCAGTTGCAAAGGTGGGACAGGCACACGCACGCACGACGAGCGGGGCTCGGCCCGGGGCCCCCGGATGTGGAAGGAGCAGCCCACACTCCGCGGCAGCCACACCTGGACAGACACGGATTCCTGAGGGTGAGGCCTGGGAGGGGTGTGAGGGGAGGGAGGCCCCGGGCGTGGCCTTGAGGGGAGGAGTAAGGCAAGGCCTGGGGTCCCCGGGGCTGCAACCCCCTCCCGCTGCCGGCCTGCTGGAGCCCCGGGAGCCCCCGGTCCCGGCCGTCCAGGCCTCAGCAGTGCGGACACTGGAGTCTGCAGCCGCCACAGACCTTCGGGGGCAGAGAGACACCCTCACCCCCGCCTCCCGTGAAACACCCCGGGAGAAGTCCCCAGTCCTGCCCGGAGCAACACAAACGTGTGCACACAACCATGGGCCCAGAGGCATGAGCGGCCCGGGTGCCGGGGCAGACTCCGCGGTGCACGCACGGCAGAATGGCACCCAGACCTCCGCGGGAGCCCCCGACCCGCGTCACAGCACGGATGGGCCCGGAGGGCGGTGCCCGGGCCTCCTTCCCGTGACATGCCCACAACAGGCAAACCCACGGACACGGAGGGTGGACTTGGGGTTGGCGGGGGCGACGGCACAGGCATGATTTAGACCTGGCGACCAGAGATAGATGCACAGCTCTGCACTGGGACACCTCACGACGTGCTTGTGACGGGCGGGTTGTAGGGTATGTGGACTATGTCTCAATAAAGCTGTTTGAAGATACAGAACGTGGTGCCCAGCTCGTCCTGCCCCGAGTGCCGGGAGGGAGGCCCCGGGAAAGTGGGAACGGTGACCCCGGGGCACGCGGCTCAGCATCTGCACCTCACCCGCCGGGACCCACCCAGACCTAACCCAGCTCTGAACTCCAACGGCCGGACGCAGGGCCGGCACGTCTGGCTCGGGGGACTCTCTGGGTTTGGCGGTTCCCCAGTTACACTCATGTACCCGCGTCCGCACGCACAGACTAGCAGAATTTAGGGTCACACGAAAGCCAGGAGGTGGGAGGGGAATGCTAAGATCACAGTCACTCCAGAGGAACCTTCCAGGAGGCCTGGGGGGTGGGGGACGAAAGGCAGTGCTGTGTCCCTGGGCCTGGGTCCCCTGCGAGGGGCTGGGGGCTCCCGGGGAAGGGGCGCACGCACAGGCCGGGAAGCAGGGAGCCCACGTGACCTGGGGCCCCAGGCTGCAGGAGGGCTGTGTGGGTGCCTTCTCGGCACCGGGGTCTGGCCGGGCAGGTGGGTGAGGAGGGGGTCCGTGCTGTCATCTGTAGTCAGTTACTCAAGCCCTGGCTTCGTGATGCAGCCCCAGGGAGGGCTCGGCCGGCCCTCGAAGAGGAAAACCAGCCGCTGCCGGAGAGACCGTGGCCAGATGGGTTTCTGCTCCTTCCCGGCAGCCCTGGGTGGCTGGGCCTCACCTGGAACTTCTGGGGTGGGGGTGGAGGGGAGGGGGAGGGGGAGGGGGAGGGGGGGGTCCTGGGATGTGTCCCTGTGGGCCTGGGGCCCGCCTGCTGCGGGCTGTGGGAATTAAGCAGAGCCCCCGCTCGGTCCCAAGGGCCCTTCCCGGCCCCCTCAGCCCTTCCCCGGCGGCCTGGGCCTGCCGTAACCTGGCGTCACCGGGATCTCTCATTGCTTCTCACAAAGTAAACAGACCTCCCACATGGCGACAAATGGACATCTCAGGAGACGGGAGACTGGGGTGCGGGGGGCGGGGGTTGCTGGGGGCTGTCACTCTCTCCCTCTGTCCATTTACTTCCCCCGGGAGCTGGCGCCCTGGGTGCTCCCAGAAGGACCGTCCACACGGGAAGGGACACCCAGGCCCTTTGGGTGGGCTTCCCAGCCCCACGTGAGGTGTCCAGCCAAGGCTGGGGGGCCCACTGGGGTCGTTCCCCGTGTGGGAGACCCTCCTCTGGTCCCCACGCGGAAACCTGGACCGTGTCTCCCAGCTGTGCAGGGACGAAGGACGCTGCGTCGCGGCGAAGACGACCTTGGGGCGGTTATCTTGGGGGCAGAGGCGACCGTGCAAGGGCTGTCCCTCCCCAGCCCCCAGCCGGGAGCCGCAGAGCGGAAGGGGTGTCCAGCCAGCTCCTCAAGCCCGCCTGGGGGTGGGGGTGGAGCGGCCCCCCCTCGAGCAGCCCCTCCCAAGCTGCAGGCCCCGCTTCCCGGATTCCTGAGGATCTGAAGGCAGCCCCCACTGCTGCCCCCCCCCCATCCAGCCTTCCCTCCTCCCTCCTCCCTCCAGGGTGCTGGGGAGACCGGGGACGCTGCTGCTCTGCTCGCCAGCCCCTTCCTCCTCCCTGCAGAAAGACGCTCAGGCTGCAGGGGGGGTAGGGGACACTGGGGTCTCGGCGAGGCCGAAGAGCGGGGCGGTGACGGGGGGCCGTGCCGGGTTATGCAGGGCGGCCGGCGCTGGACCTGCTCGGATGAAGGATGGGATTCCTCTCCCAGCCTTGAGTTGGGGTCCTCAGGGCCATGGGGCCCCATGAATTATTTCTCTAAGGAGAATACCGTTGACTCTGCTCTCCGGTCGCCTTCCGGACCTTCCCCATCACTTTAAATCAATGCTGAAGGGCGGCGTTTGCCCGGACCTTCACCCTCCAAGTGGAGGGAGCTGCGAGGCCCACGTGATGCAGCCGTCCCCCGTCTGGGTGTCCCTCTGGGCGGGGGGGGGGGGGGGGGGGTTGCTGAGCCAGTCCTCACTTCCACCTGCCCTCGCGAGGCCCGCAGAAGAGGGGAGCGCAGGAGGGCAGCACTCGAGGACGGGGACCCAGGGGGTGATGTGGCCCCCCAATGATTTCTGGCTTGCTCCCAAATCCCCAGGCCCAACCTGTCTGCACAAAACCCACGCAGACACGCTCGTGCCGATGGCCCCAGCTGGGTTCGCCCGGGACCCTCAGCAGGAGGGCTCCCCGCCCCGACCCCCGGCTGCAATGGGGTCCCCCCCTTAACTGGGGGGACCAGAACGGGTCACGCCATCACCCAGGCCCTGCTCCATCCGTGCAGCCAGGCGCCCGTGTGTGCCCGTGGGGTGCAGCCCTGCACAGGGACACCGGGTACAGAGGAGAACGGAGTCGGGGGTCTTTACTCCACACGCAGGACTTTATTGGGGCCGTCACAGGCCGAACCAGCCGGGGACACCACCACGCCGCGGGTCCCGGCTCTGCCTCCGCCGCTGCTCATCCAGGAGCCTGTCCTGGATGTCTTCGTCGCTAGGGCTGCCGTCGGGGCTCTGCTTTTTCTCGGGAAACAGATCGGGGAACCTGAAGGTCTGTCCGTGCGCCTACGGAGAAAAGGCAAGGCCTCCAGCACCGCGCCGAGGACAGGGACACCGGGGCCCTCCTGCGCGGAGCCCGCGGCTCGGACACGCGGCCAGCGTCTCGGGGGCGAAGGTCCTCGCCTGGAAAATAAACATCTCGGCCTGCTGCTGGCTTTTATCTAACAGCGGGAAGCCATTACCCCGGACAATGCCCCTTTTCATCGACATTATCTCTCCGAGGCCTGGTGTCTGCATTGGCTGGAGCCTCATTAAAAGCAGCCCAGCAAAAGCGCCCATTCACCGGGCGCGGGGGCAGCCCGGCCGGACTGGGGGGCAGGAGCGAGGGGCAGGAAAACCCGGCACAAACAGCGTCTGGTGCCACACTGAAACTTTTTCCATCCAAAATACCTAAAGGCCTTTACCCACATTAAAGACTACCCCTCCTCCCGGCTCGGAGCTTGGCAAATGAGACGCGTGTAACGTACAAAGAAATGTACATATGCAGCAGTCTATAAATCAAGACCGGCTTTGCAAATTAACTGGTTTTACGTCTTTCACTAAAAGTTCAGACTGTGCCAGTGTCGGCCAAGCCCCAACCCAGACCCCCGAGCATGTGTGCGGGGGCACCGGCCGGGCCCGCTGGTGCGGAGGCGGGCGCTCTGCCCGCTCCCCGGGGACCCGGGCAACCGTGAGGTGCTGTTTCAATTTGCTAAATACCCCGGAGCAGCTCCCCAGATCGGGGGCGCGGGAGGGGACGCGCCAGGGCAGCGCCGTCTGCTTCCAGACGGGCGAAGAAGGATGCAGGGCGGCCTCCGTATCTGGAAAATTTTAATAAGTAAAATCAGTAAAGCGCGCTGGTTGTTGGAGACCCTTGTTTTGTAAAGAAATTTGGCTTTGGGCAGGCGGCCAAGTATGATCTGAAACAGCCCACCCCCACCCCGAGAAGAGGAGGTTTATGAATTCTGATCACACGGCGTGGGGCGCAGGCCCCAGTAAGAAAGCAGGGCTGTGTGCACGCGGTAGCCAGCCTGCTGCAGGATTAGCTTACACAGCTCAAAACTGCTTTTTTTTTCTTTTTTAAAATACCAAAGGGCAATAGTTTACATGCAGGGCTGACTGCCCAGAACGGGGGTTTATGTGTAATATATCGAGGTGATTTTGCTAGCTTTCTGAGGTGGGGGAAAACCCAAAATGACATTTTAAAATATAAATACAAAGATGGCAATTTGCAACAGCTCGGGAAAAAACGGAGGGAGCTGCCGCGAGAAATTCTCCCTCTCTTATCCGAGACAACGGCCACTTGTGGGTGCCGACTGGGCCCCCCGGGGCGCCCCTCTGGAGGGAAATTCGCCTTGTGCTTCCAAAAGTAAGCCCTCGCTGCCTGCGAAGGGGAGAGTGTGAGCTGCTCGGCGGCAGAAAGGACCGGGACAGGAGACCGTCAGTCCCAAGCACCCCTCGGGCCATCGGCCGTCCCCCACGGGCTCCCGCCGGCCAGCGACTGCGGTGGGAACGGCAGGCTTCCGCGTGCAGGGTGACGTTCCCCTGGCTGCGTGGGCCACAGGGCCACAGAGATGTTTATCAGGGCGTCGGGGGAAACGTGGGGCCCCCACCCCGCCGGACGGGCTTTTCCGCAGCAGTCAACTCAAAATAGATTCGGAAACTTAATTTGTGTTCGTGATTGACCCTCGTGCGCTTTGCAATTCGCTCTGTTTTTGAAAGCCCCAGAGCGGGGCCCACGGGGACACACGGGGAGCGGTCGGGCTCGGCACGGGGGTGGGGGCAGAGAAGGGACCCTTTCGGAGGGGAAGGGCCCGAGCTTCCTGCCGGTTTCCAGGCTGGGGGGCGGGGGTCCGTCACAAATGCCACTCTGGGCCGGCAGGAACCATGCCCAGCAGGGACTCTGTCCCCAGTTGTGCTGCCCGATTTCACAGAGGAAGAAAGGCACGTCCAGCGGCAGCTGCGCGCACCAGGTCTAAGCAGGCTCCGCTGAGCGAGGTGGGGCCCGGGGAAGAATGCGGGGGCTCGGGTGACTCAGGAGCCGCTTGTAACCGTAGCTGGCCTGCTGGAGCCCTGGTGGCGAATGCCGGCACACGGGTGTCGGCCCGCACGCCGTGACAGAGACAGATGGCCCGATTTCACACACGGGACACAGGCGCCTTTATAAGGCCAACGGCCGCTCTCTCCACCTGGATAGGCTGGTTTTGTGCACGGCAAACGTTAGGCCAAATAATTACGGGGGCCCCTGTTTGAAACAGCAACTGCAGTCAGAAAAGGTGCCGTGCTCACCCCGTCCTGCAAGCAACGGCCTCCTAGCGCCTAAAACGGGGCCGCGGGCCCAGGGGGTTTGCAATAGCGCTACTGCCATCTAGCGGCCACGGCCGGCCGCCTCCCGCCGTGAGCTCCGGACAAGGCGGAAGCCCCTGCCCCCGGCTCCCCGCCGCGTGTTGCCAACAGCGGGGGGTGGGGGGCAGCCAACGGACCCTGCAAGGAGGGCCCTCGCTGGCAGGTCCTCACGGAGACCAAGGGGAGGCCCTGCTGGGGGTCCTGGAGGGCTCGTCCGAGGAGGCTCCAGCGGGGTCACCTCACGCTGGACGGAAGGGCCTGAGCAGGGGGCTGGGAAGCCGGCTTTCACTCGCCACGGCTCTGCTCTCTGGCCGGCAAAAGCTGTGACGGGGTCCTGGACCCTCTTCCCGAGACCCCGGCCAGGCAGCACATGATCCAGAGGACGGGGCAGAAAGTGCCGGTGCCCCACAACCCAGTCCAGAGGGGAGGGGGCTCAGCCAGGGCCCCGGGGCGCGGTGAACCCACCCAGGCTCGGGGGCGGCTGCCCCCCACCCCCCGCCCAGGGCCGTAACTGCCTCCCAGCCTGAGGCCTGTCGAGGCCAGGCCAGGCCGTCCATCCGCGGCAGGAGGCCCTTCGGTGCTCGGAGAGCCCTGGTTTCTGCCTGAGCCCGAACCCCCTGGACCTGAGTGGACCCGCCTGCGGCCACAGCACGTTCAAAGTCCAAGGGCGCGACACAGCTGGCCCCTGAGAAGTTCCGAAATGCCCTGCGCGGTCCCCTCCCATCAGCTGAATGTGCTCGGATCGCCAGCTCAGCCTGGGGATTCGCCGGGGGTTAGAACTAAGCGCAGGCTCGGCCCCGCGCGCCGCGGGCCTGGAAATCCTGCCTCGCAGGGCCCCAGGCGGGGGCTGCTGCACAAACACGTCCCCCGCACCGAGGTCACGGTCGTGATAAGTCACGCCCATGACTTGGGACTCTGCCCGAAGCCCACTCACCAGCTGCACATAGGCCACCTTGTAGTCTGGTTTCTTCATCCTGACGTTTCTGTAATCCCTCTTCCTGTTGGAACCTGTCGCGGGGGAGGGGGGAACACTTTACTCCAAGCACGAGATCTCCAGTGCAACTAATCCAGGAACCCACTTTCTAGAAAGAGGCAAACGTGGAAGAATTGGTTGGTCTCCCACAGGTTACAGCAGGTCACGCCCGAAAGGTGACCGGTTCACATTTACCAAGTATGCTCGGGGTGGTGAGCACCGCCAGGCTCTGCTGGTGAAAACGCAAACGTGTCTGAGCAACTCGAGAAACCCCTATTTCCCGCGTGTCAGCACCACGACCCCCGTGGGCTGCCTCCCCTCACGCAGGAGGCTGCCGGGTCGGGGGACGGAGGTTAAGGGAACAAAGAGGAAAGCACTTTGCTGACCGGCTCCCGAGGCAGAGGGGAAGCGGGCTGCGCGGCCTGGGCAGGGCGGGAGCAGGAGCGGGGCCGGCCCGCCCGGGTCCCGTCCCAGCTCTGCCCTGTGGGCAGCGAGGGCCCGGGAGGCTGCTTCACCCTGAGTGCCTCAGTTCCCTCACGTGCCAGGAAGCAGACCCCCGGAGCGGCTGCGATGAGGGGAGCCCACCCCCCGGCAGGGGGGCAGGGGCCCGGCACGCACCGTGCTGCACCCTCGTCCGCACGGCGGCCACGGGCACGTTGTAGATGCGCTCGAGGTAATTCCTGACGTCCACCCTGGTCATCCTGGGCAGAGAAGAAAAGCGAGACTCAGCCGGGCCGAGATAAACGGCAGCTGGCCGGTGGGGCGTGAGCCACGGTCGATGCGGCCACCAGCCCCGCTGGCGCTGTCCTGCCCTCCACACATCGGTGGGGGGACACGGGGGGACTGGGCAGCTGCAGCCACCATTTGCGCTCACTAGGGGCCAGACCCCCAAGCAGAGGTCTCCGGAGGGAAGGGCCGATCTGGGGGCACGCCTGGGCGGCCAGGAGCCCGGCCCACCACGGCCAGAAGGTCCTTTCCTGGAAACGGCAGCCAAGGCGTCGGTAGCTCAGGCCCCCAACCTTTGCACCTGACGCGGCATCATAAACCTCATCCTTGGCCACACCTGGCCTCTAAGAGCTGACGCTCAGGCCAAGCCCAGGCCCATGCGCGGGGACAGTCACGTCGAGACTCCAGAGAGTGCCCTGCAGCTTGGGTGACAGGACGCTGCGTCCCTCCAGTGGCCAGGGCCTCTGTGAAGGAACCACCTTGAGAACTAGGTTTTGGGAAGCCATGGTAAGGAGCTCCAAGAGGATGGGCCCGCCTGCTGGGAAAAGCACTGAGCTCAATGCAGGAAAAGAAGTGTCAGGCCCTCAACTAGGCTTCCCTGTGGGGGGGCAGCCCGGCCTCAGCCCAGGCTCTGCAAACAGCAGGAAGGCTCTGCAAACAGCAGGAAGGCTCTGCAAACGCCAGGACCTGGGCCACATTTGCAGAGCAGCTCGGAGAGAGCAAGGGGAAGCCACACCCATGAGCCGGGCTCTGTGACACCAGCAGGTCGGCCAGCCCCTCGGGGGCGCTCCCCAGCCCGAACTCGGGGGCTTACTCCATGGGGATCCGGAACTGCACGGTGTCCTCGGGCTGGGCCGTGCCGGGCCGCACCAGCCGAATGAAGAAGTTTGTTCGGAAAACACGGAGCTGGGGGTTGCCCAGCTGGTAGAGAGGGTACCTGAGAGGGAGACATTCGTCTGCATCAAACACTCAGAATGCGCGACCCCAGGGCTGCCCCGGCACACCCCCATCTGTTCACGCATAGCCACAGGAGTGGGAAGCAAAGGGGGGCAGCTCTCCATAGGCCGGCACCCCACGGCCCCCTGTGCTGATGGCATGGCTCTGCCCGGTGTGGGCCCCGAGACCCCTGGTGCCCATCCACTCAGAGTAGCGTGGGCTGCAGACCCTCAGGGCCGGCCCCTGGAAAGGGCCCACGGGAGACTCAAGGAACCGGCCAGCAGAGAGCACGCCCACCACGGCCCCCCCCCACACACGCTGGTGGCCAGGCTTGGAGACACGCCTGTTCAAGGTGACAGTCCCACCAGCACGCAGCCCAGCGTGGCGGTGCTCCCTACGAACCCTGGCTTTCCCCGCAGCAGGGGCGTGGGCACCCGCACACCGTATGGGTGGGAGAGCATCACAGTCCCCACCCTGAGGACTCCCAAAGCAGGTGGGCACAGCTGGACAGGCGATGCCACCACCCACAGCCCCGGCCCACTGACACTGCCAACCCCACAGGTGCTCTGGGCCTGCACAGGCAGCGCAGGCGGGTGAGGAGGGTGTCTGAGGTCCAGTCTGCAGGGAGGCCGGAGGCCAGGCCTGGGGGAGGGTGGGCACACAGGGACATGGGGTGCCATCAAGGGTCTCACTGGGACCCCCGGTGACCAAGCTGCGGCGCTGCACACGGCCCCCGATCTTGGGGCACCACCTGTAGTGTGAAAGGAGGCCGGTCGAGGCCAATCCTATAGCGGGCAGAATGAGGACAGCCAGGGGTTCGGAGGCCCTGGTGAGCCCCAGAGCTGAGCGCCATCTACCTGAGAGCTGCCGGTGACCAAGTCAGCGTGGCAGCTGCCCGGCAGAACCTCCGTGGTGAGAGGGGGGTAAGGGCAGTTTCTGGAGGCTGCAAGGCCTCAGGGAACAAGAGGCCTGCCTTGTTTTACCCTCCACCGGAGTTTGGGCCAATGGCTGGCTACCCAAGGGGCTCACTTATTCCCCCTGGTGACCAACGGCGGCACTGCAGGGGGGCAAAGTCAGGCCCTCTGGGTAACTGTCAACAGACCCTCCACCTCTCGGGGTCCCTGGGTTTGGGGGTAGGGGGAGGCCCAGTGTGAGGGTCGGAGGTTAGAGGCCTGAGCCGGGCAGGGAGCGAGTCTCCCCCGGGCGGGGATGGCCTCAGAACCCCCCTGTCCTCCCCGACGCTGAGCGTCAGGATGAGTCCCAAGGGCCTGCCTGACGCTGGAACCTTCCGGCCCCGGAACAACCAGCACTGCTGAACACCCTCCCTCGGGGCTCCAGAACGGGGCTCTCCCGGCCTGGTGGGAGGGGACGGCACCCCTGCGCGCCCGCCCCGCCCCCTGCCCGGCCCTCCCGCGGATCCCACAAGCGCGGATCCCACAAGCACGTCTCCAGCGGAACTCCCAACTTCTGCTCCCAGCACGGCGCTCTGGCTCGCTGCCACCTGCCCTACCTCCCCGTGGCCCCGAGGGTGACTCACCCGTGACCCCACCCTCCCCGCAGGTCCCGCCGGCTCTCCTCCCGACCCGCGGCCCTGGCTGCTCCCCACGTCCGCGCCGGCCCCTCGGCCCCGCTGCACCTGCCGGGGCGCCCCGGCCCCGCCACAGGCCCGCAGGTCCACCCGGGGCGGCCGCGCGCGAGTGCGTGCGCCACCCGTTCATCCCGGGGCCGGCGCCGCTCGCAGGGGACACGGGGCGTCAGCCTCTAGCGTGGGGGGCGGGCCGCGGGGGTGCCGGCGGTCACCCGCACAGTGTCCTCGCCCCGGCGGCGCGGGCGGCGGTGACCCTCCCGGGCGGGCGCCCGTGGTCCGCGCCGCGTCCGCAGCCCCCTGTCCTGCACCCCGCCCCCCACCCCGCCAAGGCCCGCGCCCCGGGCCCCCGGCCCCCGGCCGCTCACAGAACATTCCGCGCCATCGCCGGCTTCCGGGCCGCGGGCGGAAGGAGGAGCACGCACCGCCCGCGTGGACCCGCCACAGCGCCCCCTGGCTTCCGGGAGGGCGCGCGGCGCCCCGCCCCTCGCCCCGCCCCCGCCCCGCCCCCGCCCCACCCACCTGCCCGCCGCCCCGCCCCCCGTGCACACCCCGCCCACAGCCGCACCCACTGCCCCGCCCCCGACGGTCCCGCCCGCCGCCCCGCCCCTCACACCTGCCCCCAACACCCCGCCCCGTACACCCGTCGCCCATCCCCATTCACCTGCCCCATCGCTCCGCCCACTGTCTCACCACGCCCACTGTCCTGCCCACCGTGTGGCCCACCGCCCCTCACCTGTACTCCTACCCCACCGCATCCGCACCACTCACGGCACCTGACTCGCTCTGCCCCAGCTTCCTGTCTCACCAGCCCGGACCCACGTCCCTACCCCACTGCTCCTGACCCATTCACCTGGACCCTACTCGGCCTGAACTCCTTGTCCTGCACACCCTGTAAGAGCCCAGAATCCCTCATGTCCCTGGGTCCCTCCCAAGTCCCGCACACCCTCCAAGTATCCAGAACGCATCTTGCCCCAATCCTCTCTCACCCTACCCATGGCCTACAGCACGCCCTTAGTCCCACGAGTCCCCCCCTCCACACCCCTCTGCACCCCGCACTACCCCACATGCAACTGTAGGCCATGGCCAGTCAGCTAAGGTCGGAGATGGGGGAAGGGGCGGGTGGGTGGCCCTTGTCTAAGGCCCCTATCTCCATCTGGCTGCGGTGGCTTTGTCCCCTCCCAGATCTCAAGCTCCAAGGCCCCTCACAGCCCTTCTGGCCAGCACCAGGCTGCTCTCCCCACCTCCTGTGACCCCTTCCCCCTTACAGCTTCCCACACAGCCCTCATCCAGGGGATCCCCGACTCCGTAGGGCACATGTGGGACCCACTGCCCCCTCCCCACCAACAGCATGCAGACCTATGGGGGGGACCAGGCTGCAGCCTCCCTCCTCCAGCCCCCAGGCCCCACTCTTCCCCGGTTTCCTATGCCCCACGGCTTTTGGCCATTCGTCAATCCCTTTAGCTGCCTCTCCCCCACCTGAGCGGCCTGTTCTCTTTGCACCAACAGCAACTTCAATACTCCTCAGAGCCTCAGAGCCGGGAGGGCAAGAGGGAAGTGTCAGCAATCTGTGGGGGAGAGAAGGGACCCCCAGGAAGTAGCAGAAGAGCCTTGCCTCCAGGGTGACCACGGTTCAGGCAGCAAGGAGGCTGGCCCTGCTGGCTGTCCCAGGCTTCGGAGAGGAGGGCCTGGGTCACGGAGAGCGGCTGGGGTGCCCTCCTTGCCCGTGTGTTTGGCGTAAGTGGGTTCACCTAGGAGGAAGGTACTAACGGTGAGTGGCCGCTAGGGACGTTAGCCGAGACAGTCCTGCCTTCTGGGGAGGCACAGAGAAGGACAGGGCTCCAGGCCCTCTGTAGGAAGAAGTCAGTGGGGAGGGGGCATGCTGGGTGGCAGGGAGGGGGATGGAGCTGGAGAATGGGGGTCTCGGGGCCAGGAGACTTCTGGTCAGCGCCGCCTCTGGTCGTGTTTGAACTTCAAGGCGTGATGTTGGGTGGGACGTGCCCTCAGAGATGTGGCTGGAAGGCGGGCCCACGGTGTGTGTGGCTGACGGGGGAAGGCAGTTGGCCGACTCTGATGGGTTGGAGGGGGCCACCTGCTGCTCCAAGGAGAGGGATCACATCTGAGCAGGTCGCTGAGGGTCGTGGAGGAGGGTGGGGGCAGGGCTGCGGTCCCCATGGTGCAGAGCCCTCAACACTCCGTCCCGTCTCTCCGATTGTCTGCCAGTGGGATTCTTCCCCATCAGGCCTGGGATTTCTGGGCGCAGAGGCTGGTCTTGCAGCCTGGGGCACCTGCGTGCACCTTCCCCCTTCCTCCCTCCCTGGTGTCATCAGACCTACCCCATCACTGGCCACGTGCCTTCCCTGGGGTGGGGCTGCCACATAAAATGGAACATGCCCAGTTAAATTTGAAACGCTGATAACTTTGTCTTGTTTTGTTTTTAATAGACACTATTTTTTAGAGCAATTCCAGGTTTGCAGAAAATACCCAGAAATTCTAGTATGTGCCCCTCCGCTCCCCCACGGATCGCCCCTTTCGTTAACACGCTGCATGAGCTGGGACACTTGTTACAAGTGACAGAGCCATACTGATACCTTATTATTAACTGAAGCCTACCATTGCCATTAGGATTCCTTCCTGATGTTGTACATTCTGTGGGTTTAGACGAATGTATAAGGACAAGCATCCACCAGGACAGGGTCATACGGAGTAGTTTCATGGCCCGAATCCTCTGTGCTCTGCAACCCCCTGGCAACCACCGATCTTTTTTTACACTTTCCAGCGTTTTGCCTTTTTCAGAGCGTCACAGTGTTGGAATCCTACAGCATGCTGTCCTTTCAGGTTGGCCGCTTGCCCTTAAGATCCACTTAAGGGTCCTCTCTGTCTTTTCATGGCTCCATCACCATGAAGACAAACCACAGCCTGCTTCCAGGGCGGCCGCCCCGTCCTCCTGCATTTCCCAGCGGCAGCGAGAGGGTTCCTGCCACTCCGCATCTCGGGCGACATTTAGTGTTGTCGGTATTCCGGACTTGGGCCATTCTGATCGGTGTGTGGGAACATGCGTCTTCTAGTTTCACACGTGTGTCCACTCACGTGCTGAGTTTTCCAGGCTGGGCTGGGGCGATGGGGCTTTTTTCAGAGAGCCGTGGACACCCCAGGCTACGGGGGAAGGATGGGGTGAGCTTGGAGGGGACTTCGGGCTGGGTCAGAGGCAGGAGAGAGGCTGTGTGTGCACTCACTCACTCACGCACTCTCACTCATTCGTTCCACCCATATTTGCCGGGAACGACCGTGCGTCCAGCATCTTTCCAGGGGTTGAGGACACAGACAAAAGCACTAAACCGACAAATCCTTTGCCTCCGTGGTTATTGTCCCCCAAGTCGACAAGTGACGAACATCAGATGCTCTTGGAGATGCGTGTGGGGAGGTAACAGGAGGTGGGAGGGGACTACCGTTTGGAAGGAGGGGTCAGAGAGCCTCCCTGAGAGGCATTTCAAGTGCGAGGGGCATTTCAAGCGAAAAGGTCTGGTGGTCGCGTGGCTAAGCCGCTGGCCCTCAGAAGCCCCTCACCACCTGCATGAAGGGAGCCTGACCCTCTGTCACCCCATCTGCACAGAAGGGCTCCCCCAAGGGCAGGAGCGGTGGGGGTGGGGGATGGGGTTCAGAAGGCTTCTGGCGGGAGGAGGGGACTATGTCTCACCCTGGGTCCCCAGAAGCAGGGTTCTGGGCAGAGAGATACCCATGAACCAGCCCTAGGTGACCCTGGGGAGCAAGAGAGCCGGGGGGGAAGGACAGAGTGGAGAAGAGGGTGTAGAGGGGCTGGTTGGGGGGACTGAGAAGCCATCGACCTTTCGACTTTTTCTTTATTTATATTCTGTTGCTTTTTGAGCTGCTTTGTAGAAGCAGGCACGGCGGTCACCCCACGACCTGGTTCGGCTCTAGCCTGCGCTGGCCTCCAAAGCCCAGAACTGCGAGCCGTGTGCCTACCACCTACCGCGGACACGCCCTGTACGCAGGCCCGAGGTGGCACAGTGACACCGGAGGAGGCTGGCTTGCTTGCTTGCAAACCTGCCTCCTCCCCTGAAGCCCATGAGGAACCACAGGAAATGGAGAACGTTCCGGAAGGGGACAGGGCGTTTCTTGGCCCACATAAGGGCCAAGATCATCAAATTCCCGGGCGTGTGTCAGTCTCGGGCACCAGCTGGGTGTCCTATGACTCAATGCAAATCCCGCCCTGTCCACCTGGAGTCGGCCCACTCCCAGAAGACCACCCCCCTTCAGCGGCCAGTCTCCCAACCAGGTTATCACCTGTGCTTCTGACCGATGGGCTATAAACTGGAGGCTCCCACGCCCCCCTCCTTGGGGATCCGTCGCTGGATCGTCCGTTAATTATAAAAGAATATAATCGGGAACGGCCAGGCGGAAGAGGTGCGCAGGGTCCGGCGTGGGGGCGCTGCGTGGAACCTCCACACTCTCTGAGGGTCCCTCCCCTGCCCAAATCTCCACGTGTTCGCCAGCCCGGAGGCTCTCGGAACCCCTCCTCTTAACGGAGGCTTCATTGCACCAGCCTGACTGATGACATCATCGGCCTTTGGCGATTGAGCCCATCTGCAGCCCCCTCCCCTCCCCGGAGGTCAGGGGGCAGGACTGAACCTTCCAACGGTCCTCCTGGGCACCCAGCCCCCACCCTTAGGGCCTTGCTGGAGCCTCCCTCTAGCGCGTCACCCAGCTGCTACACAGAACAAGACACCCTCTTCACCCTCGTGGGACTGAAGACAGGGACCAGCTCCCGTAACGAAAGAAGCTTCTGTTGTTCTTGGGCGCCCCAAGGGTTCGGGAGCTGCGAGCCAGGCACCGTGGACGAAGACCAAGTATCTGTGAGGATTAGCCTTTGGTCATCTCAACGACCCAACATCGATTTGCCGTCAATCACCGTATCGCAGCCCGGCTCCGTGCCGGGGGAGGCACCAACTGTGTCCACCCGGCAGGTCCCTCTGTCCCGCTCCTGGCCGGGGCCTCCCTGCTCCCATGGGCCCCCAGGCCTCACCCCTTCTCCAGGCTGGTGCCCCCCTCCCCCGTTTGAAGCCCACAGCCCCGCCCCAGCGTCTCCTCCTGACTACACCGCCCGGCGGCCTCCAGCGGCCCTATGCCTCTCACCGCCTCCGTCGGGCGTGCCCTCCTTATGGGGGGCCCCCTGGGTTTCCGGTCCCTGGGGGTCTCAGGCAGTCAGCCATCCAGCAGGGCCCGGCGTCCCTGAGCTTCGCCAGCAGCGGTCCTGCCTCGGAGCCTCCCGTGTGGTTGAGAGGGTTCCCTCCTGGTTTGAAGGCTCCATAAGTATGAGGTGGCCCTGCTGGCCGATGGTCAGGTTGGTCAGGCTGGTACCCGCACAGGCAGGACAGCCCAGGCCGGGGCCGCAGGGTCTTCCGGACCCTCCCCTGCACCTCACCGGGCATCAGTCCTGGCTTTGGGGCCCCAAGCAGGCTGCACTCCCGGAGCCGAGGTCACCCGGCCAGCACAACGGGTCAGGATGGCTGGTCACACGATGGCACCGTGTGGCATGCCTGCCTTCACGGCCGGGCTCCGAGACTCTGCCCCGTGAGCCCCGAGGGTCCCTCCCCAGGAGTCCCTGGCACCTGTGCCGAACCTGTGTCTGCCCTTCCCTCGGCCCTTGTTCCTGGAGGCGCGTCTCTGCCAGGGTCTGGCGTATAATAAGAAACGTTGAAGCCTTTGCAAACCTGGGCATAGGACGGCGTGTCACATGTCTGTCTTCACCGGTATCTGCCTCTCCTGTGCATTGGCCACTCATTGGTCATTCGTATTCCTGAGTCTGCGACTTGTCTGTTTATGTCTCTTGCTCATTTTTGCCATGAAGGTGTGCTATGGGCTGAACCCCGTCCCTCCCAAGGCCGTGTGTTGGAGTTCTGACCCCCAGCACCCCAGGATGTGACCATATCTGGAGACGGGGACTGTACAGAGGTGATTAAGGTAACATGGGGTCACCGGGGTGGGTCCTGATTCCGTGTGTCCAGTGTCCTGGTAAGAAGAGGGATCAGGGCACAGACGCGCACAGAGGGACGGCCCCGTGAGGACATAGGGAGAGGATGGCCGTCCACACACAAGGAGGACCCAGCCCATCACCCCCCAAAGCATCTTTGGACTGTGGCAATCCCTTCTTTCCTCCCTTCCTGTGCCCCTCCCCATCCCCATCAAGCAACCAATGACCTGGTTAGCTTGCATTTTCTGGAGTTTTCTATAAATGGAAGCATATAGTTTCTCCTCTTCTCTGTCTGGTTTCTTTCTCCCGGCATAACTATTTTGGGATTCATCCGTGCTGCCTCGATCCTACATTCCTCCAGATTGCCATGGTATGGACAGACCAAAATTTGTTTATGCTTTTGTCTGTTGATGGACATTTGGGTTGTTTCCAGTTTTTCTGACGATTAAAAATAAAGCTGCTATTTACATTCATGTGAAAGTCTTTGTGAGGACAAACATTTAATTTTCTCATGGGGAAATGCCTGGACATAAGGACCACATCACATGGCAGGTGTACGTTTAACTTCTCGAGAAAAAGGATACTGCCGAACCACATCATTTCACATTTCCACCAGCGACGTGAGGTTCCCCTGCATTCTGCCCAGCGTTTGGCATGGCTGGGCTTCTCAATATTAGCCGCTCTTATTGGTGGTTCCTGTGATTTGATGTGGCGTCTCGCCGATGACCGTGGCTTACTTGCTATTCCGACATCTCGTTTACTGAGGTGCCCGTTCTGCTCTTCGGCCCATTTAAAAAAATTGGGTGGTTTGCTTTCTTATTACCGAGTTGTAAGAGTTTTTTCTATATTCTGGATCAGCCCCTCATGAACTACATGTTTTGCAAAGGTTTTCTCCCAGCTGGCATCTTATGTTTTCGTTCTCTTTACAATGAAACACTGAAATTTGAAGAGCAAATTTTGAAGATTTTGGGTGCATTTCAATTCACCAATATTTTTGTTTTTCAGGGATTGTGCTTTTGGTATTATATCTAGGAAATCTTTGCTGATCCATATTCACAACCATTTTCCCCTATGTTTTTATATTCCTGGTTTTACATTTAGTCTATGATCCATTTTGAGTTAATTTTGTATACAGTATGATATGTGAATTCAAATAATCCTCCTTCCTCCTCCTCTTCCTCCTCCTCCTCCTCCTCCTCCTTCTTCTCTATCTTTCTGTCTTGTGTGTGGACATCCACTTGCTTCAACATGATTTATTAGGAAAGCTATCATTTCTGCATATGTGTGGGTTTATTTCTAGAATACTTCACTCTGTTGATCTATTTGAATATCTTTATACCAAACTCGCCCTGTTTGGGTTACTCTAGACTTATCCTAATTCTCAGAATGTTAGCCCGACTTTATTCTTTTTCAGGGTTATTTTGGCTACTCTTGGTCCTTTGCATTTCCATATGAATAGGCTTATGAATTTCTACATTAAAAAAATGCTGGGATTTTCACTGGGACTGCATTAAATGCATAGGCCAAACTTGGGGAGAGCTGGCATCTTAACAGTGTTGAGTAAGCCTTCCGATCCATGAATACTCTACACCTCTCTGTTATCCAAGTCTTTGACTTCTCTTGGCAGTGTTTCGTATTTTCAACATGTAGCTCTTGCATGCCCTTTTTCAGATGTATCCTTATTTTTTGATACTATTAGGAAGTGGTGTTTTTAAGTGTCAATATCTGATCGTTCATTGCTATTCGACAGAAGTACAACTGACTTTGTATGGCGGCCTTGTGTCCGGAAACCTGGGTAAACTCACTTGTCAGTTCTTGTGGCTTTTCCTATAGGTTCCATTGGATTAGAGGATCCAGTTGTCTGTGAGGAAAGCAGCGTTCCTTTTCCCCCTACAATTAGTGTGACTCTGTCTGGCATAATTGCACCAGCAAGAAATTCCAGTACGATGTGACTGCAAGTGGTGAGCAGACATCCTTGTCTCGTTCCTGTCTCTGACGAGAAACCTTTCTCTTTCACCACTGGACGCCCATCATTAGGTTGAGGGAGTCCCCTCTATTCCTGGTTTGCTGGGAACTTTTCTTTTTTTTTTTTTTTCTTAAGTCAGAAATAGATGTTGAATTTTGTCAAAATGCTTTTTCTGCTTCTATTGAGATGATCCTATGGCTTTTCTTTCTTAGTTTGTTAAAATGGTGAAGTACTCTGATTGAGTTTTGAATCAATCATGGGGGTTATACAAACCCCATGTTGCTGGGATAAACCACACTTGGCCATGGCATGTAATCCACTTTATACACTGTTGAATTCTACCTGCTAAAGTTTTACTTAGAATTTTTGCATCAATGTTTATGCAGGATAGTGGTCTATAATTTTCTTGTATTGTCTTTGGTTTTGGTATCAGTAGAATGCTGGCCTCAGAAAATGAGTTAGAAAGTATTTCATCCTTTTCAATTTTTTTTTTTTTAGAAGAATTTGTATGTGTGGGGCACCTGGGTCGCTCAGTCAATTAAGCATCTGACGCTTGATTTCAGTTCAGGTCATGATTTCAGCAAGGTTGGTGGGGTCGAGCCCCAAGTCAGGCTTGGCACAGGGGCTGCTTGGGATTCTTTTTCTCCCTCTTTCTCTGCCTCTCTCCCCCCCCCCCAAATAAATAAACTTTAAAAGAATTTGTATGTTATTGCTATTATTTCTTCCTTTGAATGTTTGGTAGATCCAATAGTAGATCCCAGAGTTTGGACCCAGACAGGCCTAGAGCTTCCTTTGTGGGAAAGACTTTAACTACACTTTGAGTCCTTTAATCACTGTGAGATTGCTTGTGTTGTCTGTTTCTTCTTGAGTGAGTTCTGATTTCAAGAAATGTGTCCATTTTCATCTAGCCTGTCAAATTTGTGGGCATGAGGTTGTTCATAAGTTTCCTTATTATTCTTTTATCTTTTGACATCTGTACAGTCTGTAGTGATGTCACCTTCCTCAGTCCTGATTTTGGTAATTCCTGCTGTTTTTCTCTCTCTCTTTCTCTTTTCCTGATTAAATTGACTAGAGTTTTGTCAATTTTTATCGATGTTCTCAAAAAACAAGTTTTTATTTTATTTTTATTTATTTATTGTTTAACGTTTGTTTATCTATTTGAGAGAGAGAGCAAGCAGGGGAGGGCCAAAGAGAGAGGGAGAGAGAATCCCAAGCAGGGGCTTGAACTCATGAACCGAGAGATCATGACCTGAGCCAAAACCAAGAGTGGCCGCTTAACCAATTGAGAACCCAGGTGCCTCTCATTTGATTTAAATTTTTTTTCTATTATTTTTCTGTTTTCTATTTCATTGACTTCCACTTGATCTCTATTAGTTCCTTTCTTGTGCTCACTTGGGTTTAATTTGCATTTATTTTTAGATTTTCCTTAAGGTGGGAGCTGAGGTTATTGACTTGAGACCTTTCTTATTTTCTACGATGCATATTTGGTGGTGTAAATTTCGCCCTCAGGACCATGTTAGCGGCATTCCACAAATTCCCTTGTGCTGCGCTTTCATTTTCATTCAGTTGACGATGCTTCCTAAGCATCAATTGCCTTTTTGATTTTTCTTTGACTCATGAATTATTTAGAAGTGTGTTATTTAGATTCCAAACATTTGAGAACTTTCCAAGGATCTTTCTGTTATTAATTTCTAGCTTAATTTCACTATGGTCAAAGAATATAATTTATGTGACTTGAATCCTTCTCAACTTACTAAGTTTTGTCTTATGGCCCAGAACATGGTCTGTATGGGTAAATGATGTATATTTGAGTGGAGTATTCTATACCTGCCAAGCAAGTCAAGTTGGTTGGCAGTATTGTTCAAGTCTCCTATGTCCTTGCTGATTTTGTGCCCACTTGTTGGATTAATTGTTGAGAGAAGGTGTTGAAATCTTTGACCAGGACCATGGATTTGTCTGTCTCCTTTCAGTTCTATCGGTTGTTGCTTCATGTAACTGTCATTCCTTTTAACCAGTTCGTGTGTTTGTTTGTTAAAATGTGTTTCTTGGGGTGCGTTGGTGGTTCAGTTGGTTAAGCGTCCAACTTTAGCTCAGGTCATGATCTCATGGTTTGTGGGTTCGAGCCCCACATCGGGCTCTGTGCTGACAGCTCTGAGTCTGGAGCCTGCTTCGGATTCTGTGTCTCCCTCTCTCTCTGCCCCTCCCCCAATCGCACTCTGTTTTTCTCTCTGTCTCTCAAGTGTAAATCAAACATTTAAAAAATTTTAAAAATACGTGTTTCTTGTAGGCAGCATATAACGAAGTCTTGCTTTTTAAACCCAATATGACCAGCTCAGCCTCTTAATTGGGGTGTTTAGACCATTTACATTTAATGTGATTATCGGTGTGGCCCAGTGTGAGTTAATCATCTTGTTACTTGCTTTCTATTCATCTCACCTGTTCTTTCTACTCATTTCCCCTTCTTCTGCCTTCTTTTGAATTCTCAAGAGTCTTATTTATTCCCTTTTATCTCCTCTGTTGGCATTTTAGCTGTGGCCCAACCTTGGCTGGTTTTTTGTTTACAGTGTTAACTTATCACAGTTGGTTTTGATTGGTTTTTCTCCTCCTTATGGGTCACATTCTCCTATTTCTTTGCCTGTCTGATCATTTTTTATGAGATGCCAGATATTATGAATTTCCTTTCAGTGGGTGCGGGATATTTTTAGATTTCTATATATATTCCAGAGCTTTGTTTTGAGGTGTAGTTAAGTTATCTGGACACATTTTGATCCTTTCCAGTCTTTTTCTGATTTGCAAGGCAGGTTTGGAGCAATGCTCCATTATTTATCCAGGGTTAATTATTCCCGCTACCGAGGCAAGACATTTCTGATACCCAATGCCCCGTGAATTATCCACTTTTCTAGTCTGGTTGCTGGGAGCAGACCCTCTTCCCGGCCTTGTGTGAACATCAGGCACTGGTCTCTCCAATCCTTTCCAGTGGCTCTCTTCCCAGCCTTGGACAGTTTCTGTCCAGTGTGAATGCTGGAGGGGCCTCTCTGCAGGCCTCCAGGGTTCTATTCCTGGGCACTCTGTCCTTTGTGGTCCTCAGTCCTATGCCTCAGTCTCCCCAGACCCTCAGCTCTATATTGTCCACTCAGAGACCTCTCCGCAGGTCCCCCTTCCTTCCCTGAGGCCTGTAAACTCTCTCAAAAAAAAGCAAACTAGGCAATTGTGGGACTCAACCTGACTGTTTCCCATCTCCCTGGGACCTCAGGTGTTCACTGCCTGATGCCCACTCTCTTGAAAACCATTGTTTTGTGTATTTCTGTTCAGTTCCTCCCCCCCCCCACCCCCACTGTTTTAGGTTGTTTCAGGCAGGAGGATAAATCTGACCCCTCTTGCTCTGTCTTGGCTGGAAAAGAAGTCTGCCTTTTGATGAACATCTTTGATATAGAAACATAAAATTTCCAAGTAATGAAATCCACTGAGCTTTACCTTTCTTCCCTGATGCGTCCACTGCTTGTGAGCTTAGAAATTTCTCCCCAGCATGAAAGCAGACAGACACGTACCTACATTTCTCTCTAGGTTTAGTTTTAACAATTTTTTTTTCATGCTGAACTCTCTAATTCTCCCGGCATATATTTTGGTATTTGGCATGCAGTGAAAATCTCATTGCCTTTTCTTCTCCACATGCACGTCTGATTTTCCCAACCTCTTTTATTAAACATCTCACCACCTCCCTTTCATTGACTGAGAGGCTTCCAGATGCTCATGTATATGTGATAGCGTGCTGATAAGTACTGTAGAATTGGGCGAAATTTTACAACCTTAGAGAGCAGAGGGCGTGAAGTCGTAATCCATGGTGTACGGTTAAGTCCACTGTTTAGGGGCTATGTAACCTCAGGACCTGGCGTCACCCATTCTGAGCGTCAGTTTGCTCTTCTGGAAAACACAAATGATGGGAATATTTGCCTCTTTGGTCTACTGCGAACATTGCATGAGGAAACTAAGAGGAACTTTGCTGGACCCGGGGTCTGCAGGGAGTACTCAACACATATCAGCTATAATACCTTCACTTTGGAAATCTGCTCTTAATTTTCAAACATTTCTTAGCTATCCCTGCATATTTTTCCTTCTCTATGAATCTGAGATTCATCTTGCCAACCACCTCCCCACCCCTGGCTCACCCTCTTCCCCAAATAAATCCTATTTGAATTTTGGTTGAAGATCTGGCAAACCTATACATTAATTTGGTAAGAACTGATTTTTTTTGGTAAACTTCCCACTCAAGAACAAGCTATGTTTTTTCTTTCTCTCTCTCTCTCTCTCTCTTTTTTCAAAGTTCATTTTTATGTTTCTCATTAAACTTTGTCCTTCTCTTCCTACAGACCCTGAACATTCCTAAGAGGGTTATTGCTAAGTATTTTACGCTCTTTGTTTTGTTTTGTTTTGTTTGAGAATAATATTTTTATTCCACTTTATCTTCTCTCTGGTCGTTGCTAGAAAATAATAAAAAATGTTGATTTAAAATATGTATTTTGCATCTGGCCACTTTCCTGAGTTCTCTCATTTATCCTGAAGGTTCTTCCGCTGACTCTCTCGGGGCTCCTAGGAATGTGGTAGTTGGTTTCCTCCTTTCCAGAAGTTATACATCTTATTTCCGTTTAACATCTTTCTCATTGTCTTCAGTTTCCAGTCCAGGGCCGAAGAGTAATGGTAAAAGCAGGCGTTCTCGTTTGGTTCCTGTCTTGGACTGAAACACTTCGTGTTCCACCACCGAGTGTAGATAAAGGAAGTGCTTATTTATAGTTTTCTATAGTTTCTTGAGCCTTTGTTTTGTTCTCAGAAATAAGGATTGATTTTTGGCAAGTGCCCTCCCCCCGATGTTTAACAATTAGGAACTATTTCAGATACACCAGGAGGTAGAAATAAAAATAGGAAGGACCTGCATCTATGCACCCACCACTTGGCTTAAGAAATAAAACATGATGAACCCTGTCTTGGTGCTCTGGGTCACCCCTTCACAATAAAATCCCCTGGAGGGGAACTGTTCATCTGAGATGTGTGTTCCTCACATCTAGGCATATATAATTTGTTTTCATATTTTTTAAAGCTTATCCATTGAGAGAGAGAGAGAGAGAGAGAGAGAGAGAGAGAGACAGCACAGAGCCCAACGCGGGGCTCGAACTCCCAAACCATGAGATCATGACCTGAGCCGAAATCAAGAGTCGGATGCTTAATGGACCGAGCCACCCAGGCGCCCCTTGTTTTCATATTTTTAAAAATGTTATGTAAGTAATTTTTTCCTTTTGCAACTGACTCATCGCCCCCAATGTTGTGTTTTCACGATTTGCCAGTGGTTGCATTTAACTGCAGGTCCTGTGTTTTAACTGCACAGTCCATTTGTGAATCTCCCACAGTTTACCTGTCTGCTGTCCCCTGGATGAAGGTTCCAGCGTTCTGCAATTGCCAACAGTAATCTGTGCGGGGAGAGGAACCAGAACTGGCAGGCTTCCTGGAGTTGACCAGGCGTCCCGGTATCTGCTCCCTAGCACAGCGCCCGGTCGTCTCCGCGCCTGCACCTGAGCACAGGTGTGCACCACTGTGCTAGAGCTTTCCATCTGCAGACTCGATTTTGCTACATCTGGTCCCTACCTCTCTCCCTTCCCGAGCCTTGAAGGACACTCCCAGACAAGTCTCGGAGCAAGGACCTTCTCCTCCATGACCACATCTCCACTACTGCCCCGTTGATACAAGTGTCACAAACGTTCTCTGTCACTTTGGGTTTGGATGTGGCATGTAGTCAAGGCTGCTGTGTCTCCTAATGCGCCCCGAAGCTCCTTCTGTATATTGAACACTGGCCTTCATCGGGGATGTGCTCCCAAGACGTGGCTGGCGGCTCCCCTGGGCTGATGGCGTCATTTGGTGCAAATGTGAGAAAAGAGACGGCAGGACCCACGCGGAGTCCCTTGTCCGGAGCCCACGTCACCAAAATGAGCTTTCATGGTGACCTTCTGCCTGTCCCTGGAGCTCGGGAGGGCGGGGCGAAGGGAGCAGGACAGAGGCCCGCGTCCTCCCGGGAAGCCGGGCCCCTCTGCCGGCCGGACCCCACCCTGGCTCCGTGGCCCTGCCTGAGTCCAGAGCCCCTGAACCCACCAAGGCCTTGAGAGCTGGCTCACCTGCGCTCTGTTTCCTAACCTGGAGAGGTTCACCTTCTTAAGACTTTCTTTATGCCTCTGGACTTCACTGAACTCCCGTTTCACGGTGCGAAGGTTTTACGCCTGGTTCAAGAAATTCCCTTAGTGGGAGCTATGCTCTCCTATAGCTGCTTCCTGAAACTTGGAATGTTTTCCTTCTCAGACTTAGGTCTTTACTTGGCAGGGGGGCTGATTTTCGGTGGTCGGTGTGAAGAGGCGGGCGCACTGTTTTACTATTCGCGGTGTTGGTCCGTCCCGGGCCCCCCACGCCCCCGACACCAGGCGAGCCCATGGCCCCGCACATGTGCCTGTCCTCTGTGTCTGTGCCTGTGTCTGTGCTTGTGACCGTGACCGCGTCCTTCTCTGCGTCTGTTCCCAAGTTCACATCCCTGTCCGTGTCTGTGTCCGTCTGGGAGCCGGCGCTGCCCCTCATGTGGTCTGGTCTGTCCACAGTCCCCTTTCCTTCTGCGCACATTTAGACTCAGCATGAATTTACATGAATCCCTGCGGGCACATGGTTGAGTTGCCCTGAATTTGTGGATTAATTTAGAGAGAGCAAATAGTTTTGATACATTACTCCTCGTCTTAGGGAACATATAATAGCCTGTAGGTATTCATGCTGTTTAGATACTTTTCACTAATGCGATTTTATCATCTGTCTGCTTGCCTTGCACATGTTTTCCTAGATTTGTACTTATTATTGTATGTTTCTACATTTCTGTTGTAAATGGTATTTTTAAACACTGTCGCCTAACTCTCGATCTTTCTATCTTATGCTCGCGCACACCTATACAGAACCCTTCGTTCTGATTTAGAGTTGCAGATTTTATTTTCTTGGGGTTTTTTTTGGTAGACAACTATTTGGTTGTGAATGGTGGCAACTTTTTTTAAGATTTTCTTTTTAAGGACTCTCTATACCCAACGTGGGGCTCGAACTCCCAACCCGATCAAGAGTCACACATTCCGTTGACCGAGCCAGTCGGGCGCCCCAAATAGTGGCAATTTTTTAAGGCACAAGTAGGTAGGACAAGATACAATTTTTCTTGGCCTCTTGACCCCCTTTTCTGGCAGTTTATTTTTCTCGCCCCGAAGCTCTGGCTGAGACACCCGGACTGTGAGGAGGCAGGTGGCATTCCTGCCTGAGTCTTGAAACATTTCCTCGTTGAGGGCGATGTTTGCTGTAGGCGTTTGGAAGATGCTTTCCTCGCTCCAAGGAAACCGTCTTCGACTCTTAATTGGCTGAGAATCGCCTTCACTGACTGTGTTCTGTTTCCCCCAAGTCTCCCCCAAGCCTCCGCTCGGTGACTGTCTCAAGAGTCCCCCGGACGGCTTGCTTGCCAATATAAAACTACCTTCGCATCAGAGGGGACCCCCTCGGTCGTGACGTCATTTAAAAAAGTTCTTAGTATTTTTGGTGATTCAAGTAGGATCACTTCACCAGTTCTGCAAAACCAATCTTTGACTCTTCTGATTCCTTTCTTTCTTTTTTTTTTTTTAAACTTTTTAAATGTTTATTTATTTTTGAGAGAGAGACAGAGCGTGACCGGGCGAGGGGAAGAGAGAGAGGGAGACCCCGAATCCGAAGCAGGTCCAGGCCCCGAGCTGCCGGCACAGAGCCCGACGCGGGGCTCGAACCCACAGACCCTGAGATCGTGACCTGAGCCGAAGTCAGGTGCTCAACCGACTGAGCCACCGAGGCGCCCCATCTTCTGACTTCTTGAATTAGATGTTTAACACGAGCGTTTGGGGGGGGGGTCTCTCCCCTGCTTTTCCAGCGCGGCCGGCCCGCTGCTCGGCAGAGCCCGGCCTCCAGGCTCCGCCCCAGATGTGTTGACATTTCTAAACACATGCCAGTAAGTTCCCTGCCTGGGTCCACTTGGCCGCAGGGGGCTGACGGCTGGCTCCAAGTGCTGGTCCCAGGCAGCTTCTAAATTGCTTCACATGTACTCTGGTTTAGAGAAACAACCTTCTTCTTTTTCTTTTTCTTTTTTTTAGATTTTCAAGTTTATTTATTTGGGGAGAGAGTGAGAGAGAGAGAGAGGAGGGGAGAAGCAGAGAGAAGGGAGAGAGAGAGAATCCCAAGCGGGCTCCGAGCTGTCGGTGCAGAGCCCCACGTGGGGCTTGAACTCAAGAACCGTGAGATCATGCCGTGAGCGGAAACCAAGAGGCAGATGCTTAACCGGCTGAGCCCCCCCGGGTGCCCCGGTGGAGGAACAGGCTTCTGCCAACGCCCGTCTTCCACACCTGACTGGTTCAAGTCTGTCCCCCGCTACTCTGATCCTCCTGACCCGTGGGCGACTTGGGATGTGCTTTCAAACCTCCCGCTCAGATCCCGGACCTGTCCGTGTTGCCCGTGGTTGCCCGCGTTCTGGTCAGCTCCCGGCAGCCCGTGTCTGCACAACTTGGGGTGAGCCGACCCTCCCGGCCCCGGGCTGACCGTCTCCCCAGGCAGCTGTCGCCTCTCAGAAGAAAGCCGTGCGGTGGGACGGCGGTGTGGGCTGGGCGGATCCCGCCGTCTGTGCGGCGAAGGCCTTCACCTTGGAGTCTCTGCAGTACGGCTCAGGGGCCACGCTTGGTGTATCTCACCTGCTCCCCACGGGTGTGCCGGCGGGGCTGGGGCGCGGGGGTGGGGGGGCCCGCGCGTGCCTGTGTATCTGTGAGCGTGTGCGGGGGGCGGGGGGGTGCCCCCACGCACCACGGGCGTCCGTCTGGGGCGCGGCCCTGTGTCTGGGGCGGGCACGTGCCGCCTGGGGGTTCGACCTTGCCCCGGGTCCCGCCGCCGCCCCGCGGCTCTCTGGAAGGCGCGCTTCTCGGGTTCTTCGGCTCCGCGCAGCCCTCCCGGGGGGCGGCTCCGGGCTCTGAAGCCGCCTCCGTGAATGCTTCGCTGTGCGAGGCTCTACGTCTCCGTCCAATTTTCGTGATTTATATTTTCCATAATTCTGTTTGGTCAGGATTTTCAAATTTATTACACAGTTGTGCACTGTGCCGTCTGATAATATAGAAAGAAGGGTCTGTGTGTGCTGTGTCTGCCCTCGCTGAAATGTGTTTTCCTGCTCCTTTCCTCCGCGGGCGAGAGGCCCCTCAGGCTGAGTGCACCCCCTTGTTCTGGACCCTGCGTCTGCCCCCCACGTTTCCGGGGGACGCCTGTGAGCTCTCCCAGTGTGCTCCGGCCCCCCTCCTCCCACACCCTCCCAAAGCCAAGCTCTCCCACCCCAACCTGGCTTCAGAGCCGACCCAGGCGGCGGGGGACCGCTCACGGCGGGGGCGGGGGGCAAAGACCCCAGCTGAGGCGGGGAACCGAGGGGCACGTGGGCCGCAGGGTGGGGGACAGATGTGGAAGCCGCCGGCAGAGCCGGGGTGGGGCGCCCCAGACCTGGGCCCAGGGCCCGGTCGTCTCCCGGGCCGACCCCGAAGGTGAGCGCCCCGTGTCTCACGGGCCCCCGGCCCGCAGGGTGACCACCCCACACTCCTGTCCTCCCAAGCCACCCCCCCGGCCCCCTCCTCCAGGCCCCCCAGGGCCCCCCCCACCCCCCGTCCAGGAGTCAGCACACGCTTAGTGGAGGGGAGCCTGCTAGCTTTATTCACAGGCCCCAGGAGGTGGGGGCAGCGAGGACAGAGACGTCGGGGGTGCCCGGGGGTGGGTCTGGGGGCCGGGCGCTGCTGCGTGGGCTGCACGGGCCGAGGGTCTCTGCCTCCGGAAGCTTCCCTGGCTGCTTCACTTCCAGCGCCCGCCGACCTTGCCCTTGGGCTGGGCTCCGGCCTTCTTGCTACTGCAAACGGAAGCAAGCTGGTCTTGAGCGGCTGGGGGGGGGGGGGTTGGGGCCCTGGCCTGGATCCTCCTCAGCGCCCCCCCCCCGCCCCCGGCAGCCCCCCGGCCCCGACAGCTCAGCCCACCCACCCAAGCCCCGGGCACACATTTCAAGCAATGGTGACTCACCTGCACTTGGCCCGGCTGGGCCTGGGCGCCTTGTGCCAGGACGGTTAGTGTGGTTAGTGGAGGGAGCAGCGAGCCCAGGGCACCCCCCCAACCCCTGCCAGGGGCTCGGGCTCCGGGGGGCCACCCTCAGGCAGACCGGAGCCTGCCAGGGAAGCTGTCTGGACAGATGGCTCTCACTGTCCCAGCTACTTTGGCCTGGAGAGAGCCTGTGCCGTGCGTCCCAGATCACAGCCTTCCCGAGGCGGGACAGGCTGAGGACAGTCCCTTGTTCCCTGACCCCGGGCCAGCAGGCCAGGCCTCGTGGACTCGGGCCCTGGAAGGTCAGCGCCCTGCCGGATGGCGGTCCTTAGGAGCCCGCTGTGTCTGACTGACGTTGCACATCAGGCAGCCAGCAGGGAGCTGGGTGCTGGGTCAAGGTCCCAGAAGCTGACGCTCCGGGGACAACTTCTGGCTGTGGCTTCAGGGGAGACCCTGGTGCTGGTGGCCATGCCCGTGGCCCGCGTCCCGCAGGGGTCAGCCTGAGAACCCTCACGCACATGCACGCACACACACAGGCACACACGGAAGGGCTCTCACGAGGCCTGCCACAACCCCCGTGACAGAGCCCAGGGAGGAGGGTGTCCCCTTGGCCAGTCCCCTGGGGCGGAGGAGCCCAGCCCTGGGAGCAGCAAGGAGTCGGGGGCCGGTGGAGGAGGGAGAGAAACCCAACGGCAAGCGGTCCTGGGGACACTGCACTCCGTGGGGGTGTGAACGGGCTCAGTGATCAGACTGGGAGGCAAAACCCCAGCACAGGGGGCACTGGAGCGCCCACCCTGGGGGCGGCGGGCTCCTCCAGGCCTTTCCTGGCGTCTGTGGTCGTGGGTCCCACGGACCTCGGGTGATTTTGCATACGGAGGGCTCACCGTCTGAAGAAACGGGGGCCAGGGGGGCCCGCAGCCAAGCAGGTCGCATCTGGAGCAACGCTCGGCTGGGGAGTCGGGGTGGCGGCCCAGGATGGCCCAAATCCCCAGGCGGCCTCCTCCCGGGGCTCTGGGCTGAGGAGGGGCCAGAGGAGGCTGCAGGCCCGGGGGGTGCGGGTTCCAGACACGCGGGCGCCAGTGGCCCACCAGTTAGTGTTGTTACCGTCGAGGGCGGCGGCCCCCGGGACCGGCTGAAAGCGCCGGGCCCCGGTCAGGGGGGCGGCAGCCGGCCAGCCCCCTGGCACCATGTGCCCGGCACAGAGCGACGGGCAGGGGGGGTTACTCACTGCTTCTGGGCCTGATCGATGCGGCTCCTGAGGTTGGTGATCTGTGAAGAATACGGGTGGCTTACCTGGCAGTTCGAGCAGGGCCGGGCCGGTGACCCTCTTCACCTGAGGCCTTGCTGCCTTACTGCGCCCCGGCTCCTCTGCTCGGAAGGCAGCGGCCCTCGGCCCCGGGGCTCGTGCCTCTGACTTACTTTGGGCGGCCTGAGCTGGAGACCTGGGCTGAGACACACGCAGCCGCTCTGGAGCCGGCCACTTACCTGCGGGCCTGCGGCAGGATGCGGGGCGGGGGCGTGGGGAGGGAGGCGAGCCTCGCGGAGCCCCCCGACTCCGGTCGGTCGGAGCCGGTCCTCTCGCTCCCTCCTCCTGACCGCCCGGAGAGGCTTGGCTGGGGCGGGCAAGGCCCTTCCCCGCCTGCCTGCCGGCAAGGGCGGCAGGGCGACCTCGGAAGCCGCGGGCTGCAGGTGGTGGGGAGGAGGTGGGGTCGGGAGGCCGGCCTCCGTCCCCGTGCCCTCCGCTGCCATCCTCCACGAACCAGGCTTGCCATGCGAGAGGCTCACCGTGCATCGCACACCACGAGCCCGGTCCAGGGTGGACCCTGGCTACTTACAACTTGGCCAGCATCTCCACTCTGGCCCGCATGTTCATGATCTAGAAAGACCGAGATGGTTAGCCGGCTGGGTGGGTGGCTGAGGCTTCGGGGCCCTGCCGCGTGCTGGGCTAGCCCAGGCGGGGGCCCTCGTGGCTCTTCCGGCCCCTGGGGACCCACTGCGGGTCGCTCACAGGTGTGTCGGGAGGCACTGGGTGCCCGACTCGACTCCCTGGACCCCGAGGGGGGCCGTGTGCGGGTGAAGCCCCCTCCTTCACGCCGGGCCTCCCGGAGGAACGTCAGGAGAGGACGGCGGTGTCCCTGACCCTGGGCGCGGAAGGGACACGCGTGCTCCGGGGGCGGCCCCGGTGCCCCTCCTCCTTCTAGGAGAGGTGAGGAAACTGAGACGGACCAGGCGAATTGCCCTACGGCGCGGCTCCCGAGAAGGAGCCGCGTTCTCCAGTCACCGGACGCCCGCTTTCCTGGCGGCCTGCGCCGACAGCCGTGGGAGATGCCCCTGGGGTGTGCGCCGTCTCCCGCCAGGGACCCTGGAGGACAGCGGACGGCGGGGACCATGCCCCTGATGGTGAAGCTGGCGGGGTCGCGTGTGCACAGGGCAGGTTATCTCCCAGCCACCAGGACGGCGCCCCCTCCCCAGGGCTGGAGGGGCGTCAGGGAGACAGAATCTGCACAGGGCCACTGTTCCGAGTTGTGAACCCCACCCGGGCAGCTCTAGGCAGCCACCTTGCCGGGGACTCAGTCCCAGACTCCTTTCCCAGCTGCTGGAGGGGGGTGTGTGCCCTCGTGCCTGCACTGACCCGAGGAGGTGACAGCTTGGGGACCTGAGCCTGGGCCTCCCCATGGGATCCAAGGAGGCCACCCTGGTGCTAGAGGAAACTGTGCTATACGGGGGCGAGCTGTCCACCGGCTCCGGGCGATTCGGAGCCTGGACCCCGAGGCCCCTCTGCCCTCCGCTCCTCTTGTGGCCCTCGGAGTGAGGCCGACCGCTCGGGACACGGAGGCGGCCCCGGAGGGTGCCTGCGGCCAGGCCCCGTGAGGACGGCCCTCGTGGGCGTCCCGGGCACCGAGGCCGCGGGGGTGCGGGGAGGTGGCCGCCCCGGGACCCGAGGGCCAAGGTGTCCGCACTCACGTCGTATTTCTGGCGCTTCAGCTTCTCGCCAAACTCGAACTTGTCGATCTCCAGTTGGTACAGGGTGTCCCAGAGTTCCTTGGCCTTGTCCCTGGGAAGGCGGCAAAGGCGCGGCGGGGCCGGTAAGCGCCGGAAGGCGGGACCCAGGCCGCCCGCTGTCCCCCTCGGGTCGCCAGGGAGAGCCAGCGCCCCGCCCCCTCCCGGCCCCACCTCAGCTTATCTTCGCTGAGGTGGTCGATGTTGAGCGGCTTGCGCCTCTCTGCCAGAACCTTCTTCTTCATCTCCCGGGCCGTCTGCTTCTTGCCTCTCTTCTGGTCGGCCTGAGGGGACGCGGCAGAGGGGCCCGGCGTCAGGAGGGGCGCGCCGCACCCCGACAGGAGGCCGGTCAGCGCCGCGGCTCCGAGGGCCCGCGCTCACCTTGGCCAGGTAGCTGCTGTAGTTGGCGCCCATGGAGGACAGGGCCTTCTTCTTCTTCAGGTCTTCCTCCGCTCTCCTCTTGGCATCCTCCTCCTCCTTCCGGGCTTTCTCTTCCTGCAGAGACCCCGTCGCCGAGGCCTCAGTGCCGGGCTTCGAGGACCTGCCGCGCAGGACAGGGGGAGCCCGGCCGGGGGCCCGCGGGGTCCGGGGCGGGGAAGGGGCCCCCGGCTCACCGCCAGCCGGTTTTGGCGCTCCCGCTCCTTCTCGGCCCGGATCCTCTGCTGTTCGGCTCGCTCCGCACGGCGCTTCTCCTGTGGCGGGAGGAGCAGGTCAACCTCGCCTCGCCGGCCCCGGCGCCCCCTCCCCGGGGCGACCGCCCGCCCCCGCCTCCCCCCAGAAGGGCCCCGACTCACGATTCTCTCCTTGAGGGCGATCAGCTCCTCCTCCTCCTTCTTCCGAGCCTCAAAGTGGCTGTCGATGAGAGCCTGCAGCTCCATGAGGTCCTTGTTCTGGCGCTTCTTCTGGATGTCCTGTGGGTGGAAGAGGCCCCTCGTCTCCAGCTCCTCCCGCCGGACCCCCCCGCGCGGCAGGCGGCCCCTTCCCGTGCTCCGGCAGGGGCGCCCTGTCTCCTCTGGCCAACACGAGGGTGGCCAGGGACGTTTTGCCCTCACCGTGTTCCCATGGCCATTGCCCTCCTGAGGCCCAAAGGCGACCTGATCCCTTAGCCCCAGGGTGGGAATGTTGCCCTCCCTGTGGGTAAATCGGGGCCCCGCAAAGCCCTGAGGTCATCAGCACTCCTGGGATGGACTGGCTCTGACTTGGCCCCGTTATCATCCTCAGAGATGTTCCACATGGGCCAGACAGAGAGGGAACTGGTGAGTGAGGTAGTTTATTGAATAGACAGACGGATGGGTGGGTGAAAGGATGGATGGGTGGATGGACGGGTGGATGGATGAGTGAATGGATGGATGATGGGTGAATATATAGTTGGATGGATGGGTAGACGGATGATGGACAGATGGTTGGAGGGATGGGTGGATGGATGAGTGAATGGATGAACGATGGGTGAATGTATGGTTGGAGGGATGGGTGGATGGACGAGTGAATGGATGGACGATGGGTGAATGTATGGTTGGAGGGATGGGTGGATGGATGAGTGAATGGATGGATGATGGGTGAATATATAGTTGGAAGGATGGGTAGACGGATGATGGACAGATGGTTGGAGGGATGGGTGGATGGACGAGTGAATGGATGGACGATGGGTGAATGTATGGTTGGAGGGATGGGTGGATGGATGAGTGAATGGATGGATGATGGGTGAATATATAGTTGGACGGATGGGTAGACGGATGATGGACAGATGGTTGGAGGGATGGGTGGATGGATGAGTGAATGGATGAACGATGGGTGAATGTATGGTTGGAGGGATGGGTGGATGGACGAGTGAACGGATGGATGGATGGGTAGATGGGTGGTGGACAGATGGATGGACAGATGGGTGGATGGATGGGTGGGTGGATGGGAGAGGAGGGAAGAGAGATGCTTGACACTGTGGGAGTTTCCTTTGGTCCAGAAATAAATTAAGGCAGAGTTTCCTGGAACCAGGAGGTTCTGGCTCTGGCTGCTTGAGAGCAGATGACCTTCCCAGGCCTTGTCTGTAGGCTGAAAGCTGGGGGGTCTGAGAATGGAGGCCATGTTGATCCGGGTCCCATAAACTTACATCGAAGTCTACTTTCTCCCCTTCCGGGATCTTAGGAGCAGTGAGTCTGAAGAAGAGAGAGGCTTGTGAGCAGGGGTAGGTAGAGACCTACCAGGGGTCTGGCCCTCCCACCCTTCCCCCTGGGTGACAGCTGAGGACAAGTGTGTGTGTCCTGGTCAGGCGTGTAACCCACTGTCCCCAGAGCGGCCTGACCCCTTTGAGAAGAGTTCAGCCTCTTTGCGTCCCTCTGTTTTGCCAACATCTGGACATCGAAAGGGCTGTTTCACCCCCGTCTGTCCAGGAAGGGCACTCTCTCCTTCTTTCTCAAACAAAGAAAGAAGTGCAGGCAGGCCAGACCAGACACAGGCTGGCCACTGCAGACCCCTGAGGGGCGTTGGCCTCTGTGGTCGGGAACGGCCATCCTGACCCTTCATGTGTCTCCGGCCCCTCTTTAAACTGTCTTCCTGGGGACCCAAAGAAAGGGGGCTGGACAGAAAGCAGTCTGAGGAAGAAACGAGGCCCCCGGGTCCCGGGCCCTGCCCCCAGTGCTTTCCAGATGGAGCAAAGAGTTACGACAACAACAACAGTTGTTTAAAACAAGCCACAGAAGAAAGTGGGTCTGAATATGGACCCAAATGCTGGAACAGGAGAGGGTTTTCTAAGCTCGGCAGCACCAGAAGGTCCCGCTAAGGGAAAGATGGCCAGACGACTCCATGCAAATGAAAAACTTATGTATGTGAAAAAAAAGCAAAAATTGGAAGGGGGGGGGAGCCCAACCCAGACTAGAAAAATATTTTCAGCGAGTACAGAGAAGACTTATATCCTTGTGCAAACCGATGGCTGAGAAAACGTGCAGACGCCTTTGCCGTTAGATAAATGGGCAGAAGGTGCACGATGCCAGGTCTCGGTAAGAAAGACGGCCAGTGAGGCAGTGTGCGGGAGAGGCTCTCCCGGAGCAATCGGAGGCATGGGAGCAGAAGCGGCCCCGAGAGGCCCTCCTCATCCATCAGTGTCCCCGGGCGCGGCAGCGTGGGGCACAGACCCGCTCACGTCCACGTCGGAGCCCGCGCTGGCACGGCCCCCGTGGAAAGCAATTTGGCAACGGACGTCAAAAGCCTGAAAGACGTTCATACTCTTTGACCCAGTAATTCTAGTTCTGGGAATGTGGCCTAGGGAAATAACCCGAAAGACAGAAAACGCTTTCCACCCAGCGTTATTTATGATAGTAAAATATTGGGGGAAGCCTTAATGTCCCGCAGAAGGCGAACGGTTCCAGAAATTATGGTTTGTCCAATTGATGGAATATTATGTGGCCATTCAAAATATTTAAGAAGGCTATGTAAAAACATGGAAAAATACTTATGAATAGTGCTAAAATTTAAAAAAGCAGAATTGAAGTTTGTATAGACAGTACGATGTTTGAAAAACGGCTCAGAGTTTAAATCTTTTTTTCCGAGCCCTATGCATGGAAAGAGTAGGAAGAAGTAAGGCTTTTATTCTTTTCTGCCTTTTCCCGCAGTCTGGCTGGCGGGCGGGGAGAGTTATAGATGATTTTCTTTCTTCATTGGACTTTTACGTATTTTCCAAATTTTCTTTAATGAGGTGTTTTATTTTCATAATGAAAACACAAACATTTTTTTAAAGCTAGAAAATATCTTGTGACCCGGCAGCTTTATTTAAAATAGCAGAAAAATAAAGTGCAGTGGGTGGAAATATGCTGGCTGTACCCGGAGCGCGCCGCAGCCCCCCGGACCCCGGAGCGCTCCCCAGGTGGGCGCGAACCCCGGGCACGTGCTGGTGAAGACTTGGGTTAAAAAAACAAATC
This sequence comes from Lynx rufus, assembly GCF_022079265.1. Lineage (NCBI taxonomy): Eukaryota > Metazoa > Chordata > Mammalia > Carnivora > Felidae > Lynx > Lynx rufus. Next base: position 325,618 of record NW_025814876.1, read on the forward strand.
CCTGAAATACTCACGAGCAGGTCGAAGGAGGGAAAGACCATCCACACCAGGACGATGGCTCCCCAGAGGCCCCAGCGGGGGCGGTGGGTCCACTCGCGGTTTTCTTCTGAAGGGGCCACGGGGCAAGACCCTCCCTCCAGCCCCTCTCAAGGGTGCCTCACGTCTAGGGCCGGGAGAACCCCACCGCAGGCCGCGCGCAGTGGGGGCCGGGGAGCAAGAGGGGAGCTCCGCTGTGCCTCCCTCTCTCTGCCCTGTCTCCCCCGACCCCCTGTTCCCCGTCCTCCCTTGGCCCCCCAGCCTCCTCTTACAGAAAGCCTTCCTTGCCCACACTGGACGAACGGGTGGGGACGCCCCACCGTACCCCCAGCGATCGTCTCTGCTCCCCGCCTGGGGGGAAGGCACCAAATAACCCCATTTTCATCAAGGACCTTCACCGGAGGTCTAGAGCTTTAAACACCCAACCAGGGAGCAAAGAAGCAGCCACCTTCTCGAAGGGGTTTGGGGTTTCGTCCCCCACAGAGCCCAAAGGCGTTGTCTTCCACGGGACCCCAGTTTCCCAGGTGCCCCCTGCCTCCGGCCCACCCTGGTGTCCAGCCCTGCCCGGGCCCCACACTCACCTGGGTCTCGGTTTCTCCTCTGGACACCGCGGCGCCGGCATGGGGAGAGGGGAGAGAGACCCGGATGAGCCCGGTGGCCTGCTCCTGCTCACAGGCCCCTTGGGGCCACCCGGCTGGGGGCTGGGGGCTCCTGCCTGCACGCCCGCCTGCCTCTCCCCCTCCAGCCGAGCCTACCACCCATATGCCTGCCCGCCAGCAGCAAGAGAAAGTCCCTGTGGGGTCCCAGGAGGAGAGCTCGGGCGTGTGGACCAGGATGTGGCACGGGAGGGGGAACGAGGGAGGAAGGAGGGAACGGACTCCAGGGGCACGGCATCCTCGGGGGATCGAGGAGGAAGAGAGGAGGCACCCCCTGTCCAGGCGCCCGGTCCCCTCTGACCACCCCACCTCTGTGCCGGGCAGAAATAGGAACTGGACAGCGTGTGCGAGGCCCGGGAAAGCCGTGCCCCACGGTGGACGCCATGCCAGCAGCCGGCCTGGCCGTCGGGAGGAAGACAGACAGGCGGGCGAAGGAGAGGGGTACAGGCCCAGTGTGTCCTCTCTAAGGGTCCGGCCAGGGGCCCTTGCCTCCCTCACCCTCCCTCTGCTCCTCTGGGGAGGCGGGGGCCGAGGGTACGGGGGCCGTGGGGGCCGACGCCAGCCAGGGACAGCACCCGGACCCCACCAGTGCCCTGGCTGTCTGGGGACCGGACGCAGGAGCTGAGGGCGGCCGTGATGGGGAGGCCTGGTGGCGAGCGGACGTCCCCGGCAGGCTGAGCCCCGGGCTTCTCTGAGTCTGTCCACCGGGGCCGGCAGAGCCCGTCTGGGAAAGCTGAGACCCTCCCTAACTTGGGAGCCTTGCAGCTGAGGGTGGGTGCTTCGGGGGGCCTGCCGTGGGGCCATCCACGCTGAGATCTCCAGTCCCCACGCTACCCCCCTCCCCGACCTGCTTGCCTGAGCCTGGCTGCCCTCCCGCGGGGCTGCTTCCTTTGGCCACCCTGTCCCCCGCCTCCGGCCTTGGGGAGGTCCTGGCTGGCGGGGACACAGCCTGGGGTCTGCAGATGTCTAACAGTTGCCTGACCCTTGTGCCTCGCTGTCCGCTCGGGGCCCTTCAGAGAGATGAAGGGTCCACCGTACTGCCTTCAGCCTACACGACCCAGAGAGGCCGGGCTGAGAACTCGGCTTTGACCACCTGCTCCCCTGCCTGTGCCCTTGGCCGACCAGGGGTGGGGGTGGGGGGGGGGTCTGGCTGCACGTGCACTTGGCGTACCCCCACGTGTCCCCCTCGGCTTGGGCTCACCCGGGGTGCTTAGGAGCCTGCCACACACCCACAAACAGCACCCTGGCGGGGGGCTGAGAGCGCGGGGGAAACTGGGTGGGAGGAGGGGGTGCTTTGGGAGCAGGAAACTGACCAAGCGGCAGAAGGAAGGGGAAGGGGCGCCTCTGAGCTGTCTGCCTTCTCTGGGGGCCCAGCTGGAGAGGTCCCGGGGCTGCCCCCGAGAGCTAGGGGGGCTGTGCTGCAAAGCTCCCCCAGGTGGAGCCCCCCCCACCCCGCTCCCACTTGCCTGTTTGACTCTCCGTCTCAAGGTGGGTCCCGGGTGACCTGGTGACCTCTAGCCCCTGCAGGACTGCTCCCCAGACCCCTGTACCTGGGCAGCCCAGCATCTGCCCACCAAGCCCAGGGTCAGCACCCCTCACCGCCCCCCACCCCGGGCAGCCTCTCTGAGGCCGGAGAAGGGAAGACGGGCTCAGGGTTGTGCTCAGGGTTCAGGCTCAGCCAGGAGGCCCCCGCAGCCCCGCCGAGGGGAGGGACTGCAGACAGCTCGAGCCCCTGACTCGAACCCGCGTCTCCCTGGCCTCCACCCCGGCACGGCCCCCCCCCCCCCCAGGGGCCTCCTCCCGCCAAGGGTGTGTCTGGCCCCGACCCAGGTGCTGGGTGGGATGTGGGACCTGATCGCTCCTTTGCACGCGAGGCCCCTGGCTGTTCCAGGTCACCGCCATCCTGCCTGGGGCCCCAGCCTGACTTTCCGCTTCACCCCATGTGGCCGCCCACCCTCCCCTCGACCTCAACTCTCCTGACGCCCCCTCTCTGATGTGCTCTCTGGGGCAGGGCGAGGCGCTGTCCTGTCTCTCCCCCTCTGCTCTTCTCCACCAGAACCTGTCGGGTCCAGAGGGTCCTGGTGGACCTCGGCATCCTCTTCTGGGGGCCAGCGCCCTGCCGTGGGCTCTGCCCTCAGGCTCCGGCTGGCCACCCCCACCTGCCTGCCGGGGGCCCGGGAAGGGCCTCATCCCCGCAACCCCGGAATGCTGTCCGCCAGGGGGCCAGGAGGAAGCCTGTAGGCCACCAGTCAGTCTTACCGGAGCCAGCACCCAGGACCTAACGTTTCCCACCTTGTCCTCAGCCCATGGGAAGGAGGCGGGAGTCGGGCCGCAAGTGGGGGAGGGCGGGGATGGGGGGGGCAGGGGCAGGGCATACCTTCTTGGACTTCCTCTGCGGGAGCAGCAGAACGGCACCGTGGGGGTGGGGGAGAGAGAAAATCAGCTGTGAGCCTCGGCAAAGGCTGAGGGGGACAGGGGTGAGGGGTGGCGGGGCCCAGCAGAACCACACTGTGAGTAGGTTACTCGGCCCCTGGGCGCCTGGCCACACCCGCACGTGGTCACGCGTGTGCACAGGCACCCACACGGGACTGAAGTCATGGCACATACCTGGTTCATGAACTTCTAGGTTAGGGAGGGCCACGGAACAAGAGGCAACACCACGCGTGGGTCAGAGGTCAGAGGAGGAAGGATCCCAGGTTAATGGAAACACCGGTCGCCACTCGGGGGGCGGGGGGTCAGCGGCCGAGGCCAAGGGGCGGGGAGCGTGCGGGAAGCCAGCAAGGCACCGTCAGCGTTCATGGGCACTGCCGCCCCCCACCTCCCCGTTCCTGTCCCTGCCTCGCTGATCTGCCGGGAGCAGGGCTCAGGGTGGAGTGGCAGACCCCTGGTTGTGGGGGACCCTGGGGTCCCCGCCTGTCCTCTGCCCCCCCGGGAAGGGCTGACGGGGGCTGGCAGCCTCTGGCTGCGGCCTGGTAAGGTAGCAGCGTGAGTCCTGAGGGCAGGGCCTATAGCCCAGGGGTCACCCCTCCCGCCGGCCCCAGAGCGGGGCACCCGCCGCCCTGTTGTCTAGCCTCCGAGGGACACGCTCGGCTGCTCAGCCCGCCCATCCGGGCACAGGGTCCCCTACCCTGCTGCTGTGCACCTGGATCCTGAAGAGGGGCCCATGGGGCATGGCGGAGGGGTGGCCGGGGAGTGACAGTGTCCCTGCTGGGGGACGATGGGCTGTTCCTCCATCATCCTGCACTCACCCGCCCTCTGGCTTGGGCCCCGACCCGGTCAAGGGGTCACATTCGGCCGTGGGCTCTTGGTTACCCACCCTCGGGGGAGGGATATTTCCAGGGACGGTGAGGCCAGGCCTCCACTGACCCGGTCTCCCTGTGCCGGGGCCTGGGGCCCATCCGCAGCCCTGCCTCTCACAGGGTGCGTGGCCCCGGGGACCCCCCTCTCTGGTTAAGCGTTGGCCAAGGTTAGTGGGTGTTGTTAGGGCCACATGTGGGAGTCCTTTGCTGGCTGGCACCTCGCTGCCTCCCCGCCCTCTCCCCCGCCCTGCGTGGGCTCCAGCCAGACCCGGGCCCCACATGGGGACCAGAAGTCCTGTGTCTTCGTACCTTCTTTATGGACTTCTGCGGGTGGAGGGGCGCCGGGCGTGCGGGCGGCGGGAGGAGAGAGGAGAGGTTAGGCCAAGAGCACACGGCACGTCCTTAGGGGGTGGGGACACGCGGGGGGCAGAAGGGCTGAGGGTGTCGTGGGGGCCGGGCTCCTGGACCCCACTTACCTTCCTCCTGGGCCTCTTCTGAGGTGGGAGCCGCGGGACAGGAGGGAGAGAGGGAACAAGGACAGTCATTAGGGGGGAGCATGAGCAGTGGCAGGAGCGGGCCCTTGGGGAGAAGGGGCAGTGGGTGCTCCAGGCTGGAGGTGGTGAGCCCGGGAGACCTGGGCCTGGACTCTGCCTCTGTCCCGTGAGCACCCTCGGGCCCTTTGCTGCCTCCTTGGGGTCGTGGGACCGCGGCCACCCGCCTGCCCCGACACGGGGGTGTCTGTGTGGGAGGGTTTTGGCGGAAATGGGGGCAGGGGGGCCTTCGCTGGGGAAGGGGCAGTTCCCCAGGACCACGCGTCCCACTCAGAGAGGAGCCTTTCCACCTTTTTGGCACAAAAAGGAACGTTTTGCTTACGTGGTTAGGGTAGCGAAGTGTTTTCAAAACATGTTCAAAACATAGAACATAGCACCCAGAGCGCCTCACGGCCCAGCCTGGTGAGGGTGCGGGGACGCCTCCCGCACGGTTCCTGGGTGCCGCGGCACCCCTTTGTTCCGCACCCGCCCAGGCACGACCGCCGGCCTCCCCCCCAGACGCCAGCCCAAGCGAGGGAGGGGGCTCCAGATCGGCCCGAAGCTTATGCCCCAAGGCGGGGATGCTGAGAGAGACAGGGACACAGAGACAGACAGAGAGACAGAGGCAGAGAGAGGGAGAGACAGAGACAGACAGAGAGAAAGAGTCAGACAGAGAGAGCGAGAGACAGAGACGGAGACAGAGAGAGGGACAAGCAGGGTCCACACCACCCGGCCCTTGATGTCGGTGAGGGTGAGTCTTAACCGGCACGTGTCAGCTCAGTCCCTGCAGCACCACGGGGATGTGCAGGAACGAAGGATTTTCTATTAGTGGATTAAGAGACGGGAGGTCAGCAGGGACGTCGGAGAGTAGTTAATGATGAGACACACAGTTAACCAACGGACGGGCTCCGGGAGCCGAAGTCCAGCGCGGATGAGGCCGAGCCGCAAGCAGAGGTTCTGAGCTAAGGGGCGGCGGGGCCGCTGGGTCGGGGTGGGGGGCGTGCGGGGCTCCCAGAGTTACCTTCTTCCTCGTACTGCTCTGCAATGGGGTAACACAGGGGCCGTGTCAGCGGGGGGCGGGGGGCCCGGAGCCAGCTGCCCCAGCCCCGGAACCCTGAGGATGGGGACCGGGGGTCCCTGGGCCCCGAGGAGGCCGCCAGCTCCAGGGGAGAAAAGCCCGCAGGGCTGGGGGGTCTGGTGCTGGGGCACCCAGGTCCTGCTGGGTGAGGTGAAGGGGCCGCCAGGGCCCGGGACCCCCTCCCGGATGCCACCCCCGAGAGCCAGCGGGACAGGCTGGGCATACGGGGCAGGGTTTTCATGTGACCACATCTCGGGGACATGTCCTTGGAGAAAGAGGGGGTCCCAGCCACAGGGGCGGGAGTGGGGAGCCCATGTTCAGAGGGGGGTCGGTCTAGCACCCGCCGCGGACCGTGACGCTTCTTGGGGTTCCCCGCCAGGGGTCCCCAAGGACAGCCACGTTGTCAACAGTTGGACGGGCCTGCCTCAAGTGTGAGCTTTCCGTCTGGGGTGGACGCAGAGAGGAGATCGTTTGACACTTACCCTCCACCTGCTCACTGTTGGGGGTAGAGGGTAAGAAAGAGAGAGGGGGGGGAGAGAGAGAGAGAAGGGGTGAGGTAGGCTTTCACTCAGCGGCTTGTAACCAACACCAGCAGGTCCTCTGGCCTCTGAACACAGCTCAGGTCCAGGGGCCCACACGGGGCGGGCAGCTACTCAGACTGGTACTCACACTTCCTCGTCCGACATGGTGGGAGGGTTGTTTCTGTGGGGGGGGGGGACCAAGACGAGAGTCAGGAAGGCCTTGGTCTAGGAGTGCTGGCGTGGGCGCGCGCTGGGCTCTTAGGGCTGGGGGTGTGAGGGGACGTCCAAGGACAGGGTGGAGGCCAAGTGTCCGGCCTTGGGCGGGCCTCCTCCCCAGGCCCCCACAGCCCTCCTCGCCGGACTCTGCTCCCACCCTGCCCCCCTTCCTGCCCCGGCTCCAGCCTGGAGCTTGGAATCGCAGAGTTGGACGGGATGCTGGAAGGTCGTGGCGTCCACCCCCACCCAGGGCCGACATCCTCTGTAGAGCACTCCCCGAGGAGGGGCGTCTAGGCTGCTTTGGACAGCAGGGAAACCCTGCTGACGCGGACTCAAAACCCGCTTCGTGATGGGCTGTGCCTTTGGGCCGAGGTCGGGGGGCTCCCCAGGAGCCCCTAGATTACAGAGCCCAGCTCCCCCAGTGTGTGTGCCCGGCCCCCGCCACCCCTGTGACAGCCTCTCCTGGTGTGAGCTCCAAGCTCCCTTCCTCCATTGATGCTTTCTTGCAGGGACCCCACTGCTTCCTTCTGGGGTGCCCTGGGCACCCCCAGGGCCCTGTGCAGCCCCCTCTCTCCAAATCACAAGAACGTACGAGCCGTTCCGTCTCCTCGTCTCCCCACCTCCCCCCGAGCTCACGGGGACGGGATCTGGCCGCGGCCGCGTGCCCCCAGCCCGGGGCCCGAGCGCGAACGGAGTGGAGGCCCCATCTGGCTGGCCCTCCCCGGCCTGCTTTCCCAGGCCCCTCGGACGCTCTTGAATTTGTCAACGTCTGCAGGGAAGCTCACGTGTGCAGGTGCGGCCCGTGCCAGGCCAGTGCGCTCAGGGACCCTCTTTCCGTGAGCTGGCCGCCGCACACGCCTGAGGCGGCCCGGGGCCTGGGAACGCTCTGAGCAGCTGTATCACACTGTTGGCCCGGGGTTTTAAAACACAAAGTTCATGACAACATATCACAGCTTAGTGGAAGACAATAGCCGTGCCCCCCCCGGGGAGCTGCGTATAAGAAAACACAAGCTCATCATCGGAGGAGGCCTGAGCATCACAGCGCTAAGGTGGGAACAGTTTTCCGAAGCCTCTGTCAAGAATGTTAATTTTCCCAGAGCAATTTAAGCTCCGTGCAGAATTAACCCACAGATCGCTGCTCCCCCCCACCCCAGCCCGGGGAAGCGCGTGGCTCTTCCCTGGAAGAGGGCTCGGCCGCCCCCTCCGGTTACAGCCTCCCGCCTCGTGCACGGCTTGGGGTCTCCCCCTGTTCCCGGGCCCCGTCTCTCCCCGTGGGCCCTGTCCTCAGCACCCCAGCCCGCCGGGGGCCACTCTCTAGGATGGGAGGCTCCATGAGAGCCCGGGGCCTCGCCCTGCTGGCCCCCCCTCCACCCGGCCAGGGCCCTACACCTGTCGGCAGCCTCAAGTGGGGGCTGGTGTGGCCCGAGCCCAGGGGCCGGTTATTTTTAAGGAGCCAGTGGCAGCTGAGGTGTCCAGAAATAGGCACCCAAATTAGCCAAGACACCTCTGCCCAGAAACCCAAGACGCTGGGAGGGGGGCTGAGAGGGCAGCCGCGGAGCTCAGGTCTCCTCCTGGCCAGCTCCCCGCCAGCCCCCGCAGGTGTCCCAGGCCCGCCTGACCTCCTGCATCTTGCCTTCCTGCCTTCTGGGCTGGTGTCCAAGGGGGTGCCCAGGAGGACCCCCGTATCCCCAGGCAGGGTGCCCGCAAGCCCCTGGCAAAGTCTCACTCTCCCGGGGGAAGCAGACGCTTCTCCCGCATCCTGCCCCTCTGGCCAGGGGAGCCCTGGAGGACACATCACAGGGCTGCTCTGTCCCCTCACCTCGCTGTCTGTCGGGGCCAAGGTGGGGGGTGCCGGAGGGCAGGGACGGCATTTCGACAGCTGGGAAGGAAGCCCATCCCTCAGCGGGGGCGACAGTGGAAATAGCCCCTGAGGTCAGACCTCCTCGGAGACACATACCCCCTTCCCTCCCTTCCCAGGTGACGAGATGGCGTGGGAAAGGTGGGAGGCCCTGTCCTCACTAGCTGTGGGCCCCCGGCCGCGTCACCACTCCCCGGCTGGGCCCCCACCGTATCCTGCAGTGGCTCTTGGCCCGGCCTCCCCCGGTGGCTGAGGACACCAGCAGGTGCGGGCGCCCGGTCTGGGCGAAGTCAGGAGGGCAGCTGAGCCCACGGCATGGGGCAGGGGGAGGCGGGAGGGCAAGGAGCAGGGGCGGGGCCCTGGGGAGCATGCCCTCCACCCTGCGAGGACAGAGGCCCAGGTCCCCACTGCGCCCCCTGCCTGGGCCCGTCCGCCCCTGTCCTTGACCTCTGGGAGGTGCCCCTGGGGCTGCGAGGGTCCCGGCCTCCCCTCCTCACGGAGCTGCCCCTGGGGATGAATTACACAAGCCCCCCGACGTGTTCGTCTCTACAAATGCCAGGATTGGAGGCAATGACTGATTGAGGCCAAGAACCCCCGGCTTGTGCGAGGGGCTGGCCTTGGTGCCCTCAGCTTATTGGAGTCCCCGGGGAAAGGCCCAGATGGGCCGGGGCTGGGAGGGGGGGGGCAGGACACGGCACCCAGGGGCCCTCGGGGCTGTGCGCAGCGCCCTTCCTGGGCACCTCTGTCCAGCCCTCTGCCCCGTTCCTTCCAGGGAGCCCCCACCTTCCTCCTCGGGCCACCCCGGCTGTCGCGTTCCCGTTCAGAGTGGCTTCCCCCACGTCCAGAGAGCATCGCCCTCTGCGCCAGCACCCTTGGGGCCCTGGGCTGTCTTCGTGGGCTCTCCGGGCCGCCACGCTCGGAGCTGAGACATGTGTGAACACGACGGCCTGGCCCCTCTCAGCACCCCGGGACCCAAGACGTGCCTCAAATGCCGGGCCGGCCCCGCCCAGCCCTGGGCCATACCGACCTGTGGCTGAGTCTGGAGAGAAGGGTTAGAGCTCCCTGTGGACAGGACCGGCTCAGGCACTGCCCGCTCAGCTCACGCCCTCATGTTATAGTGACATTTGATCTTTCCCAGCAGCCCATTGGCCAGGGGCTGGGTGGCCGGGCATGTGGGGCAGGCGGGAAGGGGCCGTGCCCACGCAGGCCCCTTACCAAGTATAGGAACAGCAGAGGAGGAGGCCTGAGGAGGCGCGGATGTGGGGGACGTGTCTGGAGACGGAGGCAAGGTCCACCCTCCTCCCCGGGAAGTGTCAGCTTCTATTTTTACTCCCCCGACAGCGGGCACATTCTTGATGGGCTGAGGAGGGGTGACGGGAGGGACGGGGTGGCCCCAGGGATGCAGCCAAGGCCCTCTCTGGGCCAGGCTGCTGTGGGGTCCCAGACGGGGGCCCCGACTCCCCCAGTCCAGCTGCCCCCCGCCCCCCACGGTGTCTGGGGCGTGGGCACTTTGCCCCAGGCCCACCCGCGTCCTCCATCAGAGCACGCGGCCCGGCGTCCCAGAGACCGCCGTGGAGAGCAGGGCTCCGGGCGTCCTCAGCCAGGCCTCTGTCCTGTCTGCGCCCCACTTAGTGACCAGGCCTGGCTCTCGCGTGGGTGCTGTTGGGGCACAGGACAGACGGGTGAGAGAAGAAACAGCCCAAACAGGATCTCGACTGCTGACGGTCCTGCTGGGTCTCCCCCAGCGACCGGGGCCGTTCCCCTCCCTTCAGCCTGGGAGCCGCCGTCTGGGGGTCCAGAGCCTGAGGTCCTCTCTCCCCGAGGCCGGACTCCGCGTGCTGCTCAGGGCGGGCCCCGCCACGTGCCCGGGGAGCCTGGCCGTTCTGTCCACAGAACTCCAGATGGCACCATCCGCCCGGCAGACACCTCTCCCGGGCCTCTGATGGTCCCCTCACTAGCTGGCAAGGCCACGAGCTCCGACGGGCCTGACCCTCGGATTAGGGAAACCGAGACACGAAGAGGGGTCAGAGCAGGCCGGCACCTCCTTCCAGACCCGAGGGCTCCAGGCAAGGGAGGAGCACCGACGGTGGGGTCTGCTCGGTGCGCAGGACCGGGGTGAGCCCTGGGGAGACCCAGTGGAGGCTTCCGGTCAAGGACGTCGGGGGGCTCGCACGCCCGAGCCCCAGCTCCACCCAGCTCTCTGCCTGCTCTGGGGCCTCAGAAGCTTCCGGAAGGCTTCCGCTGGCACCTCGTTCAATCCCCGCAAGTCGGAGATAAGGCCACAGGGACCCACGACAGGAGAGGCATGCCCACTGTCACGCAGCAGGGGGAGGCAGGGACCCTCTCCCTCCTGCCTCGCGGAGGCTGGAGTTACTGGGGACACCCCTGCCCCCTGCGCCCCGTTCCGGTCTGAATTTGTTCCTCCCGTCTGATGCTGTCTCCCAAGCTGCCCAGATCCTCGGATGGGCCAGGGTTTCGGGGGGCCACATACAGCTGACCCTTGGCCAACTCTGCCCAGCGGGGCCACCTGAAGACTCACTCCTAGGGAGGGCCCCACGAGGCTCCCGGGGGCCGCCGTGGCCTCTTTCCTGTGGTAAGGTTTCCCTTCTCAGGCTGTCTCCTCTGGGTCCTCACCACCCCCTGCCCCCCCAGACGTGGGCACACTCGTGGGGACAGCACGTTCGGGACCATGCGGCCTTGTCTGTAGGCTGTGCCGGGGCTTGGTCGAGGAAACCCCGTGCACACCCAGCCCCGCTCAGACCACCTTGCTCCCGGAGCCGCCCGCTGCCCCTTGCCGCTCTTAGGAGCGGCACCTGCCGACGGGCACGCCCAGGCCCTGCAGTGGCCCTCCTCGGCCAGCAGAGGAGGGTGGCCGCCCGCTCAGTGGCCTCGGCCCCTGGCAGGTGCTCTCCCGCGAACGGGCCGAGCCAGAGAACGGGCGCTGAGGTCAGAGGAGGAACAGCACAGGTTTTATTTTGGGTATCCGTGACCTCCCCCTCAGGGCACCAGGCCCGTGGTGCGGCCGGACAGCATTGAGCAGGCTCTGCTGGACAGGCCGCAGGCCTCCGAGAACCTTCGACAGGTAATCCACACCCCGGTCCACCTGGCCTGGCCGGGCAGGGGTGGGAGGAGAGGGACAGGGCAGGGGCCTCCCCGGAGGGCTGGAGGGGGTCTGGGGTCCCGGGGTGGGGGCAAGGGAGAAGGGTGGCCCAGCCCTGGTCGGGGTGCAGGATGGGTCTCAACCCCAGAGAGGGTTTGAGAACTGAGCACGCAGGCCCTGGGCCCAGGGACGGTGGGGGGCGGCTTCCAAAGCCGGAGGTGCTGAGCGAGGCCACAGAGCAGGGAGGAAGCCGGGACAGGGAGAGGCGGCCCCAGAGCAGTTTGGCTCCAGCTACCTTCAGGGGGGACCCTCGGGTGGCGGGGGAGAGCGGGGCCCCTCAGTCTGGTCCAGGCCCCGGTTTGCACGGGTGGGGTGGCGGGGCCCGAGGGACCTTGAACAGGTCCTGGGCACCCACACTGGTGCCAGCCCCACGGGCTTGGGCTCTGCCAGGCCCCAGATAGAAGCGGCTGACGCAGCACTTCAGAGACGGTCCTGCCACAGCCCCGTGCGTCTGCGGCCCCACTAGCCTGGGTGCCTCTTTACCATGTGTAGGTCACTGGTCTGTTCCGCCTCCCGCACGCGGGGCTGGAGTTCTGCGCTGGGGTGGGGCTCTCGGGCAGGCGGGACCGATGGCAGAGGGGCAGTGCCTGGGTATCCCAGTCCAGGTTCCCCTCGGGCAGGGGCCCTTCTGAACCTCTGGACCCTTCTGGCGCGCAGGCCCCGACCCGCAGTCTCTGAGAGGCAGGGTCTTACGTCACGGCGGTAGCGGGCTTGGAGATACTCAGAGGAGACAAGCCCTGGGTCCCCGTCCCCGAGGCCGGGCTGGGGTGCGAGGCTCCTGAGAGGGCCGGGGTTGTTCAGGGCAGCGTGGCCGTCTGGCTTCCTGGCACCGTCCGCCCCACCCGCCGCCTCCCATCCCGTGGCGTCATCCGCTCCGACCCCGGCTCACTGTACCGCCATGGGCTTTGCGGCCACCTCTGCCGCTCCCCTTGGCTGATGTGCCATCCCGCTGGGTGGGGAGGGAGAACGTGGCGTGCCCGCTGGGAGATGCGCCCCGGCTGGCAGAGCACGGCCCTGGACGCAGTCTCCAAGGTGGGCCGTGGTGAGAAAAGATGGCTGTGGCTTGGTGGAGCGTTAATGCTCCTGACTGGTCCGTATTTACTCCATCCTCCAGGAGGCAGGCCAATTTTAATCACAGAGACTTCTGAAAATGGAGGTTCCCAGCAGAGCCAGACCTAGAACGCCAAAGGTCCAGTGGTCCTGCTCTTCAATGGGTTCCCCAGACAACAAGGGCAGCAGAACCCAATGTCAGATCTGGGTGCGGGCCCAGGGCTGGGGAGCACACCCTCCGCCCTGTCTCCGCCTTCACACACTGGTCCGTTCACCCACCCACCTGTTTGTTCCCATCCGTTCTCACATTGACTACCTTCTTTCCTCCCTCCCACTGTCCATCCAGCCATCATCCATCTGCCCACCAACACACCCAGCCAGCCAGCCAGCCACCTACTACCCATGCAGCACGCATTGATCTGACTGCCTCTCCATCGCTTCTTCCATCTCCTGCCCATACAATGGTATTTCTGTCCAACTACCTTCTGTACATCCACCCATGTACCCATCTATCCTCTATCAATCCATCTATCCATTAGCCAAGATTCATCCACCCATCTTGCTATTTATACATCAGTCCACCCACCTATCCATCCCTCCACTCCTTCACCCATCATCCATCATCCATATCTGTCCATCCACCCTTCCATCTATCATCCCTCCACTGGCCCATTCGTCCACCCATCCATCCATCCACCCGTCTGTCCATCCATTCGTCCATCCATCCACTCATCCATCTATCCATCCATCCATCCATCCATCCATCCATCAATCCACTCATCCATCCATCCATCCCTCCACCCATCCATTTGTCCATCCATCTACTCATCCATCCATCCATCCATCCATCCACTCATCCATCCATCCATTTGTCCATCCATCCACTCATCCATCTATCCATCCATCCATCCATCCATCCATCCACTCGTCCATCCATCCAACCATCCACTCATCCATCCATCCATTTGTCCATCCATCCATTTGTCCATCCATCCATCCATCCATCCATCCATCCATCTGTCCATCCATCCACTCATCCATCCATCCATCCACTCATCCATCCATCCATTTGTCCATCCATCCACTCATCCATCCATCCATCCACTCATCCATCCATCCATTTGTCCATCCATCCACTCATCCATCCATCCATGCACTCATCCATCCATCCATCCATCCACTCATCCATCCATCCATTTGTCCATCCATCCACTCATCCATCCATCCATCCATCCATCCACCATCCACATCTGTCCACCCACCAAATCTTCACTGAGCACCTCCCAGGTGCTGGAATGGGGGATGACCCCAAGGTGGGTCTTGTTTTCAGGGAGTTCACAGTCTAGGGGTACAGATCAGAAATGCACACTGTTTCGGGTGCAGTAAAATTTAATCTGGCCAGTCAAGGAGGGAAGTGTCATAGATGTTCTGGAAGAGGAAGACTGAACCCCCCATCATATGCGCCCCAACTTAAGCCACCACACACCTCAGATCTCGGAGTCTAATACTGCAGAAGGCCATGGGACAGGACAGAGTGTCTGATTCTGGATCCTACCACTGTCCAGGGGCTGGGGAGGACTTCCCACCGGGCTGGCCCTCTTCTTTGTCGCTCCCCCCCAGTTATGGACACAGAGCCAGCACTTGGAACACACAGGAGCTTTATTGCACACGGAGGACAAGGCTGCAAGCCGGGAGCAGGGAGGGGGCAGGGCCTGAGAATGTGGTGCAGGCGCTGGTGTCTCTCGACCTGGAGGTCCCCCTGCACGTGTCCTCTCTCTGCCCAGGCTGGGCCTTCCTCGGGGACTCTTGGTCTCTGGGGGGGGTGGGGTGGGCCCTTTGGTCAATCACCAGTGAGAGTCCCTTTCCTGCCCCTGCTGTGCGAGGTAGAGTGGGGGTCAGAGAGCGGGAGGGGAGAGCGGTCGGGGGGTCGAGGAGTAGAGAGACGGCGATGGTGGTGGGTGTTGGCCGGGCGCGGGCAGGCCAGGCAGGCAACGGCAGCGGCTCCCATGGCAGGGCCGGGGTGGGCGTCTGGCTGGACTCGCCCCTGCGAGGGCGGAGGGTGCTGCCCGAGCTGTCTGCAGTCTCAGGAAAGCTGAAACACCGGCATGGGTGGGGGTGTCAGGCTCCGGTCCGGGGAGGGGGCTACCCCCTGCCCTCCGCGTCTCCAGCCCGTCTCTGGTGGCCACGCTGGCCCTCCCTACGGCACCCCCTCCCCCGGGAGCAGCCGCCCTGCTCCAGCCACCGGAACCCCACGTCCGCTTCCACCTTGGAAGCTGGCTTCCTGACACCGGGGCCCCCCCGGGGCCGCGGGCCTACTTGGGATTCAAGGTGAAGGGAGCTGTGCCCCGTCGCCTGCTCTCCCGCTAGCCTGGCTGCCCCCGAGCTCCCGCGGTCCCTGGGGTCCTGGGCCCCCTGAAGCAGGCACAGCCGAGCGGGAACCCCGGGCAGACCCCTGAGGCCCCTCCCCAGGCAGACCCGCTCCCGCCTGACAGAGCCGGCCCCCACAGGCCGGCAGCTCCGGGCCTCCTTCCTCCCACAAACCGGCCGGCCTCCGGCTTGGCCCAGACGCCATTTGTCAACGTCCTTGCGAGCACGTGGCGCCCAGAAACCAGGGCGGGCGGCTTGGCCAGGACCACCCCAGCCAGGATGTCTGCGGGAATATCCCATTTAGCGTAGCTCAGCGAAAATTGCTCCCACCTCCCGGCCAATCGACCTCTGATGATGCAGCCTCAGCTTTCCTGAGCCTCTGGCCGCCACCCTCACCGCTGGCTCACAGTGGACGAGCCTGTGGTCAGACTGGCGACGGTGTGGCGCCCCTCACGCGTCTGCGGGCGGGCGCTCTTCCTGCCCTGGCGGGCGGCCGGCCCAGCACGTGCCTCCCCCTTGGAGCCCGTCCACGGGTCTCACGGTCTAGGCTGTGCCCCCGGGCGGCGCCCTCGGCCGTCGCCCACCGAGTCGCTCGGGCCTCCGTGGGCTCCTCTCCGAAGCGGCTGGAGGCAGAGCCGCCCCACGGAGCTGCGGACGCGGACAGACTTGCTAGGGACGCACCTGGCAGGTGCCGGGCGCTCGGGAAGCAGAGATTCTGATGGTCAGGGTCGGGCGGTGACCCCTCTGGGCCTCAGGAGCTCCTATCTCACCTCGGGGTGGTGGGGGCGGGGGCACCGGCAGAGAGGACGGCTGGCCTGTGACGGCTGTCCCTCTCCACCCCAGGGTGCAACGATGCTCATCGTGGCCGGCCTGTGCCCCCCGGGGCCCTCGGGACCCCCGCCGCCCCTGCTGCCCAAGCCAGGCAAGGACAACCTTCGTCTGCAGAAACTTCTGAGGAAGGCTGCCCGGAAGAAGATGACCGGGGGCGGGGCCCCCGTGCCACTGGGGGCTTTCCGCACTTCCCTGTCCCCCGTGAGTGAGGCCAGCCACGACCAGGAGCCAACGGCCCCGCGGCCCGCGGAGGGCCCGCGCTCCGTGCCCGCCCTGCCCCGCTCCCCCCACCCCTCCGTCATCCAGCACGTGGCATCGCCTCTGCAGAAGTCCACAGCCCCCTTCAGCTTCACTCAGCACAGGAGCCTGGCTGCCCACTTCAAGGCCACGGGGCTCCGGCTCACGACACCGGCCCTGCACCCCACCCGGTCCCCCAGCGGCTTCACGCAGGTCTCGGCCCCCACAGCAGGGGCCACCCACGTCAGCCAGGTACACATCCGGCTCGTGCCGTCCCCACAGGCCAGGACCCCGGAGCCCTGCCAGACGGCCCCAGATGGGGGGCCTGGTGGGCAGGACAAGGACACGGTCCCGTACCCTCCTGGGGCCCAGCCCCCGGCCCCCGCGGCCCACATCCGCCCTCTGCCCACCGAGGCCCAGACTGCCGGTCCTTGCCCTGAGGCCCCCCCTCCTCAGTGCCCTGGCCCTGAGGCCTTGGTGCCCAGAGAGGGTGGCCCTCGGCTCGTGGTGCCCATAGTCCCCACCTACCGCTCACCGGGACCCTCGCCTCACAGGCCGGCCTCAGCTGAGCCCGTGGAGAAGCCCCCCGTGGCTGGCCCTGCCGCTGAGGCCGAGGCGGTCTCCAGTCCCCGGGGGGCCTCGTCCCCGGCCCCGCCCTCAGGCCCGCACCCATACCCTGTCCCCAAAGTTGCACCGAGGCCCCGGCTCAGCGGCTGGACGCGCCTCAAGAAGCAGCTGATGGAGGAGGCGGAAACATCCCCGTGCCCGGGGCCAGAGCAGAGCCCAGAGGGCGGGGGGCAAGAGGTGACAGCCCCCGCCCCCCCAGCGTCCCGGCCCCCAGCCTCCCGGGCCTCCAGGATGTGGGACGCGGTGCTGTATCGCACGTCAGTGGCCAAGTCCCAAGGCAGCCCGGCTGGGCCCAGGGATGGGGCTTGTACCCTGGCCGGCCTGGGCCGCCTGCCCTTCCTGTGCAGGCCGCGATTCAACGCCCGGAAGCTGCGGGAGGCAGCCGCCCGGCCACCTCCTACAGTCCACTCCGTCGTGGACCCAAACCCCAAGCCCAAGAACTTCAACCGGACGGCAGCTGGCTGGAGGCTCCAGTGACCGGTCAGGGCGGCACCGGGGCCCAGGACCGTGGTGTGGACAGAAGAGGGACAGGGGGTCCAGCTGGGGAGCCACGGCCACTGCAGAGGGCGCCAGGGCCGGACGGACACCGGGCAGCCGGGGGGTGCGGGACGGACAGGCTGCGGCAGGAAGGACTGTGGCGGGGTGCGGCAGGGGCAGGTGGGGTCGGGGAGGAGGCCGGTCTCCACGGCACGGACTGGGGCAGAGAAGGGGTCTGCACTGGGTTGGAGTATCTATGGGGGCTAACGGGGTAAAATCACGCGCAAGAAGGAAGGAACACGGCTCAGTGACGAGGCAGCGGGTAGATGAGTCGGCCCCGCACAGCAGGGCCCATGGCTCGGGACTCGGGGCAAGGAGGCGCAGGGGGGTGCCTGGGCTCCTGAGGGGCTGCGGGCCGGCAGGGCAGGGAGGATGCTGGGGCTGGGTTCTGTGGTCCCCGCGCCCCTCCGGGAAAGATGGGGGACAGATTTATGTTTGCTGTGCAGAGCGGGGCTGGCCAGGGCGACTCAGTTGTGCGTGGGCACCAGTGGCTGCATCAACGGTTTGACTGTCGTTCCTGACACGTGTGGGGGGTGGGGGGAGGCCAGACCCCAGGCTCAGCTCCTTTTGTTGCCCGCCTCTGATTCCCCCGCCTGGGGGGCAAGGTGTGAGGGGGGCTCGCTGGCGGGAGATGGGGGCGGGGCCCAGCTTCGATGGCTGGGTGAGGACGGGTGTCCTTGGTCCCGGGGCAGGGGAGGCAGCAGAGGGGGCCCCAGGCCTCATGCGGCTTCGGGGCCCCCGCGTCTGCAGTCCCCACTGACTCGGGCCAGGGGCCAGGGCTCTGATGGGGTCAGCAGTGATGGCAGAGGGACACGGAGGTGTCTGGGTGCAGGACTCAGGAGGGGAAGAGGCAGCCAGTAGGCGGCCAGCTGCCTCACGCAGGGCATAATGGGTGCTGTAAACGGATCCTGGGACCCAGGCCACTAATAAAGTGTGTCTAACCACGGCAGTGGGCCATGTTTCTTCACCAGGTGATGGGCAGGGTGGTGGACCCCGGAGGGGCCCCCAGCTGGTGTAGGAGAGCGAGCCAAGTGTGGGTTCCGACCAGCTCCAAGGCCGGGCATTCAGTCCCCACAGGCCGCCCTTGCAGCTGTAACAAAGCAGGCCTTGTCCGTGGCCCCACATTCCCAGAAGGACACATTCCACACACACGACACCTCACGCTCGGGCTGCTGCCCCGGACTCACCCAGAAGGGCAGCCTAGGGCACCGAGCCCTCGTCCACAAGCACCTTCTCATACTTCCCATGTCCGGTGGCCACAAACTTGTACCTCTTTCCAGACGGAGTGCTCTGCTGGGAGAGGTGACCAAGAGCAAAGCTGAGAGCGGCAGAACGGAGATGGTGCTGCCTCTGGGAAGCCCTCCCAGATACACTGAGGATAGCCCCTCTTTGCTTTCACCTGCTAGACCTGCCCTCCCTACATCAGCCACAGTTAGACCCTACCTTAATTGTCGATGACGTCTTGGAGCCTCCTTTTTGCTCCCAGAGGCTTTTCTTGCTCATGTCTCCAGCTACGATATCCTGTGTTCAGAGGAAGGACATGTCACAGGTGCAGACCCTCGACCAGGGAACTCAAAGCCGTGGTCCTTTCTCTCCTGTCCAGCCTTGCCCGGCTGGGTCCCAGGCCTGCCCACCCACTTCCTTGTACGAGAGCCCAGGGGAGGAAGTAAGAAAGGGAAAGTGGCACCACCTACGTGCACCGGGCCACCAGTTCCCCCACATGGCCTTCCACTCTGGGGGCCAGCCTGGTGAGCACCCCCCAAACATCCCAGTGCTCTGTCTACCCACACTGCAGCCTAGACAGCCTCCTACTTGCCTTTCCAAGGGGACCCCACCTCACCCTGGGATGGGTGTTACCTTGCAAGAGGGGGTCTTGGCAGTGGACTGAGCCTGCACTTCTCCCGTCTCCCACCGGCTCTTGGCGCTCGCCACAGCCATGCTGGGCAGCTCAATGGAGGGCTGGCGGGTTAGCTTGGGGGTCCGGCCAGCAGTCTGCAGAGGAGGAAAAACCCAGGACCACTTTAGTGGACAGCCACATGGGACATGTCAGAGAAGCCAGGGTGAGGGTCTCCAATACATGACTTCTTCTACATCTTTGTATTTCCAGAGGAGTGCTTTCCCAGTAAGGGGCTAGGGCAGGGCACTCTGGAAAAAAAAAATGCATGTGCCTCCATTGGGTGTACTTGTGAAACACCTTCTTGATCTGAGGAGCACAGGTGATATGGTGGGGTAAGAGACAGATGTGGTGCTGTCATGCTGCTCAGAACATAGGGCTGGAGGAGCATGGATTGAATGGGGGGGGGTTGTTGGAGAGAGGGGCATTGGTAGGATAGAGAGGTGTAGGTCTGGACGAGTGGTGGTTGGATGGAGGGGTGTTCGCTGAATGGAGGAGTGTTGTTTGTATGGAAAGACATTGGTTGGATGAAGGAGCATCAGTTAGATAGAAAGGTATTGGATGGAGGGGAGTTGGTTTGATGGAGTGGTCTTTGTTGCATGGAGAGACATTGTTTGGATGGAGTGGTCTTGGTTAGATGGAGGGGTCTTGGTTGGATGGAAGGGTATTGGTTGGATAGAGTGGTCTTGGTTGGATAGAGTGGTCTTGGTTGGATGGAAGGGTATTGGTTGGATGGAGTGGTCTTGGTTGGATGGAAGG
This sequence comes from Lynx rufus, assembly GCF_022079265.1. Lineage (NCBI taxonomy): Eukaryota > Metazoa > Chordata > Mammalia > Carnivora > Felidae > Lynx > Lynx rufus. The sequence continues at coordinate 345,274 of NW_025814876.1, forward strand.
GTATTGGTTGGATGGAGTGGTCTTGGTTGGATGGAAGGGTATTGGTTGGGTGGAGTGGTCTTAGTTGGATAGAGTGGTCTTGGTTGGATAGAGTGGTCTTGGTTGGATGGAGGGGTATTGGTTGGATGGAGTGGTATTGGTTGGATGGAAGGGTATTGGTTGGATGGAAGGGTATTGGTTGGATGGAGGGGTCTTAGTTGGATAGAGTGGTCTTGGTTGGATAGAGTGGTCTTGGTTGGATGGAGGGGTATTGGTTGGATGGAGTGGTATTGGTTGGATGGAGGGGTCTTGGTTGGATGGAAGGGTATTGGTTGGATGGAGTGGTCTTGGTTGGATGGAAGGGTATTGGTTGGATGGAGTGGTCTTAGTTGGATAGAGTGGTCTTGGTTGGATAGAGTGGTCTTGGTTGGATGGAGGGGTCTTAGTTGGATAGAGTGGTCTTGGTTGGATAGAGTGGTCTTGGTTGGATGGAGGGGTATTGGTTGGATGGAGTGGTATTGGTTGGATGGAGGGGTCTTGGTTGGATGGAAGGGTATTGGTTGGATGGAGTGGTCTTGGTTGGATGGAAGGGTATTGGTTGGATGGAGTGGTCTTAGTTGGATAGAGTGGTCTTGGTTGGATAGAGTGGTCTTGGTTGGATGGAGGGGTATTGGTTGGATGGAGTGGTATTGGTTGGATGGAGGGGTCTTGGTTGGATGGAAGGGTATTGGTTGGATGGAGTGGTCTTGGTTGGATGGAAGGGTATTGGTTGGATGGAGTGGTCTTAGTTGGATAGAGTGGTCTTGGTTGGATAGAGTGGTCTTGGTTGGATGGAGGGGTATTGGTTGGATGGAGGGGTATTGGTTGGATGGAGTGGTATTGGTTGGATGGAGGGGTATTGGTTGCATAGAAGAGTATTGGTTGGATGGAGGGGTGTGGTTGGGATGAGACAATGGGTATGTGAATAGAGGAGGGACCCAGCAGAAGAAGGGAGGCCTAAGCATACCTCAGTGGCCTGTGTGTACTGCTCCAGTCGCTCATCAATCTTGGAGATGGGCAAGGCTGGTTGGGACTTCTTCACACTGTTACTGGAGGGTAAGAGAAGGGTCACGCCCCATGCTCCCTCACTGGGCTTCCACACCCACCCCGACCCCTACCAGAGCTCCCTCGGGGCTCTGCATCTCTAGCCCCCAGGCCCCTCTCTTCGACACCGTCTGGGGGAACCCCAAGTCCTAGTCTGGAAAGCAGCAGGTTCACCTCTTCCTGATGGAGCGGTTCAGGGACTCGGTTCTGTCGATGAGCTGCGGAAGGCAAGCAGAGATGTGAGTCTCCAACCAGAGCCCCCTCCCCCATTGCCCCAGTGGCTCCCATCCACCAATCGAGCCATCTGCTGGTTCATTTCTCAGGGATGTGCTGAGTGCCAGGCTGGGGGGATGGCAGAGAAAGGGCAGGGTGTACTCGTGTTCCTGGCACCGCCGTGTGGCTTCCTCTCTGGGGCTGTCGTGGGGTTGGTGCTGTGATTCTGGGAAAGAGGAAAAGGCAGCAGGCTCTGGGGCTCGACCTACTTTGGTGCTGGGGCTCAGGGGAGGTGAGCCCTGTTCGGTAGCACCCTCCAAGACCAGGGGGCTGGGCGTCCCGGGCTGCTGGCGTTTCTGGTGCTAGGAATAGAACATCAGAGTTTATACGATGAGCACCCCTTGCACCCCTCCTGCCCCATTCGGGACTTGTTGGAGCAAACGTCTTCCCCTCCCTGGGCCTCAGGCCCTTTCCAGCCCTGACATGCTCTGTTTCTCGAATTCTCTGCAGTGGGGTCTGGTGAGTCCGGAGGAGAGTCGCTTGATCCCAGGGTCACAAAGACCCTCCTCCCTCTGGGAATGCGGGTGCCACAGAGTCTGGGGTGTGGGGGGTGGGCGTCTCCCTCTAGGGCAGCCTGCTGAGCAGACGGTCAGCAGACACAGACCCAGCCCAAGGGGCGGGGTGCACCCGGACCCCAAAGGGAGCCACCATCACCTGCTCGTCTGCCTCTTCGGCTTCTGCCGGCCCCAGGCTGCCCTGGACGGTCCCCTCTGGGCTCTTGGGCTCTGTCTCCTCTGTTCCCGGCCCGTCCTGGAGCTCTGAGCTGGGGCTCAGATGCAACTCCTCCAGGCTGACTCTGGCTGGACTCTGCTCATCACCACCCTGGCTCCCGTAGGCATGCTGATGGGGCCTGGGGGGCAGGGGAGGGATGCAATCCCGGTGAAGGTCGTTCAGTTGCTGGGTTTGAGTCCCTCTGGGTTTCCAAACCTCAGCTTCTCCGTCCGAAAGGCGGGGGCGGTCTGACCAGTTGAGTGCCAAGGAATCCTGAGACCCCAGCCTCATCGGGGGAAGTGGGCCCAAGGACCTTGGAGGCAGCCCTCCAGCCCTGGGGCGCCTTTGTGGACAGGGCCCGCTGCCTCAGCCCCCTCTCGCCTCACACTCGGAGGCCGGACCCGGTCTCCAGCCTCTCTGGATGGGCCCCAGCCCCCGGGCCATGCTCGTCTGTGTCCACCCTGCTGGCCTAGCGCCGCCCCCCCCCCCCCCGCTCCTGCCCTGCTCCATGAGGGAGGCAGGTGGGCCTGAGGAAGAAGGGTTTTGCCTAGGAGTGGGGCAGGATCTGTGCGTGGTTTGGGGGAAGATCAGCTAAGGGACAAGGCAAAGGCCGAGGTCACAGCTAGGATGGCACCCTTGAGAAGAGGGGCTGCCTGCACTGGCCATGCCTTCCGGCAGCCAGCGGGGCTCTGCATTTGAGCAGGACTGAACCAGCAAGAAATTCTCGCATTTTCCATGATTTCACGCCCCTTGGTGTTGGTGCCAGCCCAGACCCGGGCCCACCGCCCAAGGTGGGTCAGCGCGAGCCGGCCGGGCACACAGAGGGCCCATTCAGCTCCAGCGGGTCCCAGGGCCAGGCAGGTGTGGGGCGGGGAGGAGGCTTGCTTGTGAGCAGAGCAGGAGGGTTCAACAGAAGAGCCAAAGTGCCCCCTGCTGTTGGGAACAGCTGTGGCCTGGGGCCGGCGGGAAAGAGGAGGCGGCCGGCAGGGCTGCGGCCACCCGACACGAGGGGGACGGGCCATCCTTGCAGACCCCAGACCCACCTCGGAAGGTGCACTGAGTCTCAAAGGCAGATGGGGGAAAATGAGGCCTGCAGGGGCACCGGTGACCAGGGGGTGGCCAGGACCAGGGCCCCAGCCAGGCAGCTGGCTCCTGGGGTGCAGGAGCCTACTGGTAGGGTGGTTGGAAGACTGGAGACGGAGACGGTCCTAGCTAGAGACGGAGACTAGAGGGGCCTCAAAGGGCCGGGAGGTGGTGTCCCCCAAGCTCGAAGCTCCTGGGTAGAGCTTGGACCCTGCCCACGGTGGGGGGGCCCTTGAGCACGCCTGCAGGGTGCCTCAGACCCCAGAACCGGGGTGGGGGTGGAGCTCCCGGAGCAGCCCCCCATCCCTGGGCCCCCACCCCCTCCTGCCCTGTTCAGCCCAGCAAACACGTCTGCACATCTGGAAAGCTTGTCCCTCCAGGCCAACTCACAGGCCCACACATCTGGAACTACCTGCTCCCCTCCGTGGGAATGGAGATCAGCCTGTCCCGAGGGAGGGAGGGGCGGGCGGGCGGCAGGGGCGCAGAGCCTCCATTACGCGAGTGGGCCGCAGATGTGTGCTGATGTGGCAACACCCCGGCCGGGCCGCAGCTGGTCTGGATGGGGCCCAGGGGCCCTGGGGAGCCCGGGAATGAGATTTCCTCCCCACCCCTCCCCGCAGCCCCTCGGCCCGCCGCCCCGCCGCCGTCTAGCTCTCTTCCTCCCTTCCCCCTGCTCCCAGCCCGGGGGGCATTTTGCGGGGCCGGTGGCCTTTGCTCAGGCGCAGGCTGGGGGCTTGCAGAGCGCCCCTGCCTGGTAGCCCTGCCTCCGGCCTCTGACCCCCACTTGCCTGTTCTCCTCCTGCTGCCCCTCCGGACTCTCGCTCCGAGGGGGCTCCCCGCTGTTGGAGGCCCCCCCGGCCTCCCAGGGCTGCCGCTGTGGCTCTGGCTTCTGGGACCAGTCGCTGAAACCCTCGTCCTCATCCAGTTCAGGGGCCTCCGAGGGCTTCAGGCTAAAAGAGCAGTGCCGGGTGCTCAGAGCCGGACGGGGCCATGAGGGGCAGGGGGCCCGCTATACACACCGGCCACATCTGCTTCCTTCCTCAGACCCTGGGCTCCAGGGGTGGGAGACCCTGTCTGCCAGGGGCAGCACCCATGGCTGGGCCGAGCCTCCCCCCGCTGTTAGAGAATCCCTGAGGGCAGGACTGTGTCTCCTCGTAGTCTGGAGCTGCCTGAGGCCGAGGTTGTGTCTGACCCTATTAAGCTAGGGCTCCCCAAGAACAGGGCTGTATCTCCCTCGTGAGACTAAGGTTCCCACAGAGCTAGGCTGTACTTCTCCCATCAGTGTAGGGCCTGCTAAGACCTGGGCTGTGCCTCCCCCATCAGTCTAGGGTCCCCTGAGAACTGGGCTGTGCCTCTCTCACTAGTCTAGGGCCTCCTGAGAGCCGAGCTACGCTTCCTCCATCGGTCTAGCCTCCCCTGAAAGCAGGGCGATGCCTTCCCCATCAGTCTAGGGTCCCTTGAGAGCTGGGCTGTGCCTCCCCCATCAGTCTAGAGCCTCCTGATTTCTGGCTATGCCTCCTCCATCAGTCTAGGGCTCCTTAAGGGCTGGGCTGGGCCTCCCCATCAGTCTCAGACTCCCCAAGAGCTGGGCTATGCCTCCTTCATCAGTCTAGGGTCCCTTGAGAGCCGAGCTATGCTTCTTCCATCAGTCTAGGCTCCCCTGAAAGCAGGGCTATGCCTCCCCCATCAGTCTATCCGTTGAGAGCTGGGTTATGCCTCCCCCATCAGTCTAGGGTTCCCCAGGAGCTGGGCTGTGCCTTTTCCATCAGTCTTGGTACGCTGAGAGCTGGGCTATGCCCCCTTCATCAGTCTAGGGCTCTCTAAGAGCTGGGCTGTGCCTCCTCCATCACTCTAGGACCTCTTGAGATCTGGGCTATGCCTCCCTCATCAGTCTAGAGCCTCCTGAGAATTAAGCTCTGCCCCTCCCATTAGTCTAGAGTCCCCTGCGAGCTGGGCTATGCCTCCTTCATCAGTCTAGAGTCCCATAAGAGCTGGGCTGTGACTCCCCCATCAGTCTAGGGCTTCCTGAGAGCTGGCCTATGCCTTCTTCATCAGTCTAGGGCTCTCTAAGAGCTGGGATGTGCCTCCCCCATCACTCTAGGACCCCTTGAGATCTGGGCTATGCCTCTCCCATCAGTCTAGGGCCTCCCGAGAGCTGGGCTATGTCCCCCCATCAATCTAGAGCCTCCTGAGAATTAAGCTCTGCCCCTCCCATTAGTCTAGAGTCCCCTGAGAGCTGGGCTATGCCTCCCGCATAAGTTCAGAGCTCCCTAAGAGCTGGGTTGTGCTTCCCCATCAGTCTAGGATATCTTGAGAGCTAGGTTAGGCCTCCCGTTATCAGTCTAGGGCCCCCTGAGAATTGGGCTATGCCTCCCCTATCAGTCTAGGGCCTCCTGAGAGCTGGGATGTGCTCCCCCATCAGCCTAGGGCCTCCTGAGAATTGGACTGTGCTTCTCCCTTGGTCTAGATTCCCCCGAGAGCTGGGCTATGCCTCCCCCATCAGTTCAGTGCTCCCAAAGAGTTGGGCTGTGCCCCCCCCATCAGTCTAGGGCCTCTGAGAGCTGAATTATGCCTTCCCCCTCAGTCTAGGGCTCCTGAGAGCTGAACTATGCCTCCCCCCTCAGTCTAGGGCTCCTGAGAGCTGAACTATGCCTCCCTCATCAGTCCAAGGCTCCCCAAGAGCTGGGCTGTGCCTCCTCCACTCGTCTAGGGCCCCCTGACTGCTGGGCTGTGCCTCCCCTGTCACCCTGGGGTCCCCGTGTGTGGGTGACACGTCTCCCTCCAGGGCTCTGGTGACTGCTCCCTCCGCGGGCAGCAGGGTGAGCCCCTGACCCCCGCCCCCCCCTGTCAGGGCAGGATTGGGATCTGGTGCTGGTGGGCTCCCCATGTGCCCCCAGCCCCTGCTATCTAAACTGAGGACCTGGCCTGAGGGGCCGTGACCGCTGCAGCACCCCACCCCGCCCAGAGCTGCTGACTCGGAGAAAATGGAACAAAACAGGGGCGGGAGGAAGGGGGGCATTATTGTAAAAACAGCCCAGCCCGGCCGCGGAGGCCTCCTGGGCCCAGGGAGGAAACGAGCCGGCCTGCGGCCCGCCAAGTTGGACGTGGCCTCCATGAGTCACCGGCAGCAGGGAGCTTGGGCGGGGGGCTCCGGGGCCAGGGCCACGCAGCTGGGGTCAGTGTCGGTCCAAGCAGGGGCCAGGGCCGCGCAGGGCGGCCAGAGCCTGAGTCAGCGCTCTGGGAGGCTGGCTGGGAGGGGTGGCCGCACGTGAGTCCCTGCGGCCGGCCGGCGGGCTCCACTGGCGCCTCGGGCTTCAGGGACCCTCACCCCAAGCTGTCTCCGCACCCGCGCTGAGCCCCTCCTCACTCTCCTCCTCCGGGAGCCCTAGCCCAGGGCCCCACCACCAGCCTCCCCTCTGCCCCGGGGAGCGGGGCCAGGCGGACTGCTGGGGGGCGGCTTACAGGCTCTCCCGCTCCGGCGGCTCGGGGGACTGGCCGCCGTCCTCGTCCTGGGCCCGAAGCTCCCTGTCCCTCGCCCGGCGGCGACGCTCGCGGGCGGCCTCCTCCTCATCTTCCGCGCTCCGCTGAGTCGTGAGCCTGGGGGACACGGAGCGTCAGTAGGGCCTCAGCCTGCACCCCGCTGCTCCTGTCCTCCCGGTGGTGGAGGGGGCTCCGGTGTCCAGGCAGGACTGAGACCCTCTGTCCTCCGCCCCCCGCCCAGCAGCCAGGCCTCCTGGACCTAATCAGAGCCGGGACAGGGGCGGGCCTGGCTCTGTGGCCCCCGAGGCCCTGGGAAGCGGCTGCTGCAGGTACCAGACAGGTGCCACGTGTCCCCACTGGAATCCGGTGGCAGCAGCCTCGCCGATCAGGCACTGTCGGGCCAGGGGCAGACCCAGCCGGGCAGCCACCTCCCTGCCCGGGTACCCCGGCTGGGGCACTCCCTCCTGCCCCCCAAGGGCCCCAAGAAGAGGCTGCCTGCACCCTGAACCTGACCTCTCTGGGCCCGTTCACAGAGGACGGACCCGAGGCCACCGCCGAGCCAGAGACCTTGCTCCCTCGGTGCACGCTGACCCCGTGGCTTCTCGGGGTCCCTCACTAAGGGCGACACAAGGTCAGCCTGGGACGAGGGGTTCACAGCCTGGTCCCCCTGGCCCTGGCCTAGCAGATCTCACGCTGTCGGCATCCGGGGGGCACCCCGGGCCTGGGTCGCCGACACGGCCCTGCCTCCCCCACCACCCAGGCTCCACTGGACCCAGAGAGGGGAGTCCTGGTCTCTGCCTCTGCAGGGCTCACTGCCCTAGCCTGGGGTCTCGGTCCCTTCCCGCTGCTGCCCGCCGCCTGACCCCGCGGCCCGCTCCTTCTGGGACTCCGTCCCTTGGCCGGGACGGCCAGCTCCATGGTCTCAGCAGCCCTGCCAGCCATGATCTAATCTGTCCCAGGTCTTCCCAGAGCCTCCCAGACAAAAGCCAGGCCCTCCTCAGCCCCGGGCTCCAGGCCCGCTCCCCCCCTACCGCCCCCCGCCGTGGCCACCTGGGACTCCAGACCTGCTCGGCCCGCAGCACCCCTGGTCTCCCACCCTCGATGCTCAGAAGTGCCTTCGGCTCCCACCCCCGGGGGCCTAGGCGGCCCTTCCTTCCCCACGCCTGCTCCCATCCTGCCCTGGGCCCTCGGCTCGGAGGCTGCAGGGCCACGTTATCTGGGGAAGCGTTGCCCCGTGGTTCCCGCTCCCCAGACCCTTGCCCCGAGATCTGAGTGCAGAGCCCGCAAGTTGCCTGTCACCCCACACACAGACAGGAGCAGATCCTCTGGGGTCCACCTGTCGGGCGGTATGTCCGGGCCACAAGAGCCCCACGCGGGCCCGGCCCGCCTTGCACGCCCAGGTGCACACGAGGCAATAATGCGCGTGCACACACACATACACACGTCCTCCGTGAGCCCGACACCCAGGCCAGCGTGGCACGCGCACCCACCCTCCACCCACGGTTCCAGACACCCCACAGCACGCACACGGATTCACGAGCGGGAACGAGGCGGGGCCGAAACGGCAGGTCCGGGGTCCCCGCTCCAGACCCCGTTCTCTGCTGTCCTTGCCATCGCCCCGACAGCGGCCCTGTGAGCCGGCCCCCTCCGAGGGCCACCCTCTGCGACCCGCCATCTGCACGTGGCCCCGGGAGCCCTGACAGGCAGGGGCCGGGGGGCGGGGGCGGGGGGGGGGGCACGCAGACAAGGGATACGGGGTAGGGGTCTCCTGGTGTCTCCCCAAAGCCCTGGGCCGGGAGCCCCAGCGGCCCAAGGACAAGGGGCCCTCCCCCTCGCCTCCCCCCTCCCACCAGCCCCAGGATGTGAGTAATGCGGCCCCTCTGGCCCCTCCCGTGACCTCACCCCTCGCTGTTCCACAGCTGGGCTCCGTTCTGGGAACTGAGAGGGGGCGGCTCTCCTGGGGTGGGGTGGGGGCCTCTGGCCCGGGAAAGGCGCCCCCCTTCCCCGGCCAGCAGCCCAGACCCCTTGGCAGGCTCCACGGAGCTGTCAGGACACCGGCGATGGCCGCCCCACCCGTGGCCCCTGGCTCAGCCCGCGTGCAGCTGTAAGGGATTTGGTGTTCCTTAGCGAACGCAATTAGGCTATTTCCTGTGTCTGCTCTGGCTCATTGCAGCCCGGGGTTCAGCCCCGGGGGCTGCCGAGCGGGGCTCTGCTCCCCCAGCATCGGGCTCCGCCGCGGGGCCTCGCCCCCACCCGGGTGCACCGGGGCGCGCACAGCCCAGCGGGCCCCGGGCCGCCTCCCAGCTCCCCGTTCTGAGTGGGGGTCCCCACGTTCGGGGGCTGCCCCGTTGGCCGCGTCCACCGCCTACCGGCCCCGACTCGGGGCGCCGGCCCCCCACTCCTCCCTCTGCGGCCCCCCGGTCCCCCCACCAGGGTCCCGTGATAGGCTCCTGAGCCGCCCCGGCCCTGGCAGCTGCCCCCACCTCCTTCCTCCCCTGTCTGCCTGCGTGGGTTTGGTCCCAGCTTGACTCTGCCCCCTGCAGGCCGCTTGTCCGGTGCCTAAAGGCCTAAAGGCCACCCGTCTCTGGTGCCTAAAGGTCGAGGGGAGAGCTCGGGCGCCCGGCTCGGGGGCGGGGGCCCAAAGGGAGGAAGGACAGCCAGGCAGGGCCAGGCCTGTCGTCGGAGAACTCTTTCTTCAGGTCTGCGGGGGACCCTCTGGGCCACAGGTGTCCGGGACACGGCCAGAGGAAGCTGCCACAGAGGCCGGGGGAGCAGCCCTGGTCAGCCCCACCGCGGACCGACCACCCCCGGGGTCTCTCTGGTCCCCTCCGCGCCCCGCCTCCCCAGGGGGTTCTACGCTGTCGACCGGGGTGGACCCTTGCAGAGCCACTGGTCCCTCCGGCGGCTGTAGAGCCCGTGAGTGAAGCGGCAGTGGGGGGGAGCCAGCCCGGGGAGAGGCCTCCTCCTCCTCCTCCGCCTTGGCTTCCGGGGACAGCAGGACGGCAAGCGTCCCCGACTCCCCCCAAGGGGAGAGAGCGGGCCCCCAAGGGCAGAGGTCGGGGGCCCCGCCAGGGAGCTCAGGGGAGGGCAGCCCCACGCCCCACAACTCCGAGGGTGCCCCTCACTGGTTATGCGAGGCGGGCGGGGGGCTGCCCCAGGCAGCACGGGGAGGGGTCTGTGGGCACGGCACTGGGTGTGGCACCGCCAGGGCCCCGGAGGTCGCTCGTCCTTGCAGAGAGGCGGCAGCGGGGGTGAGCGGGGAGCTCGAAGGCGGCCCCAAATGAGCAGGTGGGCGGGGGGTGGGGCGGCGGGAGGGGCACGCTGCTGCCCGGGGCCAGGGGTGGGCGCACGGAGCTGCGGCTGGGGGGTACCCGGCTCCCCCCCACACCCCACCCGAGGGCCCTGGCACGGGTCCAGACCGCCCTCCCAGCCGTGCCCCCTCCGGCAGCACGTCTCCGGGCGCGTCTCCGGGCTTCCTCAAAGTCACTGCCCCAGGTAGACGACCCCCACCCCCACCCCCCGCAACGAGCCCAGTCCCGCTGCCCAGGGGAGCCCAGGAGGCGACCTTGAACTTGGGTCCGAAAGATGAACCGGAGTGTGTGGGCCAGGGAGAGGGTACAAGAGCCAAGCCAAGGCCAGCGGCCAGAGCGCTCAGGTGGCCCCGGAGGGGCGGCTGCGGGGAGGCGGACGGGAGAGTCTCTGAGCCCCCCCGTGAGGCGGCCCCGGGAAGCCCTGTGCCAGCCTTCAGGTCCTTTCTGGAAGGAGGCCCAGGGGGCGTGGAGGAGGGGAGATGCAGTTAGACCCGCAGGGAGGGCTCCCGGCCGGGAGGGGACAGGAGCCTCCAGATCTCCAGAGTCCCTGGGGAGACAGAGGGACTACGGGTGAGGCGAGACCCCGCTGACCCAGGGAGAGTAGCCAGGCCAACTGGGGACGCGGTGGCTCAGGGAGCCCGGGACAGCAGTGGGGTAGCAGGGTCTCACGTGACCAGGGAGCAGAGGCCTGGGGCACAGGGAGAGGCCTGGAGCACCGAGGCCTTAGGCCTCCTTCCTGCCCGCCTCCCTTCTCCTCCTCCTCTTCCTCCCTACCTCCCCTCCTCCCCTCCTCCTCCCTTCCTCCCTCCCTCCCCTCCTCCTCCTCCCCTCCTCCCTCCTCCTCCTCCTCTTCTCTCCTCTTCTCCTCCTCCCCTCCTCCCTACTTCTCCTCCTCCCCTTCTCCTCTCCTCCCCTCCTCCTCCTCCTCCCCTCCTCCCTCCTCCTCCTCCTCTTCTCTCCTCTTCTCCTCCTCCCCTCCCTCCCCTCCTCCTCCTCCTCTTCTCTCCTCTTCTCCTCCTCCCCTCCTCCCTACTTCTCCTCCTCCCCTTCTCCTCTCCTCCCCTCCTCCTCCTCCTCCCCTCCTCCCTCCTCCTCCTCCTCTTCTCTCCTCTTCTCCTCCTCCCCTCCTCCCTACTTCTCCTCCTCCCCTTCTCCTCTCCTCCCCTCCTCCTCCTCCTCCCCTCCTCCCTCCTCCTACTCCTCTTCTCTCCTCTTCTCCTCCTCCCCTCCTCCCTACTTCTCCTCCTCCCCTTCTCCTCTCCTCCCCTCCTCCTCCTCCTCACCTCCTTCCTCCTCCTCCTCTTCTCTCCTCTTCTCCTTCTCCCCTCCTCCCTACTTCTACTCCCCTTCTCCTCTCCTCCCCTCCTCCTCCTCCTCACCTCCTCCCCTCCTCCTCCTCCTCACCTCCTTCCTCCTCCTCCTCCTCTTCTCTCCTCTTCTCCTTCTCCCCTCCTCCCTACTTCTCCTCCTCCCCTTCTCCTCTCCTCCCCTCCTCCTCCTCCTCACCTCCTCCCCTCCTCCTCCTCCTCACCTCCTCCCTACTTCTCCTCCTCCCCTCCTTTTCTCCTCTTCTCCTCCTCCCCTCCTCCCTACTTCTCCTCCTCCCCTTCTCCTCTCCTCCCCTCCTCCTCCTCCTCACCTCCTCCCCTCCTCCTCCTCCTCACCTCCTCCCTACTTCTCCTCCTCCCCTCCTTTTCTCCTCTTCTCCTCCTCCCCTCCTCCCTACTTCTCCTCCTCCCCTTCTCCTCTCCTCCCCTCCTCCTCCTCCCCCTCCCTCCTCCTCCTCTTCTCTCCTCTTCTCCTCCTCCCCTCCTCCCTACTTCTCCTCCTCCCCTTCTCCTCTCCTCCCCTCCTCCTCCTCCCCCTCCCTCCTCCTCCTCTTCTCTCCTCTTCTCCTCCTCCCCTCCTCCCTACTTCTCCTCCTCCCCTTCTCCTCTCCTCCCCTCCTCCTCCTCCTCCTCCTCCCCCTCCCTCCCCCCTCCTCCCCCTCCCCTCCTCCTTTCCTCCTCCTCTTCCTCCCTACCTCCCCTCCTCCTCTCCCCTCCTCCCCTCCCCTCCTCCTCCTCCTCTCCCTCCTTCTCCTCTCCTCTTCTCCTCCCCTTCCCTCCCGCCTCCTCCCGTCCTCCCCTTTTCTGCTCCTCTTCTCTCCTCCTCCTCTCCTCCTCCCCTCCTCCCTACTTCTCCTCTTCTCCTCCTCCTCTCCTCCCCTCCTCCTCCTCCCCCTCCCTCACTCCTCCTCCCCCCTCCCCTCCTCCTCCTCTCCTCCCCTCCTCCTCCTCCCCCTCCCTCACTCCTCCTCCCCCCTCCCCTCCTCCTCCTCTTCTCTCCTCTTCCTCTCCTCCTCCCCTCCTCCCTACTTCTCCTCTTCTCCTCCTCCTCTCCTCCCCTCCTCCTCCTCCCCCTCCCTCACTCCTCCTCCCCTCCTCCCCTCCTCCCCCTCCCTTCCTCCTCCTCCTCTTCCTCCCTACCTCCCCTCCTCCCCCTCCCTTCCTCCTCCTCCCCTCCCTCCCTACTCCTCCTCTCCTCCCCTCCTCCTCCTCCTCTTCCCCCTCCCCTCCCCTCCTCCTCCCTCTCCCTTCCTCCTTCTCCTCTCCTCCTCTCCTCCTCTCCTCCTCCTCTCCTCCTTTTCTCTCCTTCTCTCCTCCTCTTCCTCCCTACCTCCTCTCCCCTCCCCTCCTCCTCCTCCCCCTCCCTCCCTCCTTCTCCTCTCCTCCTCCCCCCTCCCCTCCTCCTCCTCCTCCTTCCCTCCTTCTCCTCTCCTCCTCTCCCCCTCCACTCCTCCTCCTCACCTCCCCTCCTCCTCTTTCCCCCTTCTCCTCCCCTCCTCCTCCCCTTCCTCCCCCCTCCTCCTTATCCTCCCCACCTCCTCCTCCCCTCCTCCCCTCCTCCCCTCCTCCTCTTCCTCTCCTCCTCCTCCTCCCCCGTTTTCCCCTTCACAGGCGGGCACCTCAAGCAGCTCCGCCCAGCTGTGCAGGAGTTCAATCCTTCTTGCCCCTCCCCTTTGTGGTTGCTCCCAGAGGGGGCAGCATTAACAAGGCAGGGCCCAGGGGCCTGAGGGTCCTGTTAGGCCTCTGGAAGACCCAAGGCAGAGCAGCTAGGGACTCTGGGGGTCCCAGGAGGTTCTGAGCAGGGAGGAGCTCAGTGGAAGGCAGCTGCAGGGGACACAGGGGGGGGAGGCTGTTGACCTCGCTGGGGTGATGGGGTGAAGGCTGAAGGGGTGGGGGGGGGATGGGGTGAAGGCCAAAGGGAAGCAACCACACAGCCCGCCAGCCCAGGTGGAGGGGCTGGGACCAGGGCGGGGCTGTGGCTTTGGTCTCTCTGACCCCCGCCCCTGCCCAGGGTGAGACCCCAGGCCCAGCCTCAGCTCTCCAGCTGTAAACAGGGGTGCGGCACCGTGTGAACCAAGACCCCTCCCCAGGCCACCCCAGCTCCCGCTTCCCCTTGGATGGCACCGTCGGCCGACCTGGCCTGCCCCCACACCACCTCCCTCTTGGTCCTGGTGGGCAGGTCCCATCTAAGAAGTCTCCCCGGAGGAGGGGACACCGACCTGCTCACAGAGAGAAAGGCACAGGCTGGGGGCACAGGCCGCCCTGGCGAGCGGGGAGGGACAGAGGCCCCCGGGCTGGGGTCTCCTCCAGGACACCGGCCTAGTGCTGGGGGATGTGGGGCACAGCCGCGGCCTCTGGGGGCCTTGCTCCACCTGCCCCGGGGCCTAGGCCAGGGCTGAGAGGAGGGACCTCCGCTCCTTCCCAGCCACCGGCCGGCCCGGCCGGGGGCTCTGGGCCTTCGGAGCCCTGCCGGGGGCAGGCGGGGAGGGGAGGGAGGCCAGAGCGGCTTCTCCACCAGGATCCTTTACACCCTCATCAGCCCCGAGCCCCCAGCCGGGCCCACCTTCTGCCTGGGCATCCCCTTCTCGCCGTGGAGGCCAGCACCCCCTTAACCACCGTGTCACCTCCGCAGGGCCCTCGCTGGGCCTCCTTGCCCAACAGCCCTCATCTTCCCCCAGTGGGGTGGCACTTGGGGGGGGCTCTTGTTTGGTGAAACCCCCTAGCTGCCCCACAGAGCCCCCAAAGCCAAGGAATCCCCTTTCTGCCCATCTTTCTTTGCCAGCCCCGGGGGCAGATCAGGGAGGGTCGCCTCTGCCCTGGCCCTCAGGTCACCGGGGTCCCCTGAGGAGCACCAGCTCCAGACCCTGCCTGGCCCGGGATGCCCCCCCGCCTCGGGCCTCAAGATGCCACCCGGTTCTCACCCCACTTAGGGGGCACGGCCACCCCAGTTCACAGCCGAAGAGGGGAGCTGAGAGGTCTCCTCCTGGGAAAAGGAGGCAAGAGACCTCAGCCACTGCCACCGCTGTCCCCACCCCCCTCCCCTGCTCGTGGGCCTGGAGTGGCCTGTCCCCTGTTTGTCCCCACCCCCCTCTTCAACCAGCTCTCTATCCCGTCAGGTGACAGGGCCCACAGTGAGGTCCCTGCACCCGTGGACCTTAGAGCTTCCAAGAAAGCCAGCGCTGCGCCCAAGGTGTGGCTCAGGGACCACAGGCGAGGGCCCCTATTCCAAGCCATTGGGGACTGGCCGGCAGGAAGTCCTCTCGGGACAGGGTCCCTGGTGCCCATGCCCGGTGGTGGTTGACATGGTGGGCAGAGGCCCGTCGGAGAGGAAGGGGCAGCAAAGCAGTGTGCAGGCCGGCCCTCCTTTCTGCTCCCATCCCCCCAGTCCAGATGGAGAGCCACGCCCCTCCTGGGTGACCCCCAGTCCCAGCACATCCCGCTCGGGCGCCCCTCCGGGAGAAAGCGGTGTGGGGAGAGCACCCGTTCCTTGGGGTTCCCTTCCTCCCTCCCTGCTCACACGCCCCCCCCCCCCACTAAGCTGCTCTCCTGGTCCCTGCCTTGCCCACTGCCACCCTCCAGCACGTGAGCCGCCCAGGCTCCCTGGGGCGGACGGGCCTCTCCCCCGACAGCCCCGTGCAGGGCCCGGCTTCGCCCCAGACCCTCAATGCCAGTCAGGGCGACCCAGCCCAGGGCAGGGCAGTCCCACCAGCGGTCCCCAGGGCATCCGGGCCAGCTGGGTGGACCCTCATCATGTGCCCAGATGGCCCGACCGGAAGGCGGCTGTGCCGGGGAGTCTCTGTCGCCCAGGCGCCTGCTCGCTGGCAGAGGGTTCCGGCTCGAGGGAGACAGAGTCTGTGTCCCGGAAACCTTCCTCGTCGGGGCTTTGCCTCCAAGTCCTTCTATCCCAGGTTTCCCTTGGTTCCCAGAGTCTGGCTCGGGGACTGTCCCCTTCTGCCCCACAGTGAGGTCCAGAACCAAGCTTGATGTCCCTCTGGCTGGCCGTCACCTCCCTCTTGCTGGGCACCCTACCTCCTGTGATGTGCTCCACCGTCAGCCTCCTTGCCCCGGCACCGCGGCTCTTCCTCATCTCTGTCCCCATCTGCTCTGGCTGGCCTGCCCCTCCGGGCCTGGGGTCAGAGAGCGAGGCCGCCCCCTCCCCCCCCCCGCTTGCCCTGCCTGTGGGATGCTGGCGTGGCCGAGACGGGCACTGGCCCTGGGCTCACCGTCCCTCCCTCTGCCCAGCACACTGCACTTGCTGTGACTCTTCTCCGAGTCACTGACCACAGTGCTGCCGGGTCCGGGCCAAGTGTCTCGGAGACACCCAGGCACCCCCCCTCCCCGCCCCTCCGCATCCTTTGCGTCAGCGAGTTGCCCCTGCCCACGCCTCTGGGCCGTGTGTGGGACCGACCCCACGGTCCCCACATCCCCCCCCGCCGGCTGCCTGGTGGCCCCGGCCTCACCTCCAGTCCCGGCCCCGGCTCCTCCTGGCGCTGGACGGCCCTCCAGGGAAGCCAGGCGCTCCCGAGCCGGGCCGGGACCGCCTGGCACAGGGCTCGGAGCGCTCACGAGGCTGGGCTTTGGCACGTTCCATGACACGCGACTGGTGGCTGGCACCGGCTGGGGCCTCTGCCGCCCTGTCCCCATCCCCCTGCCGGGTCGTATCCCGGTCTTCCGCACACCCCGAGGGCCCCGCGCCCGGCTCTGCCCAGTCAGTGCCCAAATGGCTGTCATCCCGGGGTCTCAAAGCCCGGCTGCCCGCCCCCGTCCCCGGACGCAGCCTGGCTCAGCCGCCTGCCATCGGCTCCCGGCCCTGCCTCCCCGGAGAGCCCCCAAGTGCACGGAGCGGCCTGACCCCGTGCTGGACACTGCCAGGGCCATTTCTGCCACCTGCCCCCGCCCCCAGCCCCTCCTCTGAGGTGCTCCCGCCCCTGGACTGAGTATCCTGGGGGCCCAGGGGGGCATGGCAGAACAGGAGCCGGGGCTGTGCCCCTGGACTGGCCCCCATTCAGTCTTGCCGTGACAGCTCCTGGCCGTGTGCCCCTTAATCCTGCAGACCCTCGCTGCCCGCCCACCGGGCCTCGAACCCTCCCCGAGCCTCAGCTTCCTTATCCACACGGAGGGGCACGCGGGGCCGGGCTTGGGGTGGCCCGCTGGCTGAGTGGGGCGAGACCTGTCCTGGTGTCTGTCCCTGAGGACACGGGCGGGATCTGGGGGCTGTTGCAGGAGGGGAAACTGAGGCTGATCGGTGTGGCGTCTGACCTGGGGCTCCAAGCGCACAGGTGCTGCCGGCTGGTGCAGGGCACCCGGAGGGTCGACAGGGAGTCTGCCCCGCTCAGGGGAGACGCAGCCCCGCCCGCAGCCCCTCTCCTCTCCTGTCCCCCTCTCTTGGCCTCACTGGCCTTCCCTCCTTCCTTCTTGCCCGTTCCGGCCCCTCCCATCTCCCCGGTGAACAGCCGCAGGTGCTAGACTGGCCGCCCCAGACCTCCTCCCAGACCTTCTGGCCCTTGGGGCCTCCTGCCCTCTGCCGCTTCACGAGGACGGCATGGGAGGGGACGGCGTGGGGCAGACAGTGTGGGGCGGACAGTGTGGGGCGGACAGCGTGGGAGGGGACAGCGGGTGGGGGACAGCCTGGGAAGGGATAGCATGAGGTGGACAGTGTGGGAGGGGACATATGGGAGGGAACAGCATGGGGCAGACAGCATGGGAGGAGATAGCATGGGAGAGACAATGTGAGAGGGGACAGTGTGGGAGGGGACAGCGTGGGAGGGGACAGCGTGGGGAGAGCAGTGTGGGGCAGAGAGTGGGGGTGGACAGCATGGGACAGACAGCATGGGAGGGGGCAGTATGAGAGAGACAATGTGAGAGAGGACAGTGTGGAGGGGACAGCATGGGGCAGACAGCATGGAAAGGGACAATAGAGGAGAGACAGTGTGGGAGGAGACAGGGTGGGACAGTGTGGGTGGATAGTGTTGGAGGGGACAGTGTGGAGAGTGTGGAACAGACAGCATGGGACAATGTGGGGCAGATGGGGGGGTGCACAGCATGGGAGGGGACACATGGGAGGGGCAGCGCAGGAGGGGACACGTGGGAAGGGACACGTAGGAGAGACAATGTGGGAGGAGACACATAGGAGGAGACACTTGGGAGGGGACACATGGGAGGGGCTGATGAGCCTCCACGACGCCTTCACCCCGTCCCCTGCCTCGTTCATCCTTTCCCTCTTTTTTGCTTTCATTCGACCTCTCCCTCCTCTTGCCCACCATCCTGTCCCCATCCCGTCCCCTGTCCCATCCTGTCCTGTCCTTACTCTGTCCTGTCTCTGTCCTCTCTTGTCTTGTCCCCCTCTATCCCTCTCCTATGCCTGTCCTGTCCCATCCTGTCCCTGTCCTCTTTGCTTCCCTATCCTGTCCCCTCCTGTCCCCATCCTGTCCCCGTCCCCATCACGTCTCCATCCCTGCACGACCTCTTTATGCCTTCGTGGAGACCTCCTGCCCCTCGCCCCCTCCTCCTTATCCCCTTCCCTGTCCCTCACCTCCTTTCTCTTTCCATGGCCTTGTCCCCACGTCTGCAGGGACACTCTCTAGAAGAGCCTCACAGCCCACGGGCACACGACGCCCCGGCCCCAGCCTCATGTCAAACCCGTGTCTGGACCTCTCCCTTCCTGGGTGGAGACCCACCTTCCTGGGTGGGCAATGCCCCTCACAGCCACACTCTCACCTTCCAGGGTGGGCCACTGCCAGATCCCGCACTCTCCCTGCCCCCGGGGGCCGCCCAGGGCTACCCCCCCACCAGCTCCCACTTGCCCCTGGACACCTGTGTGGGTCGGCCCCCGGCCACCAACCTGTGCAGAGCCAGTCCGAGCTAGATGAGGCGCTCCTGGGAGCCGTGGCCTCTCCAGCCACCCCTCGGGGCCCATGAGCCACGGGTGCCCTCTCGATGCTGCAGCAGGGGCGTGGGGGGGTGGCGAGCCCACAGGTGCCCGAGGCGCCCAGGCTGCTGCTTGCTCGCCGCCCTGTCCCGCTCTGGTTCGAGGGACGGGACTGGAGCCTGGCCCGAACCTCAGTGCTCTGGGTTCTGGCCCTGACGTCCTGCCCAGGGGGCTGGGCCGCTCAGTCCCCACACCCCCGCGATGCCAGCTCGCTGGGGTTCCTGGGGCGGCTCTGGCCGACAGACGGCTTGGTCCCAGGGCAGCACCACCCACCAGACACCGGGGCTCTGCCAGGCCAAGGGCAGCCCCCTCCCATCTGGGGCCCTGGGTGGGCCTGAGGCAGCCACGCCTCTTTGGAACCTGGTTTGGAGGCCTGGCCTCCCCCCCACCCATCGCCTCCTTGGGCCAGCCCCATCCCTTGCCCTCCTGGCCACACAGGGGTCCCCAGAGGCCTCCCGGGCCTGGCGTCCCCGGGGCGGGGGCCAGGCCTGAAGGCTGTCGGGGGTGGGGGCAGGCGTGGGCACAGGGACTTGTGCCAGGCTCCTCCAGCCCGGAGAGCCTCCCCTGGGAGACTGGGAGCCCAAACGCCGATAAGGACGCCAGCAGGGTGACCCAGCCAGCCCCGTTGGGCTGTGCCAGCCAGGCCGCCGCCTCAGAAAGCCAGGCTCCCAAAGACTGTTAACCCGGGAAGGCAGCCCAGAATTCAGGCGGCCTGTGGAAGTGAGGGCGCCCAGGGTCCCCTTGCTGCCCCCCGGTCATGGCTAATGCGGGCCTGGCCCAAGGTGGGCCCGGGCAGAGCTTTAGTTCCCCCGTCACCCCGGGGGCAACAGGAGGGAGCCACCTGCAAGGGGGTAGAGCTGGGCTGGGGGCTGCAGGAGGAGGGAGTGGTCCCCGGCTGGCCCTGCCCCCCTGAAGCTTGGACAGCTGAGGAGGACCCCCACGGCCGCAAGGACTGTGCCAAGCCGTGCCAAGGGTACGGGAGGGGCACGGGGCCGAGGCCCCCTGCCCGGGCCCGTTTTTAGCCTGCTTAAACTGGATTCAATTTACACCCACCCCAGCCGGCTCCCCGCACGCGCCTCTGGAGCTTGTCACCGCGAGGGGCACAGCCTCCGACGCCCCCCTTCCCACCCCGCACCCAGGAGGTCCGTGGCAAAGGATTTCGGTGAAGCGCGGGGCCCGGGGTGGGGGCAGGCTCCCCCACGCCCGGGGTGGCCTGGGGGGAGTCACTAGCCTCTCTGCGCCTGGTTTTCTGTCGGTCAAACGAGGACAACGGTCGTCTGCCCAGGCTTCGGGGGGTCACGGCCGAGACGCGGGAGACACTAATCTCAGTGAGGGCAGCGGGGATGCCGCCGGCCGCCCGGCCTCTCGGGTCCACGCGTGGGGGTGTAAGCCCGGCCTTAGTGGCTGGGCCTGGAAGCCGTGTGGTCCGTGTGCCTCCGTGAGCGTCCCCGTGTGCGGTGTGCGACTGGCTCGCCGGGGTGCGACAGACGCCCCCACGTTATTCTTTGGGAGACGCTCTCGCCTGCCCTCCACCCCGCCCCCCACGCCCCCCACGAGGGGGCCCAAAGGGCCGCTTCCTTCTGTCTCTGCCCCACGGGCCTCTGCAGGCCCACCTTCCCCGGTCCAGGTCCTCTGGGGGCTCCGGGCCCGCGCACCGGCCTGGCCCCCACTCTCGGCTGAGCTGGTGCCACACCTGCCGTGCCCCATCGGTGCCTCCAGGGCGTCCCCTGCTCACCCAGGACAGCAGCTTGACGCTGGGTTTCGGAACGGAGCCGTGGTTACCACCGGACAGGTGTTTGTGGCCCACGTCCTCCTGCGACGAGGGACGTGTGCCCAGCCCGCGTCGGGGCTCCTTCTGTCGTCCCCGATGTACGGTACAACTGCCCTCTTGGGCCTCAGTTTCCCCACTTGTTAAGCAGTGCTGGTGAGCCCCGGGGCTTGACCCCCGGTGCCCCTTGGTCCTCTGGCCACAGAAGTTTCTGGATGGGGACAGCAGCAGTGACCCCTGGGCGGCCACATCCCAGCTGGGCAGGGAGGAGGAGGCCCACCTGAGACGCGTGGTCCTGCCTGAGGGTCCCCTGGTCAGCCGCTCAGGGGCGGGCCTGGCAGAGCCGGAAAAGAACACACGTGAAGCCCGGCAGCTGACTCGTGGGGGTCCACCTAATGAGTGGGGGGGTGGGGGGCGGGTGGCTGCAAGGGAGCGTGTCCTGACCCTGGAGCGGGGGGCCCCGGAGCCATGCCTGCGTGGGGCCGGGAGAGAGCCATCACTCAGGGTCTGAGGGACCCGACTGTCCCGAGCTGGAGGGGGTCCCGGCTGCTCTCAGCCGACCCGCACACCTTGTGCCTCCTCCTTCCCCGAGTCAGGGCTTGGGTGGAGCTGGGAGTGCTGAGATGCCTGTCTCTCCCTCCAGGAGCCTGCAGTCTGCCCAGCGCGCTCCATGCCGTCAAAGGAGAAGCCAAGGCAGGCTGCATGGAGGAGGCAGCATTTCAGCTAGGCCTTAGACGCCTGGAAGGGTAGAGGAGGAGGAAGGACATTGCAGGTGGCTCAGAGTGAGGCCAAGAGAGGCCCGTGGCACGGAGCCGGGGCTCTGAGCCCAGCTCTGGCCCTTTGCCTCTGCTCTCTCTCTCTCGTCCTCTTGGGGGTAGGTACCGGCAGACCACTACTTTACAAAGGGGGAAACTGAGGTCCAGGGAGGACGGGGTCCCGGACCAAAGCCCTACGATGCAGGAGGCAGGATTTCAGCTGGGGAAAATCTGCCTCTGAGGCCCAAGCGCTCACCACGGCCCTGTGGCACCTCCCACGCAGGGCTGGTGCGCTACGGGGGGTGGCGAGTGTGGCCGCAGAGTCCGGCCCCCTCGTCTGTAAAGCAAGGGGTCACAGGGTGGTCCCCAGGGGCCGGCGGGAGCACATCAAGGCCTCGGAAGCGGTGCTGGAGGCCCACTTCTTGCCCTGGGAGCGGCGGGCCGGGGCGGAGGCCCCAGGGCCAGGAGAAGGTCTCCGGGGAGACGGCGGCCCGGCCGAGGCCAGGCGGGTGTGCAGGTGGGAGACAAGGAGGGCGCGCGGCCGGCGGAGCCGAACTAACGGCGGCCGGCGCACGTGCGCACGGCCCACACCCTGCCCACGGCGCCCCGGTCCTGCCCGCCCTGCCCCAGCCCGGGCCGGGGGGCACCTACCTCACGAGGTTCTCCAGGCCCCGTTTGCTGGAACTTCTCCTCGGGAGGGCAGAGCCACTCATGCCGCCGGCCCGGCGACCTGGCCTGACCCCAGCCCTGGGGACGCGGCTGCTCCTTCTTCAAAGGCTGCCGGCCTCCGTCTGCTGCCCTCCCCCTGCTCCTCCTCCTCCACTGGGACCCCTCTCCCCCCTTCCTCTCTTCTTTCTCTCTCCCGTCCCCTCCTTTGCTCCCTCGTCCCCTGTCCCTGTCCCTGGATCCGAGCTGTCGCTCCCTCTGTCTGGCTGTCTGGTCTCTCTGCCTCTGACGCCCCCTCCCACGTCTGCTCTCCCCCTCTGCCTGTCTGTGACCTGTGTCTCTCCACCGGGGGGGGGGGGGGTCTCCGGGGCTGGCTCCCTGCTGGCTCTGCCCCCGGGGGGCCGGGTGCCCGTGTCCCCCCCCCCCGCCCCCCCCCCCGTCTGTGCGGCCTCACGCGCTCTGTGGGTCTCCCCTTCAGGACGCCTAGCAGCCGTTTCCCTTTTGTTCCCCCCAGCCCCCTTCTCCCCCCTCGGCCTCCTCCCCCTCCCCCTCCCCCTCCTTCCGAGACTAGTAAAAATGTCAGAGAGAAAACCCTCCAGCCCAGCAGCTCTGGGGCTTAGCGGGACCTCAGCGGCCTGTGATGGGCATCCTGTCCCCTCAGTCACCTTGGCGGCCGCTGGCCTCACTCACTCTCCAGCCCCCTGCAGCTCATCCCTGCTACTTGCAGGGTATCTCCCCCCTCCCCCCTCCCCCCCCCCACATCTGCCTCTCCATCCCTCCCTGCCTCTCTCTTCGTCCTGGGCCTGGCCTGGCCAGCCCACTGGTCCTCTCCTTTATGGACGTCTTGGATCAAGCCCCCCTGCCCTGCCCCAGCTGGCCTGGGCTCTCGGCTCCTTCCTCGCCAGCCCCCCCCATCCCTCCCTGCTCCCACACTCAGCCCCTGTCTCCTCTCCTCTCCCTCTGTGGCTCTCTCTGCCCCTATCTCTGTTTCCCTCCCTCCCCCTCCCTCCCTCCCCCTCCCTTCCTCTCCCCTCCCTTCCTCTTCTCCCTCTCTCCCCTCCCTCCCTCCCCCTCCCTCCCTCCCCTCCCCTCCCTCCTGGTTCTCCAGTTTTCCCCTTGTTTATGCCCAGCTCTCTGCTCCTCTGATCACCTCGAGGGGGGAATCCTCTCAGCTCCCCAAATGGGGAGCCCCTGCCCGCCCCGGCCCCTGCCCGACTGCCCCGGGAGCTCAGAGCAGGGAGACCCCAGAGGCAGAGACAAGCACGGCCAGCCCCGTGCGGTACCAGAGAGCACGCTCCCAGGGTGGCCGGTGGGCACAAGGTCAGTGCGGTGCCCTGGCCAGCGGGCCCCCTGCCCCCGTGCGCTGGCCAAGGCCCGGGAGGTGCAGCCCAGCCCACTGTTCCTCTGGTTGGGCTTAGTCGCCGTGACTCACTAGAGAATGCTCGCGGGCGAGTGACCGGACAAGGCGGGAACTGGACTCATGTCGGCGGGGCGTCGCCGAGCCCAGCTCGGTGCCCAGCGGTCTTACATCCAGCGGCTCGCCCGGCTCGCCAGCCCTCACGGCCGCTCTGAGAGGCAGACGCCAACGCACCCAGGTCCCGCGTGGGGAAACCGAGGCACAGACCGGTGTTCGAGGTCTCCGAACTGGGACCGGAGAGCCAGAACCACGACCCGGCCTGCCGACCGCCTGTCCCTGCCGCCCTCCGTCCCCGCAGCACAGTGGCATGGCCGCTCTCACCTCCCCAGCGGGCCTGACCTCGTGCCGGCCCGGGTCCCCAGCTAGCCTGACCTCGTGCCGGCGCGGGTGGCCAGGACTGAGACCACCCGGGGGATGGGTGACCGGACAGAGGCGAGGCTACGATCAGATGGGCGAGCGGCACACACGCGAGCGAGTCACTGTGAGGGCAGTGAGTGTTGGAGGGGCAGCCCCGTGGGCCCACAGCTCAGGTCCGCAGTGACTCAGGGGGTGGCTGGCCGGCGCAGACTTCGTGGGGGTCATGAAGGCTGGCTCCTTCCGCCCTCCACAGGCCAGTCCCGTGGCCAGTCCTGGAGGGGCACCCGCAGCTCTCCCCTCCCGCAACCCCGGGGAAGCCAGAGAACGCGGGTGTCGTGCCCACGCCCATCCCCAGCATCCTGCCAGGGCTGTCCACTCCTCAAGCTTCTAGCAGAGCGCGGAAAAGGGATGGGGAGCAGGGCCGCAGGGTCGGTCCTCAGGCTGAGCCAGATCACCCAGGGAGAGTGAGGCCGAGCCTCTTTTCCATCTCAACCTGCGCATGCCCCCACCTCCCACCCCCGCCTCCTGTTCTCGGTTCTGGAATCCCAGGCACAGACAGCCAGGAAGGGAATGTGCCAAGGTATAGTTTGGTTCAAAAGAAGGAAAAATATTCCCATGGGGAGAAGGCTGCCTCGGATGCCAGGAGTTCTCTGTCACTAAGAACTTAAAATAGAATTACTTGATTATCTATCAGAAATGCCGGTGGGTGGGAGGTGGCAAAAAATAGCTCTTTAAATGCAGCAGCCGGCATTCGTAGCTTTATAACTGGAGCATGTCCTAATAGGAACAACAGGGCAGAGTATTTGACGTCAACCTTCCTGTGGTTTCCCCATGCATCTAACCATCCAGTCATCCACCACTCATCTGTCATCCACCCACCCACCCATCCACCCTCCATTCATCCATTCGCCCATTCATCATCTACCCATCCTCCTTCCATTCATTTACCCAGCTATCAATCATCCATCTATCATCCATCCACCCGCCTCCCCATCCGTCCATCCTGCCATCCGTCCATCATCCATTATCCATCCATCTACCTTCTATCTGTCCATTCACCCATCCATTCATCATTCATCCTCCATCCATTCTCCCACCCACCCATCCATCCCACCATCCATCCTCCAACCATTATCCATCCATCTGTCCACCCTCCATCTGTCCATCCACCCATCCACTCATCTACCCACCACTCATCCATCCATCCACTCATCCATTCATCCATCCATCTATTTACCCTCCATCCATCCACTATTCATCCATCCATCATCCACCCATCCTCTCTATATAGTTATTTTTTCCCCCATAGATCATTATTAGCACATCAACTTCTCAGGGTACCTATATATTCATTTTCCCATATAAGAACAAGATATCCTTCCATCAATCCATTCAATCATTTATCAATACATATATATCTGTGTCTATTCATCTTTCTTTACATTTCTCCACTGAGCAAGTATCTATCCATCTAACCATCCACCCACTCATCCACCCCTCCATTCATCCATCCACTCCCTCTGCACACACACACATCCATCCATCTATTTATCTAAATGTCATAATACATATAAAACACTTAGAAGAAGCATCCATCCACTTGGAGCATGATAACCACTCATATAGTTACCTATGTGTCCAACTGTCAACTTTATATCTATTTGCCTAGCTACCCAACCAGTGGACTATCTGTTCATTCTTTAATATATCCTCTATCGCTCCAAATATGTTTCCGTCCTCACTTTCATTCATATCTCCAAAGTATTTACTATTAATCAATCTCATTCATACACTCACTCATATATATGTCCATCCATCTTCCCATATAGCAAGTCATGTATACGTGCATAAACACATATCTGTTTATCTTTCCATATATGTGTTTGCCAATTACTTTGACCATTAATGAGTTAATACTTAAAATGAGTTAATACTTAAAATAGTTGCTGCAACCTGGTAAACCTCCAAAAAAAGTTACTTTCAGCCATACTATCACTCATCCATAGTTCATCTAAGCAAGCATCCATGTATTCATACCTCCAATTATCCTCAAAGATTTGTTCAATCTATTCATATCATTTTCAACACTTACTGTATTCACTTTTTAGGTACTGGGGATTTAGCATTAACAAAGTCCCTGTTCTCACAGGGTGACATTTTAGCTAGAACAACAACAACAAAAACAAACAAGTAAGTATATATTGAAATATATCAAATGATGGTAAATGCTATAGAAAATATAATTCAGGGTGGGAGGATATGGAGATCTGGAGGATATATGATAGTCAAAGAAAACCCCTTAGGAAGGAATAAGCTTTTCCTTATTTGAAAAGAGACTTGGGAAATATTAGCGACAGCTATATACATTGGTGGGGGAAAGTGTCCTAGAAAGAGAGAACAGTGAGTGAAAAACTCCTGATTCAGGTGCATCTGTTCATCAGTCTATCTCTTCAATAGTTTGTCTAGCTTATCCACCCAACCATACGTCTATTTACTCACTGTCTGTCTTTCCATTCATCTACTATTTCCTATTTTTGCCAATCTGTCCATTGGATTGAGTCTACTTATTTTTTTAATTAGAATGTTTTCGAATGTTTCTTTGTTTTTGAGAGAGAGAGAAAGACAGGGCACAAGTGGAAGAGGGACAGAGAGAGAGGGAGATACAGAATCTGAAGGAGGCTCCAGGCTCTGAGCTGTCAGCACAGAGCCCAACGCAGGGCTTGAACCCAAAAACCGTGAGATCATGACCTAAGCCAAAGTCGGATGCTCAACCAACTGAGCCACCCAGGCGCCCCTCCATTAGATTGATTTTAGATCAATGGATCAATTTTGTCCATTGATTTTAGATCTGTCCATCTAAAACTCTATCCATTATCCATCCATATGTCTTTTATTATTATTTTTATCATTATTATTTTATTATTTTTTAGTTAATATACAATGCAATATTGATTTTAGAAGAATTCAGTGATTCATCAGTTATATACAATTCCGAGTGCTCATCGCAACAAGTTCCTTCTTTTTTTTTAAATTTTTTAAAATCTTTATTTTTGAGAGAGAGAGACAGCATGTGAGGGGGGGAGGAGCAGAGAGAGAGGGAGACACAGAATCTGAAGCAGGCTCCAGGCTCTGAGCTGTCAGCACAGAGCCTTACGCGGGGCTCGAACTCATGAACTGTGAGATCATAACCTGAGCCGAAGTTGGACACTCAACCGACTGAGCCACCCAGGCGCCCCACAAGTTCCTTCTTAATACACATTATCCCTCCAACCTACCTCCCACCCACCTGCCTCCATCAGTCCTCAGTTTGTTCTCTATCATTAAAAGTCTTTTGTGGTTGGTTTCCCTTTCATCCATATGTCTTCATAACCTTCTATTAGTCTACCAATGAGCAATCTGTCAACATTCCATCCAATTACCCACGAGCTTATCCATACTTCCATTCCATGTGTCCATTCACCAATCCATCCATCCGTCCATCCATCCATCCATCCATTTACCCACCCACCCACCCACCTATCCATCCATCCATCTTCCATACCTACATACATCTATCCACACATCCATCTACCCATCCATCATCTATCCACTCATCCATCATCCATTCACACAGCTATCCCTCTGTCCATTCATCCATCATTCATCACCCACCCACCCATCCATTATTCATCATCCATCCACCCACCCATCATCTACCTACACATCCATCCATCTGTCCATCCATCCATCTGTCCATCTATCCACCCATCGATAATCTGTCTACACAAACATCTATCTGTCCATCCATCCATTCGTCATCCATCTATCCATTATCCACCCATCCACTCACCCACCCATCCATCTATCCACCCTCCATCCATCCGTCCCTTATCCATCTATCCATCATTCATCTATCCATTCATCCTCCCACCATCTATCCATCCACCCATCCATCTACCCCTTCCTCCATCCATTCCTCCATTATCCATCATCCATCCATCCATTCAACTGTTCCTAATTCCTACCTTTCTTCACCCACTTTTCCTTTCATTCAGACTTTTCTCCATCATTAAGTCTTTTAGTTTCTTTTTTTTCTTTTTTCTGTGACTAAGACATGGCTCATAAGCTTGTAGCCCAAGAAGATAAAAGAGAAGACTCTCATGGCCCGGTAGGCTGAGTGCCAAAGTAGAGCTCAAATAAGGACCAGAGAAGTAGGAATCTGTCCTCTTGTTCAAACATCCTCAACACACACACGCTCACAGAGTGGTGTCCCAATGAAAGATGCAATAGGCACCCAGGTAGGGGTGGGGAGAAGGGGTAAGAGGGTGACCTCGTGGCTCCTAGTGACCCTGGATAGAGAAATGTCTCTGGTTTACATTGGAGGCAGCCTCCAAATGCCCTGAGCCCTCATCTGTCTTATGTGGGTCTCAGCCCAGCAGAGAGAGAAGAGCCAGGGAGGTGGGTGTAGTGAGAAAGCTGGGACTGGGTTGGGAGTGAGACCAAGGGAAAGACTGAAGGTTTCTTTCTAGGTTCCTCCAGAAACAACTGGCTAGATCCATCTGTCCTGAGCCCCACTTCTCTCCTGAGAGGTGGTACCTGGGGGAGGACGAGAAGGCAGCCTTGGGTTACCTTGGCAGCAAAACTATAAAAATAACGAGTTATGCCCAGGAAGGGGGACAGACGCCTATGGAGTGCGGGGCTGTGCTCCTCCCTGGGAGCAGGAAGGAGCAGCATCTGAGGTCCCATCTGCCAAGCACAAAGCAGGGCAGTGACTGTCCCCCTCTCCTCCCACACAGTCCATGTGGCAGCTGAGGAAGCCGAGGCTCTGGGGGGTGGGGGAACTGGTGCAGAACCTGCCACCCCCTCCCCCCACACACTGCTACTGTCACACCCCACCTCTGCTGGCTGTCCCTGCTGCCTTCTGCACAACCGTACAGCTGCCCCTGTGGCAGGCTCCAAGGTCCGAGTCCCTCCCACTCTTGCCAGGGGGAGGTGGGTGCCTCGGAGGGGGCCACAGGCAGGCTCTGGGTTCCCAGACAGTCCCTCCCTGCCAGCCAGTGGGACTAGACAGTGTTCCCTCCACCACCCCACCAGCTCCCAACTTGGCAGCTTGGAGGCAGTTAGCTGATGGAGTTTGGACAGGGCTGCCCGCCGCCCCCCCCCAGGAAAGGGTGAGGGGCTTTCCTCCCCACCTCCTGCCCCCCACTTCTTAATGGCCTGTGTCCGGCACCACAAGGCTCTGCTGGCCAACAGGGTTAGGAGGCCTGATTTCCAATATTCCCTCAGCTCCTATCCGCCCCACACCCCACATAGACCCCCAGCCCCCCTGTCCAGGCTCATGGGGTGGGGGCAGGGGCGGGGCGGGGGTGGCCTCTAGGAAGGTTTGAGAACTCTCTTTGCTGGTTGCCCTGGATCCCCAATATCCGAGAAGATGTTAGGAGCCCCTGGAAAGAGGCTTCCCTGAGATGAACTGGCTGTGGCCTCTGGGAGCGACGCCTCTCGAAAAAATCAGCTTGTTCTGATAGGGCCACGTCCCATTTCTGCCTTTGGGGAGGTCTCTGGAGGTGACTTCTCAGCTATTGCCTTATTCTGGATGGGCCTCAGGGAGCACCGGCCTCACCCCTACGGGAACCCGCTGGGAGCAGAGCCATCAGGCAGCCCTGTGTGGGGTTATTGAGCACCTCTGAGAGGCAGCCCGGATGCCCTGGGCCCCCTGGGCCTACACCCCAACCTTGAGCCAGAGCGGGTCCCAGAGCGGGTTGTTAGGACACACACCTCCAAGCTGGGGTCAGCCAGTGTCCCTCCAGGTTTGGGACAGTGTCTCTTGGCAGTTCATTCGGCCCTTAAAGCCTTGGTTTCTCCCCGTCAAGTGCCTCACTGGCTAACGGGAACCTCTGTTTGAAGAGCTTGGTGAAGGCTGGCACATGGGGAAACTGAGGCCTCGGGGGTGGGGCTTACTTGTTCCAGAAAGAGCCATGCCTCTGGGACCCTGTGCCCCTCCTCCTGCTCCTCCCCCTGCACTGGGGGCTCAGACCCCAGGAGAGCAAAGCTCAAGCCCTCAGCCTCACTGCTGGGACCCTCATCTTCCCAACTGAGGGCCCACCCACCACTCTGACAACCTCTGAGGGAGACTGAGGCAGAGGTGGGCTAGTGGGGTCGTGCAGGCCAGCCACCGCACGGATCTACAGTGTCACCCTGTCTGGGGCCTGCCCTATTCTGGTCCCTGAGACCCTCCTGGTGCCGCCCCTGTGTGCCTCCAGCATTGTTTGTATGAGGAGGCAGATGGGGACCAGGGAGGGGGCCAGGATGCGGGAGAGGATTTCCGGCTTCCTGAATCAGCAGCGGGGGGGGGGGGGGGGGCTGCAATGTCCCCAAGTATGGTGTGGTGTCCTCTCCCTGTCCCCCACCTAGGGAAAGAATGTGACAGGGCCCAGAGGGAAGGCAAGAGGAAGCCAGTGGCCTCCGCCAGCCCAGGCACGGGAGAAGGCATCCATCATCTGGGCTGAGCTCAGCCTCCCCCTCCCTGGGAAATTTCCGGGCGCCAGAGACCCCTGACCCGGAGGGAGGAGGAGAGGGGGCCCACCTGGGAGTCTAAGGCCTGACCCAGCTCTGACTGCAGTCCTCAGGTCTGGAGCCTGGGCAGGGCTGGGAAGGAGCCCTGGGGAGCCACACCCAGTGCGCCCACCCGCGGCCCACCGCCAAGGCCAGCACCTGCTTCCACTCTCCCTCCTTCACGGCCTGGGGCGCTGCCTGCTGCCCCAGAGCCGTGCACCCCGGCTCTGCCAGGTGGTGTCCAGCCTCACGGGGAGGGCAAGGGGTGAAGGACCACCGGGGGCTCTGGCGGTGTGTGGGCGGTCCGACCCGTGGGGTGCTGCCCCTCCAAGGCCACAGACCCCTCCCACCCTGGCTCCCTGAGGGACTCAGGAGGATGAAGTCCAGGGTGACCACAGCCCCCAGGCTAGCTCAGCTCCCTCCTTCAGCCGCCAGCCACCCATAGCCCGAGGGGCCTTGTGACCTCTTTCCTGAAGACCCTGGGGTCCAAAGAGCAAGGCCAAGGGGTTCTGCAGGGACAGATAGCCCAGAAGGGGACTCTGCCCAGGGTGGCCCCGAAGGTGGTCCCTGCCCTCTCTTAGGTCTCTGCCCTGCCTCTTAGCTCCACACATGGAGAAGTACTGGGGCAGCATCCCTGAATCACGTGGGACCAGGAGCCATGCCCTGCCTGCGGGGCAGTGGGGGTCAGGAGCCCAGGGGGCAGGGAAACAGCGGCTTACCCAAACCCGGCCCCGATCCGTGTCCTCAGGGCCAGAGCTGCCCAATCAGTTGGGGGGGGGGTGGTGCTTAGGACCAGGGTTCCCAGTCCAGACTAAGGCCCCAGGACAGGACCAGGGCCCCAGGACAGGACCAGGGCCCCAGGACAGGACCAGGGCTCCAGGACAGGACCAGGGCTCCAGGATAGAACCAGGCTTTCCAGGATAGAATCATGGTTCCCAGGACAGGACCAGGGCTCCAGGACAGGACCAGGGCTCCAGGACAGGACCAGGGCTCCAGGATAGAACCAGGCTTTCCAGGATAGAATCATGGTTCCCAGGACAGGACCAGGGCCCCAGGACAGGACCAGGGCTCCAGGACAGGACCAGGGCTCCAGGATAGAACCAGGCTTTCCAGGATAGAATCATGGTTCCCAGGACAGGACCAGGGCCCCAGGACAGGACCAGGGCTCCAGGACAGGACCAGGGCTCCAGGATAGAACCAGGCTTTCCAGGATAGAATCATGGTTCCCAGGACAGGACCAGGGCCCCAGGACAGGACCAGGGCTCCAGGACAGGACCAAGGCTCCCAGGACAGGACCAGGGCTACAGGACAGGA
Organism: Lynx rufus; assembly: GCF_022079265.1. Lineage (NCBI taxonomy): Eukaryota > Metazoa > Chordata > Mammalia > Carnivora > Felidae > Lynx > Lynx rufus. The sequence goes on from NW_025814876.1 coordinate 376,258, forward strand.
CCAGGACTTCAGGACAGGGCCAGGGCCCCAGGACAGGACCGGGGTCCCAGGACAGGACCAGGGCTCCAGGATAGAACCAGCCTTTCCAGGATAGAATCATGGTTCCCAGGACAGGACCAGGGCTCCAGGACAAGACCAGGGCTCCAGGACAGGACCAGGGCCCCAGGACAGGACCAGGGCTCCAGGATAGAACCAGGCTTTCCAGGATAGAATCATGGTTCCCAGGACAGGACCAGGGCTCCAGGACAAGACCAGGGCTCCAGGACAGGACCAAGGCTCCCAGGACAGGACCAGGGCTCCAGGACAGGACCAAGGCTCCCAGGACAGGACCAGGGCTCCAGGACAGGACCAAGGCTCCCAGGACAGGACCAGGGCTCCAGGACAGGACCAGGGCCCCAGGACAGGACCAGGGTTCCCAAGGTAGGATCAGGGCTCCCAGGACAGAAACAGGCCTCCAGGATAGGACCAGGACTCCAGGACTGACCAGGACTCCGGGACAGGACCAGGGATCCCAGGACAGGACTAGGCCTCCCAGGCTGGGCTCTGACCACAGGCAGTGGCAGATGCAAAGGAAGCCGAGGGCAGTGGTCACTGCAGGCGGGCCTGGTGGGCCTTTGGAAACCTGGCAATGGGGCAGGACAGCCAGGCAGGGCTTGGAAGGAAAGTCTGCAGTGACTGTGGCACCTGTCAGAACTGGGAGGTGCTTTTAGCAAATCCTGGAGGGGAAGTGAGGTCTGAGGACCCAGGGCCGGCCTGCAGGGGCCTCCGGAGGTATGGCTTTTGCTGCCCCGTGGTGAATGGTTCCGCACGTGGGGTCCAGTGGCCTCGTGGAGAAAGAGCATGCTGGGGACAGGGGTACGGAGACCCCTGGGAGAGGGCATCCTTGCCAAGCTGGGGAGCAGGCCGGGCTGGGGCAGGGGCGAGGCCCGTCTGCAGTGTGGGGCAGCTCTCCTGTCACGCGGACATGGGGAGGGCCCAGCACAGCCTGGTCTGGCCCTGGTGAAGTTCGGGGTGCACGCTGGGGGTGCACATGGGGCCTCCAAGGGGTTGGGATTCCGGGATCCAGACCTTCCAAGCCCGGGACCCTGGGACATCCTGAGACTCCCTTCCATGCACTGTGTGGAGGCCCTGTCCCCGCTCTCCTCAGGGTCTCAGGTCCATGGCTCCCCACAGGGAGGGGTGCAGGGCCACACCTCAGCTCCACCGGGGGGCCCCACAGAGACCCGTGGTCCTGGCCAGCCCTGTGGGACTGGGAGCAAGGAGAGGGTATCTTGACCTGGCCCACAAGTGGGACAGAGGAGGGGCAAGCACCCTGCCCGGGGCACGTTGTTGGGGTACGCCCCAGTCCTAGGCCCTAATGTGAGGTTCTGAGAGGAGAGGCCCCATCCTGGGGCTGTCTGAGGGAGGTGGTCCCATCCCATAGCAGTCTGAGGGGCGTTGGCCCCATCCTGGGGCAGTCTGAGAGGGGAAGCCTCATCCTGGGGGCAGTCTGAGGGAGGTGGCCCAATCCTGGGGCAGTCTGAGGAGGATGGCCCATCCTGGGGCAGTCTGAGAGGGAAAGCCCCCTCCTGGGGCAGTCTGAGGGGGGGTGGTCCCATCCGAGGGCAGTCTGAGGGAGGTGGGCCCATGCTAGGGCAGTCTGAGAGGGAAGGCCTCATCCTGTAGCAGTCTGAGGGGGATGGCCCCATCCTGGGGCAGTCTGAGGGAGGTGGACCCATGCTAGGGCAGTCTGAGAGGGGAGGCCCCATCTTGGGGCAGTCTGAGGGAGCTGAAACCATCTTAGAGTAGTCTGGGGGGGGTGGCCCCATCCTGAGGCAGTCTGAGAGGGGAGGCCTAATCCTGGGGCAGTCTGAGGGGGGTGGTCCCATCCTGTGGCAGTCTGAGGGAGGTGGCCGCATCCCGAGGTAGTCTGAGAGGGGAGGCCTCATCCTGGGAGCAGTCTGAGGGGGGTGGCCCCATCTTGGAACAGTCTGGCAGGGGTTAGTCTGAGGGGGGTGGCCCCATCTTGGAACAGTCTGAGGGGACAGTCTGAGGAGACAGTCCATTGCCCAGTTGCAGGGGGGAGGCCTGACCTGGCTGGATAGGAGGGGCGATGTCTTGGATGCAGGCAATAGAGGGGGTCTGGGGGCAGGTCTTATCTGGAATGCTCTAGCCCCAACCTGCCCAGCCTTGGCTCTCCTGGGGTCTCCCATGGGGGCTTCCCAGGTCACACATCCCCATCCTGGGCAACGGGACTTCTCACCCACTCTGGACAGGAAAATCCCAGTTCCCTTAGTCACCTTGTGAAATGAGAACCGTGCCTCACCCCGGGTCTCAGTTTCGTTCTGACACCACATGGTGGGGGGGAGGGGTGCTTGGGGGGGGGGGTCCCAGACCCTAAGGGGCCAGGGGCATTCAGCCAGCTCTCAGGCCGAGCTCCTGACCGAGCAGGCACAGGTGCCTCCCCGCCTGCCTGGGCCTCGGCCGCGGTCCACGCCGTCCTCTGTGTCCTCCGCCCGCGGGACAGCTGGGGTGGGGGGGTCAAGGAGGGAGGCGGGGATGCCCCGGCCAGGCTGCTCAAGCCGTGCCCTTCTATGGGCACACGGTGGCCGGAGGAACACGAGACAGGCTGATGGGAGGAGACATTCCTGAGTGGGGCACAGCTGTCTGCCGGTCGCCCCCTCCCCCCAGCGCTCGGGCCCCCGAACCCCCGAAGCAGGGCGCCCTGTGGGCCTGGGCGAGGGGAAGGCACCCTTCCACCTGCCTCACGCACACATGCACACTCATGGCAGAGACTTCCAGATCGCTTCCCTCGTTACGAATAACGTCGCCACGGGATCAGGGAGGCGACACCAACCTCAGTGGTTAGAATCCACTGAACAAGTCAGCCCTGAGGCTGTGGGGACCTGGCCCTCGGCTCCGCCCTGCCCAGCAGGTGCTGCGGGGGGCGGGGGGGGGGGCGGAGCAGACGGAGCTGACCAGCAGCGCCCTCCTCTCCATGCTGGTGGCTCTGGGTGTCCTGTCCCTGCACAGGCTGGCACCCAGCGGCTCCGCGGGGCTCCCTGCCCAGCTCTGGGTGTGCTGGCACTCCCCTTCTGCCCGCGTCCACCTCCCGCGCCATCTCTAAGCAACAGCGGCTGCGGCACTGGGAGCAGACAGCGGCCAGCATCGTCACCTCCGTCACCTGGGCGGGGGCGGGCGGGGGACCCGGCCCGGCCTCCAGCAAGGGCTTCGAGGGTCCTGGGGCCAAGCAGGCCCTCCCGGCCAGGCCCTCCCACGCCCACCTCCTGCCGGGGTGAGGCCCTGAGTCCCCGCCTCGGGGGTCCGGGCCTCCGTGTCCTGGGTCAGCATCCCAGCGGCTGGGGCGCGAAGCCGGCCTCTCCCGCCGAAGCCCGGCTACAGAGGCCGACTGGAGAGACACGCACCCACCGCGGGGTGAGACGGGGACCCCGGGAAGTACCCTGCAGCCGCCTGCTGCCCCAAGTCCCGGTGGCCCCATCCACCCCCAGATTAAGCGTCCCCCAGTGTGAAAGCGAACTCTCCCGTGCGCTCTGAACGACTCTTACCCGGCGTCTTTGTCCACCAGTAGCGCCTCCTGCTCCTCGGAGCCAGGGTGGCTCGGAGCCTCTGCCATCGGGCCGGGGTCCGGGCCGCTTGGGGCTGTGCGTGTGCCTGTGGCTGCCGCTGCTCCCTCAGACGGCTGGTCCCAGAGTCCCCCTCCCCCAGCTGGGTTTCACTTCCCCCTTCCGGCTGCAGGTTGAGGTTTGAAGGGCACTGGGGCTGGGGTTGGGGTGTTGTTTTTTAATCTGTTGATGCAAGAGAAGAGAAAAAAAAAAAAAAACCAACCAGTCATCAGGAAGTGTTAAGCAAGTTGCAAGGGCCAGCGGTGACAGAGAGGGGCCCCGGGAAGGCAGCAGTGCGTGCACGGGCCAGACAGTGTCGGGACGCCTGTCGGGGAGCCCCCGTGGGCTCCTGAATCCCCCACGGTCCTGGATGGAAGTCTGGGCGCGGCAGGCCGTGCATAAGCGCCAGGACACGGGTCCGGCCCCCAAGCCTCCACGATAAGCATCATCTCTCTGGACGGAAGCCTCCCGGGAGCGGAGCACAGATGCACCTGTTCTCCGAGCCTCTCGAGGCCGCGCCTCGGGCCCCCCGACTGGTCTGAGCTCTTCAGGCCACTGACCGCTGGGGCCCTGCAGAAATGCCCCGCGCCGCACACCCCTGCTTCCTTTACTTCCCTGAGCTGCTGGGTTCCCCGGTCTCCTGCTGCCCCTCCCGGTCTCCTCGCCCCCATACTCAGGGAGCTTGGAGCTGACTTGGCACCAGCAGCGTCACCAGGCCCTGGAGGTGGGGGCGTAGGGGCTCCCCAGGGAGGCGGGGAGGGCAGTAGCGCCCCCAGAGTGTTCATGCTTCAGGGTGGGGCCTGGCCAAGGGACAAGCCGACTGGGAGGCGGTGAGGCGCCCTCGTCCCCACCCACACGCACCGAGGAGCCTCCCCATTCAACACTGTGAACGGGGTCCCGCACCAGGACTGCGCAGGGCCACCGGGAGCTCTCAGCCTGCTGCCTCCCCCGCCCCCCCCTGTGGTTCCCAGGGTCACTCTCGCTGTCCTGCCACGGACCAGGATGCAGTGGCTGGACGTCCGTCCGAGTGGGGGCTGGGCCCTCAGCATTGCGGCCAGCATCCCCAGGGACACGGGCCACCCCGGATCGGCCCGCCATTTGGTCCTTCCTCTGCCCCTACGGTGAGGTCGGCCCCAACATCACAGCTGGGAAATTTAGGGGCCTTGCCAGGAATGGTGAGGGCAGATAGAGGCCGGGTGCCCCTCCCAAGACATGGCTTCCGGCCGCCACCGCTGTCCCCTGATTCACGGGCCTGGTGCGGCGTGAAAAGGCGGGGGCCTCTGGGTCAAACGCTATTAAGAATGTCAAAGGGAGACTTTTTGGGAGCTTGAAAGCAGGGCCGAGGGGGGCGCCGCCCTGACCTGCCGGACCCACCCGTTCACCCCCTCTCAGGCCCTGGCCCTTGTGACCCTCTGGACGCTCACCGGACCCCAGGGCCCTTGCGGGCTGCTGGCCTCCCCTGCCCACGCCCGTCCTCAAAGGCCAGAGGCAACCGCTTCCTCCTGCGGGGCGGGGGGAAATGTGTCCCCCACACCCCGGACCTCACAGTGGGACCTGATGTGGAGAAAGGGTCCTTGCAGATGTAATGAGTGAGGATGAGGTCGTCAGGGTGGGCCCCTCGTCCCATGAGACTGTGTTCTTGTAAAAAGAGGAAATTTGAGTGAGACTCGCACGCAGGGCGAGGCCACGTGAGGACGCGGAGGCAGAGGTGGGGGGTGCGTCTACCAGCCGGGGAGCTTCAAACAAGGCAGGAAACCGCAGGATGGGGGGGGGGGGAGACGGACCCGGAACAGACTCTCCCTCACCGCCTCGGAGGGAACCCACCTGCCCCGCCTGGAGAGGGGACTGGGGGACACCAGTTCCTGCTGTTTAAGCCGCCCTGGCTGCGGGTCTTTGTGCCAGCCGTCCGCCCCCTGCCGTCGAGCCCCGATGGGCCCCGGGGGGCTGGGAGGCAGGCGCATCCTCCAGGGGCGGGGGGGGGGGGCTGCGGGCCGCAGAGTGCTGAAGGAGCCCAGATGCGGTCGCCCCCTCCCAGGGTCACCCCAGGCCTCCCTCCTCGTCGCCCGCACTCGAAGGAAGACGCAGAAGCCAGCACAGGGGGGACTCTCGTCTGGAACCACCTGCAGTCCTGAGTTCTGTCCCCCTGCTCAGCCCCCCCGCTCTGCCCCCCTGCTCTGCCCCCTGCTCTGCCCCCTCCTCTGCCCCCCTCCTCTGCCCCCTGCTCTGCCCCCTGCTCTGCCCCCTCCTCTGCCCCCTGCTCTGCCCCCTCCTCTGCCCCCTCCTCTGCCCCCTGCTCTGCCCCCTCCTCTGCCCCCCTCCTCTGCCCCCTGCTCTGCCCCCTGCTCTGCCCCCCTCCTCTGCCCCCCTCCTCTGCCCCCTGCTCTGCCCCCTCCTCTGCCCCCCTCCTCTGCCCCCTGCTCTGCCCCCTCCTCTGCCCCCTGCTCTGCCCCCTCCTCTGCCCCCTGTTCTGCCCCCTCCTCTGCCCCCTGCTCTGCCCCCTGCTCAGCCCCCTCCTCTGCCCCCTGCTCTGCCCCCTCCTCTGCCCCCTCCTCTGCCCCCTGCTCTGCCCCCTCCTCTGCCCCCTCCTCTGCCCCCTGCTCTGCCCCCCTCCTCTGCCCCCTCCTCTGCCCCCTGCTCTGCCCCCTCCTCTGCCCCCTGCTCTGCCCCCTCCTCTGCCCCCTCCTCTGCCCCCTGCTCTGCCCCCCTCCTCTGCCCCCTCCTCTGCCCCCTGCTCTGCCCCCTCCTCTGCCCCCTGCTCTGCCCCCCTCCTCTGCCCCCTGCTCTGCCCCCTGCTCTGCCCCCCCTCCTCTGCCCCCCTCCTCTGCCCCCTGCTCTGCCCCCTCCTCTGCCCCCTCCTCTGCCCCCTGCTCTGCCCCCTCCTCTGCCCCCTGCTCTGCCCCCTCCTCTGCCCCCTGTTCTGCCCCCTCCTCTGCCCCCCTGCTCTGCCCCCTGCTCAGCCCCCTCCTCTGCCCCCTGCTCTGCCCCCTCCTCTGCCCCCCTCCTCTGCCCTGCTCTGCCCCTCCTCTGCCCCCTCCTCTGCCCCCTGCTCTGCCCCCCTCCTCTGCCCCCTCCTCTGCCCCCTGCTCTGCCCCCTCCTCTGCCCCCTGCTCTGCCCCCTCCTCTGCCCCCTCCTCTGCCCCCTGCTCTGCCCCCCTCCTCTGCCCCCCTCCTCTGCCCCTGCTCTGCCCCCTCCTCTGCCCCCTGCTCTGCCCCCCTCCTCTGCCCCCTGCTCTGCCCCCTGCTCTGCCCCCCTCCTCTGCCCCCTCCTCTGCCCCCTGCTCAGCCCCCTCCTCTGCCCCCTGCTCTGCCCCCTCCTCTGCCCCCCTCCTCTGCCCCCTGCTCTGCCCCCTCCTCTGCCCCCTCCTCTGCCCCCTGCTCTGCCCCCCTCCTCTGCCCCCTCCTCTGCCCACCTGCTCTGCCCCCTCCTCTGCCCCCTGCTCTGCCCCTCCTCTGCCCCCTCCTCTGCCCCCCTGCTCTGCCCCCCTCCTCTGCCCCCTCCTCTGCCCCCTGCTCTGCCCCCTCCTCTGCCCCCTGCTCTGCCCCCCTCCTCTGCCCCCTGCTCTGCCCCCTGCTCTGCCCCCCTCCTCTGCCCCCTCCTCTGCCCCCTGCTCAGCCCCCTCCTCTGCCCCCTGCTCTGCCCCCTCCTCTGCCCCCTCCTCTGCCCCCTGCTCTGCCCCCTGCTCTGCCCCCTCCTCTGCCCCCCTCCTCTGCCCCCTGCTCTGCCCCCCTCCTCTGCCCCCCTCCTCTGCCCCCTGCTCTGCCCCCTCCTCTGCCCCCTGCTCAGCCCCCTCCTCTGCCCCTGCTCTGCCCCCTCCTCTGCCCCCTCCTCTGCCCCCTGCTCTGCCCCCCTCCTCTGCCCCCTGCTCTGCCCCCTCCTCTGCCCCCTGCTCTGCCCCCCTCCTCTGCCCCCTCCTCTGCCCCCTGCTCTGCCCCCCTCCTCTGCCCCCTCCTCTGCCCCTGCTCTGCCCCCTCCTCTGCCCCCTGCTCTGCCCCCCTCCTCTGCCCCCCTGCTCTGCCCCTGCTCTGCCCCCTCCTCTGCCCCCTCCTCTGCCCCCTGCTCAGCCCCCTCCTCTGCCCCTGCTCTGCCCCCTCCTCTGCCCCCCTCCTCTGCCCCCTTGCTCTGCCCCCTGCTCTGCCCCCTCCTCTGCCCCCCTCCTCTGCCCCCTGCTCTGCCCCCCTCCTCTGCCCCCCTCCTCTGCCCCCTGCTCTGCCCCCTCCTCTGCCCCCTGCTCTGCCCCCTCCTCTGCCCCCCTGCTCTGCCCCCTCCTCTGCCCCCTGCTCTGCCCCCTCCTCTGCCCCCTGCTCTGCCCCCTGCTCAGCCCCCTCCTCTGCCCCCTGCTCTGCCCCCTCCTCTGCCCCCCTCCTCTGCCCCCTGCTCTGCCCCCTCCTCTGCCCCCTCCTCTGCCCCCTGCTCTGCCCCCCTCCTCTGCCCCCCTCCTCTGCCCCCTGCTCTGCCCCCTCCTCTGCCCCCTGCTCTGCCCCCTCCTCTGCCCCCTCCTCTGCCCCCTGCTCTGCCCCCCTCCTCTGCCCCCTCCTCTGCCCCCTGCTCTGCCCCCTCCTCTGCCCCCCTGCTCTGCCCCCTCCTCTGCCCCCTGCTCTGCCCCCTGCTCTGCCCCCCTCCTCTGCCCCCTCCTCTGCCCCCTGCTCAGCCCCCTCCTCTGCCCCCTGCTCTGCCCCCTCCTCTGCCCCCCTCCCTCTGCCCCCTGCTCTGCCCCTGCTCTGCCCCCTCCTCTGCCCCCTGCTCTGCCCCCCTCCTCTGCCCCCTCCTCTGCCCCTGCTCTGCCCCCTCCTCTGCCCCCTGCTCTGCCCCCCTCCTCTGCCAGAACCTCGGGTCAGACTCCCTCCGGGCCCAGCACCCTTCTACGTGCTCGCACCCAAACCTCTCCAGGCTTTAAACAGATAAAGCTGAACATTGCCCTGGACCGTCCAGCCCTGGCCGCCGGGGCTCCCACACCTCCCTTCACCGGCGGCTCCTCGAGGGGCCCTCCTCGCCGTTCGGCAGGGACAGGGGGGCGCGGATGGGGCGAGGCCTCCCGGGGACCCGCAGTGCCGCCCGTGCCCTGCTCTGACGAGAGGGGTCTGCTGAGAAACGGACGCTCCCTCTTCGGGTCCCTTGGGGTCATTCGGCAATGGAACTTGAGAGGCGGACGCCTTGTCTCGTCCATCCTGGCGCCTGCACACACGCGCGCGGGCCAGTGGCACAGCGGGTGGTCAAGTGAGGCCATAAGCCGGCCCGAGGCTGGGCCTGAGTGAGCGCTGCTGGCGGGCGGTGGGCTCCAGGCGGGCTCCTGGCTCGGGCACTGAGCCGAGCGGCACACAGAGCCCTGAGGCCGGGGCCAGGGGGAGGTCTGTGCAGGGCGGGCAGTGCAGAGGGACACGGTGGGGGGGGGGTGCACTGACTCCGCAGGGTCTGCGGGCCACCCTGGCGAACCGTCCAGGGGCAGCTGGGGCCGCGGGCAAAGTGACCTCAAAGGCCCAGGTGGGACAGGTTCCCCAGGGAAGACAGTGTCAGGACTACACGCTCAAGTGACATTGAGTGACAGGATGCTGGAGAGGGGCTGGGAGGACGGACGGAGTGAGTGGCAGGAGAGGTCAGGAATGGAGAAGCCGTCTACACGCAGGGCAGGGCAGGCCAGAAAGGACAGCTGGTTGGTCAGAATCGGGGAGCTGGCGGACGCAGGGGGTGTGTGAGGAGGCCCGCGGGGGCCTGAGCTCAGGGGGAGGGAGTGCCAGCACGTGCCAGCGCCCAGGGCCGGAGCAGTGTGGCAGAGGATTGGGGGCGAGCCGTGTGGGGCAGTGGGAAGGGTGCTCTGAGAGTTCAGGAGGGGACACTGAGAATGAGAGGACAGGGTGGGCTGGAGAGGGTCGTGGGCTCCGCCGTGTCCCTATGAGCTCGGGCCTGGGAGCAGGGCCACACAGGAGACGGGGCCTTGTAGGTGATCAAGGCAACACGGGGCCACCGGGGTGGGCCCTGGTCCCGTGTGACCGGTGTCCTTGTAAGAAGAGGGGATCGGGACACAGACACGCACGGAGAGACGACCCTGTGAGGACACAGGGGGAGGACGGCCGGCCACACACAAGGAGAGAGGCCTCGGGGGGACCCGGCCCTGCCCACGCCTGGACCTCGGGCTCCGGCCGCCAGGATGGGGGACGGTGACCGTCTGCGGTGTGAGCCCCGTGTGTGGGCCTTCCTCGTGTGGCCCCAGGACACTGACGCAGGGACCTGTTGCTCAGGGAAGCGGAGCAGCTGCTGAAACAAACAGCCCCGGGGGCTCCGCCCTCACTCTGCCCAACTCTGGGGCCGCGGTGTTGGGGAGGGGTCTCCGCAGCTGTCCCAGGACCCCAGGCTTCTCCTCCCTGAGGGCCTCAGAGTCCCCGGCTGGCGCTCCTTGCCCAGCGGCAGGGGAGGCGGCCGGGAGACCGTGAGGAGGGCTGGGGGGCCAGGGGCCCGGCTGGATGCACGCGCCACCGAGAGCTCAGCGTCAGGGCGTCACCGGTCCTCAAGCTGCACGCCCAGGAGGGAGAGGCAGCAGTGTCCTGGCAGCCGGCAGGTCCTACGTCAGCCCCCTACGAGCCCCGGGGTGAGACAGTGAGAAGCTGGGGTGCCCAGGATGCGCTGGGGGTCCAGATGGTGCGGTCAACACGCTCAGGCAGGGAGCAGGGAGGGTCGGAACGGGAGAGGGATTCTGGATGTGGATTCCCCGGGCTGGAGGGCCGGGCGGGAAAGCCAAGCAAAGGTGTCCGGGGGTGGTGGTGTAGGACACGCTGAGCGCCCACGGGTGGGGGCGGGTCGATGTCCCTCCGCCCCAGCGTCCCGGGGGCGTCCACAGACATTTGGGGGGTGTGCCGTGGGGGGTGCGGGGGCAGCTCCGTCCGCCTCCCCCCATCGCAAGGAGCTGGGTCCTGGAGTCCCGGCGTGAGGATCGAGAGGAGAGGTAGGCACAGGTGCGGCCTGGGGGCGGGAGGGGACAGGGAGTCCGAAAGGCAGCCGGGGGCGGACAGGCTGGAGGGACCCCAGGGGAAGATGGGTAGACAGGCAGGTGAGGAGGGGCCACTGGCCATCCGGGGGGGTCCCCTTATTCCATTTTATAGTTGGAAAGGCCCCGGGGAAGAAGGTGAGAGCTGGTGCTGGGGCCTCTGGTTTGGGTGACGTGGGCCCAGGTCACTGGGGGTCCTGGAAGGGCCTGGTGGGGCGGCTGGGAGGTGGGCCGGTACTGATCTGCACCTGGAGTTGCCAGCAATCCCCTCCAGAGCGAGGGAGGGGGGTGCGGGGCAGGAGGGCCCTCTCCCCGAGCACGGCCTGGAGGGGCTCAGAGGTGGAGGGTCCCGGGGGACCGAGGTGGGCACTGGGGGGAGAAGCTGTCTGGATGGAGGGTCTCCCGTGGGCCGGGACCCTTCCAGTAAGGACGTTGGTGATGGGCGTGGCTAAGAGATGGGGGGCAGGGGGCGCCCAAAGTCCCGTCCCACCCGACGGCCTCCCTCCCCTCTAGTGATGGCCGTCTAGGCCCAGACGTGCCGGGCCCTGGGGCCTGACGGATCACGGAGGTCTTCCTGGAGGAAGTGACTTGAGGGAAACTGAAGGTCGGGGGGTTGGGGGGGCGGGCAGCCGAAGGACAGCCCAGACATGCTTCCAGGCCCAGTACTGAGCAGATGTGACATGTGTGAGGCTGGGACACGCGCTGGTCCTTCCCCATCCGGCCATCCAGTGAGGTGGGCATTCTCTTCTCCCATTATAGTCGGGGAAACTGAGTCCCAGCAGCTGGCCAGGAGGTGTCAGGGAGGCAGAAACTGAACAGCAGAAGACCCGGAGGCCTCACAAGGCACGAAGGCAGGTCTGGACCCAGAGAGCTGGTGCTCAGGGACCAAAGAGGGGACAGGTCACCGGGGCAAGGCTGGCCGGGGAGAGGGGTGGGCCTCAGCAGGGGATGCTTGCTCACAGAGGAACTCTGGGCCCAGGGCCCCACTCGGGCTTCCCCTTGGCCGGCAGGGCAGGGGTGGAGGGGAGGTCCCTCTGAGTCTGGGCCAGTCCCATCAACTGGGAAGCCCTGGGCCACGCCCGCCCCAGCCCTTCCAGCTCCACCCACTTCCAGGTTCCCCAACGTGGCACTGCCCACTCTCCCTGCCTCCTCGGGCCAAGGCGGCTCGCCCTCACGCACCCTTCCACCACCTCATACTGGGGTGGGGGGGCAGTGTCCCCCCAGGCCCGCCCTGCGGTCCCTGCCCGGCCCCGGGAGGGGTGCGGGGGTCCCCCGGGCCCGCCCTGCGGTCCATGCCCGGCCGGGAGGGGTGCGGGGGTCCCCCGAGCCCGCCCAGCGGTCCCTGGCTGGCCCGGGAGGGGTACGGGGTCCCCCGGGCCCGCCCGCGGTCCCTGCCCGGCCCGGGAGGGGTGCGGGGTCCCCCGGGCCCGCCCTGCGGTCCATGCCCGGCCCGGGAGGGGTGCGGGGTCCCCCGGGCCCCGCCCCGCGGGTCCATGCCCGCCCCGGGAGGGGTGCAGGGGTCCCCCGGGCCCACCCCGCGGTCCCTGCCCGGCCCCGGGAGGGGTGCGGGGTCCCCCGGGCCCGCCCTGTGCCCCCAGTGCGCGCCCCGCCTGTCCACACCCATGTCTCCACATCCAACACCTGGTCCACGCATCTTGGTGGATTCCACCTCATCTGTTTTCACGGTTGCTCGGGAATTTGATTGTTTCGATGGTCAAGGAAAAGTTTAACTTTGGAGAAATTATTCCAAACTTACAGAAAGGTTTCAAGGGTGACGATACACAGAACACGGGCACATCCGCCCCCCCTCAGCTCCTCGCCCCGAAAGACCAAGGGGGCCTGCTTCCTGGAGACGCCCCCCCCCCCCCCGGCACACCTGCCGGTCTGCACCCTTGCGACCTGCTCCCTGAGTTATTTTGCTGTATGTGGATTTGTCTGGCCCACCTCTTTGCTTCCCGGCTCATCTGCGGGGCTGCGCCCCCAGCCCTGGCTCAGCGCCTCCTCCAGGAAGCCCTCCGTGGAGGATGGTGTCGGGGGCGGGGAGAGAGCTCTGGGCACGAACCTGCCTCACACAGGCGCACACAAGCCCACCTGCACGCGCACCAGCCTCGCCCCCCCCCCCACGCCCTCCCGCCCTTGACCTCCTGGGCTGTCTGCCATGCTCCCCCTCCTCACCTCTCCCGGCTGAGGTCCCCTGGGGCTTCCCGGGGCTTCATCCACACCCCGACCTCCAGCATCACCGACATGGCAGGCCGCGGCCGCCGTACCTTTGGCGCCCTGCTCCTCGCTTCCGGGGTCCTTCCTGGGCAGCTTCCGGCCCGGGCCTCCAGGAGCAGCGTTCTCCCTCCCCTCCCCCGCCTGCCCATTGTTGGGGGGTCCCCCAACACTCATTTCTGAGGATGCCTGGACCCCCATCTCCAGCCCAGACCCCTGCGTCCAGCAAACCCACAGCTGAGAGCCGGCCCCTCATTTGCTCAGAGCCCCCTCCCTGGGGAGCAGCCCCCCCCCCCCCCGCCTGTTCCCATCCCCCTCCGGGACTCTGTCTCTTAAGCATCTCCCATCCCTCTCCCCTCCCTCCCTCCCCCCCGGGAGATGGCTGTGGTTCCTGTGCCCTCCCCCACTCCAGCCTCACTCCTGGACTGCCTGTTCTCCACCCGTGGAGATCTTTCTAGAATGCAGAGCCCCCTCTGTGTGCCGGGTGCTGGGCCGGCCACGGGCTTCACAGACATCCCCGCCCAAGGCTGTGTGTCTTTTGGGGGACACCAGGACAGCCCGGCCGCGTGCGGAGAGGGCGCGTGGGGCTAGCTGTGATGTTTGCTCCTTGTCCCATTTGCCTGTTGTAACGAACACCCACGAATCTTCTTCCCAGCCCGAGTCACGGCATCTGTCCCTGCGTGGCCCCCTCCCATCACCCTCCCACCCAGGGGGTCACTACCTGGGACTGTGTGTTTGACATTTCCTTGACTAAAAAAACCCCCAAAAAAACCATCATTTCTCCACATGGTGAGTCTTCCCAAACCAGGATGTTGAGGTCTCGGGGGAGCCGGGTGTCCCTGCCTCCCGACGGCCCTCCTGGTAGGCAGGGCCCCTGGATAGCTGCCCAGGTCACTCTGTCGGGTGTGCGGTGGGGCGCTGCCCTATCCCTCTATCCGGCCACCGAAACTGTTCTTTGAATTCACTGCCTGCCTTGCCCACTCTCAGCTCTGCGTGGGGAGTGCCTTGGCCCCCAACATCCTGCCGGAGCTGGAGCTGGGGGCCGTGCACGGGTGTCCGAGCTGGGAGGGCCTTCGGGGAGCTCCCCCAAGGGCAGGGTGGGTGGCCTGGCCTCCCGGGCATCTCTCCTGGGTACCCCTCCAAACATTCGGTGTTCAGACCTTGGCGGGTCACCGTGTCACTCCCCACAGAGGAGGTGGGACAGCCGTGGCCTTGCCGTGATCGTCCTCTTCAGGGCCTGTCAGGGACGGCCTCCTTTGACGTTGTGAGGTGGGCCAAGGCCTTGGGGGGGGGCAGACGCAGCGTGAGCCCTGTCGCCGGGCCTGCCGTGGGGCCCAGGTGGGCCTGCCATCAGCCCCCAGGCGGGAGCTTGGACCCCAGCCCCGGTGCGTCCCTGCTGGACGGGCACGAGCCACCCCGGGAGGGCAGTCTGAGCCGGGACTGTGCCCACGAGCCCCCCATGGGAGGGATGGGGGCCGCCCACGTCGCGTGGAATCATGCCACACAGAGGGTCCCTGGGCCTGGCAGGCCCCCTGATGATGCCATGCAAACGGACAAATGATCTCTTCTCCGCCACCGTGGCTCCGACGCGGCCCAGGCCATCTGCCCCCAAGCCCTCCCGGGGCGGGCGAGTCCAGGGCAGGTCTTGGGGAACAGCGGGGACGGACCGCTCACCACTGACCACACCAACCCACCCTGGGCCAGCACCCCCCCACACACAACAGTCTGCTGGGCGCCCGAGGCGGTCGGTGGGCAGTGAGGCTGTGCAGGACCAGACCAGACCAGCCATGGGGATTGGAATCCTTTATTGAGCACTTAGGACGAGCCCCATCCTCCCTCACTGCGCCGGGAGCTCCGGGCCCTGGTGGGGCACCGGCGGCCTAGGACTCGGACTCGAACATCTTCTTCCTGCCCTCCATGCCAGACTTCTCCTCGATGTTCTTCCGCCAGTCGCCCACGTCGCGCAGGTCCCGCTCCTGGGACGGGCCAGGACAGGGCTCAGGAGGAGGCTGTGCGTCACCCCTTAGCATCCCTGTCGCCCCCCCCCCCGCCCCCGAGGCGGGCAGCGCGGTCGAGCCCCCCCGCAGACACCCGGGGGCCTGGGGCCGGGCCGCCGCGTACCTTCTCGGTGTCCTCCTTCTTGACCTGCTTCAGGTTGGCCCGAAGGTCCATGCACACCTTGTGCTTGGAGCCCAGCAGCGCCTTGAGCATGGCGTCAGCCGACATGCGCACCCCGTCTCAGCGGGGGCCTCTTGAACTTGCCTCTCAGGTCGAACAGCTTCTGGTTCATGTCCTCCAGCTGCCAGCGGGAAGGGCTGGGTGGGAGCCCGCGCTGGCCGGGCCCCCCGCCCCCCCTCCCGGCCAGGGCGCCCCTCGCCGCGTCCCGGCCCTCCCCCCCCCCCCCCCCACCGGCCGCTCACCTCCTTGCTGCTCTTCTGGACCCTTATTTCCATGTCATACTTCTCCTCCTCGGCCGCGTCGATCTTGGCGTGCAGCTGTTTGCAGAGCTCCTGGGGGTGGGGGCAGCGGGTGGGCGGGCCGCTGCCCCCCCCCCGACCTCCACCTGCCCTGCCCCCTCTCTTGACCGGTGGGGAGACCGAGGCAGCAGGCGGGGGCGCCGCCAGGGGGGGGTACCTGCACTTCAGACATGGAGCCCGGGACGTGGAGCGGGGGGCAGTGCTCGGACAGGTAGTTCTGCTTCTCAGTCTCACGGCGACTCTCCTCCTTCTCCAGCTCGGTGGCCGCGATCTGAGCATCACGCTCTGCAGGGGGCGGGGCGGGGGGCAGGCCAGTGAGGGGCTGTGGGGCCTCGCCCGCGCAGACCCCGGACGGCCCTCTCTGGGCCAGCGCCTACCTTCAGGTGCTGTCTCCGGGCCGTGATGGCCCTGTTGCGTTTCTGTGGGGCAAGGGGGAGGGGGCAGCGTCAGGGCCAGCCCAGTCCCCGGCACCGCCACATCCCCTCCCGCTCAGCCCGCCCCGGGCCGGTGGGCCCTGTCCAGGAGGCAGCCGGACACCGGGGCTCCCGAGGCCCCCCGGTGGGGGGGCCGGGCCCAGGACACCTGTACCCAGGCGGCAGGCCGGGTTCAAAGGTTAAGGGGAGGGGAGAAGTGGGAGGTGCGGGGCATCCCTACAGGGCCAAGGCTGTGGTGGGGGGGGGCGGGGGGGTGGCAATCGGGAGTAAGAAGCGATTCTGGTGACCTGGCCACAGCCTCACTTCCCCTGCCCCACGAGGCACTGGCAGCCACTTCCTGTTTTCGCCCCTGTCCTGGTGGCTGGGTGGGGCTCGTTCGTGGGGGGAGGGCTGGGCAGCTTCCCTCGAGCTCTGACCTTTGATCTATCCCAAGTAGGGGGTCCCATCCCCTCTGTGTCTCAGGACCCCCCCCAAGTAGGTACTCACCTCCTCACTGTCCCGTCACTGTCCCGAGAGTGCAGGTGGGATGGGGGGAGAGAAGACAGAGGTCAGGGCATGGATGAGGCAGCGTGGGGACAGGTGGGAGTGGGAGGGGGCCAGGGCGGGGGCTGGGGCGCTGTGGAGACCCCCCCACCCCGTGGTGGGGGAGGGCAGGGGTGGCAGGGGCCCTGGGCTTGGATGGCACTTACTCCCCCATCCTGAAGTCCTGGGCTTAGAGCCTGTGGGAGAGAAAAGGCCGAGGTGTGAGGGCGGTGGCTCCTGTCCTGCCGTGGACACCGGCTGCCCAGGTTGGGGGTGGGGGTGGGGGTGGGGACAGGCCTCACACCAAGCCTGCCCGTTGCCCTGCCCCCGCTCCCGACCTCCTTGAGGCTCTGTCTTGGAATTGCCAGGGTGAGAAGAGGAGAAAGTGTTCCCAGAATGTCCCAGGCAGGGCCCGAGTGGCCGCAGCTGTCCCTGAGGGAGGGGTGGGACGGGCCAGCGCAGGTGGCCACCAGAGCCATCCAGCTAATTTTAGCTCTGCTCCTTCGGCTTTGGGCCCAAGTGCATGCGAGAAACCACTCCCCGCTTTGGCCTGGGGTCCCTCGACCCGTCAGATCTCCTCCTGGTGTCCCACCCAAGAGTGAGGCCTGCTGATCGGGGGGGGGGGGGGGGGCCGTCTGCGACCCCTGCCGCCCCTAGGCCGTCCCCCGACGCATCTCCGGCTCACGCCCCACACCGTGCAAGCCCCCGAGAGAGGGCTGCTGGAGGCGGCCCCCAGCCCCCAGGCCCCCACGCAGGGACCTCATCCTGCAAACAAGCTCCGGAAGTGCCTGTCCTGGCCTCTGCCGTCCGGGCTGGCCTCACCTAGTGTCTGAGCAGCAGCGTGAGGAGCGAGGTCAGGCCGCAGCGGCAAGTTGGGCTGGTGGGCCCAGGGGGAGGGGTATAAATGGCCTCCCCCAGGCTGGGCCCCTGCTCAGAAAGGGCATGGAGCCCTCCTCAGACCAATGGGGGCACAGGGGCCTCCCCACCTGCCCAGGCCGCCTGGCCCGGCCCAGCCGCGTGCTGTCATCCAGTCCAAGAAGTCTTGGCGGTGGTGGGGGGGGGCGGGGGGGGTGTGCACCGAGGTTGGGTTGCTCTATTTAGAGCTCAGTGACGAGTTCGAGAAGCCTCCCTTGTTCTTGCAAGGAGCCTGCGGTCAGCTGTACTTGGCCTCGCCGGGCCACCTCGGGGCACACGGCTCGAGGTCAGCTGAGGGGTCACTCTGGTCCTAAGTCAGGGTCCACACTGTGGTTTCCCCCGGGCGGCAGGCTTCCTGGAGGGAGCAGTGCCCTGCATCTCACTGCTGCCTCCCAGCCGGGCCGGGCATCTCAGGCACGAGCTGGCCACATCCCTTCCTTTCCCCAAGGCCCAGACCCCCAAACACGGCCTTGCGGCAGTGGCCAGGGCCCTCTGGGTGGGGGCTGCCCTCCCCTAGGTGGGATCCCACCCTCCCTCCTGGGAGAAGAAGGGAGGGCGCCTGGATGTGCAGCCAGCCGGAACACCCTGCCCTGGGGTGGTTCCTGGCTCATTCGAACGCGTCCTTCGACCTGCGGATGGCGACACCACCGCCTGGGAACCTCTCCCTGACCCAAGGGGGCCTGGGGCCCGCCCGGCTGCCCGGGACTGAGCCCCCTCCCCCCGCCCCACACTGCCCGGGCCCCCCACCCAGCAGAGACATCCGGAGGAGCATGACTTGGCATCCTCTGAGCTGGGGGTGCGTGGCCCCAGGCCTGCCGGCCTCACGGGCCACAGGGAGGGTCAGGGGAGCTAAAGCCATCCAGATGTGTGGGGGTTAGCGCTGCACTCCTGGCCGGGGCTGAGCCCCCGAAGGAAGGCCGGAGGAGGCTTCCGAAGGTATCTACTGCCCCCTGCCGTCTGGAAGAGGCGGCCCTACAGCGGCCTTTGGAAGGTTTGGGGCCCTGTGCGGTGGCGGGGTGGGGTGGGGGGGCGAAGCGGGCCCCCCCCCAGGTTGGAGTCCTTTCCCTCCACCATCACCACCCCCCAAATGCCCCCTCATCACCCACACTGTCCCCACGGGGCCGGCTCCAGCCTACCTCCCACCACGCTGTCCCTGCAGCCCCACTGACAGAGAGGGCTCCCTACCTTTCCACACCGTCCCCGTGGGGCCTGGAGGGGACCCCTTCACCCCCCGAGGCCTCGGGTCCTTTCCCCACAGCGGTGACGGCGGAACCCCTGCCCCGACCGTGTCCCCGAGGGCTCAGGAAAGACACAGCACGGCAACGGGAGGAGGCGTTTATTAGTGGTCCCGCGGGGCGGCCTGGACAGGCGCCCACACGGCAGCCTGGGAGGCCGAGGCCTGAGGGCGCTTTCAGGAGCCAGGCAAGGGCAGGTGCAGGCGGGGCTTCAGGGCCAGGGCTCCGTCCACCTCCCCGGCGGGCCGCAGGCGGTGCCACTGGGCAACAGGCCGCCGGGCGTGGGCCAGCATGTCGGCCCAGTGCTGCAGGGCCTGACCCGAGGCCCGCGCGCCCAGCAGCACCTTGCCCACGGGCTCGGCCCGGAAGTGCGGGCCCCGGGCCCAGACGGCCAGCACCAGATCCACGCTCTGGGCAGAGGCGGGCAGAAGGGCAGGGAGGGAGAGAAAGACAGGGGTCAGCTTGGCCCCAAGGGTGGGCCCGCCCGGGCCCGCCCCGCCCACCCCTTTCTCCAGGCAGCCCACCTGGACCTGGCTGAAAGGCACGAGGAAGGTGAAGGCCTCGTTGAAGTAGGGGGCGGCCGTGCCCTTCCGGGCCGAGGTCTTTCTCTTCTTCCACTTCCTCTGGTTCAGCATGAGCTGGACCTTCACGTAGGGGTCTGGGCAGGCAGAAGGGGTCAGAAGGCCTCCCGGGGCCCAGGGCCAAGCACAGGGCTCCCCCTCTCTCCACGTGGAAGGGGCAGGGAAGGCTCTCACCTGCCAGTCCCGGGCTCAGGCCTCGGGCCTCCAGCACGACGACGGTCAGCCGGCCCGAGCCGGGCACGTACCGGAGCGAGAGGCACAGCTCACCCGAGGGCTCGGGCTGCGGGCAGCGAGATGGGGGGCCTCGGTCTCCACCGCCCCCCCCCCGACCCCCGGGGCACCCCGGGCAGGGCCAGGCCGGAGTCCGGCAGTCCCTGGGCTCACCTCGGTGGTGCCCGGTGGGCCCAGCTGGTACCACTGCTCTAGGACGTGCTGCGGGTCCACGGTGCCCAGCGGCAGGCTGAGCTCAGCCAGCGGCTCGTGGGCAGAGAACCGCCTGAAGCTTAGCACCTGCACCCGCAGGGCGGTCCGAGCCAGCTCGCGCTGCGGCACCTGCAGGAGAGCGAGTGAGCGGGCCCCCTCGCCCCGGCCCCGGCCCCCCGCGCCTCCCCCACCCCAGCCCAGACGCACGTGGAAGCAGCAGGTCTCGTGGAACGTGGGGCACAGCGTGCCACGGTGCACCCTGGTCTCGTGCGTGTGCCCCGCCCCCGTGGAGAGGCTGACGCGGGCGTAGGGGTCTGCCGTGCCGCCCGGGCCCCCGGCCCTCAGGTCTGCGGCCTGCTTGAGGCCCACCTGGATCTGGGAGCCAGGGGCTGCTCAGCCGGGGGCCGTCCCCGGGCGGCCCCGCGCCCAGCGCCCGCCCGGCACCCTTCTCCCCTGCACACACCCCGCGGACCCTCTGGGCCTGCAGAGGGGGCCCCTCACCTCCTGGCTTCCAAAGTCATACCCCAGGGAGAGCAGCAGGCGTCCCCAGGGCCGGGGGCCCCCGGGGGCAGACTCCGAGCTCTCCACGTCCGGCTGCACCTGGGGCGGGTGGGGATAGGAGGCGGGGGCTGCTGGGACCGGGCCTCCCGGGCCCCAGCCCCAGGGCTGCGGCCCAAGCACCTCCCTGCAGACCAGGCCACAGAAGGGCTCATGTCCTCGGTTCTGTGGCACAGGCCTTAACTGATGTGCCTCCCCCACATCCGTTCTTGCAGCACTGCCCTCCTCAAGGACCTTCCGTGGCTCCCCATGGCCCGACCCCTGGGGCCGGCGCTCGGGGCCTCCCTCCTGCACTGCCTTCCTCTCGCCTCTGCTCCTCACTTCCCCCGGCCGGGAGGGTCCTCCCTGCCTGGGCCTTGAGCCGCCCTCTGGGCCCGAGCAGCCCGCAGCTGGTGCTCCTCACCAGGTGGACGCTGGTGGTGCCCTGAGGGCCGCCCAGGGCCACAGCCTCCTGGCCCCTGGGCTTCTTCCTGCAGCCCTGGTAGCAGCAGCAACAGGCGACGCAGAGGAGGCAGGACACGGCGAGGACGCCGGCAGCCACGGCGACGGCCGTGAGCGCCCGGCTGGGCCCTGGGGGAGGCGCAGAAAGGGGCCCGAGGTGCATCCGTGGACAGCAGCTGCCCCCACCGGGCCCGCCATCCCCACTCCCCTGCTGGGCATCCCGCAGCTCACAGGGGAGCCCGGCGACGAGGTCCGGAATGAGCCCGGGTACAGTTGTGGTGCCCGCCGGGGCCAGGGTGCTGTGGGCGTCTGGGGGGCGCCCCATCTCCCCTTCCTGCTGGCCTGGAGCAGAGCGCCCGGGCGGCCGGGTCACGCCCGGGGACGGCCCCGCGGCCCCCAGCCCCACTGCCCCATCTGCCCAGCAGCATCAGCCCAGGGTTTGCCTGGGCGAGGAGGCAGCCTGGGGTGGCCGGGGGCAAGGGCTCTGAGTGGAGCCAAGGGAGGGAGGCCCCGGCCAGACGGCCGGCTCAGCAGACACAGGCCCAGCCTCCTGGCCGCCTCCCCAGCCCCCAGCCCCCAGCCCAGCAGGCCAGGCCTTCGTCATTGCAGAGCCTCTTCCTCCAGGAAGCCCTCTCCCTCCAGGCCTCTCTCCCCTGGGCCCTGGGATCTGCCTGGGGGCTGTCGCTGGGGTCCCGGTTCACCCCCGCCCTGACCTCAGGCCTGCCACGGTTCTCCGTCACACAGGTGGAGCTTGCGTTCACACATGCGGGGCGGCGGGGGTGGGCCCTCCGGCCCGGGAAGTAACCTGGGAGCGTGGGGGTGGGGGCTCTGAGGGACCGGGGCTCTGTTGAGGTCATGGGGGCAAGCAGGGGGAGCGGTGGGGGTCGACTGCTGGGGGGAGCTGGTCCGAGCAAGCCCGGGCTGGAGATGCGTTCCTGGTCTGGGCGCCACGCCAGCCACGCCTGGGGAGAAGGGTGAGGTGGGGGCAGGCAGGGACAGGGTGAAGCTGGGAGAGGCCAGAACATTCCTTGCAAACTGACTCAGCAGCCGCTGCCCGGACCTGCCCACCTGCCGACCTGCCACCCTTCTTGCTGGTGGGAGGGGGGTGGGCCTGGTGTAGCCTCCCTGCCAGGGGCCTGGGGTGGGAGCACACCCACGTCAGGGACGTGGGGCTCTGAGCTGGGGGCCGGTGCCACGACGGGGCGTCCTGGGACCCCAGACCCGCGGAAGTCTCTCTCTGGCTCAGCTCCTCCCCCCCGGGGAGCGCTGGTGGCCAAAGTCACGGTTCTGGCCACCAGGGACCTCCTCCTGTTTGTCCACAAGAGCCAGGCGGGGCCACCCCCTCCAGGAATCACCAGGCACCCGGCCTGGATCCCCTCGCTCCTGCACGGCGCCCAGGCCTCACTCCCAGAACCACCCCAGCCCTTCCGTGTGCTGTGGACGGAGCCTCTGCTCAAAGAGGCGGGGAAGCACCCAGACCCCAGGTGGCCCGGCCCCCAGGCCCGGCTCTGTCATCCCTGCAGGGGCTGTGTGCATGCTGTCCCCGCGAGGCCTCTCACAGACCCGTAGGCGAAGGGAGAGGAGCAGAGGCCCAGGCCCGTGGAGCCACAGCACCAAGAAGGGACGTGGAGGCAGGTCCCGCACGCAGAGGGAAGGGCCCCGGGCCTGGTCCAACGCCCGCCATCGCGCTCTGGAAATTGTAACCGTTTTGAACAAGGGGCTGCAAGTTTTCTGCACGGGCCCCACCGAGTATGGACACGGGTGGGGCCGGGGGCCCCTCGGGTGAGCCCCTGCCGTGGAAGCTCACAGGTGTCCGGGCCCCGTGTCCCCTGAAGGACACTCCCAGGTCTGCTCGATGGCCTGAGGGCTTCCGGGGGGTCGGAGCCCCCAGCTCCCCGGGAGCCAACCTTCCGGAAACGCCAGGGCCTGTGTGTTCTGGGATTGGAACAGCTCCACTGGAGGTGTTTATGGTGGAGAATTCCAGACGGGTTGTCGGCTGGAGAATCCCGGCGCGTGCCTGCCCGTGTGTGCGCACACCTGCGGGTGTAGGTGTGTGCGTGTGCCCCTCCCCCCGCCCCTGCACGGGGGCGGGGGCGGGGGCGGGCACCGACGCACAAGTACTGCTCGCCTGGCAGGATTCCTGGGCCGGCCTGGGGAAGGTTGACCCCAGGACCGCAGGAGATGCCTGGAAGCTGGCCCTAGAGGGTCCCAGGACCCTGGGCAGGCTGGCCACAAGGGCTGCAGGACCCCAAGGCCTGGGAGAGGCACAGGGTCCCTCAGGACCGCCAGGCCCCCATGGTGGTGCAGGTTCAGGCAGGCGCACCGCCACCAGGTGGCGCCGGCCGCTCCGCTGGACCCAGCCGGCAGGTCCGGCTTCGGGGAAAGTGCCCGGGAACCCCAGGGGGGGCAGATACCCGAGGGCGACTCTTGGGGGCCATGGGAGGGCTGTCCGGCTCTCCTACCCCAGCGTCCCCCGCCGCCCTCCAGGCCTGGAGCCACCTCCGGGAGGGGCCTTCCCGCCTACAGCCCAGGAGGCCCGAGGTCCCTCCCGGGTTCCACCCCTGCTCCCTCTTCTGTGACCCGGTGGGGAAAAGCCTCTCTAGTGCTAAGGCTCTTTTTCCCCAGGAAGGGGGCTGGGCATCCTTCCTAAGTGGAGTCCCTGTCCCGGCCACCCGCTGCGGGACACGCCCTCCCGCTGCTGTGCAGATCCGGCCTCAAGGCTCCTTGCGGAGCAGGACGGCCTCGTGGCCACCTGCGTGCACGGACCCGGCTTGGCTCCCACTGCTCTGTGCTGACGCTCGATGTTCCTTCCATGCCACCCCACCCTACTCGCCCTTCAAGGCCTGTGTGAGCCCCACCTCCTCCGGGAAGCCCTCCCCGTGACTCCCCACCCTCCGACCACCTGACCTGCCAGGCCGTTTGGGCTGGGTCCACCCTGCCTCTCCCACTCGGGAGCCCCGACTCTGCCAGGCGGAGGGATCCACCTCAGCCTGGGGCCGGGCACCCACGGAAGTCAAGCCAACCGCTGCCCCCCATCAACAGCCCAGCTGGCATTGTTTGTACTGTGGGAGGGAGCAAGTCTCCCCCTCGGGAAGAGCAGGGCTCCCCCAGATGTTGTTGGGGTGACAGTCACCACCCGCCCCCTCCGCCCCGGTGTAGAAAATTCTCACCTGCTGCCTGAACTTCCTGCGGCCGGCCTGGCCTCCAGGCCTCCTCTCTACCTAGCACACGCAAGGACTGCGAGCTCAGAGCCGTGGCCAGGCCTCCAGTGAATGAGAGAGTCTGCTGGGTGGGGGAGGGATGTGAGAGGCAGGGCTCCGGGGAGCCCCACCTCAAGGCCGGAACTGCTGGCCCTCAGGAATCAGGGAACTCCCTTGGGAGGAGGGTCCCCCCTGAGACCCAGGTACCAGGCGTCCAGGCTCCGGGCCACCTCCAGGGGTCCCTCCAGGGGATGCGGGGGCATTTCTGGTCCTCCGGAGGCCTGGCAATAAGGGGTTGACTGCCCACCTGGGCTGAACACCGGGCAGCGGGAGGGAGGGACGGCCGGACCCGGTCTGAGAAGGTTCTGCACCCCGAGGAGGGTGTCCCGAGCCCCAGGGACGTCTGGGTCTGGAGGAGCACAGCTTTCTGTTGGTGCCGGAAAAGGCACAAGGCCACAACCCGGCCAGAACCACGCGGCTCGTGCTGGGCAGGGCTGGCCCGGACGCACTGTCACGTGGGCAAGCCGTCACCAGGCGACTATCTGGGTCTGCCTTGCCGTGCTGACGCCTGGGCTTCTGGACGTCACTCCATCCATGCCTGTGCCCCTGGCGAGGCTGGCCTGTCCCCAGAGCTCTGGGTTTCTGTTGGACCAGCCCCCCACCCCCGCCGCCACCCCCAGCTCCTGCTTTGACAGGGCCAGCGGGGCCTGTGACCTCAGCGCCCTCTCTGCTCTGGCCAGCTCAGGTCCCTGCCCGGGCCCGGCCCTGAGTGGCCCTTCCAGGCCAGGGTGACTCTCTGAACCCACTCCTGCCCGCGGCCAGACGTAGAGCTGGTTAATGCTTAACAGGAGAGCCGGTGGCACGGGGGCCACCGGCAGGACTGGTCAGGCCGGACTTCCGGGAGGCTCGGCCCCCGGCTCCGAGGTCGCTCGGGAGACACTGCAGGTGGGGGGGCGGGCTTGCGTGTGCGTGTGTGGACCTGCCGGTCACGCGCGGCTCTGGGAACGCGTCCCCCCCCGTCCAGGGGCTCGGCGCTTTCTCCTGGTCCTACCCGGCGATGGGGATTTGGGAGAAGCGGCTGACACCTCGGGGCCACGGGAGCGGGCCGTTGGGGGGCAGGCAGGCGCCCGTGCTCCGGGGGGAAGAAGCAAGGCCGGCCGCACGTGCCGTGGGGCCCTGGTGTGGAGTGAGCACATGTGCCCCGTGCGCGGCTCCCCCCCAGCCCCACTGTAGGGCCTTTGTGCCTGTCCCAGGACACGGGCGCCTCCACGGCGAGACGGGCGTCTGAGCGTCCAGGGCAGGAAGGGGAAAACCAAACAGAGCTGGCAGCCCCCGGCCAGCCCTGCGGCCCCCGAGACGGCGGCTTGGCAGCCGACAGCCGCACGGAGACCCTGGCGGGGCTCCTGGACGGGGGTGCTTCCTTTGAGGTTGCCTGGGGAATGTTTGAGGTTGGAACTCAGGGCGAACGCTGGCTCGGGGTGGCCGGGAGCTGCTGGCACAGAAGCGTGAGACGTGCCAGGACAGCACGCGTGCACCCTGCCCGCGCTGACCCCCGGCCGCCGCCCCCCGTTCCCGCGGGCCCCGCGCGCTCACCTTGCCCCAGCCCTGTGACCCCCCGCCGCCTCTGCCCCCTTCCTCTGGGAGTCTGTGGGCTGCCTGGATTTCTGGGGGTGTGACTCCCACTCTGTGGACGGTCTGGGTGGATATTCCCCGTTCACCTGGACGCTCAGGGGACACCCACTTCCGCGGCTGACTGCGAGCGCAGCTTGCAATCCAGCTCCCAGGTCCGAAAACCGGGATTCTCCGTGACCCGGGCCCTGGGGGCCCCTCCTGGGACCGTGGCGGCCAAGGTCCGGTGGGCCCCTTCTCCTGCTCACCGGTTGGCCCCGTGGGCACCTGAGTCCTGCACTGACATGTCTCCCGTGGGCCTGAGTGCTGGGCCAGGCCCCCCCGGTGGCCTCGTTCCTGTGGCTCGGACGCCCTGTGCTCGGTCCACCCCTACCTGCGCATATCACCCTCGTCTGTGGTCGTGTGCGCCATTCATCTGTGTGCTGGGCCCGCCCAGGTGTCTGGGACACCTGTCCCAGGCCTCCCGCGAGCTCAGAATGATGGGGTCATGCCTGGGGTCTTGAACCCCATTACAGAGCGTGTGGAAGCCGAGCCCCATCATTCTGAGTGTCTGGGTTCTGAACCCCGTTCACTGCAGTGTACGGGTCCTGTGCCCCATGAGCCTGAGTGGGTCCGGAACCCGGTTGGTCGGAGCGCCTGGACTCCCGTACCCTCCTCTGCCCGAGAGCCGAACTGCCCACCCCACGTCTACAGCCTGGTGGCCGGTCACGGAAAACTCGTGGATTCTGCTCTGGAGGCTCTGCGGGCGGTACCCCGTTCCCTGGGGCCTCGGGGTGACTCCTATACCTGCCCGCCCTCTGGGCCTCTCTGTAGCCCGAGGGGGTACACACCTCAGCCTGGAAAACTAAGGACCCGGAGCCCCACTCGTGCCTCACCTGGGCGCCTCGGGCCCCAGGCCCGTAACACCTGCTCTCGAGAGCCGGGTCCCGGGAGGTGGTGGCCTCCTGCTCCTGCCTGCGAGTCTGACGGCCCCGTCTGGGTCCCCGCAGCTGGCGCCTCCCCGCCCCGCTTCTGCGTGGCTCTGGGCGACTGGCCTGTCCTGCCGTCAGCTCACCCGAGGGCTGAGAGATCCTCCCTCGTTCACCTGAACGGATGGGGGCCGGGGTCCTACCACCCCGAATATCCGGATTCCACCACCCTCCTCTGAATTGGGGTCCGGCCCTCTATTCCCCCTTCTTCCTAGTGTGGCCACACCGTTCACGTGAAGGCTTGGGCCCTGGGGACCCACGGCTCTGAGTCTCTGAGTGTCCTCACAGCCTGTGCCCCACTCCCCCAAACATCTCAGTGACCTGCCAGTGACCTGAAAGTACTGTGCCCCCAGTTTCCAGGGCCCCTGGGCCGCCCACCCCCAGCCCTGGGCATCGGCGAGCCGGCTCCCGCGCGGCGCGACTGAAGTCTTCAGGATCTCGGGCGGCCTAGCCCCCAGCACCCGCCGCTCACGTAGGCCTGAGGTGTCTCTGGACGTCTGGTGCCCGGTCAGGGGCGTCTGGCCCGGGGGAGCCCGTCCAGGCCTGTCCCGGCGTCTCTGTGCCGGGCTGGTGCTCGGTCCACACGGGCTGCTCCCTGCCATCTAAACGTCAGTGCCCCTCCCTTGGGGGTCTGAAGCCCCCACGCTGCCCGGAACGTCTGAGGGATGTGACCGCGCATCACGGAGGGTCTGGGACCTGCACCCCGTGACGGTGCACAGACACATCCAGGAGCCTGGAGACGCCCTGATGGTGAGCGCCTGCTTGCTCACCGGGGTGTGCCGACTGCAGGTTCGCACCCCCCTCCCGAGGGCCCGCACCCCACGCGCTCTTGCCCTGGTCCCCTTTCGCCAGGGCTTTTCGCAGCGTGTGCTCTCAGCGGCGGCACCCCACACCTCCCAGAGGCCCTGCCAGCCGGTTCCAAGTTCCACCGCGTCTTTGGACGCCTGGGGCCCATTCACGGCTGTCCGGCCTGTGTGAGCCCATTCATCTTGTCCCAGCGCCTGTGTGCTCTATTCATGCGTGGCTCTGGGCAGACTGCACCCCGTCCGCCCACGTCTCAAAGACAGGCTGTGCTTTGTCGCCTCTGTTCCAGGAACAGCTGTCCTGCAGCCAGCAGGCACATTCCGGGCTTTGGCTGGATGCCAATGCAAACCCTGGCATCGCTGGCCGGGCGGCGAGCGGGGGCAGGGGTGGGGAGTGACCGTGCGGAGGGGAGAGCGGGGACCCCGCGGTTGGGGAGCACGCGATCAAAGCCTTCCGTACACGGCGCATGTCCTGGACAGGCTGCCAGCAGGAGTGGCTGGGCACACGTTCTAGACCCCTCCACCGCGTCTGCCGTTTCCCGCCGGGAAGGGGGCGGGGGGCAGCCCGTCCGCAGGGACTTGTTCGCCTCGGCTTGGGGCAGCGTCCGGGGTCGCAGGCCAGGGGGAGGGGCGGAGGCTGCTCGGGGGGCGCCGTCTCCGGGGGCCGCAGACCCCTGTCCCCTGGGTGCCGTGGGGCCCACGGGAAGATGGGCCCTTTGCTCACGCCCCCTCCCCATCGGCCCCTTTTGGGGCTGGCCTCGCTCTGCCCCCATTGTCTCCCTGCCTGCGTCAGGAGTATGAGGGGGTTGTGTATGTGACCCGTCTTGCCCGGGGGGTTCCTGGGTGTCACAAAGCTGTCCCAGCTTCCCAGGGGTTCCCCGGTGAGCCAGGACCCAGACGTGCCCCCAAGGGTTCCCGTGTGCGGGAAGCCTGTTCCGGGGCACGCAGGCTCCCTGGGTGTCAGCGAGGGGTGCGAGGGGGTCTGTCCAGACGTTCTGGTCTGGGTTCCCGGGGTGGGAGGGAGGCTGGCTTGTATTCTCCGGGGTATCTCTGGGTGGGCCTGCCCAGTGGGGTCCCCTCTCTTAGCACCCCACAGGCCCAGTGCTCCCCCCACCTAGGTTGGAGTGTCCCCGCCTTGCTGTCCTCGCCTGCCTCGTTCAGTGTCTGGGGCCCTGGAATCGCCTGGACCCTGGGCCTGCCCCTTCCCGCTGCCTTGGAGCGCGAGGCCTGACCATCGGCCCTGCTCCCACCGCCGCTGCGGCCCCCTAGCCTCCCCCAGGTGTGTGGCAGGCCGACCCAGGTTTCTGGCAAGATGCACAGGAGACCACTCTCAAACAGGCGTGGGAGGTGGCGGGGGGGGGGGTGGGGACCTCGGGCCATGCTGCCCCGAGCGAGGGTGGGGGGCCCCGGGAGGTGTGTGGCCAGGTCCTGGCCGCCTCTCGGGGTCCGGACACGTGTCGGGTGGGGACAACGTGCGGGCACGCGGAGCCCGTAACGACCACACGCCCCGCAGAAAGTCCACCAGGTGTAGACCCCGGGCGAGGGTTGTGATGCCTCATGACACACTCAGGAGCGGGCGGGGCCGCCCGCAGGTCCCCACCCCCCGCCGTGGTCCCTGCGCAGCCCCGGCCGACGCTCAGGTTGGGGCGTCCGTGAGGCGTGTCCGGGGCTCCCTGGCCTCCCTCGCGGCGTGCAGGCGGCCGCCAGAAGTGCTGGCCGGCCCAGGACCCTCCCCGCAGGTACCCTCTCCTGGGCCTTTGCCAGCCTCCCAGCTGTCACCCCCAGGGCGGCCGGGGGGCCCCTGGATAACGCAGGCCCCCTCGGCGTGCCCTGCCTGGGAGGTCGGGCCGGGGCCGGGGTGGCGGGGTGGCCGGGGCAGGGCCGGATCAGTCAGGTTCCAAGCTCCCCCTGCTGTCCGCTGGCCGCTCCTGGAGGCGGCCTGACCTCCGGCTCCCGCCCGACCCTCCCTGCCCGCCCGGCCTGGCTCCGCCTGCCGCCCGGCCCGGGCCCAGCCGCCCTGGCAGGCGTTTGGGCGCCCCCTTCCGTGCACACGCCTCTCGCTGGCCCCTGCAGCACAGGCCGCGCTGCCTGACCCTCCCAGAGGCCCGTCCCGGGTCCCCTCCCCACGGAATCGCCGTTCGGGGACCCTCTTCCTGGATCGCAGCCCCGTCCTGGGGTCCGGTCTGACCAGAGGCCTGCCCAACCGGCCTTCACCCTGCGACCCCTCCTGCCCCCAGACGAGCTCGAGGCAGGACACGGGAAAGCTGGGTCATCTCGAAATGGGGTTTGATTTCCTGACCTCAGGCCTTCTGCCCAGCACCCCCCCTTCCCGCCCCAGCCAGAGGGCCGCCTGAAGTCCTGGCTATGGGGGCGTCAGAGGCCACGGACAGACACAGGGACCTCGCCCGGCACCCAGGCCCCGGGGCAGGCCAGGCCGGGCCATCAGCTCACAGACAGAGGAGCGGCTCCTGGGCGGGGGTGCGGGGGGGGGGGGGCAGGTGGGGCCCGGAGATGGCAGAGGACAGCGGTGAGGTGGCCAGGGGGCACAGGGCAGGGGCGGGCCGCCTGGGGAGGGTGGTGGTCTCAGCCGCGGGGACAGAGGGAAGGAGCTCCAGCCCACACGCAGGACGTGCCCAGACGGGGGCCTCGGAGCCCGCGGGCCCCTCCCAGGACACACAGGTGACTCCCCTCACCTGTGCGCAGGGGTGCACATGCCCTCAGGCACACTCGCGCTCGGCAGGAGCTGACCCGCAGGAGGCCATGCCAGTGCCCCGGCATCCCCACAGAAGGCTCGTCTCCCTGCCCTCGCGCCGTCCCGGCACATGAGCCTGCTCTGGGGGTGGGGGGATGGAGTCCCGGTCCCACAAAGCCCACCAGCTCCTGCCCGCTGGACGGTCACACACGGACCTCTGCAGGTGCTGCCCTGGCCCGGGAGCAGATGGCTCTCCCGCCGGGGTGCGATCGGGCACGGGCCGGGCTGCCTCCACAGCACGTGGGGTCTCACGTGGCCAGCGGCCAACTCCACATGTCCAGGCCATGTCTACAGGCCCAGAGCCTTCGCTGGTCCGGGGTGGGGTCGCTTCTAGCTCCTAAGCTGGCCTCCCGGCCCCACCCCCAGCCTCTAGCAGCCGCTCGGGCCTCTCTTTCGTCTCTGCCCTCCCCTGAACTGGACCCAGCCAGGAGCAAGAGACCGCCACGCCGGCCCTCTTCCTGACCTTGGGGAAAGGGACTCCCCAGGTCCAAGCAGGCCCACCCCACAGTGCAGCTCGTCAACTCCCAGAGCTGGGGCTCAGGGGCACCGAACCAGGCCCACACGATGGCAGATCAGGTGCTCAGGGCACCCGTGCACACCCAGGAGGGCTGCGTCTGCTGTGGGGGTGGTGCTGGGGGCAGGGGCAGGGTTCCACCCGCACAGCCCCTTCCCCGCCGGGGGCCGGTTCCTGCGGAGGCCGTGTGTCCCAGGACGGGGACCTCAGAGAACGGGCACCGGCCTCGAGGGGCTGACCTCAGACCCCACCTGCTGCGGCCCCCCTCCACTTGCTTCCCCAGTCTGGCCCCCCTCCGCCCTCAACCCCGTGTCTGACTCCCTGCGGCCCTGACCCGGTGCAGGAGGGCCCGACTCCTGAGGTCGGAGAAGTCTTGGAGACATGAGGCCCAGAGGACCAGCCAGGGTGGACATGCCCGAGGCCAGCTCGGGGGTGGCGTGTGGGTGCCGGTCCGGGAGCTCCGTGGTCCACAGCCCAGCAGTTCTCCCGGGAGACTTTGGCCACGGGGAGTGGGGGTCCCTGAAGCCCCGCTCCCCCATGGCCTTACTGGGTGGCGGGACCTTGTGTGCTGAAGGGACCGGGCACTGGGGCCCCCTCAGGCCAGCCCGGCTGCAGGGCAGAATGGGGTGTGGGCCCGAGGGCCAGGCAGGTGACCCGGGAGCACCACTGACCAGCCAGAGACTCTGGCCTGCCCGGCGAGAGACAAAGCAGAAGAAGTATGAAGCCTGGGGGACACTCGGGGATGGGGCCGTGGAACCTGGTGCCCAGGGGCCACAGCAGCTCCACCCACAGGCCAGGCTCTAACGTCCACACCTGGTGACCCTGGTGGGATGTGACAAGACCCCACAAGGGTCCAGGCCAGTCCCTGGAAGAGCAGAGGACGCCGGAGGCCAGAGCCCCGGGGCTGAGCCTGCTTCTGCCCCCAGCGCCGGACGGAGCAGCGCCTGCCCCAGGGGCCCGGGGGCCCAACCACACGGGCCCCCAGTGATGGTCACTGACACGCCCCTGCTGGTGGGTCTGCTGCTGCCGTTGTGGGACCCGCTCCCACCTCTTGCTCTGGGGCCCCGTGTCCAGGGTGTCTGCGGTGAGCTCCAGGACCCCGTGGGCATCCCTGGGGACGGGAGCAGCGTCTTCTGGAGCCATGTGGAGAGAAGGGCCCCTGAGGCACACACTGGCTCCCACTCACAAACACTTGGTGGTCCGAGGGAGCTTGCGGCCGTCCTGTCCAGGCGCGGCCCCCCTCGCGAAGCCCTGTTTCCCTGGGTCCTCTAACGGATGGGCCAGACTCCCCACATACTCCCAGAGCCTCCACCAGTCCCCCGCCGGCCCGTTGGGGACCTTATGCTGCAGTCGGAACGTGGGTATTCGCTATCCCTGTGCTGGGGGGATCTCGCACACGGACCACATCACGGAGAACGCTAGGATTCTCACCCACATCCAGCCGTCATCACCAAGTGGCCAGTCTGGTCCCAGCCATGCCCCTCCACTCACTGTCCAGACGACTCTCGGGCAAGCCCCAGACACGCACCCACACAGACAGGTCACTCTCCGTCGCCCCCCTACCATCACCCCATCCGGAAAGTGCACCGGCAATGTTCGTATATCGTCACATTTTCCCGACCGCCTCACGGATGGGTTTGGGGTGGTTTCTTCACATCCAGACCCCCACAGAACTCACACGGCCCTGCGGGCTACATCCCCGAAGCTCCCCGTTCATCAGGAAGCACCCCCCTGGAATTAGTCAGTTGCAAGAACAAGGTTCCCACGTTCCAGATTTTATGGATCATGCCGTATCCTGTCTTCTACACTCTATCCCTCGTTGGACCTGATTGGTTTGAGGTCAAGTTTGTCGGCAAGACTGCTTCAGAGGTGAAGGCACCTGAGCACTGATGGGTCCCCTCCTACGAGACTGGCCGGCGGGTAGCAGGTGGGGCGTGGCCAGCTAGAGCCACCTGCCGTCAGGCTCCCCATCTTCAGTCGTCATGGTTTTTGCAGCTGCTGGTGACACTTCCTGGAATGGGGGTCAGCAAACCATAGCAGCCACGGGCCAAATCCTGCCCACCACTGTTTTTGCAAATAAAGTTTTATTAGAACACGGCCCCCTGCATTCCTTCCCACACCATCTGTGGCTTCTTTCGTGGTACAGTGGCAGCGGTGGGCTGGGTTCTCAGATCTCCCCCCACCCCCTGCCGCCCCACTGCCCAGATTTCCTGCCCTAATTCCCAGGACGGTGCGTAAATACCCAACGATATCGCTCCTGTGTCTGTGTTCTGTTTCTCGGCAAGAGGATTTTGTAGACCTAATTCAGGCCACCCGTCGGTTTGACTTTAAAATAGATTCCCCGGGTGGGCTCAACCTAATCACACAAGGTCTTCCAAAGCGGCTGGTGTCAGAAGAGGACGTCAGAGCAGTTCATGGTGAGAGACTTCACGTGGGTGGGGGGGCTTTTCCGGGGCCGAGCGAGGCCCTCACTCACAGCCAGCCGGCAGGCGGCACCCTCGGTCCTGCACCTACAAGGGGCTGAATGCCACCAACAGCCCGGCGGGGCCCAGCGGGGGTTCTCACCGGATTCTGCAGGGAGCGGCCCACCTTGTTTCCAGCCCGCGAGGCCCCGAAGCAGAGACCCCTGCAGAACCACCCAGACGTCCGTCCGTCCGAATGGGGCTGGTGTTCACTATGCAGGCACAGGAAATGAATACAGTACTGCTGGCACTGGGCGGCCAGGGCCTGCGGACCCCGAAATATTTACTCTCTGGCTCTTTATAGAGCAAACATGCCGGAGACCAGGGTTCCTCGACCTTGGCTTTACTGGCACTTCCTGTGCGGTGTGAGGCTTTACCGCAGACCCATGGCCTGTGTGGGTGGGCAGTCTGGGCACAGCTCGCTGGCTTCTCCGCAGGCGGGCGGCCGGCCGGGGCTGCGTGTTCATCTGAAGGCCCCACTGGGCAAGGACCCCGTGTGGCTGCGGGCAGAGCTCCTGGCCATGCTGTAGAACTCAGGGCAGACCTGCGTCCTCCAAGTGAGCCCGTGGCAGAGAGAGAGAGAGTCTCCCCCAGAGAGGCCCCCCGCCTCTGGACCCTGTGTTCAAGGGCTCCCCCGAGGGGCTCAAGTCCAGCAGGAAGACCTCCCTGATTACCTCAAAGGCACTGGTCAGGGGCCTTAACTCCCTCTGCAGAATCCCTCATCTTTGCCCCAGCCTGCTGACCGGACCACGCCCAGGCGAGGGCGTGGAGCGTGACCGCGTGACTCGTGGGGACAGGGGCCGCAGGACGTGTCCCAGCTTTGGATCAATGTCCTAACACATTTAAAACAGACTACAGGACACCTAAGTCTCCTCATGACCTAAGGCAGGAGAAGATTTCTGAAACGATAGTTGAACGGAAAATAGAATCGATGTATTTTACTACATTTAGGTCCAGTTAACTAAGTTCCGTTCATCAAAGGACACCGTAAAAAAAGGTTCAAGGAAAAGTCACAAATTGAGGATGTGTTTGGAACGTGCATAAACAGCAAAGCTGTAAGTGCACAGAAGAAACGGCCAAGTCCCACAAGTCGGTAAGAGGATGGAACAGGTAACAATTGGGGCGCCTGGGTGGCTCCATCAGCTGAGCATCCGACTTCGGCTCAGGTCATGATCTCACAGTCCGT
Organism: Lynx rufus; assembly: GCF_022079265.1. Taxonomy (NCBI): domain Eukaryota; kingdom Metazoa; phylum Chordata; class Mammalia; order Carnivora; family Felidae; genus Lynx; species Lynx rufus. The sequence continues at coordinate 410,151 of NW_025814876.1, forward strand.
GAGTTCGAGCCCCGCGTCGGGCTCTGTGCTGACAGCTTGGAGCCTGGAGCCTGCTTCGGATTCTGTGTCTCCCTCTCTCTCTGCCCCTCCTCTGCTCTGTCTCTCTCTCTGTCTCTCTCTCTGTCTCAAAAATAAATAAAAAACATTTAAAAAAATTAAGAAAAACAGAACAGGCAACAATAGAAAGTGGGCAAACTATTTAAACAGCCATTCTGCAATCGTGAGATGGAAATGGCGGTAAATGCTCAAAGCAGATCATCTCCCTGACGTGTAATCAGGGAGCGCAGATTAAACCGGCACCGATCGGTAGGCTTTTCTCCACAAAGGAGACACACGTGGCCAACAAGCACGTGGAAAGACGGTCAACAGAAACACATCGCACCCGCCGGGATGGTACGTTCCGGAAGGAAGGCAGCAGCGAACAGTGCTGGCGAGAGTGTGCGGGCACCGCGGCGCCCTGGGAAACGGTCTCGCGGTTCTGCAAAAAGCCAAACGTCGAGTTACCGTGTGACCCGGCAATTCCAGTCCTGGGTATCCGCCCAACCGAAATGAAAACGTACCTCCACGCAAAAACGTGCACGCGGACATTCACAGCTGCGTCAAAACCACAGAGAGGAGACAACCGCGTGCCCGCCAACTGGTGGAAGGGAAACGAGACGTCTGGGATCCCTGTGACGGCCTGTCACGTGGCCGCCAAAGGAGACAAAGCCCTGACGTGCCCCACAAAGTGGAGGAATCTTGAACACGTGCTCCGTGACAGAAGCCAGTCACAGAAGACCTCACGTGGTAGGATTCCGCTCCCTGTTGTACGAAGCGCCCCGAATAGGCCAGTATGTCGACGCTGAAAGGAGCTGAGCGGTTGCAGGGGCTGCGGGCATATTGGGGGCAGCAGCTAAGAGGAACGGGGTCTCTACGGGGGTCCAGAAATGTTCGCGGCTGCACAGCCCTGTGGGTGTACCAAAAGCCCCGAATTGTGCGTCGCGTGTGGATGGTATCTCAACACGGCTGGGTAAAAAAATCACACCGATTACCATTACAGCATCCAGATGGGCTAACGGTTAAGTGCCCGACGGAGCCGAGCTCTGCGGACGATGCCGGCGATCAGGAGGTCTGCCACCAGAACGGGAACAGGTGCGGCGCTTTGAGAAGCAGCCGGGCATTACCCGGGAAAGGTGAAGGCACGTAAATGTCACGACACACACGTCCGCGAACGGTCACAGCGGCCCCAGATTCGCCGTGGAGCAAATGCCCGCCCGAGAGGGACGGCGAAGCCACGTGAACACACAATGGCTAATTTCCAGGAGGGTGCGCTCGCCCTGAAGAACGTGGACCATTTGCGCGGCTGAGGAAGGTAGGAAAAGGGTGTGCGTGCAGTGTGGCCCCGTTCGTGCAGCCCTGAGAAACTGGGGTGGGGGGGGCGCTACGGTTTAGGAACCCGTCCTAAGGGGTCACGATAAGGGAAGGCAAGAGAGCTCTTTGCTCGAAACGTAGGGGGTGTCGGGTGTCTGACAGGGAGACTCCACAGAAAGCAGGTCTCTTGGCAGAAACAGAAGGCTCGAGAAACATCGCGCCTGGAAAGGGCCCAGCACGGGACTGTCTGCCGAATTCGTGCTTAGCAATGTCGGCCTGGGGAGCAAACGCTCAGGTAAAACCAAGCAAAAATTAACCGAAAACAATAAAGTGAGTGAATTTTAGGGATAAAAAGCAGTAGAAACGAAATATTAGCCGGTAGCAGGTACAGGGGAGAAAGACTGGGGGTGAGGGCGACGCAGAGATTAACAGTAAACACAGTGAATAATGCCTGTTTAACCTCTAATGCACATTTAATCGGACGTATGGCAAACTTCCTGTCTCGATGCACGGTCCTGTGAGTGCCCCACACGCCACACCCGTGTCCTCCCAGCGCTCGGAGTGCAGGAATGGGACCCCCAACGCGGCTCCGTCCTCCCCGCTTCTGTGAGTGTTTATTTTCGTTGAATTTTGCCCTCCTCTCTGGCTGACACAGCCTCAGAAGTGCGGTGGGTCTGCGCCCCCCCCATGGTGCACCCCCAGTTTAGGGAACCCCCATATTGTATAAGGGCCCCTAGCAAACCCACCGCCTTGCACCCGGAGGGAGACATTACCCACGTTGTTCCGACACCTGCTCTCAGTTTTCCTCGTGCTACTAACGTTGGCTGGATGGAAATTTAGATCACTCATTTTAAACCTCTGTTCTTTACTAAGATGACCATGTTAAACTCTTCACTTCCTTCTAAGCAATAACTGTGTCCCACGATGGTGTGTTTTTCTTTTCATTTTTATTTGGCTCAAATGCTCGAATTTCCCTTGGAATTCCTTTTTTTGGGGGAGGGTAGGGAGGAGAATATCAAATATTTCGGGACTTTTCTAGGTATCTTTATTTTTTTTAACTTTTTTTAAAAACGTTTATTCATTTTTGAGAGACAGAGACAGAGCATGAGTGGGGAAGGGACAGAGAGAGGGAGACACAGAATCGGAAGCAGGCTCCAGGCTCCGAGCTGTCAGCACAGAGCCTGACGTGGGGCTCGAACTCACGAACCGCGAGATCATGACCTGAGCCGAAGTCGGACACTCGACCGACTGAGCCACCAGGCGCCCCTCTAGATATCTTTAAAGAAAATTTTTTCTAATTGCCATTGGGTTCAGGTAAACTATTCCATAAGACTTAAATCTTTTGAAAGTTAAAAAAAAAATTGTTTTTAATGTTTATTTTTGAGAGAGACAGAGCGCAAGAGGGGCGGGGCAGAGAGAGCCAGAGACACAGAATCCGAAGCAGGCTCCAGGCTCTGAGCTGTCAGCACAGAGCCCGACTCAGGGCTCGGACTCATGAGCAGTGAGATCATGACCTGAGCCTGAGTCGGACGCTCAACCGACTGAGCCACCAGGCGCCCCTCTCAGGAGCCTTTAAATGGCACGTTCAATTTCTCTAGGCGGTTGAGGGCCATTCAGATGATCTGTTTTGTCTCAGTTGAATACAAGTAGTCTGTGAGTTTTTAGGGACTTCTCCACTTCTGCCAATCTGTCAAAGTGGCCCAGCGCAGAGCCGCTCTAGTGTTCCAGCATTTTTTTGTCGCTGCAGAACGCTTACCTCCTCCCCAAGCATGGGGACCTTGCAAAGACCTCGTCTCGCCCCTGGTGAGAACAGTCGTCTTGTCCCCAGGCTTACTGTTGGGGCACGGTGCGCTCCGAGGCCGTGGCCCTCCTGGGGTTTGGACGGATGCCCTAGGTGTGTACCAGGTTCCCCGCTTTGCTGCTGTCGCCTCGCCGAGCACTCGGAAACTCTGAGGTCTTTCAGTGCCCTCGCTGTCGCTTTCAGCCAGGCCCCTGGATCTCCCCCTGCACGTGCTTGGTTCGGGGTCGGGGGCCCTGGATTTGGAGGGAGTTACGTGCAAATGGAGGGTCCCCTCTCTGTGGCTCCCTCCTACCTGGGGTGTCCTCTGTCACCGCAGGCCCTGCCCTCTGCCCTCCGAGTTCACCAAGGTTGAGATTGCTGCTCGCGCTGGGGCCGCCCTGCTGCGCGGGCCGGAGACCCTCGGGACCAGAGCCCCCGGGGCTCGCCCTCACGTCGAAGCTCATCAAGCTTCTGCCAAGTCCTTTTAAGGAGTCGAGAATGTGTATATTTTGTCTTCGGAGGGCTAGTCTGACACAAGCTGCCTGCAATTTCTGGAACGCAGCCTGCACGGAGGATTTAACCGCACGGTTAACAAGCCCCATCTAGCAGGACCCACGCAGTTCTCTGTCCCCGACAGAGTCACCGTTCTCCTCAGGCTCACATTTGCGCTGACCGATGACCTAAGCCCACCGCCTGAGTCTCGTGTACTTTCGTGAATGTGCGCCATACCGACCCCCCATCTCTGATCATCCAAGAGAGTTAGGAAAACAAAATAACAAGAACCTGTAAAATGCATCCTGAGCCTGGAAAAAAAAAAAATGACGTTCTAAACGAGCCGGAGGGCAAAGAATAACTCATAATGGGGGTCAGATAGAGCTTGGCACAAGGCGATGATGAAAACAGGAAATACTGTGGAGCAGAGTCTCGGGAATGCGGCTGACGCCGTGCTTGGGAAAACCGGAAGCTCTCCGCTGGAAAGGAAGCCGGGCTGAGGTCAGCGGGGCGGTCACCTTGCGTACGAAGGAGAAGACAGGGCAAATAACCGCCCTCCAGAATTTGAGGGAAACACGTTTTTAAAATGCAGTAGGAATTGATGACATTGAAAACAAAGACGTATCAGAAGTGTTCACAAGACCCAAGGGGGTGTGGGGGGAAACCACCCACAACACCAACAGCGAAAAGGAGACAAATGCAGATGCATCCGAAACTTTACACAATAACGAGAGAATGCTATAAACAGCTTTATGCAAAGCAATTTGAATTGTTTTTGGGATAAACGACCTCACAGAAAAAGATAACATTGAACCGACTCAAGAACAGTAAAACCCAAATGTATCTGCCCCTTGGAAGACACGAAATCAGAGGTAGAACACTCCACAAGGAGGAAAGAAAATCAAAGAACAGGAGTTCCGATCTCACACAGGTGCTCTGCTGAATATAAACATAAGTGGGTTTTACTATCCCTTTTACGAGGCTGGTATGACTTCAATAGCAGAAGCAGACGAGAACAGTCAAGAAAGAAGAGGTCCAAGGTGAGCCTATTTTAAATGCAAAAATCCTAAACGAAATGTCAGCAGGTCATGTCCCGAAGCGTGTAACAAACCCTCCCAAACCAACGTGGGTTTGTTCCAGGAGCGTAAAATGGCTTAACGTTGAAAACTGCATTCATGTAAGGCCACGTCTGAGGGGGAGTTCAGGACGATGCCTCATTCGGGGTGACGGGAGCATCTTTTGGCCGGCCGGTCAGAGGCCCTTGGAATCAGCAGCGAGCAAAGCCAGGGAGCTTCCGTTCCGGGGCAGGGCAGGGGTGGAGGGGGGGGGGGGACAACAGGAATGGAATGAGCAAGGACAAACACACCTGCTTTGAGTACAAGTAAAACGCACTACACTGTTACACGGCCCCTACCTTTGCCAGGGCCCTTGCGTCTTAACAGCCACTGTTTCAGAGTGATGCTTGCTAGTGATGGGACGGAAGCCTGTTCTCTCTCCGTCTCTGTCTCTCTGTGTCTCTCTTCCTCTCTTTCCAGTTACCAAATACAAGGACATTCTTGACAACACTGCTCTTTTATATTAATTGTAGAATCAGCTTGTCTAGTCCCCTGGGAAACTCTGTCCTGTCTGTCTCTCCATTAATTTAGTTTCCTTTGAGTCCTTTGACACGTTGTTTGTAATTCTCTGTCTCCACAAAGGTCATAAACATGTTTGTTAGTTACCTTTTTTGTTACTGTTGTAATTGATACATGTAATTCTGAACTCCACAAACATCATAAACATGTTTGTTAGTTACCTTTTTTGTTACTGTTGTAATTGATACATGTAATTCTGAAGCGTATTGTCTGTTGCTCCTAGTTTGGAGAAAGGCATTTCATTTTTGTGGTTGTTGTATATTAATCTTTTATCCAGGAGCCTTGCTACATTCTCGTATCAAGTTTTTTTCTGGAGATTCTCTAGGTTTTCGCAGTGACATCGCCTGAGAATGCTAAGAACTTTCTTCCTTTCATATCCCGGTCCTTTTTCTCCCTCCCCTATCGATCTGGTTGGTCTGTAGACTGGCGAGGCTTCCTGCCAATGTCTAAGAAAAAATGGTGACAGTAGGCATTCTTGTTATATTCTTGATCCGGGAGGGATGCTTTTAATATTTTACCATCCAATATAGTATTTGCCATAGATTTCTGGTAGCTAACTGTTATCAAGCTAAAGAACTTCCCTTCGGTTTCTAATTGGTTATGATACTCATTATAAAAAAAATAATGAATAGACGTTGAATTTCATGAGGAAAATTTCCACAGCTTATAAGACGAACATACGGTTTTTCTTCTTTTTTGTCTTAATGGATTTTCTTGAAACATGTTTAGAATTCAATTTATTGTTGGGGTGCCTGGGTGGCTCAGTCGGTTGAGTGTCCAAGTTCGGCTCAGGTCACGATCTCTCGGTTGGTGAGTTGGAGCCCCGCATCAGGCTCTGTGCCGACTGCTCGGAGCCTGGAACCTGCTTCGGATTCTGTGTCTCCCTCCCTCTCTCTGGCCCTACCTCACTTGCTCTCTGTCTCTGTCTCTGTCTCTCTCTCTCTCAAAAATAAACATCCAAAACAACTTAGAATTCGATTTATTGTTTTTGACTAATATGTTCACATGGCTCTAAACGAAAAGGGGTGTGCAGTCAAAGCTCTCGATGGACGGTTTTCCCTCTCCACCCCCCACCCCCCTTCCTCCCAGAAGACTCCTGGGTCCCCAGGTTCATTTGTGTCCACCCTGAGATATCCCGTAGAAAAAAAGGAGATTAAAATACATTATTTGAATTCCTCTTTCCTATTATATCATACTAATTATTCTGGGCCATGTTTTTTTCTTTTGTTTTTGTTTTGGCTTAACAAATGTCTCCGAGATCATTCCCCGGAGTGTATACAGGGACCCTCCTTATTCTCATTTCTAGCGTAGCCCTCCAGTGCTCCATTGTACCTAGTGTTCCACATGTACCTGGCCAGCCCTCTCGGGACGGACGTCTAGGTCTGGCGGACCCCCGCTAGCGTGCGCGGGGCTGTGGTGACGGCACCGCACACGTTCCGTCTGCACACGCACGAGGGTGTCTGCACGACAAATCCCGGAATGAGAACCGGTGGGTCAAAGGTTACGTACACTTGAAACTCAATGCATTTTATCAAATTCCCTTTCCCAGAAGTCGGTCTGATTTATATTTCCTCCAGCAAGGCACGCGAGACTTGTTGCCCCATTCTCTTGTTTCACAAACCTGTGTGCATGTTAAAGGCTTTGTTTTGTTCTGTTTTTCTCATCTGATGAGAAACCGATGGTATCTCTGTTCTCATCCACATTTCTTTTATTACGAGGGGGTTTGAACACGTCTTCGTACAGTTAGGCCGATTATATTTCCTTTCCTCTGAATGCTTGCTTATCTCGGTTGTCAGTGTTTCCACTGGTCCTTGTTAAGAAGATTATTTACAGGAGCTCCCCATATATTAGGGAAACGCAACCCCTTCTGTGATTGCCGTCCATTCCGAGTTGGTCCGTGGCCTTTTGACCTGGCCTACTTAGGGTTTTACCTAATTAAACGCTTAAAAAATTTTCAACTTAATTCAACGTAAAAGAAAAAAGTGTACGTAACCAAATTCATCCGTCTTTCAGGTGTTTGGCCTCTGGGTTCGGTGTCACACTTGGAAAGGCTGTCCCGGCTCTGAGGCACTAAGGCGATGCAAGTAAAGACCGGAAGAAAAACCACCAACGATGATGATGAGGGCTAACCCACGTCTAGCGGGTCATCTGGGCCAGGCCGTTTGTTCCAAGAGGGAACTCCGCCATTATTACATGGTACAGATGAGGAATGAGAGGCACGGGGGCTGGTGGCCTCCACAAGCTCACAGAGGTCACGCCTGGCCCTGCCGGGATGGGAACCCGGACCCGCCACCTCCAGAGTCTTGTCATCTCCGCTCCTCCGCTGCCCATTGCTTGCCGCGTTCCTTCGACAGTTCCACCTTTTACTGTTAGATCATCTGTGCACCTGGGACTGGTTTCCACGGAGGGGGAGGCATGTCCTCCCAGCCGTGAAATAACGATCGCATCGCCACCTTTTCCAACCGTCCATCTTCCTCCCGTTTGAAACGCCTCATGACCTCAGCCTCCGCCCTGTCGCTGCTTTGGGTGTGCCCCGTCCCCAGGGAGCTCGGTCAGTGATGCCTGCCGCCTTCAACTCCACGTATCCACTGACCCTCAGCCCAGACCTCTTGCCTGAACTCGACTCCCGAATCCGACCCATGGCTGCACCGCAAGCATGTCCCCTCCAAGCCTTCTCCTTCCTCTGATGTCCCCAGCTCTGCAAAGGGAGGCTCTCTTCCCTCAGGCCGTGCAGCCTCCTTCCCTCATACCCCACTCCACATCCATCAGGCAAGTTCTCGCTCAAAACACACAAAATACATCGAAACAGCTATTGGGAGCTGTGCATTCTGTTATTTCCCTCCAGACCGCTCAGCGGGGTCTAGGTAGACATTGCAGTCACCAGCTCATGGCAGGTCACGTTGGTGCCCTTGTTCCATTTTGTCTGTAAGCCTGGTGTCCATATAGAATGATGTTCCAGAGACAGGAGGGTCACCATGACGAGGTTAGGTCTGCTCAGTCGGTTGAGCGTCCCACATCAGCTCAGGTCATGATCTCACGGTTCATGAGTCTGAGCCCTACATCGGGCTCACTGCTGTTATCACAGAGCCTGCCTCAGATCCTCTGTCGCCCTCTCTGCCCCTGCCACGCTCACACTCTCTTCTCTCTCAAAAATAAATAAATATCTTTAAAAGACATATGATAAAAATAAAAATAAACGTGAAGACACAAAACACCAATAGGTTAAAAGTAAATGGACAGAAACAGATACACCACGGTAACCCTCGTCAACAGAGAAGAGAGTGGCATATATTAATAACTTCAGACTCTTACGGAACCAGGCCAGATCACTGGCGGAAAAACCAAGCAGCACTCAGAGATCTTGGTGGATCGGAGTTTTGTTTTACACCGGTGGGCTCAGAGGAGATCCTTCTCCAGATGTCTGAGTCTTGCGCACAAGCAAGGGGGACAATTTATCATAATGCGTTACTTCTGCGTCCCGCGCTGGTACTAATCTGGCTCACACGGCAAGCAGGGCAGGAAGAAGAACCTGGAAGGAGTGTCTAAGCTAGGAACTAGAGTTGTTAGTCCCATCAGCCATCTTACGGTGCAGAACTTTACTTATTTTCCCAACAAGACAAAGTACGTTTTGTGCAAAGAATATTACCAGGCATAAAAAAGTCACTTCATAGGGGTAAGTGGGTCAATTCATCGAGAGGTGTAACAATCCTACATGTTAACGCACCTGATAACAGTGCTTTAAAATACATAAGACAAAAATTAATGGCGTTGAAAGGAGAAGTAGACAAACCCACAACGGCAGTAGGGGAGTTCAACAACTCTGTCAATAATTGCGGCAACAAGTAAGCAGAAAGTCAGGAAGGAAGTGAACTCGGTCCCCGCTGCCAACCCAATGGACATCATTGACATTCATAAAACACTCCACCCTGAAAACAGCAGAATTCACATTCTTTTCAGGTACCCATGAAACATTTACCAAGGTAAACCATACTTCGGGCCGTAAAACAATTCTTAAATAAACTGAAAAGGATTCAAATCAGACCAAGTGCGGCTACCGTAGAATTGAATTCTAAATGTAAAAGAGGGCAGTATGTGGGAAACCCCCAAATCCCCGGGGGGGTGGGGGGGTGTGAGTGGGGTGGGCAGAATTCTAAGGTGGACTTGTGACCTGTGCCCTCTGGTGTTGGTGTCACTCCTGTGAATTTTCTGTTAAACAAAGGGATTTTTGCATACGTAATTAAGGCACTATTCAGTTGACTTTAAGACGGGGAGATTGGATGGGCCCAACCTAGTCAGAGAGTTCTAAGTCCGAGATCTGAAGCTTGAGGGAGAAGAGGTTCATTGTCATTTCGGTAGGTGGAGGGGCATGAGGAGGACCTGAGAGGGGCCTCTGGGAGCTGCGAACAGCAGTCAGGTGGCCACCAGGAGGCCGGGACTTCAGTCCTCCGACGGCAAGGGCCTGAGTTCTGCCAGGCGGGTGTCCGTGCAGGAGAGGACCCACGCTGTCCCGCCACATCCTGGCCTCCGGACCGGGTGAAAATAAGGGGGTGTTGTTTGAAGCCTCTATTTGCGTAACCGGTCGTTCAGCGGCAGGAAACTGATACAATATAGAAAGCAAACGACACACTCGAGTATAACACATGCGTCAAAGAAGGAAAACCAGAAAGCATTTCAAACAGAATGAAAACGGAAACACGACGTAACCATTCATTGGACAGAACATGGACGGACCTCGAGGGGACAGTGCTGGGTGGGAGGAGTTGGGAAGGCAAAAACACCATGTGATTTCACTCGCACGCACGTGGAGTTTAAGAAACAAAACCAAGGAGCAGAGAAAAAGAGACAAAGGAGCAGACTCTGAACTTCAGAGGGCACGCGTGTCCGGTGGCGGAGGAGGCCGGGGCGGCGACAGGGGCGGGGACTCGGGCGTGTGCTCCTGGCAGGCACCGAGGAGGACCGAGCAGGACTGCTGAGTCACCATACCGCGCACCTGAACCTAATACAATGCGTCCGTTAGCCACGCTGGGATTTAAGAAGTAAGTTAATTTTTAACAAGTTCATTGGATCTGGCTTAAGTCACATGAGAAAAGAGGAGAGGTCTCAAATCTGTGACCTCAGCCTCTGCTTGAAGAGATCGGAGAAGGAAAACAGATGAAATCTGAGGTCGGCAGAAGAAAGGAAGCGACGGACGTGAGGGCAGAAATCTATGAAATTGGAAACGGAAAATCAATGAAACCAAAGCTTGGTTTTTTTTTTTTTTTTTCAGATTAAACAACTTAATCAACCTTTGACGCGTCGGATTGATGCGAACAATGAGAGCAGACACGGATTGTCGGTCTCAGGAGAGAGACCCTGGTGGTTATCGCAGATGCAACAGAAGCGCGAAGGAGAGTAAGGGACTGTGACGAGCGCCTTTCTTCCAGTTCATCCACGGAGGCGAACCGACCACACGCCCCGGCTTTGCCGAAGGAGGCGCGTGAGCCAGATGACCTCAAACCGACCAAGAAATTGAAATTGTGCCTTGAAGCCTAAAGAGACGTCCAGGACCGGACGTCCTCATGATGGATCCTACCCAACACCTAAGAAGGAAACAACACTCATTCTACGTGAACTATCCCAGAAATTTGAAGGGAAGGAAACGGTTCCCGGGGCTCCTCCGAGGCCGGCGTTGCTCTGCGCCCGTAACCAGGCACAGGTGTGAGTTATCAGAAACGAGACTACAGGCCGTGAACAGAAACGCGAACATTCTTAACAAAATCTTAACATGACACAGATAATACGCAACCAAGTGGGGCTTCTTCCCGGCAGGCTGGGTGGTTGTGACACTTGAAAACTGATGAATTTTAGTTCATCATATAAACAAACAGACTAAAAGAAGCGACCGTGTGTGATCATCTTCAAATGTGCAGAAGACGCATTTTATAAAACCTACCCTCCATTCCTGAGAGAAGGTCCCAGAAAACGGAATGAAAGGGAAATCCCACGACCTGATGACAGGCGTCTATAACACCACCAGGGCGGACATGGCCCTTCCTGGTGCAGGACGGAGCACTCTCTCCGCCGACGGGAGAGAGGGAGGGTGCCTGCCGTCACCCCTCCTATCCAATGACGTGCTCGAGGTCTTGCCAGTACAAGCAGGGAAGGAAAGGAAAGCATCCACAGCAGAAAGAAAATAAAACTGGCTCTATTTAAGGAAGACACAATCATCTTCTGAGAGACCCTACACAATCTGGGAGTCGCTAGAATCAACCTGTGAGCTCAGCGGGTTTGTAGGATAGAAGGTCAGCACACAAAATCCGTTGCGTTTCTCTCTTTCTTTCTTTTTATTTTATTTTTTTTAAACGTTTATTTTTTGGGGGACAGAGAGAGACAGAGCATGAACGGGGGAGGGGCAGAGAGAGAGGGAGACACAGAATCGGAAACAGGCTCCAGGCTCCGAGCCATCAGCCCAGAGCCCGACGCGGGGCTCGAACTCACGGACCGCGAGATCGTGACCTGGCTGATGTCGGACGCTTAACCGACTGCGCCACCCAGGCGCCCCTCTTTCTTTCTTTTTAATGTTTATTTATTTTTGAGAGAGAGAGAGATAGAGGGAGAGAGAGAGAGCATGAGCAGGGGAGGAGCAGAGAGAGAGGGAGACACAGAATCTGAAGCAGCTCCAGGCTCCGAGCTGTCGGCACAGAGCCCGACGCTGGGCTTGAACTCATGAACCACGAGATCATGACCTGAGCCGAAGTCGGACGCTCAACCGACTGAGCCAGGCGCCCCTATTATTGTATTTCTTACACTAGAAACGAACATTTGGAAATCGAGGTTTCAAAATGCCATTTTAAAAAGAATAAAAACATAGAAAATATTTGTAGGTAAATTTGACAAAAGGCGTCTAAGACTTGCACTCTGAAAACTAAGATGCTCCGAGAGAAGGTAGGAAGCTAAAGTAATGGACAGAGGCAGGGTTCACGGACAGGAAAAAATTCCATGTGACCGGGGTGCCTGCTGTTCCCAAGCTGCTGTATAGATTCAACCCAGTATGAATCAAACCCCGGGAGTTTTTTTTTTTTTCTTTGTTTCTTTCTTTCTTTTCTTTTCTTTTTTTTTTTTTTTTTTTTTTACAAATTAACAAGCTGATTCCAGATTATGTAAAAATGCAAGGATATAAGGGAGGTGAACTCACTTTGATGCAGAGGAACAGTGAATGACTCAGTGACCTGACCCGGAGACTCCGGTCAGAGCAGCGTCCACGCGTGAGGTCGCCCAGTTTTCAGCCAGGTTGCCGAGGCAATCCCGTGGAGAAAGGATTGCCTTTGCAAGAATTAATTCAAAAGGGAGGGTATACCTTATGTCAGAGATCAGACTGTGTAGCTTGTGGAAGAAAGCAGGGATGAGAATCTTACTGACCTTGAGCTCGGCAAAGATTTATTAAACACGATACTTGACATGGGGCGCCTGGGTGGCGCAGTCGGTTAAGCGTCCGACTTCAGCTCAGGTCACGATCTCATGGTCCGTGAGTTCGAGCCCTGCGTCGGGCTCTGGGCTGATGGCTCAGAGCCTGGAGCCTGCTTCCGGTTCTGTGTCTCCCTCTCTCTGCCCCTCCCCCATTCATGCTCTGTCTCTTTCTGTCTCAAAATAAATAGACGTTAAAAAAAAAATTAAAAAAAAAACAAACACGATACTTGACAGAAAAAGCAGTATAAAAGAAAACAATCAATAAATTTGAATTCACCAAAAAATTTTTTGAACTTCTCTTCGAAAGACACTGTCAAAAGGATGTGAGAAGAAACCACCAGCTGGGAGAGAATATTTGCAAAACACGTGTATTTTGCAAAACGACAAAGGACGTGTAGCTAGCATATATAAAGAACTTTCCCCACCAACGATAAGACAAGTGGACCGATAAAGAAATGGGGAAGGGTCTGCAGGCACGCTCCACAAAGATTCACAAGTGGCCGACGAGCACCTGAAAAGATGCGCAAATTCCTAAGTCGTTCGGGACACGCAAAAGAAACCCACGGCGAGAGGCCACGAAACACCGAGTAGAGCGGCTAAAATGGGAAGTAGGGACCCTACCAAGTGCCGGTGAGGGCACTGGAGGCACGGGGGCCCCCACGCGGCCCTGGCGCGAGGGGAGAGCCACACAGGCACTCTGCAGAGGCCGTTTGGACAGGCCTTTGAACATCCCACACGCCCCTCCCCACGAGGCAGCAATCTGTTCCACGGGACAGTCAGGCATACACCCCCGCGAAGACGGGTATGTGAATGTTCTAGCAGCTTTGTTTGGAAGAGCCAGAAACCGGAAGCCACCCAAATGTGCGCCCGCGCTGAAAAGGAGGGACAGGTTGCGACACGTGCGTGTTCTGGAACACTATTCATCGGTGAAAAGTAATGTGACATCGATCGTGGCAGGCAGAACAACGTCCCGGAAGACGGGCGTGCCCCGACCCTCGGAACGGCGGGTGGCACCGGAGGAGAGGTTGCAGACGGTGTTAGGATTGCTAGGCAGCTGACCTTGAAAGAGGGAGATCATCCCAGATTAGCTGAGGGAGCCCTGTCATCACAAGGGGGCTTAAGTTGGGAGAGGGGCGTGTGGCTTCCCGGAAGGAGGGCCGGAGGGAGGCCACAGGGGACTGGCCGCCGTGGCTGCCTCTGGAGATGGAAGGCGGCCACAAGCCGAGGAGTGTGGGGCCTCGAGCGGCCAGAAAGGACGAGAAGCCTGGGTGTCCTTGGAGCCTCTGAGGGAGCGCGGCCCAGGGACACCTGGGTTTTGGCCCAGTGAACCCCATTCAGGTTTCTGACGTCCGGGATCGTAAAATGATATATTCGTGCTGTTTTGAGGCACCGAGAGAATGGTCATGTGTTACTGGGCAACGGTAAAGCAACATTGATAAAGGCAGTGACAAGGACGCATCGCGGAATAATTACGCTGAGGGGCAAGAGACCAGAGGAAGGGGCACCCGGGTGGCTCAGTCTGTTGGGCGTCTGACTTCCGCTCGGGTCATGATCTCATGGTCTGTGGGTTCGAGCCCCACGTCGGGCTCTGTGCCGTCAGTGTGGAGCCTGCTTCGGATCCTCTGTCTCCCTCTTTCTCCATCTCAAAAATAAATAAATAAACATTGGGAGAGAGAGAGAGAGAGAGAGAGAGACTAGTGCTACCTGACTACGACCACACCAAAGCCCAGACTGCGCAAACTCCGGCAGGTGCTGCTGGGTGGGTGGGGGCAGGGAGGGGCCGGGAGGGCGGATGTCGGTGAGCGGGTCACAGGGCACCAGGGGGCCCCCAGTGTGCTCACCCCCCTCAACCGCAGAGCCGCGTTCCTTGGGACAGCCGGATGTCAAGACTGGTTAGACTAACTTTAAGGACGGGTTCACACCACAGGTCACCGGGACAGCAAACGCAGCGGGAAGAGAGGTGCTGCACCATCTGAATACCCGAGCAGGTGCAGTGAAAACGGAGCCAGGTGGTTCAGATTTGGGCTGGGGAGCCCCCTGTCGGGGCCCTGGGGGGGCTTCTCTGCACGGGGTGGGGGCAGGACCTCAGGACAGGAGGGGATGGGGGCCCAGAGCAGGCGGGCACCGGGGACGGCACTCTCGAGGCTGCTTGGGAAAGGTCTGCGGGGCGAGTCAGCAGCCGGGCTGAGCAGGGGTGAAGTGCACGAGGCGTGGAGGCCTGGGGAGAACCACGTGGACCTGCGTCCTGTGTCCAAGTGCACCGGGAACCATTAGCAGGTGTTCAGAGGAGCAGAAAGGGAGCTGTGGGGGGGGGGGGGGGCAAAGGAGACTGCGGGCCCCAGGGTGCAGAGAACAGAGGACTGTGGGCCCAGGTGGGCCGGCGGAGGGGGTCGTGGGGACCCGGGGCCTGAGCGGGGAGAGCCCCGTCTCTAGCGCACAGCGGGAGGTCAGCAGGAAGAGGTTCCAGGAGGCTACTTGGAAACGCGCAGGCGCGTGTGCGCACAGGAAGGAGGCGCGTGTGCGCACAGGAAGGAGGCGCGTGTGCGGGGGTGAGGACGTGGAAGAGCAGGGGTGCTGCCGTGACGGCTGAGTTGTGCCCCCAGATCCATGTTGGAGTTCTGGCCCCAGGACTTCAGGACGTGACCACACACGGGGATGGCATCTGTGAATGTTTAAGGTGACACGGGGTCACCGGGGTGGGCCCTGGTCCCGTGCGGCCGGGGTCCTTGTAAGAAGAGGGGATCGGGACCCAGACACGCACGGAGGGATGACCCCGTGACCCCGTGAGGACACAGGGAGAGGACGGCCGTCCACACGCAGGAGAGGGGCCTCGGGGGGACCCGAGCCCGCCCACGCCTGGACCTCGGGCTCCGGCCTCCAGGGCGGGGGCCGGTGACCGTCTGCGGTGTGAGCCGCCCCGTGTGTGTGTGTGGGGGGGTGTGAACGTGGTCTGAGCCCCGTGTGTGCGTATGGGGGGGTGTGACCGCGGCTCTAAACACGTGCGTGCACTGCTTTTCTGAATACACCTCTTGGAGCTAATTGCCTGCACCGCCGAGAGTGTAAAAGTGACCAACAGAAACAACGCTCCTTGGGAGTGAGGGGCGGGAAGGCCCCTGATCCTGTGGGGCCGCTCCCAGGGCGGTACAGGAGGTGACAGGGCCCTGTCCTCTGTCCCCGGCCCACAGGGGAGCGGGGAGGGCAGGAGGAGGGCGGAGCAGACTCTTGTCACCGCCCTGCCGGGGTGCGCCTGCCGCTGGCGGTGACTGGGGGCTCCCTTTCCCCGCCAGACCCAGCTCCTGGCACCCACTCCCGGAGGGCTCCTGGGTCTCAGCGGGGGGCTGTGCTTGGTGACCCAGCAAGGTCAACGAGAGGTGAAGCACAGGGGCCCAGGAAGGGGCGGGGGCCGGGGGCCGGGAAAGCACCCCTGCTCCGGGGGCGCAGTCTGGAGGGGAGACTCCTCCCTGTGCCCCTGGGGGTGGTGGCAGGGCTCAGGCCCCCCCCCCCCCCCCCCCCGGAGAGCTGCTTGAGCAGCCTGTTCCATCCCTCCCCTGGCTCTGAGGAGTCGGCACGTGGACAATGTCGCCCCCCCTTGGCAAGTCAGGGACTCACACGTGAGGGGCCAGGCCGGCTGGAGGCCTGTGTCCCCTTCCCACAGCCAACATCAAGGCTCGAAGCCACACCCACCACCACCCGATGGTCTGGGAGCTGCTGGGAGTCCAACATGGGGGTCACTGGGCTCCAGTCCAGGGGTCCCCCGGGGCTGGCTCCTTCCGGAGGCTCCACGGGAAATCCGTTCCTGGCCTTTTCCAGCTTCTGGGGATCCCAGTCTGTGGCCCCGTCCCCCAACCACATGGGCAGCGGCTGGCGTCTTCCAGACTCTCCTTGTCTCTGGCCCTCCTGCCTCCGCGTCATCGGGACACTTGTGATTGCCTTTAGGGCCCACCCAAACCACCCAGGGCAATCCCCCCAGCTCAGGGTCGTCCACTCAAGTCCATCTGCAAAGTCCCTTTGCTGTGTGAGGTCATGTGCTCACAGGTTCTCGGGATTAGGATGCTGTGTTAGTCAGGGTTCTCCAGAGACACAGCCGACAGGATGTCTGTCTGTCTGTCTGTCTATCATCTGTCAATCATCTATCATCAATCAATCTGCGTGTCTATCCACCTGTCTATTTTATAAGGAATCGGGTCACATGATTACGGAGGCTGGCAAGTCCCGAGATCTCCAGGTGGCAAGCTGCAGCCCCAGGAGAGCCGACGTTCCAGTTCTAGTCCAAAAGGCAGGAAAAAGCCGACATCCCAGGCTAAAAGCCATCAGGCAGGAAGAGTTCCCTCTCACTCAGGGGACGGTCAGCCTTTTGTTCTAGTCAGACCTTCAACTGATTGGACGAGGCCCACCCACCCTGTGGAAAACCAACTTCACTCAGTCCACCGATTCACATGTTAGTCTCATCCAGAAACACGTGCATAGACACACTCAGAATCAACTTCCACCAAATGTCAGCCCTCCCCCCGCCCCCGCCCCCTGCCATGGCCCAGCCCAGTTGACACATAAAATTGACCCTTACAGGTATGCCTATCTCTTGTTGGGAGGGGGCGCTATTCAACCCAGCACCAGGACAAGGGGACCGGTTGGCAGGAAGGGACAGGGCAGGGAGAGCGGACTGAGGGTCAAGGACGGGGAGAAGTGGCATTCGTGCTCTGTTCCCCACGGGGGCACGGGGCCTGGACCCCGCTCGCCGCCGGGCAGGTCCTGAGATCTTCCATGGCCGGGGGGCGGGGGGAAGGACAGGCAGGGCCACCCAGATGGCAGAAACCAGCAGGGCCAATGGGCTGTGGCCGCTCTGAAGGGGCTTCGAGAGCCTCTGTCCCCGCTCCAGGCTCAGGCGGCTATGGGCAGAGACCGGCCGAGGCTGAGCAGAGGGGCCGCCTCCCCCAGGGGGTGCTAAAAGGCAGAGGATGGCCCAGGGCGCAGCCCAGCCTCCCACGACCGCCCCCACCCGCAGCGCACAGAGGCCACTTCGGGAACGGGAAGGAAGTGGCCGGCCAGGCCCTGCTGACCACAAGAAGGCCTCTCATCATGCGCTCAGAGGTCGGCAGGGCCTGGGGCCTCCCCGCTGTCCTGTGCCAGGCGGGACCCCGCAGTCATCTCGGCGATCCGCTTCCTTCTCCCTGTCTCCCCTGGGGGGCTCTCCCTGGGGAGGCTTGTCCCCAGCTGTCCCTCTGGCCGCATTGGCCACGTCCCTCGGGGCCGGTCCTGCCCCTGGCCTGCCACGCTCCCCGGGGTTAGCGACAGGCACCAGCCACTCCAGCACCTCTGAGGGCGGCTCCCAGGCTCAGCGGTTTGCGGCCCCCGGCGCCTTCCTGTTGGCCGAACCCACCTCCCCTGCTCACTTTGGGGCCTTCCCGCTTGCTGCCCCGTCCCTTGGCCGGGACGCTTGCCCCAGTGGTCAGGAGGCTCGCTTTCCCCCCCAGGTCATCACCCTGACCTCCCATGTAAGTTGTGACGTGCCCCCAGCCAGTGCCCCGTGCCCCCTCCCTCGACGGCTCCTGAAGTTGCCACCCCCCCCCAACTTGCCCAGGCTCCCAGCTCCCAGAGGGCAGGGTTTGCGTGGGTTCTGCCCATCATGCGTCCCCAGGGCCCCCACGGGCGCCGCATGGATGTCCCCCTGCTGTGGCCGCTCCTCCCGAGGCCACCCCTGCAGGCACTCTGTGGTACCAGGTTTTCCCGAACATACTCCTGAGGGGAGGCCTGCACAGCCCCAGGTGCCCTCCGGGGGCCCTGCGAGACCCCACCCCCCTGCCCAGGGCCTGGGCCTCCCCCTGCCCTCATTTGCCAGCATCCAGGGTAGGGGCCCCGTCCTGCAAACTCGCGGCAGAGCAGTGAGTGGGGGGTCCTCCTCGGGTCCCCCCTTCAGCACGTGGCCAGAGGGGGCAAAGTTCAGAGAGGCACGTGGCCGGGGCGCGGGGGGCAAGGACACCCGGCTCAGGGGTCCCGAATAGACCGGGTTCAGCCGCTCGCCGCTCACAACATCCAAAGGCAGTGGCCGGGTGGTGGTGGTGACACAGAGGCTGTTTCAGCGAGGTGAGCTCTGGGAGGACGGCGGGCCCGCGTCTCAAGAACGGTCTCCTCAGTGCTGAGACTGGCTGGTTTCTGTAGGGAAATGGGGCGAGTGGGTGGGCGTGTGCCGGTGGGCGGCGAGGGTCAGGTGGGTGCCATCTGCCATCGCGGGGCGGTCAGGGAGTCTCGCTGGCTCCCGGCAGGCTTGTGCTGGAGACATAGTTTCCGTCCCCATCAGGGGATGCTGCCCCGGGGGCTTCTGCCCGATGACAGGCCAGCTGGAAAGAACTTCACCAGTTAGAAGGTACAGACGAGGTCAGAACAGAGGTGGCCAAAGTCCTCGTTCAGACAGAGGGGGGTGGGCTATGCCTCGGGCACCGGGCACTGCGCCCTCCCTGCAGGAGAGGCTCTGTATCAGTCCCATTTTACAGACAAGAGGCCAAGGCTCCAGGAGCAGCCTCTGAGGGCCTGCCTGGGGTCTCGCAGCAGGGGACCCGCGTGTCTCCAGAGCCACGCTTCCCCAGAGCGAGTGTGGGAAGTGCAAGGGACAGCCCTGGGTCACCTGCAGGGCAGGGGACTGGCACCCACGGTCTGGGTCCCTCCAGACTGAAAGTGGAGGCCTCCAGGGGGCGGGGCCCAGGCCCATCGTCCCTGTCCCTCTGCCTACTGACTGTCTGAGCCAGAGTCGAAGGAACACTTGGGGTCACGGAGGAAGAATCGGGGCATTGTGCACGGGACACGGGGCCACTGCCCCCACCCACCCTCCCTGCCTTTCTGAGTCACCGCTCCCAAGAGAGGGGGCGTTACAGCCCCAGACCCGTTCGTCCGGCTGCCTGGGAGGGGCTGGGTGCCACAGAGGAGCTGGCATTCCCCAGAGCAGGTGGGTACTGACCGCCGGCCACCGGCCCAGCCCTGGGAACAAGCCTGGCAGCCCTTCGGGCCGTGGGCAGAGGGCGGAGGGCTGCAGGAGAGATAACATCTGTTCCGGTCACACTGAGGCCAAGCAGGTTCTCCCAGGAGTGGAGATGATTTGGGATCTGGCCCACACCCACCTGTGCACCCATCGATGTGAGGCTGTGCTGGGCTCGCATGGCCCTGCCCCTGCGGGGCACTGAGGCAGACACCCCCTTCCCCTGCAAGGACACTTCTGGTGGACTGAGGCAAGATGGCCCCAGGCCCCTTTCCAGGGGCAAAGCCGGGTCCCCTTAGAATGGGATGCTTCTGGGGAAAGGTCAGCTGCAGCCAGCTGCCGGGAAGGTGGTCACTGGCACATCTGGGTGGAGCCCGATGCGGGTGTTTGGGCAGCACCCCTCCCTGGCATCAGCCTCCACCTGCCGGGAGCGACGGAAGTCACACCTTCTTCTGTGGGACACTTGGAGTGCCTAGGGGAAGCCACAGGCATTGCCCAGCTCTTCCTGACCCAGAGCAGGACTGACGAACAACCCACCCAATCCAGCCCAGCAGACTTGGGACAGACAGTCTAACCACCACTGCCACCCCCAGTTGAACCAACCTTCCCTTCCCACCCAACCTGGCCCCCATGACCCAATTCACCCACCCAACCCAGCCCCCATGACCCAGCCCCCAGGGCCCACTCCATCCAACCCAACCCAGACCCCATGACCCATTCTATCCAACCGAACCCAGCCCCCACGACCCAACCCAGCCCCCAGGGCCCATTCCATCCAACCCAGCCCTCATGACCAATCCCATCCAATGCAACCCAGCCCCCAGGGCTCCATCCCACCCACCCAACTCAGCCCCCAAGACCTACACCATCCAACCCAGTCCAGCCCCCATGACCCACACCATCCAACCCAGCCCCTAGGGCCCCACCCTACCTAGTCCATCCCCCGTGGCCTATCTTCTCACGGTTCAGTCAGCTCTCTCAAGTCCAGCCACCCACCCATCCCATCTCCAGCCCCTCAACTCAGCCTCCCTCGGGTTATGGATGTACTTGCCCCAGGCCCCATTATGGGCCACTCAGATGCCCTTCCTTTCTTTACCTGTCCCTTTGTTCTAGTTTTCCTGTATGTGTCCCCTGGCACCCCCCCCCCCCCGGCAGCCTGCTCCCACAACTGTCCCTCCCCTGGCCTCGCTCTGACTTCGCCCCTCATGTCAAAGTACCAGCGAGGCCAGAGGGTCAGAGCGGAGAGGGAGGATGCTAGGTGGCTGGCTGTGAGGACGGGGCAAGAGACCCTGAGCTAAGGAATGCAGGCGCCTCCCCGGAGCTTCCAGAAGGAACCAGACCTGTGACATGTCTGTTTTAACCCAGTGAGGCTGGTTTCGGACTTCTGGCCTCCAGAACTGGGAGAATACTTGGTGTTATTTCAAGCCACTGATAGAGGATTCCTAACACGGCAGGCTTGGCCCGGACCCGTCCCCTCCCCGTCCCCCAAGGCCCTCCCCCCCCCACCCTGCCACAAGGCAGGCTGGCCACGTCACTCATTCTGTGTCGTCGGTACTCTAACTGGGCGCTTGCCCAGAGCCTGCAGACCAGACCCCGTCACCTCCCACCCTGCGGGGCCTGGTCACCACCATTGATTGGCGTGGTGCGCAACCCACCTCGGGGGCACCCTCCCCAGGAAGGTTTTCCTGAACCCGGTGCCCCAGAGAAACTAAAACCAAGAGGGTGTGAATATCACACAGAGAGAAACTCCTTTCGAGGAATTGGCTCATCATCAGGGGGGCTGCAGTCTGGACACCAGGGAAGAGCGAATGTTGCTCTGGCCTCAAGGCCCATCTGCGGACAGAATTTCCTCCCTCCGACCCCCCCTCGTGCATGCTCCCCACCTCTCCCAGCCCCGGGAGCCTTCTCTCCATCCCTGGAAGCCACCAGACTCAGTTCCGGCTTAGGGTCTTTGCAGTTTTCTTCCCAAGCCTGAGAGCCTCTCCCTACCTTCCCGGCCCCCAGCCCCCCAGCCCCCCAGTCCCGCGCCGTTCCCAGGCCAGCCCCTGTTCATCACCTCGCCGTTGTCCTGAAGACAAGCTCCCTCCTCACCTTTCTTTTCATGTTTAATTTTTATCGTTTTAAATATACATCCAAGCTAGTTACCGTATAGTGTAATAATGATTTCATGGATAGAATTTAATGATTCATCACTTACTCATAACACCCAGTGCTCATCCCAGCAAGTGCCCTCCTAATGGCTGTCACCCATTTAGCCCATCTCCCCACCCAAAGCCCCTCCAGCAACCCTCAGTGTGTTCCCTGTATTTAAGAGTCTCTTAGGGTTTGTCTCCCTCCCTGTGTTTATATTATGTTTTGCTTCTCTTCCCTTATGTTCATCTGTTTTGTATCTTAAATTCCTCGTATGAGTCATATGATATTTGTCTTTCTCTGACTAATTTCACTTAGCATAATACCCTCCAGTTCCATCCACATAGTTGCAATTGGCAAGATTTCATTCTTTTCGGTTGCCGAGTAATACTCCATTGTATGTATATCCCACATCTTCTCTATCCATTCATCCTTCAATGGACACTTGGGCTCTTTCCAGACTTTGGCTATTGTCGATAGTGCTGCTATAAACATGGGGGTGCCTGTGTCCCTTCGAAACAGCCCACCTGTATCCCTTGGATAAATGCCTCATAGTGCGATTGCTGGGTCGTAGGGTAGTTCTATTTTTAGTTTTTGGAGGAACCTCCCTACTATTTTCCAGAGTGGCTGCACCAGTTTGCCAAAGGGTTCCCCTCTCTCCGCATCCTCGCCAACATCTGTTGTTGCCTGAGTTGTCAATGTCAGCCGTTCTGACGGGTATCAGGTGGTATCTCATTGTGGTTTTGATGTGTATTTTCCTGAGGATGAGTGATGTGGAGCATCTTTTCATGTGTCTGTTGGCCATCTGGATGTCTTCTGACCATTTCTTACTGTCTTTTGCTTATTTCTTCACTTGATTGTTTGTTTTTTGGGTGTTGAGTGTGACAAGTTCTTGATGGATTTTGTATACCCTTTATCCAATATTGCATTTGCAAATATCTTCTCCCATTCTGCTGGTTGCCTTTTAGTTTTGCAGATTGTTTCTTTCGCTGTACAGTAGCTTTTTATCTTGATGAGGTCCCAATAACTCATTAAAAAAATTTTTTTTAATGTTTTTTTTTTTTTATTTTGGAGAGAGAGAGAATAGACAGAGTGCAGCGGGGGAGGGGCAGAGAGAAGGAAGACACAGAATCCGAAGCAGGCCCCAGGCTCTGAGCTGTCAGCACAGAGCCCGATGTGGGGCTCACACCCACGAACCGTGAGATCATGACCTGAGCTGAAGTCAGACGCTTAACCGACTGAGCCACCCAGGTGCCCCCCAATAGTTCATTTTTGCTTTTGTTTCCTTTGCCTCCGGAGACGTGTTGAGTAAGAAGTTGCTGCGGCCGAGATCAAAGAGGTTTTTGCCTGCTTTCTCCTCGAGGATTCTGATGGCTTCCTGTCTTACATTGAGGTCTTTCATCCATTTTGAGTTTATTTTTGTGTCTGGTGTAAGAAAATGGTCTAGGTTCATTCTTCTGCACGTCGCTGTCCAGTTTTCCCAGCACCCCTTGCTGAAGACACTGCCTTCATTCCATCGGATATTCTTTCCTGCTTTGTCAAAGATCAGTTGGCCATTCGTCTGTGGGTCCGTTTCTGGGTTCTGTATTCTGTTCCATTATCTGGGTGTCTGTTCTTGTGCAGGGCCATACTGTCTTGATGATGACAGCTTTGTGATACAGCTTGAAGTCCGGGATTGTGATGCCTCCTGCTTTGGTTTTCTTTTTCAAGATCGCTTTGGCTACTCGGGGTCTATTCTGGTTCCATACAAATTTTAGGATTGTTTGTTCTAGCTCTGTGAAGAATGGTGGTGTTATTTTCACAGGGATTGCACTGCATATGTAGATTACTTTGGGCAGTATCGGCATTTAAACAATGTTTGTTCTTCCTATGGAGCATGGAATCTTTTTCCATTTTTTTTGTGTCTTCTTCAACTTCTTCATTCAGCTTTCTGTAGTTTTCAGTGTACAGATCTTTTTTTTTTTTATAAATTTCTTTTTAACGTTTATTTATTTTTGAGACAGAGAGAGACAGAGCATGAACGGGGGGAGGGTCACAGAGAGAGGGAGACACAGAATCTGAAACAGGCTCCAGGCTCTGAGCTGTCGACACAGAGCCCGACGTGGGGCTCAAACCCACGGACCGTGAGATCATGACCTGAGCCGAAGTCGGACGCTCAACCGACCGAGCCACCCAGGCGCCCCTTCAGTGTACAGATCTTTAAACTTTTTGGTTGGGTTTATCCCTGCATATTTCATGGGTTTTGGTGACCTGCCCTCATCTTTAGAGCGGCAGCCTCAGCTGTCCCTCGGCCCATGCCACAGCCCATACGAGGCCATCTATTGGCTGAGGACTTGGTCTGGGTCTAGCCGCCCCAAGAAGGCAGGTCTGCATCTGCCTTGCTCACCCCAGTGTGTATGTAGCACAGTGGCCAGCACCCTCCAGTACGGTGGGTTTTGACAAAGAGTAAAACCAGGGGTCCCCAACCAAGCTCCAGGACCAGAGAGTCTGCACGCAGTGATTCCAGGTTTGGGGTTGCTGCTGAAGCAGGTCCCTGACCCCTGGGCCGCTGGGGACCCCTAAAGGTCCCATGTGGCCGCCAGCCCCTCACCACACCTCCCCAGGGCAGCCATGAGGGAGGAAGACCACGGCTCGGGGCTCAACCCTTGGGGCTGGGAGGGTCTACTCCAGAGGACTTGTGAGCCACTGGGACCCTAACTGTGCCACAGGTGAAGAAGTCGGGGTGGGGTGCCAGGCACCTCCGTCCTTCCACCTGTGCCTGGGCACCCCACCCCCACTTCTTCACCTGTGCCTGGGCACCCCCTCCCCCACCCTAACTGTGTCAGCCACTCCCACCCTCCCCCACAAGCTGTCCAAGGTCAGCTGATCTGAAGCTAATTCCCTCACACGGCCTCCCACACAGCCCTTCCAGAACTAAGAGCACGGGCCTGTGGCTGGGGCCCCGGGGCGCTGCACCCTCACCTTCCTCCCAAGGGCCAGTGTAGCCGGCTCTGAGGGCTGAGCGTGGGCTGACTCAGGCCCAGGAGGAGGGCAGGGCAGGGAGGACGGGAAGAGGGCAGAGTAGGCATGACTCAGCATCTCAGTGGCTCACTTGTAGCCCCGTGGGAGGAGGGACCTGATGAAAACCATTATCCCCTCCCTGGGGTTCTGCCCCTTGGCAAGTCCCCCAGCTCCAGGGCTGAGCTCAGGACCCGCAGACCCTCCTTTTACGTCGGGGCGGTGGCGGGGGGGGGGGGTCCAGGAAGCTGCAAGTGCAAGCCCAGAACTCTAGTGGGAGGGAGGGCCTGGCAGTTTCCAGCCTGCTTTGCACGGGGAGCCACTGGGGGGTCTCAGAGCCTCCCCAAGACATCCTGGCCTGGGGCAGGGAGACCAAGGCAGAGAAGAGCCAGCGGAGAATCCCCACTCTCCTCCTTTTTTTTTTTTTTTTTTTAATATTTATTTATTTTTGAGAGAGAGAGAGAAACCGAGCACAAGCAGGGGAGGGGCAGAGAGAAAGGGAGACAGAATCTGAAGCTCCGAGCTGTCAGCCCAGAGCCCGACGTGGGGCTCGAACTCACAAACTGTGAGATCGTGACCTGAGCTGAAGTCAGACACTCAACCGACTGAGCCTCCCAGGCGCCCCACCCTCCTCCTCCTTTAACTGAGGGGTGGGGGGCGAGGGAGAGAAGGGCCACGGGTGCAGTGGGGTTTGAGGGGTTCCTCGCGGTGCGCGTGATGCTAATTCGTTCATTCTCAAGGACGTGAGCCCCCATCGTGTGACTTTGTCACGAATCGTTCGTCCCTTCCACAGCCTTGGGGACAAGCTTCTCCAGGCTTTGGCGTCCTCGTCCCCGACTTGGTGGCTGGGTGCATTTCGGTTGGATGTGGCCTGAAGAGATGCCACCGACCTAGGACAACTTCTTACCGTCTTGGGTTTGCCTTTTCCAGAACGTCATAGCGTGGGGTTCACACAGTCTGGGGCACCCGGCTGGTTTCTTGCACGGAGTGAGGTGCATTCAAGACGCCTCCTTGTCTTTTCACGGTTCGTAGCTCATTCTGTTTCCACGCTGAACGGACCACGGTTTATTCACCACCTACTTGGACATCACGGTTGATCCCAAGTTGTGGCAATTAAGAACACAGCCTCTATGAACGTCCACATGTAGGCTTTCATGTGGACATACTTCTTCAATTCCTTCGGGTAAACCGATGCCAAGGAGCGTGAGGGCTGACGGAACGTCGGCGTAAGTTCGGTTTTGTGCCGTCGCTGGCTGGGGTTCGGCCATCCTAACAAGTGTGGAGTCGGATCTCGTCGTTTGGATGTGCATTTCCCCCCTGACGTGAGCATCTTTTCACGGGTTTGTTTGTGCTCTTGTTTCTTCTATGGGGTCCCGGTTTGGGTCTTTGCCCATTGTTTAACGGGTTGTTCATCTTCTTGTTGTTGAGTTTTAAACGGTCTGGGGCGCCTGGAGCGGGGGCTCGGTAGGTCGAGCGTCCGGCTTCGGCTCAGGTCCCGATCTCATGCTTTGCGACTTTGGGCCCCAAGTCTGGCTCTTTGCGGCCAGTGCAGAGCCCCACTTGGGATCCTCTGTCCCCCTCTCTCTGCCCCTCCCTCCCTCCCTCCCCCTCCTCCAAGAAATACATGTCAAGAAAAAAGGAGTTCTTCACACATTTTGGACATCGGTCCGTTACCAGGGGCGTATTTTACGAACGTGTTCCTCCGTGTACAGTTTGTCGTCTCATCTCGATAACGTCTCTTGCAGGTTCGGCCTCATTTGTTGTATTTCCTACTTAAACAACAAATCTCGGTCGGTGAAACCCGTGATCCCAAGATCACGAAGATGTTCTCCTCCGCCTTCTTCCCCCTCGGGGATTTCCCCTTGACTGTTTATGTCTCTAGTCCCCCCGGACTGCGTGGCTGGGCATGCCGTGAGGGGGAGACCCACATCCTCCCGTCCACCTGCCCATTTACGGAGACGTTCGTCCCTCTCAGTGTGTGGGACCCTGCCGTCCCCGCCGTCTACTTGGCTTCTCTGTGTCAACACCCCTCTGTCTTCACCAGTGCATCTTTACAACTACGCCCCAGCCCCCCCCCCCCGAAACTGCTCTCCTCAAGGTCAGATTGCCAAATCCGGTGGTCGGCGTGCAATCCCAACCTGCACCTGGTCCGCGGTGGGGCTGACACGGCCGGCCGCCACCTCCTCCGGCTGGTCTTCGTCCGGCTTCCAGGCTGTCCCTTCTTGGTCTCTCCCGTCCCCGGCCGCTCCTGCCCGGTCTCCTTTGCTGTCGTTCCCTCTCGATCTCCTCACCTCTCAGAGCCGAGGGGCTCGTAGTCTCCGTCCACATTAAGCCCTGGCTGCCTCCAACCTCCGCCCCCAGCTCCGGCAGCTGCTGCCCCTCAACCGTGCTCCCTGCAGCTCAGCCCCCCTCAGAGACAAACGAGGTCCTCCCGGTGGCCGCACAGCAGAGTGACCCAGCCGGGCAGCCCCTCTCTGGCCCCGGGACCGTCGCTTGCTCTCGGCCCCCACCCGCTGCGCTCAGCCTTTTCTTGCCCAGGGTGTCGACCCATCACCTCCTTAGTCTGCTCTCAGGAGCTCCTCCCTTCGCTCCTCCTCGTTTCTGCTGAGTCCTCCCTGTGTCCCGAGTCCCCCGTGCTGTCCCCTACATTTCCTCAGCACCCAGAGCAGTACCTGGCCTGTGGCAGGCGCCGGACAGCTGTGCGGGGGAGAGACAGACAGGTGCCTAAGGTCCCAGAGGGGCTGACCCGGGAGGCCTGGGAGAGGAGGTCAAGGGGAGGGGCTTCCGGGATGCCTGGTGGCTCAGTCGGTTGAGCGTCAGCCATCAGCTCAGGTCATGATCTCACAGTTGGCGGGTTGGAGCCCCACATCGGGCTTTGTGCTGACAGCTCAGAGCCTGTGCGGGATTCTCTGTCACCCCTCTCTCTGCCCCTCCCCCACTCACACATACGTGTGTGTGTGTGTGTGTGTGTGTGTGTGTGTGTTCTCTCTCTCGTAAATATACACATTAAAAAAAACTTTTTTTTGAAGTTAAAAAAAAAGAAAGGAAGTGGCTTCCAACCGCTCTCACCCTCTGACTCACCCAGGCCCACCAACCCGTCAGGGCTTTGGTTCTCCCTGCTAGAGTCCAGGGTCGGGCTGGACAGTCTCCAGACCGTGGCCCCACCCACTAGGAGCCAGAGACACCAGAACCACACGCGGGACTCTTCAGTGGGTTCAGCTTTCTGGGACACACACACCCGCTGGACTGACTTGGGAGACCTGTTCCCACCAGGTTTGCCTTGGGGCCCCCAGTCAGTGGGCACCAAAATGCCTCTAGGCCCTGTAGTTCTGTGCTGGGCCCACTGCCTTTGGTCCAACAGGGGAGTGCCTCTCCTGGCCTTTGGCAGGGGCAGGGAACGGGGCCCTCTTCGGGACCCTTGCACCTGGCTGAGGCTATACAGGGTTTGGGGGGACACAGGGCCCCGGGCCAGGGCAGCTGTGTAAGGTGGGGACACAGCTCCGTCTGGTGCCGGCCGTGGATCCCAGCCCACGCGGTCCTGTGGCACCACCCACCGGGGATGGAGCCCCGCACTGCCCTCTGGGGAGCAGCCGCAGGGCCCGGGGGCAGCCCCTTCGGCTCCCTTTCCACCCCAAGCCTCTCCCGGGTGCTGGAGAGGTAGGGAGGCAGGGTATGGCGGAGAGCTTTGTGGGGGAGGGGCACAGAAACCAGCCAGGAGCCAGCCAGCACCACTCAGGGCCAACGCCTGTTGGTGGGCACATGCCAGGCCCTGCTCTGGGTGCTGGGGGATCGTGGGAACAAGCAGCACAGACACAACGTCCTTGCGGCCTACGGAATGGATGGACACGCGGTCTCTCCGCCCAGGGCCACCGGCGGCTCCCCACCGTCCTCAGGGGAAAGCCAAGGGTCTCAGGCCGGCACAACTGACTACTGGTCACGCCCCTGACCTCTCTGACCAGCCACTCTGCCTCTCCTGTCCACACCGGCTGCTGGCCTCACCGGCCTTGTAAATGCTTCTGTGGGTAAAGCAGATGGGACCCTGCGAAGGTGTCTTTTCTCACACGTCTGTGTCTGAGCATCATGGGACACACACGGTCTTGTCCGCTAGTGGGCACTGGGACCCAGGGGGACACCAGCTGGGACCACCTTCAAGCGATTGTGGCGTCCAGCCCATCCAGAGCCCAGCTGACCTCCCAAGACAGCCGTCTGCCGCGGGGGGTGGGGGGGAGGGAGGTGATAGTGACCAGTGCAAGGGTCCCGCTTGGGCCTGCATGGGGCGAGGCCTGGACCCACGCGCCTGGGTCAGACTCTGAGGGCAGGATGTTTGCCTGCTTCGGTCCTGGCTTGAGTCCCCATATCCGGCGCCACACCAGATGATGAGCCCAGGTCAACTGTGTAGAACTGCTGAGTGTGGAGGCAGGGCAGGGCAGTGGGCACTCATCTGTGGCCATCAGGCCAAGCTGGGTGGGAGGGTGTTGGCTGGGGTCAGGGTCCTGATTTATTCAGGGGTCACAGAACCTGTTTGCCCCCTGTTAGTGGGGCACTCAAGGAAAAGTGCCCTAGGGGAGTCCCTTTGTGAAAGTTCCTCGTTGTTCCCATCCTGCTCAAATATCACCATCCCAGAGAGGCCTGCTCTCAACAATGGTCACTTTCTAGCACATTCCTCTGATTTATTTCCTTCTTGACATGGACCCTCTCTGAAATGACCCATCCAAGCTCCTTTTCTCCTTCATGCCCGGTCCTCCTTCTGGCTGGGAGTGAGGGCGGAGAAGCGGGATGTGGCCCTGCCCTCCGACAGCAAGCTGGGCACGACTGGGTGATGTGGCGGGGTCCTGGAGGTCAGCGGGTCACTGTGGCCCCAGCGAGGGACTCACTCTCTCAGCCCTCCGAGGCTGGTGAAAACCACCTGAGCTGCTCAAGGTGAGAGACCTGTTCCTCATCTGATCCCACTGGGCGGTGTCCTTTGAGATGGGGCCTGGAAAGGGCCAGTGGGCTCCCAAGGAAGCAGGATGCAGGGTGGCCCGGTAGGACAGGTGGACACTTGCGAGGCGATGAGGTCCGGACGACCCCAGGGTTGAGAGAAGAGTGAGAGCGGTAGAAGCTTGGGCGAACGGTGGGAGGGAGGGGAGGGAGGGGAGGAGGGCGGTGCCGCGGGTGCAGTGCGGGGGCAGGAAGGTGGAGCAGGGGCCTCGGAAAGGCTGCGAGGCCCCACGCGGCGCACGGCCCGCGTGTCTACGGCGGCGACGGAGCCCCAGGCTCCGGAGGCTCCCCGGCCGCCGGCGCCCAGAGCCCCAGCGCCGGGTCCCCGCAGCCGGGGCCCTCAGCCACCTTCCCGCCCCGCGCGCGCGTCCCCCTGCGCCGGCAGGCCTGCGTGCGCGTCCCCGAGCGCCGTGCGCGGGCCCGGCGGGAACGCGGCCGGGGCCGCCGCCCCGCCCAGACCCCGCCCCGCGCACGCCGGCCGAGGCCCGCGTGACCGGTCCGGGTGCAAACAGTCCGGTCAGCTGACTTTGCCAAGTGCGCCGTCATCCAGG
This sequence comes from Lynx rufus, assembly GCF_022079265.1. NCBI lineage: Eukaryota > Metazoa > Chordata > Mammalia > Carnivora > Felidae > Lynx > Lynx rufus. Next base: position 440,478 of record NW_025814876.1, read on the forward strand.
CTATAAGCGCTCGACCTCTGGGCGCTCCGGTCCGACCCGGCCGCCGCCGCCACCATGCAGCCCCCCAGCGTGCTGCTGCTCGTTCTCGGCCTGCTGGCCGCGTCCGCCGCCGCGCTCATCAGGTGAGGCCCTGCGACCCCGTGCACCCGGCGACCCCTCCGTGTACCCCCCCCTTCCGTGTACCCCTCCCTCGTGCACCCTCCCGTGCACCCCGCGCCCCCCGGTGCCCTCCGTACGCCCTGCGCTCTGGAATGCGGGCTGTGCCGGCCCGCGCGGCCTCCTGCAGGGCCTCACCCGGGGTCCCCCGCCAGCCCGGGGACCCCTCTTCTCTACCACGGTGGAGTCTGCCTTGGGGGGGGGGGCAGGAGGCGGCGGGAGGGAGGATGGCGGAGACCCAGGCCGACGAGCCTCCCCAGGACAGGTGGGGCCGCGGCACCTGTACTCGAGGCCCACCTGTGTGGAAGTCTGGAGACCCAGGTGTATCTGGGCAAGTCATTTTCCCGCTTCTCCCCCTGCCCTTTGCCAGCTGTGGATTGGGCACGGTCGCCTTTGGTTTGGGTCTTGGGCTCTTACCCGGGAGGCCTTCTGGGCGCTGGGGGCCCCCGGGGGTCTCAGATACAGTAGGGAGTTAGCCTAAGGAGAGGGTCCGGGTGAGGGGCGCAGCTGGCACGGGGCTGCGGGGTCCTCCACCTGTGCCCTCGCTCTAGTGAGGACCACACCTTCTTCAGGTCTCTAGGGCCTGCCCCCCCTGTACCAGGAGAGACCACCAACCCCAGGCCTTGTGGGCCACCCAGGCCGAGGAGGGCGCTTCCATCCCCCACTCCCACTCTGGCAAGGCAGCCTGAGGCCCCCCCCCCCGCCTCCCGCTTGGGGAGGGGTGTGGTGGGCCAGCCCCTCTGCTCCTGCACCCACCCTTGCCCCCCTTCCCCCCGCCCCGGGGCCCGGGAAGGCATCCTTCCAACTCCAAGGCGGGCCTTTTGCCCAGGGGCAGGTGGGTGAGGTCATAGGGCCGTGGGAGCTGGGTGGGGGGGGCGCCAGTGGACTCAGCCTTGCCAAAGGGCTGCACCATGGGCTGTGGCCTGGGGGCGTGTGGCCCCTAATGGAGCCTCCCCTGACACCACCCACAGGCCTCCTCTCCAGGGATGCGTGGCTGTCCGGGGACTGAACCTGGGTTGCTTGGGGCTGGGCAGCTGAACCAGAGCCCCTCACACCTCCTCCCCGTCCTCTGGGACTGCTGGTGCCTGTTTCCTGGGTTACTGGAGGGCGTGCCCCTCTCCCCCCAAGCAAGGACCCTGGGCTTTTACGGCCTACCAGGTCTCAGACAAGAGTCCCATCTTCTGAAGCAGCCCTTGGCTTGCTGGGAAGGGCCAGCCGTGACCTTGAAGTCCCAAATCCCCTGGGCTGGGAGGACCTGTCATCCAGGTGTGTGAGTTTGCTCAGGTCTGCTCTCCTGCCCCACCCCTGCGCCATGGAAGCAGGGGTGCGAGCTTCGGGCCTGAGGAGCCAAGGGTCCGGGTGGGGGAGGGACCTCAGGCACAGGAACCGGGACACCTGACCCCAACCCCGTGCTCTTTCTGCCCAGGCAGACTGCCAAGGCTGGGAGGCAGGGGCTGCCCGTGGGGGTGCCCTGGGGCACCTCCGAGGAAGGCAGACCCGGGAGCACGGACCCCTAGCCTTCCAGTGCAGTCCTTGCCCTCCTGGGGTCTGTACCGTGGTGGGGACAGAGCACAGGCCAGCAGTAAATAAATTCACTACAGCATTGGAGAGGGCCCTGGAGGGAAACGGGGTCACGTGAGGGATGGCCAAGGAGGGCTTCTCCGAGGTGGTGGCAGTCTTGAGTCCCATCTGGTGGCCAGGAGACGGCCAACCAGAGGCCACACAGGGGAAGTGGGGACCTCTCTGCATGGCGTCTGTGGAGAACAGATTGAGAGGGCCAGGCGGATGGGTCACCTGTGACGCCGATGTCCTAACAGACCCCCATGGGCCACTGTCCCAGAAGAGACCAGAGCAGACACAAAGCGGGGGACGGGGATGGGGTGGGCGCTTTTGGAGCCCCTGGCGGCTGAGGGTGCAGAGGGGAGGCGAGCCCTGACGGGCCCCCTCCTCTTGACAGAATCCCGCTGCACAAGTTCACATCTGTGCGTCGAACCATGTCGGAGTTGGGGGGCCCCGTGGAAGATCTGATTGCCAAGGGCCCCGTTTCGAAATACGCCCAGGGAGTGCCCGCTGTGACTGGGGGGCCCATTCCCGAGATACTGAAGAACTACCTGGACGTGAGTATGGGGGTCTCCACTTGGGGCGGGGGCCCGGTCGGTGGCGAACACTGATTTGACGGGAACTGATAAGCGAGCACGAAATACTCTTTAGCAAGCAGCGCTTTTGCTGAACCCCCCTGCTCGGTGCGGGGGAGGGGCTTCTGCTCAGCCACATCCTCCCCTGCGGTGCCCCTCCTGTCACCCCTGCCACGTGGAGGACTCGCACGGTGTCCTTCTGGGGGGTCTGCACGGCTCCCCTGCAGGGCCTGCTTGTGTAGGGTGAGGGTGGGTTGGGGTGCCCTTGGCCCCTCCATGACCTCTCCCCCTGCGTCCCGCTGACCATCACCGACCTCAGAAGCCACCTTGTTCTTTTCTTATTTTTAATTTTTTTTTTAACGTTTACTTATTTTTGAGAGAGAGACAGAGTGCGAGCAGGGGAGGGGCAGAGAGAGGGAGGCACAGAATCCGAAGCAGGCTCCGGGCTCCGAGGTGTCGGCACAGAGCCGGATGCGGGGCTCGAACCCATGAACTGCGAGATCGTGAGCTGAGCCGAAGTCGGACGCTCGACTGACTGAGCCACCCAGGCCCCCCAGAAGCCACCTTGTTCTTGAGGCCGGTCTGTGGGATTGTGGGACAGGGCCACCCTCTGCAAATCACCGGGCTGGGCCCAGGGCCATCAGCTGGGCACGGAGGAGCCTGCGTCAGGCCCCGAGAGGCTGTGGGGTCCTCGTGGGTCATCTGGGCCAGCCCGCCCAGGCGTAACTAACTGCCTTGGAGCTTCTGTGGGGGTGCCTGTCCCGCCGGGAGGCCTGGCGCCACCCGCGACCCAGTTCCGCCTCCTTACCTCCTCCCTCTGGCCAGCAGCCAGCCTTGCACCTGCCCCGTGCTCCTTGAGGGATGTTTTATAAGCTACATAGCACGCCAGAGCTGGCCCGGCCTGGTCCCGCCTCTGGGGTCAGGTTCTGGGGCTGCCCGGGTGGGCGTCCTTCTGTCTCTCCTGCCCCTGAGTCTTGGGGACCTCGCTCCTTGCTGCCATCCAGCCTCTGGCCCACCTGTGGCTGGGACAGGTGGCTGCGGCCTTTGTCCTCTCTTGCCAGAGCCCCAGCAGTGCCAGGAAGCTGTGGCCTCACGGGCATGTGACTGGACTTGGCGGAGGGGGAGGGGGGGGTTGCTGACTGACCGGTTCCTGGTCCCCCAATTCAGGCACACACACACACATTTGCTGAGTCATCCCCCAGCCCCCCATATCTGGACACTTCTGCTTGGTCATGAGGCAGCAGCTGGGGGTTTTCCCTGGAGCCAAGTGGCAGCAGAGAGGCTCCCACAGGGACCAGAGCCGGAATCCCATGGTGACCTATGGTCTAGGCCGCCTCTCAGGGGACGGGGGGCCTCAAGCTCGTATCTCACATCCAAGCCCTCGTGTCCTCTGACCTATGAGAGCATCGACGACGAGGTTTGAGGCTCGGGGGGCGTGTGCCCCCTTCATGGTCGCCTGAGCCTTGAGCCGAGTACCCTGGGCTTCCCAGGCTGCCCTCCCCCGCTGTGCACAGATGGGGAAACTGAGGCTCAGAGCAGGGAAGGCAGGGAGTCTAGGCAGTGAGGGACTCTGAGCCAACACTGTCGGTCTCCAGGGTGCACCTCCTCCCTTTGGCCATTCGCATGCCTCCACCTAGAAGTCCTCCAGGCTTGGCCCTGTGGGGCAAGGGCAGGGTGGGAACTGAGGTCCCAGAGGCGAGCTGTGACTTGGCTCCCATCCTGGGGAAGAAGTCTCCCCTTCTGGGCCTGGATCTGTGAGGCAGAGGGGTCTTGCAGGGTATGGGGACCAGCGGCTGGGGGGGGAGGGGGGGCGGGAGGGGGTAGGCTCCAGTGCCTCCTCAGACTTGGGCCTTCCAGAGTCTGACTCCCAAGGCAACCAGTGGTCCCTCTGTGGCCCAGCGGGAACGCGGGACGCCCCCCGCCACGCCGCGGCCCTGAGGCACGCCCCTCCCCTGCCCAGGCCCAGTACTACGGGGAGATCGGCATTGGGACGCCCCCACAGTGCTTCACGGTCGTCTTCGACACCGGTTCCGCCAACCTGTGGGTCCCCTCGATCCACTGCAAGCTGCTGGACATCGCCTGCTGTGAGTCACAGCCCCGCCTCGTGCGGCCGAAGGGAGCAGGCAGGGAGGGGAGGGCCCCAGGGTGTGGGTACGCGGCCTGGACGCCACCTCACACGCATGCAACCCCCCCCCCCCCCGGCCGCACATTCTCCCCCGGGCTCCGGGCCCTGCCGCCCTACCTCGGGTGCAGCCCCGTGCGCGGGGGCCAGCAGGCCAGCCCTTGGGCCTTCGGTGGCCCTGCCTCGGCCCCTCTTGGGCGACGTGCGGCTTCCAGCTCTCAGCCCCACCGGACGCGCTTGGCCCCTCTGCCCTCCCCGGGCACCCCGCTTTCCAGGTGTCTGTGCAGGGCCCCGGGGTGGCCGAGGATGGAGGAGGCCAGGCCAGAGCACCGCTGGCCGAGGCCCAGGCTGGCGGGGGGGGGCTCCGTGGCAGGCGCCCAGGGCCTGGCGGGGGCAGCGGGCTGACGGCGGCTCTGCCCGCAGGGCTCCACAACAAGTATAACAGCGGCAAGTCCAGCACGTACGTCAAGAATGGCACGTCCTTCGACATCCACTATGGCTCCGGCAGCCTCTCCGGGTACCTGAGCCAGGACACCGTGTCGGTGAGTCTGTGGCGAGGCCGCTGCTGGGCCCTGGGATGCTCCCCGTGACCCCGGCCCCACCGCAGGGCCGGGCCGCTGAGCGATGAAGGGGGGAGAGCGGCCAGCCAGGGTCTCGACACCCGTGGAGCCGCCGGGGCGCGGGTGTGGAACCGGGACCCGGCAGGCGAGCGAGTGATTGGCGGTGCGGCCTCCTCCCAGCCTCGCGGCCGGCGGCCAGGCAGGGGAGCCGGTCAAGGGGGGCTGAGGTGTGCCAGAGCCCCTGTGGAGGACGCCGGGAGGGCCGTCTGGGCACCCGAAGCCCCAGCCGGACCAGGAGGCTGCAGGGCACCCCAGGGCCTGCTTGTCTGGACGGTGGGGAGGGCCGTGGCGGCTGGGGACCTTCCTGCAGGCGCACTGCCCCTGCCCCGTATCCACCTGCTCTGTTAGGGTCCCCTCCTCCTGGACTCTGTGGGTCCACGACAGGATGTCGCCTGCCACGCTCCCCTGTTCCCGGTGTCGCAGGGTGTCAACCCCAAACAGACGTTTCTTCCCACATCCTGCTCTGCCTCTCTGTCAGCTGCCTGGCCCGCGGTGGGGGAGGGGCGGCGTGGCCTCAAGTCTGCTGAGTTGGGTCATGGGGTTGGGTCATGGGGTTCCAGCAGGCCAAGGGCAGGAGCAGGCCTGGGCCGGCGGGGGGAGGGGGCCAGGAGGCCGGAGCCGAGCACGGAGCCCAGCCCTCTGAGCTGACTCCAACTCAGTCGGTGCCCCGACCGGCACAGACCCCACGTCCCTGTCCCACCAGTGCCGCCAGCCTGTCTCCCGGGCCCTCTGCCCGTCTCAGGTCCTGGGTGCGCAGTGGCGGGCGGGGGCCAAGCACCGCTGCTCCGTGGGGACGGAGTGGGTGTCGGAGCTGTGGCCGTGAGCGCACGCGCGGGACCTGGGGTCGGGCCCCGCAGGCCCCTGCGGCCCGCTGACCACCCCCCTCCGGCCTGCAGGTACCCTGCCAGACTCCGACCGTGGCTGGCGTCAAGGTGGAGAGGCAGATCTTCGGGGAGGCCATCAAGCAGCCGGGCATCACCTTCATCGCAGCCAAGTTCGACGGCATTCTCGGCATGGCCTACCCCCGTATCTCCGTTGACGACGTGCTCCCCGTCTTTGATAACCTGATGAAGCAGAAGTTGGTGGAGAAGAACATCTTCTCCTTCTACCTGAACAGGTGGGGTGGGAGGGCCGGCCCCCTCTCTTCCCCGGTCCTCACCCCGCTTCCCAGCTCAGTGTGGCTGAGTGCAGGGGGCTCGGGCCACCACCTCCCTGGCCACCCTCCAGGCGCCGGGCTGCAGCTTCTGACCTCTGACCGGAGGCGGGACTGGCCACCCTCTTGCAGACCCACGGGCAGCCGCACAGCCCGGGCTTCCCACTGGGCTCGGGCTGTGGGTCCAGCATCTTGCTCAGCGGGCCGCCTGGGGAGAACCGGACCCCGGTCGGGCGTCACCACAACTCCTCCTGGGTCCGTCAGCCCGGCTTTCCCTGGGCCTGATGAGAGGAAGACGTGGCCCCTGGGTCACTGATGGCCTAGAGGGGACAAAGCCATGGGCCCCAACCTGAAGCAGGGCCTCTGGAGACGAGGATTCTGGGGGCTTTCCACGGGAGGTGACCCCCGTTGGGCCTTGAGTGCCAGATGCTGCTAGAGGCGGCCGTGGGCCAAGATTGGTGTGGAGCGCGGCCTCCGTCACGCCATCTGGAAGCAGCCCCCAGTGTGTCTGTGCCTGCCGCAGAGAAGGCCCCCACCCCGGTGGCCCTTGCCCCGCACGGAGGGTGGGGTCACCTACGTGCAGGGGCCTCGTGTCTCCCCTCAGGGCGGTGCCAGCGGCCCTGATGGGCGTGTGCCAGGCCTGGACGTGTGGGCAGCGTGTGAGCGGGCAACCCTGCCGACCACCGGTGGTCACCGCGCCACCTCCCCCCCCGCCAGAGCCCTCACCCTCCAGGGCCTGCCCACTTGCCCTTCTGGCTGAATGCCAGCTCGAACCCTGCCCTCAGCCTGGCCCCTGCCTGGGTGCTGCGCTCTGTCCCTTGATCAGAGCTTGGTCGGTGTAAATACCCAGCAGCCGGGCCTGGCAGAGCCACCCCTGGAGGCTGGTCTTTTCCTGTGGCCTCGGGCCCAGGGTGGGTGGACAGGGGGAGGAGGTTGGCCAGGCCCAGGCCCAGGCCCAGGGACGGACAGTGCGGTCAGTGCTGTCAGTGCTGGGTGGGGGCCGACGGACAAGGGCAGGGAGGTGGGGCAGGGCTGCGGGTGGTCTGGGATTTCGGAGGTGATGGGAGGTGAAGGCCAGGGGGTGGGCTGGAGGCCACAGGTAGTAGAGGGAGGGCCACGTTTGGCCTGGTGCTTTCTGGGTGTGGGGAGAGCCCGGGAAGAAGACCGCGAGCTCAAACACTAAGTCTGGAGAAGGGTCTGGAGGTGGGAGGGTGCTCAGGGCAGGCTGAGCGGAGGTGTGGGGGTGGGGGCGGTTGGGTGAGGATGTGGACGGAGAGCGTCCCTGGAACAGCAGCTGCACGGGCCCCAGGCCTGGCAGGAGCGAGCTGACTTCGGTGCCGCCTCCTGCAAGCCCTCCCTGGTTTGTGTTGTTTTCACGCAGAGGAGGGTCCCCTCCCCGGGCTCCTAGCTTTCACTTCCCTGTCTGCCCGCTGTCTTGACCCTGGCCCATTTCCGCTGGCAGAGCAGGAGCGCCTGAGGTCTGGGCGGTATCTCGTGGCCTGCAGGCCACACGGGGTGTGGGATTGGAGCCCCTCCCCTTGGGGAGAAGGAAGTCCCCTCCCTTCCGGATCCTTCCATCCTTGTGGGTCTTTGGAGAGCACCCCCCCCCCCCCATCCTCCACCCTTCACCCTTCGCTTCTGACTTGGCTCCAGCTGGTGCCGGTGGCACCCGACGCTCAGGCCGGAGGCTTGGTGTGGGGGCGGGCAGGGGTCCCCCGTGCTCCAGGGGTCCCCCGTGCTCGAGGGGCAAGGGCGGCCGACTTCCTCTTTTCTCTCTTCCCAGGGACCCTAACGCGCAGCCCGGGGGTGAGCTGATGCTGGGTGGCACGGACTCCAAGTACTACAAGGGCTCCCTGTCCTACCTGAACGTCACCCGCAAGGCGTACTGGCAGGTCCACATGGACCAGTGAGTGTGGGGCCCCTCCCAGCCCCCCCGCAGCAGGCCTCCGGGCAGCTCCAGCTCTCGGGGCTGGGAGGCTGCAGTGGGCGTGCTGGGCCCTGGACCCCCCTGGCCCTGGGTGCCTGTCCCACCTCCTGGCACCCAGCTGAGCCCCTGGCCCCTGGGCTCGGGCCCTGCCCCGCTCGTGATGTCAAAGGCGGCTGTTGACCTGCTCTTGGCCTCTTGGGCCCCAGCCCGCCTCCACCCCCAGCCAAAGAGAGGAAGAGAGGGTACTGAAAAGGCAGGGGTCTCAGGCGGCCCTGGCGGTAGGACTGACCCCCCCCCCCACCCCCCACCACCCACCCCCTGGCCTCACCCCGAGCCCAGCCAGGGGCCTCATACCTCCTCCCCCTCAGGGTGGACGTGGGCACCAGCCTGACTCTGTGCAAGGGGGGCTGTGAGGCCATCCTGGACACGGGCACCTCCCTCATGGTGGGCCCCGTGGACGAGGTGCGCGAGCTGCAGAAGGCCATTGGGGCTGTGCCGCTGATCCAGGGCGAGGTGAGTGGGCCCAGCAGTGTGGGCAGGATGCCGCCCTCCCCCCCCCCCCCACCGGCCACACCTAAACTCTCTTCCCTCCCTCAGTACATGATCCCCTGCGAGAAGGTGTCCACCCTGCCCGAGGTCACTGTGAAGCTGGGGGGCAAAGGGTACAAGCTGTCCTCGAAGGACTACACGCTCAAGGTCAGTGGGGGCAGGAGCAGGTGGGCGGGGCGCTGACCACCAGGGCACAGGGCACAGGGCACAGGCTGTCCTCGAAGGCCTACACGCTCGAGGTCAGCGGGGGCTGGGGGGGCAGGGCAGGGGCAGGTGGGCGGGGCGCTGACCACCAGGGCCGTCCCAGGTGTCGCAGGGCGGGAGGACCATATGCCTGAGCGGCTTCATGGGTATGGACATCCCCCCGCCCGGTGGGCCGCTCTGGATCCTGGGTGACGTCTTCATCGGCCGCTACTACACCGTGTTCGACCGGGACGAGAACCGGGTGGGCCTGGCCGAGGCCACCAGGCTGTAGCCGCCGCGCCCGCCGCGGAGGAGGGAGTCCAGGAGGAGGAGGCCGGCCGCCCCCGCCCTCCTGGCCGCCCCACCACACACTTTCACACTCACACCCCTGCTCTGCGGGCGCCTCCGGCCCGCCGATTTCTTCTGCGGTTTTCCCCAGCCCTGGTTGTGGAAGTCCCGCCCACACGCCCGTCCGTCCGTCTGTCTGTCTGTCTGTCTGATGGAGGGCCGGGTGCGGGCAGCAGCCGTGGGCTGATCGGCACAGAGCCGCTGCACTAACTCGGACGACCGGGCCCCGCTTTGCAGCCGGCCCCTTTGTATCCCAGGACCCGTCCCCCAGGTCGTCCCCTGCCTCCCCAGCCCTGGGGGCCTGGCTGCCCAGGCAGGGCCTCTGGACTGAGCTCACACCCTGTGCCAGGCTGTTCTCTGGGTTCCTTCTCTGCCCGGCCTGGGGTCCCGGCCCCACCCGTGCTTCTACGTGGGCCCGTCGAGGAAGCGCCAGCCGAGGCCCGAGGACAAGCAGGAAGGGGTTAGAAGGGTAGGGGCTCAGAGACCAAAGCCAGCCTTGTGACACGTGTGGGGTCATCCTGGGGCTTGACCTCGTCCAGGAGGGCGCTCATGGGTCCAGGTTTGGGGAAAAGGGGGAAGGGGGCTGGTGCCACCGTCGCTGGTGGCTGGGAGCCGATGTTGATGTGAAAATACAGTTGTTTGGGCCTCTTTTTTCTGTGTTGGCATGTGTCGTGTTTGGTGGGAGGGAGGTTCTGAATGCGGACGTGGGAAGGAGCTGGTGTGGCCAGTGTGAGGCTGTTTCAGAGGGCTGACTCACAGCCAGGCTGGGGCGGGGTCGGGGGGGGGGGGCCTTTGGGGGTGCCCTGGCTCCCAGACCCCAGCCCCCCTGCCCTGCACAAGGGACCCTGGAGGCTTTGGTTTGCCGCCCAGCCTCGAGGCTGAGATGCCACTGGCCGGGAGCGGGCTGGTAGTGAGGCCCGGGGCTGCGACCAGCCGGATGTGGCCTTGGCGGGAGGCCGCAGGACGGGGCTTTCAGAGTGGTCCAGGTGAGCACCTGCCTCGCTTTCCGCCAGCGGCGGGGCCCTGGACTTCCCTGGTCCCCCTGCACACCCGTTAGAGTCTAGGACAGGCGCCTGCGTGGGGCTGATGGCAAGGGCACCCCGCCTCCCCCTGGGGCTCCCAGCCAGCACCTGAACGCAGCCTCTGTGCGAGGCCGGCACCAGAGCAGGCCAGCCTGGGGTCCTGAGACCTCGGCTCGGGGGTCCCAGTTAGGAATCCCTCAGGTGGCGTGACCTTCCTGGTGGTCCAGCCTGTTGGGAGTTCCCTGAGGGGCCCTCGGGAGTATCTACCCAGATGCAACTGCACGGCCAGGAGGTTTTAAGGGATGAGTAGGAGTTTGTGAGCAGCTGGGATCAGTGGCTCCGGACCCTTGGCGGGCGCCCACCCCCTGCAGGTGTGAAGAAACGGCAAGCATTTCACGCGGCACCGTGCCGGTACCCCCTCAGCCTTCAGGGGCGTGGCTGTCGAGGGGGGGCCAGGGGGCCGCACCCCAGAACTGAGCCCTCACTGGCGCCTTTAACAGACATCCGGCTAGAATCGCAGGGAGGATGGTAACATGCGCCTGAAACATGAGTGGGGAGCCTGGAGTCGCAGAGCCGCAGGGCCTGGCAAGGCTGCCGGGGGGGCCGCCTCATCCGAGCCCTCGTGCGCCGAGAGGCCTGGCGTCAGGGCAGGCCGGGAGGGAGGCCGCACTCTGCACCACTGCCCGGCTCCTGCCGGCTGCCCTGGGCTCTGTCTCCCACCACCCGCCGTGCCGCTCGCCACGCAGCTCTGGCCCTCGGCCGGGACGCCCCCCCCCCCATCCCCTCTCTGGGACTTGGGGACCAGCACCGCTGGATGCCCCCGGCCCTTCCCCCGACGCTACGGCGATGAGCGCAGGCTGGGCCTCCAGCCCCTACCGGCCGCTGGGGTGCTGACGCCCCTGCCCAGAGCCAGGACCCTACGGCTGGCTGGCCTGGGCTGCTGCTGGTCGGCGTCCTCCGGACTCCGGAGTCTGACTCCGGGCTCAGGTCCAGCCTCTACGGTCCAACCAACCTTAAGCCTCTGGTCTGTCTTTAGAAGATGGGTGATAACAGGGCACTCCTCGCCAGGGGCCTGGCAGAGACCCACGGGGTGCCCAGCTCAGCGCCTGGCACTCTTCCTGGCGGGCTTGCTGGGCTCTGCGTCAGCACCGCGGGCTCCGGTGGGCATTTCCCGCCTCTTGCCCTTGCCTGGAGGACACCCCACCCAAATCGAGCCCCTTCCTTCACCCACTGGGTGGAGGCCCGTGGGGGCTGGAGCCCCCTTCCCCCAACCGCCCTGGGTTCTGGGGTCCTCAGAAGGAGGCAGCCTCAAGGCAGTCTGGAGCAGGCCCCCGGGGGCCAGGAGGACTCCTGTGCAGACCGGCTCTGTTGGCCGCTGCCTGCAGCCTGCCTGCCTAGAGCAGCGTGGGGCGGGGCCTGGGGCAGGGGAGGCAGCGCTGGGCCCCGGGGGACCCGGTAGTGTGGCTGCAGACCACAGGCGGGCCACACCTTAGGTCAGGCGCCTCCTGAGGCCTGGGGGTCCAGGTGCCCCCAGGCGAGGGCCCTTGGCAAGGGGGCAGTGGGTGTCGCGTGAAGGAGAACTGAATCCTGGTCCCCCCACAGTCCCCGTCACCTTCATGCCCGTGGGCTCTTGGTCCGGGTCCAGCTGTGCCCAGGGCGTGGACCAGGATGGAGGGTGGCCCTGGTGCTTGGGACCCCTCCCACTCACAGAGGGTTTTGTCAGACTCCTGGAGGTTCCTGAGGCCACGGATGAGGCTGGGCCTGGGAGGCCAGGGGGCGGGGCTGGAAAAGGGAGGGTTGCGGAGGGGGTGGGGCCTGTCCAGGGTTCAGAGAGGGCCTAGGGCTCATAGCACACAGAGGTTCGGGGAGAGCAGGGGGTTGGCAGAGGACTGGGGCAGAGGCGGGCAGGGACTCCAGGAGAGAAGGGGCCCCTGGGAAGGCCCAGGCTCAGAGGAGAGAGGGTCGTGGAGACAGTGGATTGACCAGATTGAGCTGGTCAGAGGAAAAGGGGGCTTTAGGAGAGGAGAGGCTCTGGGTGCAGTCAGGGCCTCAGAGGAGGACAGGGACTTGGAGGGAGCTGGGGAAGGAAACCTGGGGCCCCGGTGCATAGACACAACTGGGGGGCTTTGGAGGCTTTGGATTCTGTGGAGGCTGGTGGGTTGGTAAAGAGAACCCAGCTCGGAGGCCACTTGCATGGTGAGGTGAGGGGCTCCGGGAGAGGCAAAGAGGGCCGCGGCTTCTCCCTTGCAGACGGACCCGCTGGGACTTCTGCAGGAAGGGGAGGTCAGCTGGGGACAAGTGTGAGAGGGAATGAGGGGGTGTGGCATGAATGGAGTCTCCCAGAAGGGGCTGGGCTGGGTGGGCCGGTGTTGATGAGGGGAAGGGGCATCTGCAGGGGACCAGGCCCAGGTGGGCCAGGCAGGGCTGGCGGAGAGGCATGGGCAGCTGAGTGGACTTGTCTCCAAGGAGATAAGTGTCACTAGGGGCTTGGACAAGGACATCTGGCCCCATGGGCAGAGGGGACGAACGGGTGAGAGGTCACGGCTTGGAGACTGGACTGTATGAGGAATGCAGGTTCAGGAGGTGGGGCTCGGGGCTCTGGGCCGGGCTGTGTGGGGTCAGACCTGGGGAAAGGGGGTCTGGAGCTTCCACGAGGGTGGGCCCAGAAAGGACAGGGCCACATGGGGGCCAGCCAGCACGGCTCAGGGAAGGCCTGGACTTGGTGGCCTCTGGGGCTGGGGACCTGGTTAGTGGCAGGATTGTGCAGAGGTGGGTAACGGGATGGGGGCTCAGTGAGGTGCACCCTGCTCAGGCAGGTGCTACAGCTGGGGACCTGGGGCCTTCGAGGGGCTTGGTTTTGGCGAGGGGTACACGAGAACAGGAGAGCAGATGGGGGCTGGGCTGGGTGAGGGGCACGGGCCAGAGTACCGGGGGCTCTGCGTGGGCTGGGTGCTTGGTGAGGCCAGGACTCCAGGAGGGGCAAGGATGGACATGTGGGGAGGGGAGGGACACAGCAGTCAGAGAGGGGGCAGCGGAGGGGAAGGGCTCAGACAGCCTTGCCGGTGGCCACGGTGGGGCAGAGGGGGACAGCAGGAGGATGAAGGGGCTCCCTCCTGGAGAGACAGACAGGGGTGGGCCTGGGGGGCTCAGCAAGAGGGAGGGACAGCGAGGGAGGCGAGGGAGACACAGCAGGAGAGGACACAGGGTGGCCCTGTGGGAGGACCCGTCCCGGAGCCCCCCACAGCCCTCACCCCTGGCTCTGCACCCCCTCCCCAGGGTCTGGCTTCCGGCCGATGCCCGAGGCCCCCACCCTGCGGGCGGGAGGAGGCGGGGAGGTGGCTGCGGCCGCCGGCGCCGTGAGTCAGGCTGGGGCTGCAGCCGCGCGGCCGGCCTGGCGCTGCGGAGGGAGCTCAGGAGCGGGGACAGCGGCGCCGCCAGCCCCGCGTGCTCCCCCCGCCGAGGCTGGGCCGCCGGGACGCGGAGCGGCCGGGCAGACAGCGAGCCGCGGGCCGGCGGAAGGACGCGCGGACCGCGGTGCGGGGATCCGCCTGCCCGCCCAGGAGTCGCCAGCAGGTGAGGGCGCGCCGTCCGCGCGGCCGTTCAGACCCCGGCGGCCCCGGGCGGCGGGGCGATGGCCACAGACCCCTGCGGGGGTTGGGGGGGGGGGGCGCAGGGCGCGAGCGTCTCGGTGCCCGGCGGGAGGGGTGCTCGTCTGGCAGAGTGTCCTTGCGCGTCTGTTTGTGGCGCGGGCTGGGTGGCTCCCTGGGAGCGTGTGCTCGGGGTCCCGGGGCCGCTCTGGGCCGGCCGGGGTTGGGGGCGGGGACGGCGTGCGCGAGTTTGGAGCCCCTGCAGTCGCCCCGCTGCCATCCCTGGGCGATTGCGTCGGATCCTGTGTGGCTGTGTGTGTATAAGCTGCGTGTCACAGGGCAGGGCTTTTCCCTGGCATCTCGGCGCACAGCGTGCCCAGGGTCTGGGGAGCCTTTGGTGTCCGATGTGTTAGGGGCGTCAGCGTGCAGGTGCCCCAGAGGGCTCTGCTCATTCTGCCAGATGGTGGCCGAGACACCGTCATCGTGGGTCTGTGTGCCCTGTGCGTGTACCGGGGTGTTTGGGACGCTGGCGTGCTGTGTTTATTGCAACAGCGTGTTGGTTGGGGCGTTGCTGGGTCCGGGGGCGGGGGCTGCTCTTGTGTGTCAGTGGGTGAATGTTTGTGCGCAGATGGCAAAGTGATGAAAAGCCCCCGATGTTCCTGCCAAGGCTGCTGTGAAGGGCTGTGGCACCGGGGTGCCTGGGGCGGGTGGGGGAGGCAGGTGGCAGGCTGGCGGCCTCGGCGGGGATTTCCAGCTCCCCTGGGGCTGCTTGCGAGTCTGCAGGGGAGATGCTGCAGGACATCAGGGCAAGCCCTGCAGGCCGGGCGGGACCCAGCTCCCTCCTCCTCTCCCCCCGCCTCCAGGCCCAGGGCCCAGGCCAGTGCCCAGCCCCGCTGGGAGCCCCGGCCAGCACCACGGACGGCGCCCAGGAAGCCCGAGTCCCCCTGGACGGGGCCTTCTGGATTCCGAGGCCCCCGGCAGGCTCCCCGAAGGGTTGCTTTGCCTGCGTGTCCAAGCCCCCGGCTCTGCAGGCTCCAGCGGCCCCGGCCCCGGAGCCCTCGGCATCGCCCCCCATGGCGCCCACCCTGTTCCCCATGGAATCCAAGAGCAGCAAGACGGACAGCATGCGGGCTTCTGGCGCCCCCCAGGCCTGCAAACACCTGGCCGAGAAGAAGACCATGACGAACCCCACAACGGTCATCGAGGTGTACCCGGACACCACCGAGGTCAACGACTACTACCTGTGGTCCATCTTCAACTTCGTCTACCTCAACTTCTGCTGCCTGGGCTTCATTGCGCTGGCCTACTCCCTCAAAGTGAGCCGGGCAGGGGCGCGGGGGGCAGAGGAGCGGGTCCCGGCAGGTGGGGGCCGCCTCGCGGGATCCGGAGACACGTGGATGCTGGCCAGCTCTGAGCCCGCAGGGAGGGGCTGCCCTCCCCATCCTGGGCTGCGGAAGCTTCCAGGGCGTCTTGACAGGGCTCGGGGGCCGCAGGACTGGGTTCTCTACACAGCCAGCTTAGTCCTCAAGGTGCAGACTCGGGGCTCGGTCTGTCCTCTGGGCCGTGGGAATTACACTCAGATGTAGCTGCCCCTGGGCACTTGGGGGGTGGGGGGAGCCAGCACACAGATGCAGACCCTCAGCACCCTTCCCGTGTCAGCAGGAGGACGGCTCAGGCCCCTCACAGGGGAACCCGAAACCAGGCAGACCTTCAGAAGGAGGCCACGGTAGCCGGGGTCTCCGACCACGGTGGACAAGGTCACTGCTTTCTGCCTTCCTTCTCCCACACTCTTTCTAGACATCCGTCCTGGTGGCCGGGGAGGGGGGGGGTGTCCAGGGGGAGAGAGGCATGACCCCAAACCCTGAGTGCGTACAACTTTGGGAAGCCCCTGACTGCTGGGAGAGGAGCCGGCTGGGAGCAGAGCAGGGTGCCAGGCAGACAGGACCCCACGTCCCTGGGGCAGAGGGGAAAGAAATGGGCCCAGATTGCAGGAAGGGGCCTGTGACCCACTCACATCTGAGGTGAGGAGCCCCGTGCAAGTGTGTAAGAACAGAGCCAGGGCTGTTGGAACCCGAGCAGCAGGACCCGCCTCCCTGTCACTCCGGACGGGTTTGGCTCCTGTAGAGTCAGAGGTCACCGTCCCCGGATGCGCGTGTCCGAGGCCAGGTGCACATCACCGACTGCAGCCACCCGGTGAGGTGGGGGCAGGGGGGTGGGCAGCGGTGGGATGTGGGGCTGCAGGGAGAGGAGGGTCTGGGCCAGGGAGGCTGCAGGGGGGAAGGACAGCAGCCTGGACACAGCTCTGCCTCTGGCATCTTCGAGCCCCACCCCTGCCCCTGGCATCACATGCCCCAGCCGCCTGGCTCTCCCGACCTCCTGACTCTTCGTCAGCGTTCCCCACCGCCAGGCACACCTTCGCCTCCAGGCTGGTGCACGGAGCTCTGGGCCTCTGCCACGTGGGGCCTGTGTGGTGTGAATGAGTGTGTGTGAGCGTGCATGGATGCACGAGCGTGTGTGCCCACGTAGGTGTGAATGCGCGTGTGCACAGGTGTGTAGGTGTGGATGTGTAAGTGTAATTGCATGTGTGCATGTGTGTGGATGTGAATGCGTGTGTATATTTGTGCACGCGAGTGTGTTATGTGTGGGCTCGCGTGTGTGCGTGTATATAAGTGAGTGTGCGTGTGTATGGGTGTGCATATGTGTGCGAGTGTATACAGGTGTGGGTGTGCGTGTAATTCATTGCATCGCGTGTGCGTGCGTGAGTGTGCATATATTTGTGACTGTGTGGGTGAATGGTACGTGACTTTGTGCGCATGTGTGCGTGTGTGTGCCTGTGTGTGCTGTGAAAGCACACCGGAAAGGGCCCCTGGGGATTAGGGGTGAAGGCCCCCAGGCCAACCCCAGCTCTGGCCCCAACGGAACAGTGCCAGGCAGAGGGCACCGTGGTGGGGGCAGCTGGTGACGCTCTGCTTCCCCTGGGGCCCTCTTGCCGTGCCCTGACGATGGCCTGTGGACACGGGTCCGGCCGCGTGGGCTCCTGTCCGGAAGCTGTCCCCCCCTTCCCCTTGGCTCGGCTGTGGGCGCCGGCTGGCACAGGGCAGGCCCATCTGGTGCAGGTTGTAGGTAGGTCACAGACTTCTGAATGGTGCAGGATTTGTGCTCTGACGGGGTGGGCAGGAATTGGTCCTTCTGAGGGGTGGAAGGGAGATCACGCTGCCTCCACCCCGGGGCTGCTCCCCCACGTCCTTCCTGGGGGACAGCCAGGGCAGAAAGGCCCGGGGCTTCTGGGGAAGGAGTGTGCAAGGTGAGCTGTCTCTGGCCTGGGCAGAGGGGGTGCAGGAGCGGCGGGCTCGGGCTCCTGCACCTGGGAGCTTGTCCATCTGTCCATCCAGCTGTCTCCTGGCCTGCTGCACCCGACGCTATTTGCAGCCAGTCATGGGCACTTCCAAGGGCGCCTAACGGACTTGGGGTCAGAAGGCCTTGGCTGAAGTCCCAGCTTGGTCCCTGAAGAGGGGTGAGCTCTTCACAAACCACCTTCCTCTGAGCTGGTTCCTGTGTCTGCTCACAAAACAAACAGAAATGAAAACGCCCAAGTCAGCACGTGTGAGCAGGGCAGAGGCTGGCATTCGGTGGGTGTGAAGCAGACATCGTGTCCCTGTCACGGGCGCCTGTCCATCCGCTGTCTCCACCCACGTGGGCCCGTTCCCTTCGATGCCAGCTGGGTCTGCGACACTCCCCTGTCCCAGGCATGGTTGCCCACCCAACCAGACCCATCCCTCCATCTTGCTGTCACCGGTGCCAAGGCAGCGCCGGCCACTGTAGGGGTCAGACAGGGCTGTACGAGGGGGTAGGTGGACAGAGGGCACCTTCAAGGTGGAGTAAGTGTCATGGTGTTTCAGAAAAAGAATATTTCCTGCCTGGTTTGGGGTGAGTTTGGAGTCCAGAGTGGGAGACTTCCGGGAGGAAGCATCATCTTCACTGGGCTCTGAAGGGCAGGTGAGGTGACAGGTGTTCCAGATATAAACTAGGACATGAGGGTGGGGCGATCTGGGGGGAACTGCAAGGCCCCCATATTCTCTGGGGGCGAGACGACAGTCCTGGAAAGCCAGACTGAGGCCATGCAGTGAAGGATTTGGAAAAATATGTGAGGGGTTTGGATGTCATCATGTGGAAGACCCAGAAGGGAAGATATGACCAGAGCTATGAAATCTGCAGCCAGTGTGAAGGAAGAGGATGAGAGAAGCCCCAGGGCAGAGAAAAGCTAGGGTCCCAGTGTGGTGTCCAGGAAAGGGGGCACATGGCCTGAACCAGGGCAGGGATGGTGGGCGGGAGACGAGGAGCAGATATAATGATATGGTGGTTGTTCCATGTGGGCCCAGGAGGTTGTGGACTTCCCAGTGACAGGGAAGTCAAAAAAATTGATTGGGGGGGGGTATTGTGTCAGTTTTTGTATATACATATTTGCCCACTACCTGCTTTCTGAATGTCAACAGCATCCACCCATCTACCCACCCATCCATCTGTCCACCATCCATCCACCCATCCATCCATCCACCATCTATCCATCCATCATCCATCCATCCACATACACATCCATCCATCCAGCCAACCATCCATCCATTCATCCACCATCCATCCATCCACCCACCCATCTACCCACCCATCCATCCATCCACCATCCATCCATCCAACCAACCATCCATCTGTCCACCAACCATCCATCCATCCATCCGTCTATCCACCATCCACCCATCCACCCACCCATCCATCCATCCATCCATCCAACCAACCATCCATCTGTCCACCAACCATCCATCCATCCATCCGTCTATCCACCATCCACCCATCCACCCACCCATCCATCCATCCATCCAACCAACCGTCCATCTGTCCACCATCCATCCATCCATCCATCCACCCATCCACCCACCCACGTACACATCCATCCATCCAACCAACCATCCACCCACCCATCCATCCGTCCACCATCCATCCATTCACCCACCCATCTATCCATCCATCCATCCACCCATCCACACACACGTCCATCCATCCAACCAACCATCAATCTGTCCATCCATCCATCCATCTATCCATCCATCCATCCACCCATCCATCCATCCATCCATCCATTCACCATCCCTCATACATTGATCCCTGCTCCTTTGTTCCCTTCAACCCAAATAGTCACCCACTCCTCTATTCATCTGTGTTTATACATGTTCATTTTGCTTCCTCCTCCCTTCCGTACTCTGCCCCATCCCATCCCCATGTATTTTGTACATCAGTTCACTTAACTATTCATCTAACCTTACTTCCCCCCAGTAGCTTTCCCTGCTTTACTTACCACCTCTACATGTCAGCCATCCATCCATCCTCTGACCCAGCACACCAATAAATCCACTCATCCTTCAAGCTGACAGCATCCCTTCTTTCCACTGCTCCTCTAGCTGAGCCACGTGCATCCATTCATCATGTACCTGTCTTCACACTCACCCTTGCTCACTCTCACCTTGTTATCCCTTATGTCATCTCATCCATCCATATGACCCATGCACTATCATTTTTTTCTATTTTCCCTCCCTTCTCATCCATCCACAAATCCAGCTATGCTTCTTTGGACTTTGTGGAGGGAGAACGTGCTGAAGAGAGGGAAATCCTAGGATTTACCCTGCGTGAGGGTGGCTTCCTCCTTGGGAACACCTCTTCACAACCAGAGAATCTTGGAAATGGGTCCAGCTCTGCCCACTGTCTTCCCTGTGTCTCAACATCCCTTCCCAGAGACCACGGGGCCCACTGCCTGTCTGTCTAGTGCCTATTCTTAGGTAACCCCTGTGAGTTTTAGATTAAGGAGCCGCTCAGACTAGGGCACACTTACAACCTCCATTGGCTGATCATATAACTCTCTGAGACCAACTTTCTCCTTTGTCTTGTGAATTCATTTGTCGATCCCAGCTTTTTTGAGCTACAGTTGACATACAACATTGGAGAAGTCCAACGTGCACAACGTTGCAATTCGATACACGTACATCCTGCAAGATGATCATAACAAGAGGGTTCGTTAGCACATCTGCCACCTCACGTAATTATTGTTTTTGTGGTTGGTGGGGTTTTTGGTGGTAGGAACACTTACAATCTGCTCTCGCCAACTTTCTTTTTTTTTTAATGTTTATTTATTTATTGTGTGTGTGTGTGTGTGTGTGTGAGAGAGAGAGAGAGAGAGAGAGAGAGAGAGAGAGAGAGAGAATCCCAAGCAGGCTCCACACTGACAGCACAGAGCCCAGTGTGGGGCTCGAACCCATGAACCGTGAGATCGTGACCTGAGCCGAAATCCAGAGTCGGATGCTTAATTGACCGAGCCACCCAGGGGTCACCGCCCCCCCCCGCCTCCTTGATTCAGTAACTTTCGATCGAATAGTACAGTATTGTTAAACAGTCCTGTTTTATTTTAAATAATTTCAGGCGTGGAAAAGTTGCAAAAAGAACCACAAAGAATTCCCGGGTGCCCTCCGCACAGAGGTGCCCCATACCCGTATTTGCCTTTCCCTGGTCTCTGGCCTCGGGCCTCACCTCCCCCCTCTGGCTGCAGGTTCGAGACAAGAAGCTTCTCAATGACCTGAATGGAGCAGTGGAAGACGCCAAGACCGCCCGGCTGTTCAACATCACCAGCTCTGCCCTGGCGGCCTCTTGTATCATCCTCGTCTTCATTTTCCTGCGGTACCCGCTCACCGACTACTAGGACCCCGCCGGGCGCCGCCGGCCGTGGAGACGAAGCCCCGAGACACGTCCGTTGTCATGACTGACGCGACACGGGATGCGGAGTGGTTGGGGCAGAGCAGGGCGCGGGCCCTGGGGCCCCCCCGAAGCTGTGAAGCGGGCAGCGAGGCCACCAGAAGCTCCGCACAGTAAGGGGGCAGCGAGCTTCGGGCCAGCCCACCCTCTCTGCCTCTGCCCGTTCCCGGGGTCTGGGTTTCTCCCTGTGTTGCCGCACCCTGGCTTCCAGCGGCTGCCCCCCGCCCCGCCCTCCTGTGCCGCACCCAGGCTCCTGGGGCCCCTCTGGCCCGACACCCAGCAAGAAGGGCTTCTGTGAGAGCTCCCCGGCTTGGGGGGGCTGCCAGCATCTGGGGACTCACTCTCTCCTCTCCGACCCCACCTCCTCCAAGCTGTGACCCTGCTCAGAGCTCTTGTATCTGTGAACTTTCAATAAAATACCTGTCTGGCTCCAGCCCAGCCTCTGTCCCAGGGCCGAGCAGGGCATGGGGGTGGGTGGATTTGGCAGCTTTGGGGGCCCCACTCAGGCGCTGCCTGGCGGTTCAGGCCCCCCCACCCCAGTGCCAACACCGCCGGGGAGGGTTTGCTCCGTGACCTGGCGGTCTTCTGCCCATGGTGCAAGGGGACCGAGGGGGACTTTGGCAGAAGGTGCCCCAAACACGAGTCCTCTCGAGGATTAGGCAGCACGAACAGAGCTGTCTGCCCAGCTGTAAGTTAGAGCGGAGAACACCAGCGTGTTCCCGGGGAGGGAGCAGAACCCTCGTGGCACGGGGTCGCGGCTCGTCTGGGAAGCCAGAGGACGTCTGGGCAGCTCAAGTGCAGAGAGTGAAGGAGGAAGGCCTGCTGACCTCACCCCCAGGCCCAGGGGTGGCTTCGCAGGGGAGGGACTGGGCTTGCTTTGTGGGCTTCGAGGACGGTGGGGGGGAGGCAGGGGACAAGGCTGTCGCAGAAGTGGGAACCGTGCAGGCTGGGGCTGGGGCGGATGAAAGAATTTGGTGACAGACTGGATGTGCTGTGAGGCGGGCGGGAGGAGCCGGGGGTCCCTGCGTGTCCGACTTGGCCGGGGCTGTGCCCTCACATGGGGACCTGGGGAGGAGCCCTGTGGAAGCAGAGGGGCCCGGCAGTGACAGCCAGCGCGGAGCCCAAGGAACACCACCTCTCTCCGGAAGGCTGGCAGGAAGAGGGGGTGTCCCAGCACCCAGAGTGTCGGGGGCAGAGGAGGGAGAAGCCAGAGGCGCCCATCGGGTTTCTGGGAATGTGATGGAGGAAGGAAGGAGGTAAGGAAGGGGCGGAAAGGTGTGCTTGGCGGGGCGGGGAGGTGGCCGCCAAGGGAGAAGAGTCCCGGGGATGTCATCAGAGCAGGGTGCCAAGCCCGGGGCTCAGGGTCGGCAGTGACGGACAGCCACGGGGAGGAGGCCGGGTGACCGAGGGGTCACCAGGGCATGGGTGTCAGAGAAGGGCGGAGAGCACAGACGGAGCCCTGTCTGGGCAGCGTCCAGACAGCAGGAGAGAGACTCCTCCCTCACGCAGGACAGAGGCACAGGTGCTGACGACGGGGTGGGTGTGTGGACGTGGGGCCGAGGACTGGGGTTCCCCTGCGACCTCCCTGGGAGGGGGACACGCGGGGGGGCAGGGCTCAGGGCAGGGGTGAGGTGTTTGGGGTCTTTCCTGGGCAAGTGGACCGGTGTGGCCGTGGTCAGCTGGGGGCACGTGCTGGGGGCTCCGAGACAGAAGCGTGGAGGGGACTTGGGAGCGGGACGCTGGGGGTGGGGCAGCGTTGCCGTGAGAGGGTCAGGGCTTCCGAGAGCAGCGGGTCAGGTCTGGAGAGGTGTTTCCCAGGTGAGTGTGCTAAGAGGCTGGGGGTGGGGGCTTCAAGCAAAAGGGGGCCGGGGTGGGTGGCGAAAGGCACACTAGTGAGGGGGCCAGACTCCAGCCCCCGGCCCCACCCAGAAGCCCAGGGGAGGGGCCCGGAACACCATGGCATGACTCCTGACCCCAGGCAGTGGCAGGACGGCAGGGGGGCTGGCACCCCTGCAGGGTTGCACGGAGTTATGTTGTGGCCACCCATGGAGGGGAGCTGGGAGCCTTCCGGGTGGCCCCCAGGAGGGCGGTTGGAGGGGCTGGAGGGCAGCGAGCTCAGTCCTGGATCCTTCCGGAGCTTCCAGATCAGGCCCAGGTGGGTTCCCACCACTGCCCATCGGCTTCCCGGAGGAGTCAGGGCCGGGATGGTCACGGGGAGGGCATCTGGGGAGACAGGGACCGGAGGTCACGAGCTCAGGCCCTACCCTGGGGTCCAGGTGGCTTCATTACCCCTGACGGGGCCGGGAAAGTGGAGGCAAAATGTTTTCTTCTCTCCTTTTCCTTAAGCCTTTGCTGCCAGCAGCCGCTCACCTCCCGGGACGTCACCCGGGGGAACCGCATCCTCAGGAAGGAGGCCTCGGCCTGGCCTCTCGCTGGAAACTGTCCCTCGCGGTTGAGGCTTTCGGGCTCCGGTCGCAAACAAGTTACGACCGCCTTGCGGGCACCGAAGGCACGCTTAGCCCACAGACGTTTGTGTCCATTCCTGGGCAGCGGGGGCCACACCGCGGAGGCGCTGCCTCCCCCCCCGCCACCCCCCCCCCCCCGCCACCTTGGGCTCAGGAGAGGGTGCTGGCACCTGCTGGGCGGGGTGTCTGTGGCCGAGCAGCCCAGACCCCAGCAGGCGGGCGGGCGGGCACGGGGTCCTGCCTTGGTCTCTGGCTTCCAGGTCTGCGTCTTTGCCTCTCTGGGCCCCGCCCTGACCTTCCGACCCTCCCCGCCGCACCCCCTCCCCGCACCCCCTCCCTGTTTTCATTTGCTTTGCACAGTGTCTGCCAGGAAAATGCCGCTCAGTAGGTACTCGTACGAATGAGCCGGCCGCCTCGGCTTGCTCTCTTCCTGCCCTTCTCCGCGTGCCCCTGGCTTCACGCTTCTTTGCGGGGGGGACTCTCCCCGCCCTCCCCTCCCCCATGCTGCCCCGATTGGCCCTGGCCACCGCCCTTGTGACCTCCAGCTCCCGGACCAGTTTGAAAGGCCCAAGGATGGAGAGAGTGTCTGGAGGCTGGCGCTGGCCGTGTGCAAGCGTGCGCGTGTGCACCTGTGCGATGAGGGGCTGCTGGGCGGTTAGTCCCCAGCTTCTCTTGCCTTGGCCACAGTGGCCTGGGTGTCCCAGGTCCCCATCATCCGCTGGCCAAAAACGCTGCCCCCGCTCCAGCCTGACCCTCTCCACACACTAGAAAGGCGCAGAAGATTCCTTCTTCATCGCGTGCCCTCGGCTTCCCTCCTGGGTGTGGAGATACCCCCCGGAGGCCCCCTACTCCCACAGAATAACAACCACCGACCGCCGGCTCAGACGGGGGGCACGCAGACGAACGGGTCCCTGACCCCGTCGGGCCGCAGGGCCCCCCTGAGATCTGCTCAATCCCGCTTCATGGGGGTGGGCCTGGGAGGCGGCTGCCGTTGGAAGAGCCACCTTCCCTTCCCCC
The DNA here is from genome assembly GCF_022079265.1 of Lynx rufus. NCBI lineage: Eukaryota > Metazoa > Chordata > Mammalia > Carnivora > Felidae > Lynx > Lynx rufus. The sequence goes on from NW_025814876.1 coordinate 464,554, forward strand.
ACCTGCCCCACCCGAGGCACCTGCTGGGCTGTGGAGGCCAAAACTCAGTGGCTCAAGGGTGGTTTGAAGGACACAAGAGGCTCCTGGAGCCCGGCCAGCAGGGCTGAAGGGCAGCGCGGCGGGGGCAGCGGTTGAGAAATTTCGCCTCCGGTGCCCGGCTCCCTTCCTTTCGGCCACGGCGTGGGGGAGGGGAGGAGGGGGGAAGGTGGGGGGCTCCCTGTGGCTGCAGTTTATGCCCCCCTCACACTCCTGATGCGTCTGACTCATACGCGGACTGCCGTTTGGATGCCCTCTTGCTGAACGCGTGTCTTATTACCTAGAGCACATCCTTCCTACTGGGCTGTGGGTTTCTTAGTGGCACCCAGGTGTCTCCGCCCACGTCCCCCCTCCGTCCCCTGACAGCCCTGCCCCGCTCGGAGGCCCTCACTGCCCTCTCTCCCTGGCATGTTCTACTAAACACAAGTGTCCAATCTCAATACGGTCACAACTGCCACTGTCTTCATCAGTGGAGGCTTTTCGCCCAGGACGCGGAAAGGAGTGCACGGAGAGAAAAACACCAACACGTTTGCCAAATCAGGGCACACGTGGGTGACTTCAGGCACTGATCAAGTTCTACTTTTGGACTCCAGTGGTGGTTACGTGAGTGTTTGTTTTATAGAAGTCATATGGGCGCCTGGGTGGCTCAGTCGGTTAAGCGTCCGACTTCGGCTCAGGTCACGATCTCGCGGTCCGTGAGTTCGAGCCCCACGTAGGGCTCTGGGCTGATGGCTCAGAGCCTGGAGCCTGCTTCCGATTCTGTGTCTCCCTCTGTCTGCCCCTCCCCTGCTCACACTGTCTCTCTCTCTCTCTCTCAAAAATAAACATTAAAAAAATTTTTAAAAAGTCATTATGTTGTATAGTCATGCCTTATGGTAGCCCTCTGCACAACATCCGTGCACTTACACAAATATGTTCACAGACGCCACGGATGGGAAATAACTCATGCGCATTAACGTCTATTTTCACATACGGACGAAAACCAGTTGATAAATGCACAGCTTTGTTTGTAATGTCCCTGGGAGCTTAGCCTTTTATTTATTCAAAATAAGCACGATGCATAGGACAGAATGTCTCTGGAAGAAACCACACGGACAAGAGTGAGATGGGCCCCCAGGTGCTGGTGGCTGCACCCCAGAGAGGGGAACCACTGGGGGATTGGAGCCAACAAGGTTTATGGGGAGAAGGCGGGTGCGTGGGGTGGGGTCAGTAAAGACAACGGGAGGCCAGATACACACAGGTTCTGGTCAAATAATTACATATATATATATTTTAATGTTTATTAGTTTTTGAGAGAGACAGAGTGTGACTGGGGGAGGGGTAGAGAGAGGGAGACACAGAGTCCGAAGCAGGCTCCAGGCTCCGAGCTGTCAGCACAGAGCCCGACGTGGGGCTGGAACCCACGAACCGCGAGATCATGACCCGAGCTGAGGTCGGACGCCCAACCGACTGAGCCACCCAGGTGCCTCCCCTCCCCCCGCCCCCAGCCAATAATTACATATATTAAGGCTGATGGGAGTCTGTGACAAAAGTGGAGTGGGACAGAGAGGAGCCAAGGTGGGGTTAGGGGAACCTGTGCACCCCCAGCTCTCCCACTGGCGGGGTCTGCACGACCCCCAACAGCCCCAAAACAACAAGCTCACTGGCACCCAGATGTTGGCTCTTAAGGTCACTGCCCCCCTGCAGGGACCGGGCCCCCTGGGGACGGCTGGTTGCAGGCGGTGCCTGGGGGGGGCTTGGACCCTGACGTACAAGACGACCTGAGGCACCTGGGACCAGGAAGCAAAGACCTGATGAGGTATGAGCCCCACTCCGGCCAAATCAGGGACAACTGGGCCTCAGGGTAAATCCACTGAATGAAAGAGGAAACCATGAGTCCACACGGAGACTCATAAACAAACTGGAGGCTCAGTGAGCAAGGGGGTCTCTAGTCTGAGAGGCCAGCCTGGAGGACAGTCATGACTGCAGAGGGAGACGGAGACCCAGCGGGCGGTACCCCAGAGGTGCCCACCTCCCCTCCTGGGGGTCCCCCCATCTTCTAGGGCGGTTCACAGGACCCCGGAGAACCGCGCACTTGCACTCGTCAGTGTGTGCGAGGGAGGGGCGCCTGGGGGTTGCAGACGAACGAGCAGGGGGAGGCGTGCGGGAAGGGCGCGGGGCTCCCGTGCCCTCGCCCCAAACCTGCGTGTGTTCCCCAGCCCGGAAGCCGGCCGGACCCCACGTCTCTGGGCTGTTCCTGGAGGCTCCTCCCCGCGTAGACTTGACTGACCATCAACTCCACGACGTGCTGGAGGTTCTCATGAGGTCTCGGTCTTTCTGGTGGCCGCCCCCACCCGGGCCCCCCACCCCCACCCCACAGTCACCTCGGGAGAACAAAGGATGCTCCCGTCACCCAGGAAATTCCAAGGGCTTTAGGAGGTCAGTGTCGGGAGTCCGGCCAGGGACCCACAGAGATGTTCCCTGCGATCTCACGCGGCCCGAGCTCACTAACACACGGCCAGAAATACGTGAGCAAGCGCCAGACACACTAACCAAATAGAAGGGTCCTGCCCTCTGCAGAAGGCTCGTGGCCACGGGAGCCACAGGAAGAGGGGCACCGCTCCGGTCAGAGCTGGTCACCACAGACAGGATCCGCGCCTGCGCGGTCTTTCCCTCAACCCACGCGATTGCGTGTCATCAAGTCTCATTCATAAGCTTTCTCTCGCATGATTCATGTTTTTGCTGATAGGATTCACGTCGCCCGGACGCCTCTCACGCTGTCGGCTGCTGCCTCTGATCTAAGGTTTGGACAGCTGCCCTCGGTTGATTGCTCGGCGTGGACATCTCCGTTCTTGCAGGGACTGTCTGACCTTGACGTGGCACCACGTAATCAGAACCACTGCAGCTTTACGGCGAGCCCAGACATCTCGAGGCCTCCCTCACCGGTCTTCTTCAGGGGTTTCTTGGCCATTCCACTTACGGTATTCGTTTAATTGGAGAACTTACCAAGCAGGGGGGAGAAAGACGACTGGGATTGTGGTTAAATCCACAGAGATACATTTGGGAGGAATTTACATTTTTATAAGACTGAGTTTTTCAAATCTGTAAGCTTAGCACCATAGGCTTTGATTTGCTTCCGTCTCTTTAAAGCGCTCCCCAAACGCGCCATGGTTTCCCGCGTCGAGGTCTCGCACAGGACTCGTGAGACTTACTTGCAGATACTTGATTTTGGTGCTATGGCAAACGTTACAGTGTGAAATGTTTTCTTTCCTGAGTGTCTGTTGCGTTTGCCTTTTGAGGAGCCGTCCTGCACTCGGCATCCTCGCTAAGAGGATTTTTATTTTCATGATATTTTTCGTAACGTCTGGATTTTCCACGTGTTCGGCCGCAGCGCCTGTCGCTGTGCAAAATCAGAGTTTCCTTTCTCCCTTTCTGACCCACGTACCTTATGCTTGTTTTTCTCAGTGCGTTTGCTAGAACTTCAGTCACACTGGGAAACAGAGGTCGCGACGGCAGGGTTTTCTTTTGTAACCCTTATCCCCAAGATAAATCCTTCCAGGCTGCATGATTTCGGATGATATTTGCTCTAGGTGTTTGGAGACCTCCGCGATTAGCTTAAGGCACTTCCCTGGTAGTCATAATATGCTAATATTGACATTTTTGCTGTACTGCCACAGACATGAGAAACTTAGCACCCTGCAAAGGCACAGACTGCAAATAAAAGAGCCAACGGGAAAAGACGCGGGGGCAGACTGCGCGAGACCCGGGGACCTTTGCGACCCAGCAAAGAGCAGCGGCGGCTCCAAGCGGCCCGACTGGGCTTGCAGCCAGCGCCCCAGGCCACCCACACTCTCTGCCGGCTGCAACCACTTGCCACCCTTAATTTCCACGAGGCCCCTAAGGGCGCTCACTCCAGGTCTCAGCCGACTTCATCGTCCGGCCCAGAGCACAGACATGTCCGGCCCTTCTTTCACACGAGGGGGGTGTCTTTCCAGGGTCCTGATCGGTGCCTGGGTCTCTCTGGATGCACTAACCAACGTGTGACTGCTGCAGCCCGCCCGGGGCTCCGGGGCCTTCCCCACGGGTCCGTGAGATTCTCTTGAACTGTGCACACGCCCACCTCAGTTATGTAAAGCCATTGACACGCTGGGGGAAGTGTGTCCGCACGGGCCTAATTCGCGTGCCGGGCCCAGAGCTCCGTATTTACACATCGCTTTTGAGCCGATTTGTGAACGTGCGTCGTAGCAGAAATGGTTCAGTCTTATTAAATTAATACGGAATACCGCGGAATGATTGCCTGCCTCTTCTGGTTTGATTATGTAATTTTCCTCTTAAAAATTTTTTTGTGACGTTTATTTATTTTTGAGACACAGACATGAGAGGGAGACCCAGAATCGGAAGCAGGTTCCAGGCTCTGAGCTGTCAGCCCAGAGCCCGACGCGGGGCTCGAACTCATACCGCGAGATCATGACCTGAGTCGAAGTCGCACGCTTAACCGACTGAGCCACCCAGGCGCCCCTAAATATATAAATAGATTACAAAAAAAATTTTTTAACGTTTATTCAGTTTTGAGAGACAGAGCACAAGCAGAGGTGGGGCAGAGAGAGGGGGAGACACAGAATCCGAAGCAGGCTCCGGGCTCTGAACTGTCAGCACAGAGCCCGACGTGGGGCTCGAACCCGTGAACCGCGAGGTCGTGACCTGAGCTGAAGTCGGACACTGAACCGACTGAGCCCCCCAGGTGCCCCCTGACATTACATTTTAGGCACAAACTACAGTCATTTCCAACTGTTTTCATTGTTTGATGGAACCAAGTGTCTGTTTGTTAAAGCAATTTTTGATACTTTGGGTTGTGACAAAACACATCGTAATTTGTCACATTAAAATGAATGAAAATATTATTTTGTCCTCTGGTTTCTCACAAGTGGCAGGGTTTTCAGAGAAAAAAGAAAATCATCATGGGATCAGAAATGCTCTAATTTAAGCCATGCCTTCTTCTCTCTCTTTCTCTCGTTCATTAAAGTCATTCTCCTAGCTTTGACGTGCAGTGTTTTCACAACATTGGATGGAACCATTTGAAATGGCTGCTTTCAGGGATGCCTAGGGGCTCAGTCGGTTCAGCGTCCGGCTTCAGCTCAGGTCGTGATCTCACAGCTCGTGAGTTCCAGCCCCACGTCGGGCTCTGTGCTGACAGCTCAGAGCCTGGAGCCTCCTTCAGATTCTGTGTCCCTGTCTCTGCCCCTCTACTCTCTCTCTCTCTCAAAAATAAACATTTTAAATAATTTCTTAAAAATGAAATGGCTGCTTTCACAGGTAAAAAGAGTCAAGTGTTAGCAATTGCATCCAGTCGGCCTGAGAGGGTCTAACATTATTAGTTGCACTAAAAACATTTCGCCCATCACATTATATTTTCATCCCCCCCAGCACGTCCATAAGGACGGCTCTCAATATCCAAACGTGAATGTTCTAGTTCAGTTTCTTCACAGACTTGTAGCATAAGTGCATTGTGGGCACAGAATACTTTCTGTAAGATTTCGACCTTTCGAAATGTTTTGAAACTTATTTTAGGGTCAATCTGTGTCCAAATGTCCCTCAAGAAACTTACTTATTTTACAGCATTGGAGTCGGGCTTTTTGTGGGGCCTCCAGGTAAAATGCATTCCTTGTGGTGTTCCGTCTTCTGTAGGCTTGCTGGCTTTGCAAAGGGGGGAGCGGTCGATCAGGGCCCCTGTGGCTGTGCCCCGAGACCTCACATGTCGGTCACACCGAAGTCAGCCCTTCCCGGGCCGCCCTCCTCTGTCGGAGCCTGAGGCCTCGGCACCTGGAGGCCTTGCCAGGCCCTTCTGAGTGTGCACCCCAGCCTCACAGGCTTCCTGCCCCCGCGCCCCCCCAACCCTGAGTCGGGGTCAGGTGCGCATCTGGCCTCACACCGTCTCTGGGCCACGGCTCCTTCCCACCGTCTCTCTCACAGCCTTTCCTCAGTGAAGTCCTCTGCTTGGGTCCTGTCTTGGTGTCCATTCCCTAGAAGACCCTAACCCTCAGGAGCACCACCGAGAGGGTCCGAGAGGACGGCAAGGGGAGGGGGTGCGGGGGGTTGAGGCACCTGATCTGGTTGTCGGACGGGACACGGATGGCACCTAGAACACCCTGGAGGCCCCGTTGTTTTGTTAAAGATTTCACCCCAGCCGATGAGGAGAAGTCCCTCCCGGGGCAGGAGCGCCCTGGGGCGGGTGTGACGATGCAGGTGTTTGGGGGACACACAGGGACAGGGCCCAGAGAGACAGCAGAGACGGCGGTTAGGGCAGAGTTGTAGCGATGCCCATCCAGGGACAAAGAAACACCGATGGCTGTGACAGGAGGTAAGGGACCCTGAGGACAGAGATGGGGACGCCCAGCTGGACTCTGAGCCGACAGAGGTGGTCCCCCTCCCGTGACGGAGCTGGCACTTCCCGGACGGACAGACGGGCGAGGCTGCAGACGAAGCCCCTCCAGAGTCACGGAACAAGCGGGCACTGTGGCAGGAGCCAGGGACGTGTTCCTGGGATTGGACTTCTTTCTCCATGAAAAAAAGTAGTGTTTAAGTGACACGCAGTAAAACCCACGGTTCTTTGGACAAATACATGGTCGCATAACCTCCACCAAAACCAAGAAACGGAAGAGTTCCCACGTCACCAGAAAACTCCCCTGTGCCATTTTGTGGTCAAGGCCCCTCCCCGCCCCAGGCCCTGGCAACCATGGGTGTCTCTTCTGTCCCTAAGACGTCGCTTTTTCCGGAAGGCCATCAAAATGGCACCACACAGCATCCACCCTATCAAGCTCTCTGCTCCGTCCTCAGACCGAGCCTGAGCCTCTCCCACCGTGGCCGGTGCCGCGGTCATTCACTCTGCACGCCAAGAGGTGGCGCCCCACGTGGCTGCCCTGTGTGTCCACCCCCAGGGGGAGGGACAGGCCACACCGCCTCTCCTGGCAGGGATCACACACCAACGTGTGCACACAGGCTTTCTCCTCCTTCCCTTCAGTCGGCGTCTGTCAGCAGGACAGAGTCATACGATGTGCGTGCGCTTAATTCTGGAAGGACCCGCCAAGCGCAGCCCACACGGGGCTGTCTCACCGTGGCTTCCCTTGGGTCACGCCATGGGCTGTTCTGAGTGCCCCTCTGGGGAGGGGTCCCTACGTCTTTGGCCCGTGGCTCGATATTGCGCTGTTTTCTTTTTCTTGGTGGTTGAGAATTGCTCACCACGATGACGCTTGTTTCCAAATGCCCTCTTCCCACCCTTCTCTTCCCGGTGCCTTCCGAACGCAAAATCTCTCCGTTTTGGTGAGTTCCAACGTATCTCATTTTTTTTCCTCTCACGTCTATTCGGCTGAACCCCAGCGTCACCAAGATTTTCTCCCAGACTCTGCGTTTCGATCTGGGACCCAGTGGAAGTGATTTTTGCGTATGGTCTGAACTACGACTCCGAGCGCATTGTTCACGCAGAATTCCAATTGTTCCGGCGCCTTCTGCCGGGAGGACCGTCAGCCGTCCGTGTAAGCGTGTCTGTCTCCAGACCCTCTACTGGTTTCTTCATGTGCCGTGTGGCATCTGGGCCTCGGCTCTGCTGACCCTTGGTGCCAGGCGGCTCTCCACGGTGTGGCCACTCGTGCCCTGCAGACTGTTTGCAGCAGCCCAGCCCTGGCCGGACTCCTGGACACCCCCACCGCCAGGTGTAACAGTCAGAAATGTCTGCAGACACCGCTGGGGTCACCTGCCACGGCCGCTGTGACGAGGGTTCGCACATGAGGCAGCTGACACCGGAGGGACTCATTGTCCCCCTGTCCTGGGGGCTGGAGCCCAAGGTCCAGGCGTGGGCAGGGCCGGGCCTCCCAAGCCCCTCTCCTTGTGTGTGGCCGGCCGTCCTCCCCCTGTGTCCTCACGGGGTCATCCCTCCGTGCGTGTCTGTGTCCCGATCCCCTCTTCTTACAAGGACCCCGGTCACACGGGATCAGGACCCTCCCTGGCGACCTCATGTCACCTCAATCACCTCTGTAAGTCCCCTCTCCAGATACGGTCATGTCCTGGGGTGCTGGGGGTCAGGGCTTCAGCGTGAATTTGGGGTGACACAGCTCAGCCCATAACAATAGCCCTACTGGTGACTTCCTAAGAGCGCCCAGCGTCATGGGGGGACAGGGCCCCCACTAACCCCCACCCTTCGCTTAGGGCGAGAGATTTGTGATGACAGAACCAGCCTCGCAGGCGGCTGCTCCGGGCCTGACCCTCAGAAGCACTGGGCCAGTGAAGATTCCGGGTTTCTTCACTGGGAGAACTTCATCGTGTTTCTGTCTTTTGGTCACTTGGAGACACTCCTGGATGTGGTTTGCTCGGTGGCATCTATAATTGGACTCTTTGTTTCTTCAGAAAAAAAATACACACACCATGAAGAGTGAGTCCCAGTGTCCATCTCGGGCTGATGATGACATATCCACGGAGGTCCACGAACTGTACAGACAAGCGACCCGGTGGGGGTGTCGATAGTGGGAGCCCACGTGGGTGCGGGCATACTTACCACCCAATTTTGCTGTGAACCTAAAACTGCTCTAAAAACTGAAATCTATTTTATTTTAACGTTTATATATGTTTTTGAGAGAGAGAGAGAGAGAGAGAGAATGTGCATGTGCTGGAGGAGCAGACAGAGGGAGACAGGATCCAAAGAAGGCTCCCCTCCCTGCTGTGAGCACAGAGACCAGGATGAGGCTCGAACCCACGAACCGTGAGATCATGACCTGAGCCGAAATCAAGAGTCAGATACTTAACTGACTGAGCCACACAGGCACCCCCAAAAATAAAATCTATTTTAAGATAAATAGATCTACCCTATGACCCAGCAATAGCACTGCTAGGAATTTACCCAAGGGATACAGGGGTGCTGATGTGTAGGGGCACTTGTACCCCAATGTTTATAGCAGCACTTTCAACAATAGCCAAAGTATGGAAAGAGCCTAAATGTCCATCAACTGATGAATGGGTAAAGAAACTGTGGTTTATATACACAATGGAATACTACATGGCAATAAGAAAGAATGAAATCTGGCCATTTGCAGCAACGTGGATGGAACTGGAGGGTATTATGCTAAGTGAAATAAGTCAGGCAGAGAAAGACAGATACCATATGTTTTCACTCTTAACCCTGAGAAACTTAATGGAAGACCATGGGGGAGGAGAAGGGAGGGAAAAAAAAAGTTAGAGAGGGAGGGAGGCAAACCGTAAGAGACTCCTAAATACTGAGAACAAACTGAGGGTTGACGGGGGGTGGGAGGGAGGGGAAAGTGGGTGATGGGCCCTGAGGAGGGCACCTGTTGGGATGAGCACTGGGTGTTGTATGGAAACCAATTTGGCAATACATTTCATATTAAAAAAAATAAAATAAAATATAAATAAATAAATAAATAACATCAGTTTTGAAAATATAGCCCCCCCCAGATGAAATATTTAGGTGTAAATCTAATAAAACCTGTCCAGAATCAGCCCGCTGACCACCGCACAAACACCCGTGAAAGAAATCGAACAAGACGTAACAGAGGGAACGTGTTCACGGGTTGGAAGATACGCTCCCAGCCCTGACCTGCTAGCTTAACGGGATTCCGATAAAAAGCAGGATTCTCCTGTAGATACAGACCAAATGAAGTTTCGTGTGTTTGTGAAGTCTAGGGTAGAAAGGCAAAAACAGTCGAAAAGCCAAAACAATTTTGAAAACGGAAATAAAGTAGGAGGAACGTATTTGCTCCTTTACGACGAGTCAGCAAAGCCGCGGCGGTCCAGACCGGGGTGCACGCACCTCGACGTGGAAGGACCGGGTCCGCACGCGGGTGACAGCAGCAGGCCACCGCGTTCCGACACAGCGGGGACAGCCGACTGGGGAAGGTTGAGTTCTCCACCAGTGGGGCTAGAACACACAAGAAAGGCCCAAACCCCAAATTTTGCACGAAAGTAACTCCCGATCAGTCACAGGTGTACGTACAAAATCCAGAACGCTCAAACCTTTAGAAGGAAGCCTCCGAGAAGGTCTTTATGACCTTGAGAAGGTCTTTATGACCTTGAGTAACGAGAACTGTTGCATACAGGCAACAAAAGTACTGAGTGGAATTCATTCCGCTCTGAATCTAAGGGGTAAGGTAATAAAACCTTACTGTTCTCCCCAAAGGAAGGAGGGGAAAGCTGGCCTTGGGGACGTCACGTCAAGCGTCCCTTCGGAAGGGACAGCTGCTTTCTTCATTCACCAAATGTTTAAGCCTTTGGGGGAGCTCGTGGTTATCGGAAAATTTCACTTACGGGGGTTTTGCCTCCAGGGTGACGTCAGGGGGGCTCCACGGTTCACCCCCGTGTGAAATAGAGAAAATCGTTTTGTTTCTTTGGGTTTTTTTTTTTTTTTGATGAAAACATTGATATTTATATTTAGCCAGCTGGACTTGGTTTGGATGACCCCAGTTTTGCTGGCAACACGCAGGGCGTCCTCGTCAGGAGCCAGGGGACCTACGCCTTCTCTCCATCGGGCCTGATGGCGCTGTTGATCTGGAGTTTGGGCCGTGACATCCACAATGAACACACGTGTGTCATCTGTCGTGCCTTCTTTCTTCCTGGCTGACTCGGGGGTCGGGAGGACCTTGATGATGGCCTAGAGGCCAAGTCAGTTTCTCCTGGGGGCTCTTTGGACAATACTGGGGCTGCCTTCGGAGACCCAGTGTCTTGGGCTATCGCAATGCAGACGACATTCAGACCTTGTGTTTTTGTGACTGAGGATGCCTTTCGGCCCCACTTTCCTGGCCTTCAAAGCCTTTGTTTTGGCTTCGGCTTGAGGAAGGGCTTCCTCCTCTGCCTTCGGCGCCACCTTTGAGGAAGGGCTGAAATAGAGAAAATCTTAAAAAAAAACAAAAACAGCCACTTAGTCTCTGGCAATGGCCCTACAGTCACTTCAAACGAAGAAGCATTTACTCGGGGCGCCTGGGTGGCTCAGTCGGTTAAGCGTCCGACTTCAGCTCAGGTCTTGATCTCACAGTCTGTGAGTTCGAGCCCCGCGTCGGGCTCTGTGCTGACAGCTCGGAGCCTGGAGCCTGCTTCACATGTCCCCCTCTCTCTCTGCCCCTCCCCCACTTGTGCTCTGTTCCTGTCTCTCAAAAATAAATAAAAACATTATAAAAAATTTTTTTTAAAAAGAAGCATTTATTCAGTGAAATCTAGTAAACGCCGATGCCAACCGGGGGTCTGTGGTATTTGAACCAAGACGTGTGCCGTCCTTCCCGCCACAGCTCCACTGGGTTCCCACATGGCACAGTCGCGAACACGGGGTGCCCTGCTCACCTCCCTCCTCCTGCCCCAGTCGCCTGTTTGGGGGGCTGCCTTTTGAGTGGGTGTGGCTGAGAGGCGGGGGCGCCCTCCTGCCCCTAGGACCCCACCTTCGGGAGCTGAAGATGTCACTTCTCCGGACCTCAGACTCCGAGCAGGGGGGTCTCCTGCCCTCTCCTTCGGATGCCACGCAGACTCCTAGCCCACCCTGCCCCCGGGGCCCAGGGTGGGGGCCTCAGGAGTGTCCCCTGCAGGCAGAGCCCTCAGCCCCCACCGCCTGCCATGCTGCCCCGCGTCTGTCTCCTGCCCTCCCTCCAAAGTCTCGGCGTGCGGGTGCTGGTGCCCCCACAGGGGAGTGCCCTCGGCCAGAGCAGTGGCCATCTGCGGCCGTGCGGGGGGTGCCCCCGGGGCACGTGCATCAGGAGACAGCAGTGTGTGTTTGCATTTGCATGGGCTCCAGCAACGGGGGGACTCATTCACCTGGGGGAGTCAGGGGACGGTCATCTGGGGTGAGGGCAGTGTCTCCTGGGGTGCCGGACTGTTCTCGATCTGAGGGCTGGGTGCACAGGGGCTTGTGAAAACCAGGTGAGGTCTCCTGCATGATTTGTCCACCTTTCTGTGGTTTCATTTCCATTCGGTTCGCCAGAAACGAGAAGCAACATCTTGGGGGGCCTTTGCCAGGGGCGCGGGCGGCCCTGGACCGCGCGGTCGCTCACCCCCAGCCCCCCTTTGTTGCTCCACCGTGACCGTGAGCTTCTATAAGCTCAGCGAAGGATTTAAAAGGATTTTGCTCACCGTACCCCACAATCATTTTTACAAAGGTTTTAAGGGTGCAGGGTTTTCCAGGTCTGCGCCTTCTTGAGTTTCTAGAACCGGAAGCCATCCACGGAGCAGAGCACCGCCCCCTCCTACCAGCGCGGGCAGCCTGCCCTCTCCCACACCCCTGCCGTGTCTTTGATGTTGAGACTGCCCGCCTTTGGCGTGGGCGACCTGCTGTTCACGAGCCTCCGACCCCCCGCAGCCCCGGGGCCTGTGTCTCCCAGGAGGCCCGTGGGTTCCGCACGCGTGAGCACCTGCTGAGGTGAAGGGCTACCGTCTTCCCGAGGGGGAGGCATCTTTCCCAGCACTGCTTAGTTGAGCTCTGGCTTCCGCTGTCCTAGGAGCCATCACGCTGAAGAGGCTCAGGGGGGCCAGAGGTGTCTGTGGGTGGCGTCCCCGCAACCATCGGTTAGTGTGTGGGGCAGTGTTCTCCAGAGCAACAGCACCAGCAAGGATGTGAAGACAGAGAATGGTACTTATGTTAACGAACCGCGGAGGCTCGGTGAGCCCCAAATCCGAGCGGGGAGGCCAGCCCCGGAGACTCGGCTGAGAGTCGCAGTTGTAGCCCAAAGGCTGTCCGCTGGCGGAATTTCCTCTCGCTTGGGGAAGTCGGTCTTTTATGCTCCGCAGGCCTTCAACTGACTGGATGAGGCCCACCCACAATGTGGGCAGCCTGCTGTTTTATTCAGAGTCTACTGATCTAAACATCAATCCCATCCGAAGACACATCCAGAATAGCGTTTGGCCAACTGTCTGGGCACCACGGCCCAGCCAAGTTGACACATGAGATTAACCATCACGGTCGGGAATGCACAGGTCACATCCTTGCTCTGTGTTGGATCGGTCGTGATTTCTCTGGACATTAACCTCAAATCCATTGCCCCACGCACGAATTCATCAAGCTTTAGGCTTGCAAAAGTGCCGCTCTTCCAAATCAGGCCTGTGAATTGGCCCTCGTGTCTCCCTAAGGCAGCACTGGGGATCCTCTGCCCTGGAGGGCGTCCTCTACTCTGGGGCCTGACTCCACATGACCCTTCACTCTGAAATGAGATGAAAGCCATTCTTCTGTGAACCTCTCCGCTCCCTCTCCCAGGTGACAAGGCCTAGGCGGCATCTCTTTCCCTTTTTGTCCTGGCTGCTAGGGAGCTCACAGCAAAAGCTGGGCTCTTTGACTTTCTGTGTACCTGGATGTCACGATGTCACTGAGCTCTCCACTCTCTCTCTCCTTTTGGGCCGTCACATGCTTGCTGAGCTTTTATTCTGAGATAATCTACACCCTCTGGGTGAGTCAACTGGAATCCAAGCAAGGCAGGGTGGCATCAGGCCTTGGGGACAAAGGGCCATTGCTTTAGATCCCAGCTCTGCTCTTACTGCCTTTATGGCTTGGGGAAAATTCCTTTACGTTCACGTCCTCTGCGTTTTTAATTATGCACTTGGGATGAAGCACGTAAAACATCTAACTCAGGGCCTGGTGCATGACACCCAGTAAAGATTAGCTCTGAGTGTTTTGTGACCCGTTTTCATGCTAAGGGAAATGCTGGATTAGGTCCACAGGGGGTGGACCCCTCCGGCCGCAGAGCACCCCTGGCCCAGGACAGCCAGCCGGGAAGGTGCCGCCTTTCTGATGCTCCTGACGCTGGGGGCAGGGGCCAAGCCTGTCACAGAGCACCCCTGCCCAGCCCAGGTCCTCTCCAGGCCTTGTGGGGGCGCTGCCCCGGCCCCGCCCACCCTTTGCAGGCTCTGGGGTGGGAAGCAAGAACCCAGGATGGGGAGGGATCCAGCATTAGGCAGGGCTTCTTCCTGGTGGCCCCAGAGCTAAGCGGGGCTCCTGAAGGGGGAGCAGAGACTCTCGGTGGCTGCGAGGGGTGGGCAGTCTGGGCAGGAAGGTGGGGCTTGGGGACCTGGGCTCAGAGCTCTCTGACCCCTCTGGCACCCCCTCATAGTGGACTTAGAAGGACAGTGGCTCTGGCGGGGCTCAAGTCACAGTCCCGAGCCCCCTGCAAGCCCCTGATATCCACAGGGCCAGTGGCCAAGAAGGGGACGCCAAACCTTTCTTGCCGTGTGGCACCCACGAAGCCTTGGGAGCCTCGCCGGGCAGAGGGACGGAAGCCTGTGGCCAACCTAGGGACGCACAGGGCACCCCAGGCCCAGGTCCAACGGCCACCAGGAATCTGATTTTCCCCAGACCCGGCAGGCCTTGGAGGACACACCCCAGATTCTGTGCCTCCAAGCAGACTCGGTCACAAGCAGACCGTGCCAAGGACCCAGCCCCGCTGGCCACCCACCACCCATCCACTCACGCACGCACCCATCCCAGTGAAAGCCGCCTACAAGCCCTGCTCCTGTCCTCACCCCTGTCCACCGCCTCTCAGGGTGAGATGGGGACTGCAGGACGTGCTTGTGGGGACCATGGGCCTGGGGGTGGGACCTCCAGTCTCTTGTACAACCAGACAGAGTGCAAGCCCCGCCTCCTCCCCCTCCAGTCATGTGACCCTAGGCAATCCTGTAACCTCTCTGGTTCTCAGTTTCTTCCTCTGTAAAGTGGGGTTCAAAGTGAGGGAAGGGCTGCTTGCGGAGGAGGGCAAATGACAATGACAGTGAAGTTCCAGGCCTTTCCAGGTTCCCAGGGGGAGCAGTTATCAGGTCACCCTTGCTTTCCGTGGACTCTGGGATCAGTGTTCTGGCCTGGCCCCCTCTCCCTCATCATAGCCCACCCCACTCCCTCCTCCCTCCCCCTCCCCCCGCAGCCCACCGCCCCATACCCCCCCACCCCCCCCACTCCCCTCAATCCCCCTCACCCCCACCATGGCAGGCCTGAGGGTTGAGGGTGGGGTGGGGGAGCTTGGGGGCGCACGCACTTGGCGTTAGTAGAGGTGGGAGCAGAAAGCCTGGGCCGTGCTCGCCCCCTGGCGTCAGCTTGGCCTGGGACGCGAGGGAGGGAGCCGGCCTGCCCCGGGGCTCAGAGGCGGGGACAGCCTGGAACCCGACTCCGCTCCGCAGGTGAGGACCTTGGCGTGGCCAGGCCGGGTCCGGTGCCTTTCCTGCGGGGACCAAAGCCCGGTATTGAGGTCCCCGACCTCTCTGAGCTTCTCCCCCGGGCTGACCCCGCTCCCCCAGGCAGGTGCGGGTCGTGCAGCCAGGCCCTCCTGCGCGTGCCCCGGGCGGTCGGGCGTGTCTGCCGCCCTCTGGGTCACCGCACGCTCCGCCTGTCTCCCTGGACCCTGGCCCGTCGGACTCCGTGTGGCCCCCCTGTCCCCGCCCACTCGTTCTTCCAGGTGCCCGAGCACCCCTCCCCATCTCTCAGGGGCTGTGTGCCCGGTAGGCTCTGGTCCCCACCAGCACTGTCACTAAGTCAATCGAGCTCTCTGCGCCTCCTTTTCTCCGCTCTAGAGTCGCAGCAGGAATCGCGGGGCTCGCCCACGTTAAGGAGCAAAGTCCGTGGGCGGGCGGGGGGTGGGGTGGGCTGGGGTGGGGGGCTCCCCTGGTGCAGCAGGGTCTGCGCGCCCCGGAGGGCGCCACCTGGTGGCAGCATGTGCCCATGGCGGGGCGGGGGCGGTGGAAGGGAGGCTCCTCTCCCAGAGGGCTCTGCGGGGGAGAGAGTGACCAGACCCGCAGACCTGGGGGTCTGGGGTCTGCAGGAGTCCCCCGGCCTCTCAAGGAGCGTGTCCGCAGCTGGACAGGTGGGACAGATGAAACGCCTGCGGACTCCAAAGCGCCTGGGCTGTCCTCTCCTGACCCATCTGGAAAAGATGATGCGGAACCAAAACTAGCCCATGTGTCCTCTGAAGTTTGTCCTTCCCAATCACAGTGCTTTTGATGCTTTTTTTAAAAATAACATCACACATCCTTAAAATGTGGTTTCTGTGGGCTCCTCTTCGTGGGGTCACCAGCTGAGCAGGTGCAGCCGGAGGTCTGGCTGAGGTCAGGGAGGATCGGGGAAGTGCCTGCCCCACGGCCACGGGGGACACGGGCGGGGGTGGGGCCGGAAGCCTGAGGACCCCCAAGGGCGGTGGGTGGCTCCTGGGGTGGACATGCTGTGGGGCTGGCTGAAATCTTAACCTTGAGGGCACGTCCAGCCCCGGACCTGCCCGAGTGGGGGTCTTCTCTGGACCCTGCCCGAGTGGGGGTCTTCTGCTTCCGGCTGCCATCGGGACCCCCCTGCTACGTCCCTGCATGCAGAATGCATGGGTGTCTGTGCCCCTTCTCTCCGATACCCCTCCACCACCCACCTAGTGGGCCATGGCCGACTTGGGGAGAGGCTCCTGCAGAGTGGGGGGTCTCCCTCCCCATTTTCTCTCTCCGTCCAGAACTTTTCAACGCACCAAAGACTTCATTCTTCCTGCTGGCTACTGACCACTGAGTCAGTCCTCTTGGAAGGTTCTGGCAGCACCCAGGGATCGAGAGAGGTGCGTTCCCAAACCGGGTGAAGCCACCCGCCTTCTCCCTGGGCCGCCGCAGGATTCACAGTCGTGAAGGCTCAGGCCTGCTGCTCGCTGGCCCTTCGTAGAGTGGCTGTCCCTGGCGGCCCGCCGCTTGGAACCACAGCTTCCTTGGCCTCAGTCCCTCACGAGTCCCTCTGCTGCTCTCCTTCCCCAGACAGCACCTGCCCCAACAGCGTCCCCGTTGCTGCTGCAGCGGATGCCACAGACGGGGGCTTAACCAGCGGGCGTTCACTTCTAGCTGACCTGGAGGCGGAAGCCCGAGTCGGGGTGTCGGAGTGGGTGGTGGGGGGGTCTGGTGAGGGCTCTCCTCCCTCTAGGCTCCTACCTGGAGGAGAGACAGCTGTCTCTGCTTCTGTAAGGACACTAATCCCACCTCGGGGGCCCCCGCTCATGACCTCATCTCCCCCAGTCACCTCCCAGAGGCCCCCACGTCCATCCCACCACCATCCCGTGGGTGACTGGGGATTCAACGTGTGCATTTGGGGGACGACACAGCTCAGTCCGCAGCTCACCCCCCAATCAGCTCAGGACGGTGCGACCACCGCCAAGGGCTAGTCTGGTGTCCCCCGTCCTTGGTGGCCCCCGCCCGGCTCTAGGCCTGACCCAGGAGCCCGCTAAGAGTCGGGAGGTGTCAGGAACTCTGACACTCCCTCCCCGGGCCCACAGCCCCCGGGCCCCACGTGTGCCCACCCTGGGCAGCGTCTGCAGGAGCTTCCCCGGACCCCGACCCCAGCAGCCAATCAGGCCCCGGGGCGCAGGCCCCCAGGCCCGCTGTGGTGCAGACACCTTGGCCCCTGGCCTTGGCAGGAGAGGCAAGGTCTCATCCACCTTTGTCCCTCGGCTGCTCATCCACTGCTTACGTGAAACATTTATGTGGCGCCAGCTGTGTGCAGAGCCGGGGAAGGGAAACTGGAAGGCAGCGCCCTCCCCAGGGGACCCACGCCAGCTGAGGGGGCCTGGGGCGTGCAGAGGAGTGTGGGGCCGGCCCCGGGCCCTCGGGGGTGTGCTGACCCTAGAGGGAGCAGGGCAAGGTCCCAAAGGCCCAGGCTAATGAGTTCGCTTTGTCCCGGAAGTTGGAAATTAGTTATTTTGTTTATTCTGTTCGTCTGTTTTTCACTAAAGAAGTAATCCTTCAATCCGTTCTCCGTCTAATCAGCGCAAGAATTTCAGGGACAGCTAAGGAGCTCGTGGCCCTGCCCTAAGTGCCAGCACTTCCTCCAGTCCTCTGGGGAGCACCCCGGGGAGGATTTCAAAGGGCTAGGATGTGGGAGGACGTGTCCCAGGGGAGGCGTTGGCCCCGGGGGTGCTCAGAGGCTTGGCAGGGAGGGAATTCAGGGACAGGCCACGGCTGGCCTCAGCCAAGCTTGGGGACAGGTTTCCGGCAGATGAGGCAGGACAGACGACCTCAGGATGAAGGTGGCCACGGTTCTGAGCAGCCGATGCTGCGTGGCTGACCTGGGTACAGACGCCACAGGAAATGCCACCAGGACCAGCTCGGAGCCATCGGGGAGAGGAGGCTCCCACCTTCCCTGAGCCCCAAGCATGTTCTACAGCACCCCTCCTCCCTCCAACTCTGGGGTCCCCCAAGGGAGCCACAGCCCCAGACCTCACCACCGCCCACAACCTCCCGCTGCCAGTGAAACCGTGTCCTGCGGTGTCCCCCCGAAGGGCTCCGCTCCGGGCGGGGCTCCGGGCACTGCCAGATCGAAGGGCCCCGCACACTGGCACCCCTGCCCCCGGGTGCCCAGCAGGGATGGGGACACGACCACAACGGCCCAGATGACGAGTGCACAGCCAGCAGTACAGTGGCAGGTAGCCAACACTGGGGCTGAGCACACGTCGTGCCGTGTGTCCAGACCTGCAGGGGGACGCCAGGGTGCGGTGAACAGGGACCCTGGGGTGTGCAGTGCCCCTAGAGTGAGCAGTGACCCCACAGTGAGAGTGACCCCACAGTGAGCAGGGACCCTGCAGGGAGAGTGACCCCGCAGTGAGCAGGGACCCTGGGTTGAGCAGGGACCCTGCAGGGAGAGTGACCCTGGGGTGAGCAGTGACCCCTCAGTGAGCAGGGACCCCGCAGTGAGCAGTGACCCCACGGTGACAGCGGCCCCACTGCGGGTGGGGGTGTCATTGTGGACCGTGCGGCCGGCCCGACATGCCGCCCCGACCTGGCCCGTGGGGGCGCCCGACAGAGGACGTTCCTGCTGGGCAAGGGGTCCTTCAAGGATGATCACACGGCAGGGGGCTGCAGCTCAGAGAGGCTCGGGGGGGGGGGTGGTGCTGACTCAGTCCAGCCACATCTGGGTGTCACAGCCGGCGCTCAGGAGGACCGTGGGTCTGCAGCCAAGTTGGAGGTCACCCCTGGGTGCATGGGACCGTCTGGGGTGGCCAGCGGTCCAGGACGGAGACCCCGGGACGTCATGCTGGGCAGTGTGTGGGGTTGGAGGGCTCACTCGCCCCAGAGTGGGTGTTGGTGGGGGCTGCACGGGCTCCCGGGAGTTTGAGGAGGGTGCCGGCCTCCGTGAGCCCCGGGGTCCAGGCCCGCGCACTGGTGCTTCCTGGAGTCCGAGGGCGGGAGGTACCGGAGGCCCAGGGGACACGGCACAGCCGAAGGTCCCCGGCCAGGAGGGGGGAGAAGGAGGCCCGGGGGACACGGCACAGCCGAGGGTCCCTGGCCAGGAAGGGCGAGAAGGTCCTGAGGACAACAGGACCAGCAAACCCGGGAGGGGCAGCTCTCCAGAATGATGGGAGGACATGGGCAGTTGCCACAAGGGGAAGGGACAGTGGCAGGACGCGGGACTGGAGCTAGAGGCTCAGTCAAACCCTGTGGAGAAGGAGGACCGAGGCCGGCCTCTGGGAAGGGGGTGCAGCCGGGCGATGGCCGGCCCGCGGTGGGCAACGGGGCTCTGGGGACGCCGGCGGGGGTTCTGTCGCTGCACGGGCGGGGCCGTGGCCCCGGAGCAGCCCCGTAACCGTGGCTCCTGCGGCTTGAGGCTGGAGACGGGTCCAGGGGCCCCTCGTCCCCGCTGTGGTTGGGCTGTTCCAGGGCCCCGTGTGGGACCCCCGGCAGCTCCTCCTGTGCCGTCCTGACCCCCCGCCCCCCACACCCCGGCGGCCCCTCGAACGGGTGCGGACGCCGGGTCCCCCGGGCAGCGGGGCGTCTCTCGGGCTGTGGAGCGCCCCAGGTCCCGCTGCCCACTCACAGCCTCGGGGGGGCGCCGGCCATCCCGTGCACTGGCCTGCGGGGACTGGGGGTCTGGCGGAGGCCCCCCTGTCCTGCACGTGGGGTGCCGCTGCCCAGGCTGACGTGGCTCGGCCCGCTCCCCACCTGCGCTGCCTGCCCGGGCTCCGGCTGACCACGCGGGTGGCCGGGCCACGGGCCGACGCGTCCCCCGGATGGGGCCGCCTGGACGTGGCGAGCCTGGCGCGATGGCGCAGACGGTCCCGGGGGACCCGAGAGACCTGCAGAACGTTACCGCCGGTGAAAGGGGGGCAGAGGGAGACACAGACGCGGCGTGCTGTAAACAGTCTGATTCCTCGATGTAAACCAGATTCTGCCCCGGGACGTCAGGTAAACATCTGTGCCGGAGCCCGGGCCCCCCACCTCCGGGGAGGCCCAGGGGTCTGCATCGCCTACTCTGGGACGCGTCAGAGGGACCGCCCAGACGTTCCGTAATTAGGCAAAATTGGCCTCGCGTTCCTTCGCTAAGTCCCCGAGATCTCTGCAATTTTCGGTCTTCTCAAAAACGAAAACACTTGGTAATTCAATGACACAGGCGAAACAGCCCGGGATGTTCTCTCAACTGGAAAATACCAATTAAGGCAGCGATTCTGGGTTTCCAGCCCGCTCGGGCTGAGCCGGGGGCTTATCTCCGGGGAGAGGAATCCGCGGGCACCGGGGCCCCGCGAGGGCCGAGGCCCGGGCTGCTTCCCGCAGCCTCGCCCGCCGGCGCTGCCCCGGGGCCCGGCTCCGAGGGCCGGGGGCTGCCGCGGGGGTCCCGGGGCTGGGTGACCCTTGGGGACGGAGCCCCGGTCCTGCATGCAGCTGTGTGCCAGCACCAAGGACAGTGCCTGGACAGCTGGTGTCCCTGCTGGGTCTCCCTGCAGGCGGCTGAGTCCCCCCACCTGGTGGTGGCTCCCGCCTGAACCTCGTTGTGTGTTCAGGCCACATTGTGTGTGTATGGGCGGGGGCGGGGGGGTATGTGCAGGCTGCGGTCAGAAGTATTCCGGAAAAATGACTGCAGACCTCTCACCTTGTTCCATTTCAGTTGTCCTCCTTTGTGAGCATTTCTATGGATTTCATTTTTGGACGATAGAGAACGTGGGGAAAAACCTCCCGGAGTTGACTTCCTGTCATCACCTCCTCCACTTGTTTGCTGTTCACCTTTCCTGAAGTTTTCTTGCAGGAGGAAGCACTCAGTGCCTGTGTCCCCATTTCCTCTCTTTCTCACACAAAAGGAGGGCGCTATAGGCTCTTTTTCACACACATCATTAAAAAAAAAAAACTTAAAAAAATTTTTTTAATGTTTATTTTTTCGAGAGAAAGAGAGCATGAGCAGGGGAAGGGCAGAGAGAGAGGAGACACAGAATCCGAAGCAGGTTCTAGGCTCTGAGCTGTCAGCACAGAGCCCGACAGGGGACTCCAACCCACGAGCTGTGAGATCATGACCTGAGCCGAAGTCGGACGCTTAACTGATTGAGCCCCCCAGGCGCCCCTAAGAAAATACTTTTAATTTTGAGATAGTTATAGATTCACAGGGCATTTCAAAAATTGTCCAGGGAGGGGTGCCTGGGTGGCTCAGTCGGTTAAGTGTCCGACTGTGGTTCAGGTCACGATCTCACGGTTCATGAGTTCAAACCCTGAGGCAGGCTCTGTGCTAACAGCTCAGAGCCTGGAGCCTGCTTCGGATTCTGTGACTCTCTCTCTGCCCCTCCCCTGCTCTCACTCTGTCTCTCTCTGTGTCTCAAAAAATAAATAAATGTTAAAAAATATTGTCCAGGGAGATCTCATGCACCCTTCAACCTGTGCACTCCAGTGGTTACATCCCCACGAGCTGCCAGCCATGTGAGCGGGAGCTGACCTTGCCATAGCATCTGGCACATGCCACCTTGGTGAGAGAACTGTCCATCCCGTCACCACGTCCCCACTGCGCCTTCTCAGTCACAGGTGGTCACCTTGCCTTCCCTGTGTTGACCTGCCTCGTACGTCTGAAAAATGAGGGGTAAAAGGAATCACACACTACGTGACCATTCGAGATCGGGGTGACGTCACTCAGCAGAACGCCCTGGGCATCCTCGCCCGTCGCGGTGTGTGTCCTACTCTGTTCCCTTTATGGACTTTATGGACTCAGTGTTCCCTGAGTGTGTAGCCATCCGTTCCGAAGGACAGTCAGGTTGGTTCCCGCTTGCGGCTGTAACAAATAGAACCCTGACCAACAATCCGTGTAGTTTTTTGTGTGCGTACATGAGTGCTCACTTCTCTGGGATTGACGCCCAGCAGTGGGAGCGCCGGGCCGTGTGGTAAGCGGGTGCTTCGTCTTTTAAGAACCTGTCACACTGCTTCACGGAATGGCTGTCACATCGCGCTTTCCGCAGCTGTGTCCGAGATCGCACCTTTCCGAACATTGCGGGCGTTGGGCCCTGTCGTTATTTCCTTTCAGCGGCTGATGGGCGCCCGGTGGCATCTCCACTGGAGAGCCACGTCAGGCATCTTGGGTGCGTATTCTGCACTCACACCCCCTTCGGTGTCCCTCGTGCCTTTCCCGGTTTTGTCCGCCTCGTGACCGCTGAGGCCCCACAGTCCTCCCTATGTTCTGGGTTCCAGTCCGTTTTCACCTGTGTGGTTGGCACACATTTCCTCCCAGCCTGGAGCTTCTTTTTTTCCGGTTCCCAGCAGCAGCTTGTGTGGGACAAGTTCGCTATTTATTTTCATTCCAGGATGGTGAACAAACAGCGTTATTTTTGTAGGGCAAAAGTTTTTAATTCTGACGAAGTCTAATTCATTGATTAAAAAAATGTGAATGGATCATGCTTTCGATATTGTGTTTAAAAGCTCTGCCGAGCGCCAGGTGCTGAAGATTGTATATACGTATTACACACACACACACACACACACACACACACACAACCTGTTACAACAGTAAGACAAGATCCAATTAGAAATGGGCAAAAGATTTGAGCAGACAGTTCACCGATCTCATGATTTGTGACACATTTATTTCTTTCCTACCGTACATTTGCCAGCAAGGACAGCCTCTGTATTCTGTGTTCCAGTCACTCCAACAAGTGCTGCTTTTATTAACATTACCATTAAGTATTTCATATTTTCTCTTGTGATTACTTCTTTGGTCCCGAATTTGCAAACATACAGTATTTTAACTACTGCCTTTGTGACTTAATTTCTAATATTTTTGCCTTGGGATAGGAGAACACGTGCTCCAAGTGTTGCCTTGGGATAGGAGAACACGTGCTCCACGTGCTGGCCCTTTCAGCATCAGAAGGCTGCACTATGGCTCACCATCGCCATTGCTGTCCCCGTCCTCAGGTGCACACGCCCCAGTGCGGACTTTCCCGTCTTTCTATCGTCAGCTACGCTGAGTCCTGTAGGTCACAGACTGTTGGGTCTTTTATTTTTAATTTAACCCCTAGCCTCTGTTGGGAGATGGAATCCACCACTCTCACGATGTCCTTGCCAGACCAGGACCTGTTTCTGCCATCGAAGTCACGTCTGTCACCGGGCTGTCTTCTCTTGTTCTGTGGTTACCACACGCCATCGTATACATCAGGTTTCTTCTCCTGGTTTAAAAATTATCCATTATATATTTATTATTTATTTGTCTGTTTTGAGAGAGAAAGAGCGAGCTCCGGGGGGGAGGGGCAGAGAGAGGGAGAGAGAATCCCAAGCAGGCTCCGTGCTGTCAGTGCAGAGCCTGACGTGAGGCTCAAACTCACGAACCGTGAGATCATGACCTGAGCCCAAACCGAGAGTCAGACGCTTCACCGACTGAGCCACCTAGGCTCCCCTAAACATTCTGCTTTTATTCTTCTGGTGATTACACTTAATTTTTAATTGAAACTGAACAATGTCTATATTTCCTTGTTAACGAAACATGTGCCTTTGCAAACTCATTTTTATTCCCACACATAACTATTGTACAGAAAATGCAGTAATATAATTTTTCTTATTTGGCTCTTGCCTTTTTAAAACAGATAATGAATTTATCAAAAAATATCTTATCATTCTGTTTTATTATACCTTTTCCGGTGCCTACTGGATATTTTTCCTTTATCATTTGGTGTTTTTTGCTGCAGGTTTTGTGGGACAATTCTCTCAACTCCTTGTTTATCTGAGAATCTTTCTTGACAACCTCATGCCATCCTTTCCAATTTCCAACTACTTTTGTCTGGATATGCCCTTTTCTGTTGAGTGTGCCTTTTTTAAAATAATTTTTTTAAGTTTCATTATTTATTTTGAGCGAGAGAGCAAGTGCATGGGCAGGAGAGGAGGAGAGAGAGAGAATCCCAAGAAGGCTCCAAGGTGTCAGCATGGAGCCCGATGTGGGGCTCGAACTCACGAGCCCATGCGCGACCACGACCTGAACCAAAATCAAGGGTGGGACGCTAGACTGACTGAGCCCCCCAGGTGCCCCTTCAAGTATATTCTTAAGTACTTGTTCTTCTTGAGGACATTTTCTGAACTTCAATGATGATTCTTCATTGCTCGTGTCTAGAAATACAGCTGATTGTTGTATATTGCGGATGGATCGTGCAACCCACTGAGTTGATTTCTGAGCGTGGTGTGTGTGTGTGTGTGTGTGTGTGTGCGCGTGCACGCGCGCGTGTGCATGCACGTCTTAGGTTCTTTTGTTTGTGCAAGATTATGTGTTCTGTGAAGAGACATACTTTTCCTTCTTCGTTTCCCACATGGATGCCTTTTCCGTCCTTGTCTTGCCTTATTAGCCTGGGTAGACCTTGCGTGCAATGTTGAGTAGATGTGGTGAATGTGGACATCCTTTCCTGTCCCTGACCTTCAAAGGAAATTCCAGGCTTTCAGTGGGACGTGTGGTGGCAGCTGTGGCTGTTTGGTAGATCCTTTGCTCGGGTCGAGGACATCGCCTTGTGTTCCATCCTGTGTGGAACCAACGCTGTGATGTCTGTGAGCCCAGAGATGGAAAGAGTGCTCGTCAGTGTGTGCCGAGACACCCTGCCTCTGGTGTCTGAAAACGGCACCGTTTCTCCTTTTGTCATCCGGAACACCTGAGGAACACAGCCCATTTTGAAGTCCCTGCCCTCTCTCTAGGCTTGGCTCCTGCTCTGCGGCCTGGATGGGCGCAGACACCACTCATGGGATGCCTTGCGAAGCAGATCATGGCATGGGGAAGGAGCAGCCTCCACGATTCCCACAAAGTCTGAATCCCATGGAGGCTCAGCTGTCTGGGCTCCCTTAAGCCTGATAAGAACGACTCTTTTACATTCAGTCGTCTCTTCCTGACTTATTGACTCATTCCTCCATGCGTGTAGTGAGTGAGTCGTTCCTGATTTAATTCCACAAACGTATGTGCAGTGAGCAGTGAGCCAACAGTGGAGTGACAGCAGTGAAGATGTGGGGAGCGGTGGTCCCTTAAGAAGTGAGATGAGGGACACACGGTGTGTTTTGCAAGTGAGACCGCGGATGGAAGGAAACCGCCACACGAAGACCAAGACTTATGGGGGGAGAGTTCATTTACCACTTATGGGGGTGGTGCACCAAGACCCGTTGGATCTTAACACACCTGTGTTAGTGAGGCAGCTTCCAGGAGACATTGCGATGCCAATGCCATCAAGCTCCTAGCAAGCAGAGGAGAGCAAGGATGTGGTGCTTTGACACAGAGAATGATGAGAGAGGGGGATCTGGGCCACGTCCTGGGCCTATGGGCCTTTTCCAGGTAGTGTGGCTCAGGCATGAAGGCATGGCCGTAGGAGAGGCCAAAGGGCCTGCAGGATGGGATCGCCTTTGTAGGGAATGTGTATGAGAGTAGTCCATTGCTTTGCCACAAGGGCTGGCTGGGGGCAAAGTCTAAGCCAAGACACTGGAGGGATCCAGCAAGTGGAGAGGAAGTGTTTGGGGGGCGGGCTTTGTGTGTTTTTTTGGGGGGGGTGTAACCAGGATGTACCTATAGTCACTTGAGGGCAAGCACAGGTCTTTCGGAGTTCCCCGAGGCCATCAGCCAGAGCCTCAGACCTTGCACTGGCAGCAAACGGGGACACAGCAGCTGGATTGGCTGCAGGAGGACCCACAGCCGGAAGAGCAGCAGCAGGGCTTGCAGCAGCAGGACTGGCAGCAGCAGGGCTTGCAGCAGCTGGACTGGCAGCAGCAGGGCTTGCAGCAGCTGGACTGGCAGCCGCTGGACTGGAAGCAGCAGGGCTTGCAGCAGCTGGACTGGCAGCAGCCACAGGAGCCACAGGAGCCACAGCCCCCCTTGGAGCCCCCACAGGAGCCACAGCCCCCCTTGGAGCCCCCACACGAGCCACAGCCTCCCTTGGAGCCCCCACACGAGCCGCCGCTGGAACAGGCACAGGCTGGCACACAGCAGCACACGGGCTTGCAGCAGCACACGGGCTTGCAGCAGCACACGGGCACACAGCAGCTGGAGCCGCAGCCCCCACAGCTGGAGCCGCAGCCCCCACAGCTGGAGCCGCAGCCCCCACAGCTGGAGCCACGGCCTCCAGAACAGCCACAGCAGCCCATGTTTCTGGTGGGTTTTGGGCGGAGTCGGTCAGAGACGCAGGTGCAGAGGGGAGGTGTTCAGGTGTGGAGCCTTGTGGGCGGGGGGGCTTTAATTACCCGCCAGGGTGTCCCTAGCCCCTGTCACTTTCTTCCTCTATTTATACCACTACCCAGAGAAATTTGTTTTGTTTATTTTAGTCTTAAAATAATGACATAGTCACTACAATTAGGTCCCGCTGTGTATGTTTACTGTTTTGTATTTTAGTCAAGTAAACCTAGGAAGTAATGGAGCTCAAGTCACACACACCTCACAGCAGAGGGCACAGGTCCAGGGACCTCCTCGCTTTCCCTCCACCTGCGTCCCTCCTGGGCCTCAGCTCTCCCTGGGAGATCTGCAGAGAAGGGGGATCCTGACTCCAGACACGGGCGTGTGGAGGTGAATTGCACCACACGGCTCTGCACTTGGGTGAATGTGGCCTGAGAAGCCCCGTGGGGCCGTGTCATCAGATCAAGACTCGGGTGACCAGCGGCATCCATCAGAGGCCACAGCCCGGGCCGGACAGCTGGCCACGCAGACGCCTTGTGAGAGAGTAGGCTGCTGTCACTGTGGAGGTGGGAGCCTAACAACCGGATCCCCTTCCCCGGACGGCATCCACCCTCCGTCGCTGCCGGTTCCGAGCCCCGTCTCGTTCAGCGTCCAGAGCCGGAGAGGCGGAGATGCGTTGGTCCCTCCTGTTGTAAGGCGTAATTTGAGGAAGCCTCTGACACTGAGGCATCTCTACCCAGTTTGATCGATAAAGGCAAGAGAGACAGAGTGAATCAGGACCGAGTGATGACAGCACAGACCCTACAGACACTGGAGGGGATGAGAAAGGGGATCTTAGGAACAACTTTGTGTCAGTAAATTTGACAACTTGGATGTAACGGACACATTTCTCAAAAGACACAAACCACCAGAGAAATAGATACACCTGTTAAGGAAATTAAGTTTGTAGCAACAAGCTTCTGACCAAGAAAACTACCGGCCGCGCGCATTTAGCGGAGAACCCGTGTGGCCTCTCTACAATGTAGCCCAGGAAAATCCAGAGCAGGGATGTTTCCCGACTCGTTCTTGGAGCCAGAACCACCCTCATCCCAAGACCACTGAAGACACCACAGGAAAACCACGGGCCGGCTTTCCTCACAAACACAGACACCAAAGTTTCAGCAGACGGGAGTCCAGTAAGTGCCTCCAGGTATGTGGCAAACCCGGACCCCTCGGATATTGTTGGCGGGAACGTAGTGCTACGGGCCCTTTGGAAACCCTCCTGGCAGTTACCCCAGATGCTACACATGGCCCGTCAGGCACAGCCCAGAGACACGGAGACATACACATAGCGTTCACCGCGGCATTGTTCGTAACAGCCCCAAAGCTGAAACACCCCAGATGTCCACCCATGGTATGTCCCTCAGCCATCAAAGGAGCAAAGCACTGATCCTGGTGTGGCAACGTGAGGGACCCTGAAGTCCTCACACTCAGTGACAGGCGCCGGGCACAGAAGTCCACACGGTGCAAGGTTCCCATCACGCTCAGTGTCCGGAGCGGGCGGGGATGGGAGGTTTGTGGTCGCGTGAGCCCGAGGCGTCGTGGGGTGGGAGGAATGAGTAGTGATGACTGAGGGGTATGGGGCTTGTTTCTGGGGTGATGGGAATGTTCTAGAATCGCATCGCGTGTGGTTAGATGGTGGGGATAGTTGTACCACCTGTGAACACACGAAAAACAGTTGGATTGCACGCGGCCAGTGGCCGAATTGTGTGGTGTGTGAATTGTATGTCACCAGAGCTGTTTCTCTATCCCAGCCATTAACAACTGAGATATTGGAGAAAACATTTAAAGTTAGGAGTAAATCAGACAAAAGTGTGCAAGACCCATACAGTTAGGAGTACAACGTGCTGCTGATAGAAAGCAAAGTCGAATCAAATAAACTGAGGTGCGTATCTTTTTTTTTAATTTTGTTTTACATTTATTTATTTTTGAGAGACAGAGGGAGACAGAGCACTAGTCAGGGAGGGGCAGAGAGAGGGAGACAGAGAATCCGAAGCAGGCTCCAGGTTCTGAGCCGTCAGCACAGAGACCGACGCGGGGCTCGAACTCACGAACCGTGAGGTCGTGACCTGAGCCGAAGTCAGACGCTTCACCGACCGAGCCACTCAGGCGCCCTGAGGTGCGTATCTTGTCAAGGGGTCGAGATCCCGACGCCGGTCAGCGGACGGCTCTTCCTAAGTTGGCCTCTGGACGCAGTGCCCAGCAGATCTAAACCTCAGGAACTCCTTCTCTTAATAGAACTCATTGCGGTGATTACAAAATTCATGCCGATTGTGGCAACGAGAGGATGTGGGAAAAACCAAAAGAACTCTGAGGAGAAGGAGAAAGAAGACGGAGGGGCCAGTCCACGTGAGCTCTAGACTCGTTACCGACTGCGGGAACCCGGACCGTGCGGTGCTGACAACGGGAGAGGAAAGCAGATCGGAAGGCTGAGCGCGGGGCGCAGAAGAGACCCCACTATGGACAACTGGGCTCAGCAAAGCTGCACGTCAGCCCGGTGGGGGGAGGACCTCGCGTTCGATGCCGGCTGGCACCCAGCGGCCCAACAACTCGATATTCATTTGCCACAGAGACGAACGGGTGTCACGGATCTAGAGTGGCGTGAGAGCATAAAACCGCCAGGAGCTCCTGGAGGGGCCTCCGTGCACGTGCTGGTCAAAGACCGCTAGGTGCAGCGCCAGAGGCACGGTCTGTAAGAGAACAAGCTGCTCCATCAGACTTCGCCAGGATTAAAAACTGCTGCTTCAGCTCTTTGAACGACGAGTCGGGAGAAGGACACGGCACGCACAGATGGGGGGACGTGTGCAAGCCACCTGAGAGAGGGCGCGCGTCCCCAGTACAGAAATAACTCCCACATCTCCAGTGAGGGGAAAACAAGCATCCCAATTTACAAACGGGCAGAAATGGAACAGTCCCTTCCCTGAAATACACAGATGGGAAGCGAACACGTGGAGAGATGGTGAGTCACTGGGAGTCAGAACCGCGGTGCCCTCATCACTCGGCTACAGAAGGCTGCAATTATACCGCGGGCTCCAGCGAGGGGCGAGCAGGTGGGGCCCCGCTTTGGAGGACGGGTTGGCGGTTTCGCCACCAGGCGAGCAGACTCCTTCAGTGGGACGGAGACTTCGGCCCTCGGTGCCTACTGGGGACAACGGAGGGTACGACCACACAGAGGCTCACGTGCCTGCTCTGTGCCCGGAGGCCCAAACCCGACACAGCACCAGGGCCCCCGACAGGTGCAGGGACACACGCCCGGTGCCGTTTCCCTGAGACGGTCCGCGGGGCAACCGAGGAGTGGTCCGGGGGTACAGCAACGACCTGGACGAGTCTCGAGGTGACCGTGCTGAGTGCAAAGGCCAGACATTCTCTGGAACATTCAGAAAACATATGATGACAGCAGGTCCCCGGCGGTGCGGGGCGGGCGGGCGCAGCGGTGCAGGGAGGGGGCCCCGAGCGCGTGGCAGACCTTCGGGGTGAAGGCGCTTCCTCTCCTGGTTGTGCTGACGGTGTCATGGGCGGGTACGTGTCAGCATTTATAAAATTACACACTTTCGATGTGTGCAGTTTATCACACCCGTGCAGACTCAGGAAAGCTTCTCCTGATACGCTTCCTTATTGTGTTAAAATACAGGTAGCAACGCGTACTCTCCCAGCCTCTTCCGAGTGTGTGCGCAGCACAGCGGCTGGAAGCTGGGCCTCCTGCAGCCGCACCCCTGTCCCGCTCCAGTCTAATCACGGGAGAGGCCTCGTCTGCCTCCCGCACCCTGATGCGCCCGGTCCTACCGCCAGGCACACGGGGAGGCTCTTCCCTTCCGTCTTCGGAGCTGTATTCTCCTCCTTCCCAAACATGCTCAGGGCCCGTCTGCGCCAGAATCGATGAATGTGATCCAAGCCTCCCAGGCCTGGTTCTCGATAGTCTGATATTCTTTGTCTCTCTCAGCCAGCCTTTCAAGCCGAGGGTCTTGTTGAAAAATCTTTACTCGGAACGTCACGAGATACATGTTAACTGCTCTGCAATGGCTAATTGTGTGTGTCAGCTTGGAGGGCGGGTGGGGGTGAGATTAACACTCAAGGGGGTAGACTCTGAGGAAGCATGTTGCCCTCCATAACGTGGGTGGGCCTCATCCAATCAGTTGAAGGCGTGGATAGAACCAGAGACTGACCTCCCCAAGCAAGAGGAAACCCCAGCAGACGGCCCTCTGACTCCTCCCGCACCCTCAGTGGTCCCGGGTCTTCAGCCTGAGCTGCAGATTCTGGACTCACGGCCTTCGTATAAGGCAACTCCTTACAACCCGTAACTTCATGTATATATTTGCATATGTGTTTCTCGACTCTGTGTCTCTGGAGAAGCGTGCCTAACCCAAGTCCCGAGGAAAGCGGGACTCGGAGGACCACGTTCCCAGGGAAAAGGGAGCCCACATATGTGACATTCCTCGAGGGATTTCTGACAATGAACCGTGTATGCGTGGCGTGAGAAACCAGGCAGGAAACAGATTTCCAGGGAGAGATTTCAGCAAATGACGGCCGGGAAGGCCAGCCAACGTGAGGGGCCCCGGCTGTCAGCTGAGACCTGGGAAGGGGCTACACGGGGAGTGAGCGAGCAGCACACTGGCCTTGACCGAACCGCCGTGACCCGTTGTTCTCTTCCTGCTGCCAGAAGAAAATGTACTTGGCTCTGAGGGGATATGACATCATTCCGCTCCGTTACTGATGTTCGGACACAGTCTGAAGCAATCAGAGCTGTTTGAGGTGCTGGGCCTTGGCCCCTCAATGTGTGTGACCCGGGGCTGGTGAACTGATTTCTGGGAGCTCCGATGCGAAACGGGGAAGGGGGTGCGGACGCGGGCCTCAGGCTCGTCGCAAAGACTGCCGGGCACACGGAGGTCGCGGGCAGCGATATGCCTGTGTCGGGAGGCCGCTCGGGCAGCCAGGGTTACATGGGACGGCACAGATGAGCACACAGGCTGCGGCCCTCTGCCCGTGCAAGGGACCCCCGCCCCAAATTAGAGCCCCTGCCGGCTCCCTTCCCAGAGCCACCCCGCCCTCCCCAGAAGCCCGTGACATAAGTGCCAGTCCTCTCCTACCTTCTTGTGACGTCTGGGGCATCAGCAGTGTAGACCTGGGGGTTCCCGAGAGCGACCAGAGCATACCCCCGCTTCTGGCCCAGCCATATGTTCACACAAAAGCACGCCATTGCTCACCACGCAGCGGTGTTTCCCTGCCCAGACCCGTGTGTGTGTGTGTGTGTGTGTGTGTGTGTGTGTGAGTGTGGTTGTGACACGGTGCTAGCCACTGCACCGAACCTAGCAATTACCTCTTAAAAAAAAAAAAAGCAGCAGACCCGTCGCATCTGCCCATTGGTTTGTAATCAGATCATTTGAAAGATGGGACCCAGTGCTCAGAGAGGTTAGAAAACGTGTTCGCGGTCACTCCTCTGAGGGGCCTGGAGCTCTAGAGCCTTCTGGGCATCCCAGCCTAGCGTCCAGCTCAAACCAGCCTCCGTGTGACCTGACTTCTGTATCTCTCTGGGTTGATCAGGATGCCCTTGAACACCAGGACCACATGACAGTCACCTGGGCTGCCCACCTGATAACCCGTCGTGAGTGGATGTTCTGGAAACATGTGACGGAGGCTTTCGGGAGGTGGACACAAGGGCTGTTCAGAACCAGGGAAGCTTCTGCGTGTGGACCTAGCCCAGGCCTCTGCAGTGCCAGGAAGGAGATATTTTAGGCTCTGCAGGCCACATGGTCTCTGGGGCGATGAAGGGAATTTTCAGCTTCGAATGTGAGTGGGCCCTGCTCCCAGGCCCCCAGGGATGCCATACATTAACTTGGACCAAGGTCACAGTGACCTCACCAGACCCCAGAGCGGGGGCTCTATTTCTGCCCCGATCACACACCGTGACATCTGCTTCGTCAGCAAATAGCCTGAAAGAAACATTTCAAACTAAAGATAAGAGTAAAAATATCCCTGAGTTCCGTTCCCACCCCTCCGGAGCCGGGGGCCTTGCACACGAGAAGCATAAGGTAAAGTCTGTGATTTTCCGGGCTGCCCTCGCCATGACTCCTAAGTGCTCCCGTAAGAAAGAACACACAGGCCCCGAGTGACGCTCTCCTTCCCCAGTCTTCTCGCTTCTTGGTGCAGATTGTGTAAACCGGCCCGTGGTCCTCACTGGGGCTCGAATAAAACTCTCTCCCTTTTTTAAAAAAAAGAATTCTGAAAGGCTATTTCATCTCGCATGAACAGGGACAATTCAGCTCGGCCTTCATAGCAGGAAAGTGGCCGCGAACAGTCTGGACGTGGTGGGGGCTGTGCTCCAGTAAAGCGTTATTTACGGGCACAGAAATCGCAACTTCTACAGTTTTCACGTGTCACAAAGTGCTATTCTTTTGGTTTTCACTCAGTGATTTCAAATGTAAAAATGATCCTGAGCTTGTGGGCTGTTCAGGGGCAAGGGGAAGCAGGATGTGGCCTCAAACCCAGGCCTGGAGGTCAGAGGCACATGGGACACAGAGGGACGCCTTCCCTGCAGACGAGTCCCTGGACAGTGGGGGCAGGTTCTCCAGCAGACGGAATGACAAGGACCACTGGCTTCTCAGCAGTGAGAGATTCGGAAACCCTGAGTTAGCAGCGCTGACCCCGGACAGGCTCCAAGCAAACGTGAGACATGGGAGGAGACTGGACAGGACCCACCGTGAGCTGAGCTGGGTGACCAGAGGGAGGAAGCTCCTGAGGCCAGAAGGTGGGGGCGTCACTGATGGCACGAACCGCCCCCCCCCCCACAATGTGGCCTGAGGTTCAGGCGGGAGCCACCACCAGGTGGGGGGACTCAGCCGCCTGCAGGGAGACCCAGCAGGGACACCAGCTGTCCAGGCACTGTCCTTGGTGCTGGCACACAGCTGCATGCAGGACCGGGGCTCCGTCCCCAAGGGTCACCCAGCCCCGGGACCCCCGCGGCAGCCCCCGGCCCTCGGAGCCGGGCCCCGGGGCAGCGCCGGCGGGCGAGGCTGCGGGAAGCAGCCCGGGCCTCGGCCCTCGCGGGGCCCCGGTGCCCGCGGATTCCTCTCCCCGGAGATAAGCCCCCGGCTCAGCCCGAGCGGGCTGGAAACCCAGAATCGCTGCCTTAATTGGTATTTTCCAGTTGAGAGAACATCCCGGGCTGTTTTCGCCTGTGTCATTGAATTACCAAGTGTTTTCGTTTTTGAGAAGACCGAAAATTGCAGAGATCTCGGGGACTTAGCGAAGGAACGCGAGGCCAATTTTGCCTAATTACGGAACGTCTGGGCGGTCCCTCTGACGCGTCCCAGAGTAGGCGATGCAGACCCCTGGGCCTCCCCGGAGGTGGGGGGCCCGGGCTCCGGCACAGATGTTTACCTGACGTCCCGGGGCAGAATCTGGTTTACATCGAGGAATCAGACTGTTTACAGCACGCCGCGTCTGTGTCTCCCTCTGCCCCCCTTTCACCGGCGGTAACGTTCTGCAGGTCTCTCGGGTCCCCCGGGACCGTCTGCGCCATCGCGCCAGGCTCGCCACGTCCAGGCGGCCCCATCCGGGGGACGCGTCGGCCCGTGGCCCGGCCACCCGCGTGGTCAGCCGGAGCCCGGGCAGGCAGCGCAGGTGGGGAGCGGGCCGAGCCACGTCAGCCTGGGCAGCGGCGCCCCACGTGCAGGACAGGGGGGCCTCCGCCAGACCCCCAGTCCCCGCAGGCCAGTGCACGGGATGGCCGGCGCCCCCCCCGAGGCTGTGAGTGGGCAGCGGGACCTGGGGCGCTCCACAGCCCGAGAGACGCCCCGCTGCCCGGGGGACCCGGCGTCCGCACCCGTTCGAGGGGCTGCAGGGGTGTGGGGGGCGGGGGGTCAGGACGGCACAGGAGGAGCTGCCGGGGGTCCCACACGGGGCCCTGGAACAGCCCAACCACAGCGGGGACGAGGGGCCCCTGGACCCGTCTCCAGCCTCAAGCCGCAGGAGCCACGGTTACGGGGCTGCTCCGGGGCCACGGCCCCGTCCGTGCAGCGACAGAACCCCTGCCGGCGTCCCCAGAGCCCCGTTGCCCACCGCGGGCCGGCCATCGCCCGGCTGCACCCCCTTCCCAGAGGCCGGCCTCGGTCCTCCTTCTCCACAGGGTTTGACTGAGCCTCTAGCTCCAGTCCCGCGTCCTGCCACTGTCCCTTCCCCTTGCGGCAACTGCCCATGTCCTCCCATCATTCTGGAGAGCTGCCCCTCCCGGGTTTGCTGGTCCTGTTGTCCTCAGGACCTTCTCGCCCTTCCTGGCCAGGGACCCTCGGCTGTGCCGTGTCCCCCGGGCCTCCTTCTCCCCCCTCCTGGCCGGGGACCCTCGGCTGTGCCGTGTCCCCTGGGCCTCCGGTACCTCCCGCCCTCGGACTCCAGGAAGCACCAGTGCGCGGGCCTGGACCCCGGGGCTCACGGAGGCCGGCGCCCTCCTCAAACTCCCGGGAGCCCGTGCAGCCCCCACCAACACCCACTCTGGGGCGAGTGAGCCCTCCAACCCCACACGCTGCCCAGCATGACGTCCCGGGGTCTCCGTCCTGGACCGCTGGCCACCCCAGACGGTCCCATGCACCCAGGGGTGACCTCCAACTTGGCTGCAGACCCACGGTCCTCCTGAGCGCCGGCTGTGACACCCAGATGTGGCTGGACTGAGTCAGCACCACCCCCCCCCCCCGAGCCTCTCTGAGCTGCAGCCCCCTGCCGTGTGATCATCCTTGAAGGACCCCTTGCCCTGCAGGAACGTCCTCTGTCGGGCGCCCCCACGGGCCAGGTCGGGGCGGCATGTCGGGCCGGCCGCACGGTCCACAATGACACCCCCACCCGCAGTGGGGCCGCTGCTCACTGTGGGTCACTGTCACCGCGGGGTCACTGCTGACTCTTGGTTCACTGCTCACCGTGGGGTCACTGCTCACTGCGGGGTCCCTGCTCACTGAGGGGTCACTGCTCACCCCAGGGTCACTCTCCCTGCAGGGTCCCTGCTCAACCCAGGGTCCCTGCTCACTGCGGGGTCACTCTCCCTGCAGGGTCCCTGCTCACTGTGGGGTCACTCTCACCGTGGGGTCACTGCTGACTCTTGGGTCACTGCTCACTCCGGGGTCACTGCTCACCCCAGGGTCACTCTCACTGTGGGATCCCTGCTCACTGTGGGGTCACTGCTCACTCTAGGGGCACTGCACACCCCAGGGTCCCTGCTCACCGCACCCTGGCGTCCCCCTGCAGGTCTGGACACACGGCACGACGTGTGCTCAGCCCCAGTGTTGGCTACCTGCTACCGTACTGCTGGCTGTGCACTCGTCATCCGGGCTGTTGTGGTCGTGTCCCCATCCTTGCTGGGCACCCGGGGGCAGGGGTGCCAGTGTGCCGGGCCCTTCGACCTGGCAGTGCCCGGAGCGGAGTCCTTCGGGGGGACGCCGCAGCACCTGGTTTCACTGGCAGCGGGAGGTTGTGGGTGGTGGCGGGCGTGGTTACTTGTCAGCCTCTGAGTGTGTGTGTCGGGGGGGGGGTATCCAGGCGCAGGTGTGGGCCGTCGGCATCCCCCAAACCACTGAAGATCCTTTTCAGCCCCTCTCCATCAGCGTCCACAGCCGACGCTCCCCCCCACCCCCAGCTCTGCCGGTCGTCTCTCAGCACCTTCTCCTGGTCTGTTAGGTGCTGAGTTCCTCATGGCCTCTCCTCTCCCCTCTTCCTCCTCCTCGTCCTCCTCCCCCCACGGCCTCTCCTCTCCCCTCTTCCTCCTCCTCGTCCTCCTCCCCCCACGGCCTCTCCTCTCCCCTCTTCCTCCTCCTCGTCCTCCTCCCCCCATGGCCTCTCCTCTCCCCTCTTCCTCCTCCTCGTCTTCCTCCCCCCATCCCTCTTCTCCCCCCCCCGCCCCCACCGCAGCCCTCGCCCTGTTCCTCCGTCTTTGTCCATTGGATGCAGGAGACCCCAGCCCCCTGCCCAGCCCCCAGTGTGCTCACAACGCACTCTGTGCCTGGCACTCAGGGCACGCTCAGACACCTGCATCCCCACACGCACTCCAGCCACCCGCCCCAATGTGGGAGCTGGTGCCACGAGCCCCTGGTGAGAAGCCTGCCCGCTGTCCCGCTGGGGACTGGCTCTGCCTGTTCCACGCTCATCCGTCAGCAGGCCCTGTCATTCCCGCTCCCAACTGCGCATCTCAGATTCATGGCTGGCAGGCCCTCCGGCCGTCACGGCCGCCGTCACCTGTAGGATGCCCGGGGACTCGGCCCGTGGCCCCCATTCTTCCTCCTCTGACAGCCCGTCTATGCAGGGCAGCCACAGGGGCCTCCACAAACACAAGCCAGCGCCCAGCCCTCCCCTCTTCAAAGCGTTGGTGGCTTCCCGCTGTACCTAGAATAAAAGCTAAAAGCGTCTGCAGAGGCAGAACCACTGCTGTGACGTGGGTCTTCTCTGGGGCCTGGGATTACGTGCAGGGGGCGGGGGTGACGGCCTCGAGACGTCACGTCTCCCAGGACGATTCGTGGCGGGCTGTCTGTTCCTCCCGATATTATGGTAGCAAGTAAAGTTAGTTAATTCAGTGATTAGCTTATAGCCTGAGGATCGACATGTTTTTTGGGTAGCACATTTCTGACCCGTCCATACTTTGCCCACCTGTGTCATTGGCGATGTCAGGCGCAACCATGGGGTCTGTGTATTTTCCTTGTCCCAGCTGCCACGGCGCGTGTCAACCACGCGCTGGTCCAGGTGGCAAAGGGCCGTGTCCAGGCAGGGGCCGCGACCTCGAGGAGCAAACACCAGCTTTCAGTTCGGTCAGCTCTGCTGGGCTTTTCTCTTTCTTTTCTTTTCCTTTCATTTACGCCTCACTCCGTCTCCCTTCTTTTTCCTTTTTCATTTTATGAAGTCACAAACTTTGTCTCTAGTTCCTCCGTGGATGGCGTGTAACTAAACGAGAAGGGACCTGACAAGATGCCCTTACACTGTCCACTGTGCTCCTTATAGAGGGACTCCCCAGTCGCCGTCCGAGGCCAACAATATGGTGATAAATGGGTTTGAAGTGAGGTCTTCTCCCAGCTTCCCCGAAGCCCAACCTTGCACAGCGATATTAGTGCATCGTTGGTACGAACTCTCACCCAGCTCCGTGCACGAACGTGGACATTGTGCACGTACCTTGTTTTTCTCCCAAACGGGAGTCTTTTGGGGTCACGGGTGTAGACGTGGTTCATTCTGCCCCCCAGATGCACATCGTGTAGGTGTATCACCGTGCGTTAAACAGTTACCCCGTCGGTGGAAAATCACATTATTTCCAGATCATCTGTTTTGTATTGTTTTGCTGTTTCCATGACACATAATGCAGCGAGAGACACCCTTGTTTGTGAATATCTTCATGCTGACACGCTTCAGTTACGACTGAGATCCAGAATGAGCTGGAGAGCCCCAGGATATCTGCAATTCAAATTAAAAAGATGAAAACAAAAAGACTAGTAGAAATATGGACAAGTCATGTAAATGGGAAATTCATGTGTAAGAAGAAATATTGATGGCCGGTGCACATAGGACAAAATCGGGAGGGTCTTACAGATGCAAAGGGAGACCGCGAATGAGCTCATTCATCCCGGGTTGACAGGGACGCAGGCAGGGACCCATCAGTCACGGCCAGGAGGGCGACCAGTGCGTCCCAGGTGGCCGAGTGCTCCTCTGGCGTTTGCACACAGAGTCCCGCATCCAGAAACCCGTCAGACCGTAGCAGACCAGGCAACCCAAATGGCTGGAGTGAGTTCCAACCTCCACCCGGTGATTTGTCATCGGCAGACAAGAAGTTAGCACCGAATGCGCTCTACGTCGTCGTACCAACGTGGGCAGACTGCATTCTCCTTTCACACCATCACCACCACCAGCATCAGCACCATGATGAATAGAGGTGGTGACAGGGGAATCTCTAACTTAATCCTCATTTTAGTGACAATGGCTTGGAGTTTCATATTTTTAAGTTATGTCCCCATTGGCTTTTGAAAAATATTTTTCACGTGTAAGCAGTTTCTTTCCACCCTTGTTTGACACTGGGGTTTGTTGTAGGTGGCTGCTGAGTTTTATCAAGTGCCTCTGGGGCGTGTGGAGAGAGTATTTGTTACTTCATTTGATTTTCCAGCAACCAGCCGTCTTTCCCTCGTTCCTCTGGGGGGACGTCCCCCGGGCGTGTACTGTTTGTGAGGGGCAATAGTTTCTGCCCACCACTAAAGGCAAAGGAGACAGATCCTTCCTGTGGGCAGCTGGGGACACGGGGACAAAGCACACCAGGGCCACGCACTGGTCAGAGCCAACCCACACCCGGCTCAGGGCAGGCCCAGCTTGGGTCCCACAGTCCCTGCCTCAGTTGCAGGGCCACCAGCAAGAGGAGGGGCGAGTGTAGCCCTCTGTCCTACTGAGAAGCATGTGGGCACGACGCCCCCTTTCCAGGCAATTGCAAGAGCCAGCTCATCCCCAGGGACTGAGGCCATTCCATCCGGCCCTCTGGCCCTGACAGCAGTGTCCCAGCTCTGGTGCCGAGAGTGACAGTGCAGTCAGGTCGGCCTCTGCCACCAGCCACTGTCCCAGGGCCATGTCCCTCCTGGAGCTGGTCACTGTGGCTCTGGCACCCGCGGCAGAGCTGAGGGCTGGCCGGTGCTTGTGTCTATCCACACAGACCAGTCGTCGGAAGCAGGCTGTCTTTCCATGAACGCCACCGACACCGGGGATCCTGGCTGTGCCGCCGGTCTGCACCTTGGGACGGGGCACGGGCTGGGTCGGCTGTGTGGGCGGGGGCTGCGAGGAGGGTCTCCTCCAGGCAGAGACTCAAGGAGCTCAGCGCCTGCCTCCACGTGCCCTGGCCATCAGGAGTCCATCACTTCCATTCGTATACGAGAGACAGAGAGACAGAGACGGAGGAAGACAGAGCACGGACCAAAGGGCGGGAGGGGTTCGCAACGGGCAACAGCTGCGAGGTGAGGTTTCCCAGCGCGCGTAAAGCTGTGCAAAGCAGGCTGGCTCTAAACGAGCGACGAATATGCTTGTTTGGGCTGTTTCGCAAAATCACAAAGGTATAAAAATTTGAGTTTGGCGCCGGTGGGCTTTGAAGCTAAGGGATCTCAGCCTGGAGTGAAGAAGTAAGCAGCCAAGGGGCCGTGACCGGAGGCCGGCCGTGGGTGCTTGTCCCGACACGGCTCACTCCCGCCCCTGGGGTTTGGTCCACGTGGGGCTCGCGGTTCGGTGCCAAGGAAGGGTCCACCAGAGACCGGCTGGACGTGCCGGATCCGAAGCTAGAGTCCCACCTGGCCGCCCGGGCTCGTAGGTCACTGGACACACAGCAGGACAGGAGTCCCGGAGCTGTCCCGGGGCGGGGGGGGGGGGGGAGGGCCTGGCCGTCAGAGTCCTGTTGTGTGACAGAGACACAGAAGAAGAGCCCCCGCATTTGATTTTCACGCATTTGCCTCCTTTTCGGCGTCACAAGAGCCAACGAAAGACCGAATCTGGTTCCACCCTCTTGCCAGAACGGGGGACCAGATTCGAGCTGTGTCGCGCGGGGTCCCAGGCCACCTGACTCAAGAGAGGCAAGCGGATGAGCAGATAAGGGCTATCACAGCCCCTAGGGACCTGTGGCCCAGATGCCTGCACATCGGCCCTCCGGGCGGGGCAGGCGGGGGTGTGCGGGCCCAGGCGTCCACACTTAGGCTTATCTTGCCAAAGTGTTCAGTGGTCACGTGCTCAGAGGTCAGCGTTCAGGACAATGGCTCCCTGCTGACAGCTGAGGGCAGACAGAGCAGGTGGAAAGGAACAGTGCAGGGGGAGCAGGGGAAGGGAGCAGGGGACACCCTGGCACAGCCCACAGCCGGGCATTCGGGGGCAGGGAGGGTCTGGGCGGGCGGGCTAGCGACAGAATGCAAATGACGAACCTCCAGGAGACCCCTGGCCCTTTGGTTTTTTATGTTTTATTTATTTTTAATTTTTAAAACCTGTATAAACCCAAGTTAGTTAACATAGAGTGTAGTAATGGTTTCAGCAGTGGAATCCTGTGATTCACCCCCGACATATAACACCCAGGGCTCCTCCCAGCAAGTGCCCTCCTTGGTGCCCCTCCCCCATCCAGCCCACCCCCCCCCACCCAACCCACCTCCTCCATCAGCCCTCAGTTTGTTCTTTGTATGTAAGAGTCTCCTATGGTTTGCTCCCTCTCTGTTATCTCACTTTTCCTTCCCTCCCCCACCCCTGTGTTTATCTGTTGTGTTTCTCAAATTCCACGTATCACTGAAAGCCCAAGCATTCCTCTGGTCTGCTGGCTTCAAAGGGGACATCTGGGACCTGGGGTCTTACAGGAAAACCAAAGAGTTCACGGTGCCCGGTCTCCCGCAACCCTGACCCCCACCCCCTGGCTGCCCTCCCCCTCCCTGGACTCTGACCAGACCCTCCCCACTACAGGGGGGCTGGGCGGGCCTCCCCAGGCAGTCACTCCCCTGTGGCCACCAAGCCTGCCCTGCGCCTGTTTCTTTTGCTGGACAACAGTGCCATCTGGTGGCCGCCTCTGCACCGACGCCATTCCTTTCCCCGTCTGAAAAGAGAATTTCGGAACACAGGACCCTGTACAAAGTGGTTTTGTTTTTTTCCGTCTCCAAGCCAAATTCGGGTGCCCACGTCAAGTCCAACAGTAAGAGGTCAAAGCCCCTCAGAGGACTCTGCAAACGTGGCTGGGGTGCACCTGTGCTCATACGAAGTTTCTTACGTGTGCACACGTGTCTCAACAGCCAACAGAGTCTATGCTTCAAGCCATCACCCTCCGAGTTTCTGCTAAAAGGCCAGTCATGGTGACGCTGTTGACCCACGGCGTCCCACTCTCCAGGTCAAGGGAACCGCGTCCCAGGCAAGCAGGGAATTCAGAAATACCCCTATGGCTTCTCAGGAGGCAGTTCTGTCCTCGGCCGCCGGAGAGGGTGTCTGGCGAGGAGAGAGGGGTCCTGGGTGCCTTGTGTCCGCTGTCGCCCGGACGGTGCCAGAGTCCCTTCCTCCAGCTGCCGGTGCGGCTTGGGTCCGGGATCAAGAAATCCAATGTCCCCTCCGGGTTTCGGGTTTGCTCCCTCGATCCCACACGACCGTGGGAGCTAAAGCCTTGAAGTAGACAGAAGGAGAGAGAGAGTGCACGGGCCAATGGGACACCCACACCCTGTTGGCCCCGTGTCTCTGCAGAACCCGGATCAACACTCACACACACGCAGAAACAACAATAAAAAAGTCCACCTGGGACGAGAGCAGAGAGTGACAGGGGCCTGGAGCTCCTGAGGGTAAGGAAGCAGGACGTGTTTGGTCGGGAAAAGTGTAGGTGCCACAGCAGCTGGGACTTGGAAACACTCCCGAACGCACACACTCCTTCAGTGGGTTACCTGTCAGTGAGCCTGGCAACACACATTTATTGAGTGCCACTGGATGCCTCCCCCTGACCCCGCAGCAGGCAAGCCCAGCGGGCGGCAGGACACATGCCCGTCTGTGAACCCACGCGTCTGACTCTACAAGGGTCTCCCGCGGATCCTATTTCCTCTTTCCATCACCTCCCAGGGTCCCGCTGATTATTTACATGTCAGAACTGGCTTGAGGTCTTGTACTTCTTACTAACGAAATGTACGACCGGGCATGCTTTCTCCTCGGCTCTCTGGCTTGATAATCCTGAAGGCAGAAGGAGCGTGAGGCCCACGCCCTGCCCAGAGCAGCCGATAGCTTCTGTCCCCGGAGAGACGCGTCTCCAGTCTTTCCTCCCTCCTGGGCCTGCAGGTCCTGGCAGGTTGGCAAGGGGAGGACAGAGCTCAGGATGCGGGTCCCTCCCTAGAGTGAGGGGAGCAGCCAGGGAGGCCCCACAGCCGGCCACACCGTCCCTGGGGACAGGAAACAGGCACCGATGGGTTTGGCCACGACAGTAAATAAACCTCGGGCATCGGCTGACGGGCAGAAAATTGCACCCCTTTCTCCCCACCCACTCCTGTCCACGTCCTTCGCTACAGCTGTAAACCAAGGCAGCTGCTGTTTTCCCCCAAAAGGAACTTTCTCCAAGCCAGGGTCGGTGCTCCATGAGATTCAGAGGCTGGGCGGCCACACTGGGCTTCTCGTCCACCAGAGGGCGCAGCGCCCCAGTCCCAGCCCGCAAGGTGGGCTCCCAGGGGGCTTAGGGCGGGCGGGCACCCAAACCAGCGCAGCTCGTCTGCAACCGGTCGGAGTTGTTGGCCCAGCGGGGGTTTCTCTCCACCTCCCTGTCTGTGTCTGCCCTCATCGCCCATGTCTGTGCATTAAACGGGACTGGAAAATTCAAACGATTGTTTATGTCACTTTCAAAACCAGGGAAACCTCGAGCTAAAACATGATCATTTACGGTGCTTTTAATGTTCAAGAATCAGGAATCTGAAACAGTTACCACTCTTCGCGAGAAAGGACACGTCCTTCCGCTGCCGTGACTGTCCTCTGCGCACCCGGGACAGCCTGTCCACGTGCACCAGGCCCGGGACAGCGGGTCCGGTCCGCAAGAAGGCAGCAGGGCTGGGACTGGTTCGGAGCATGAGCTGGATTTGACAGATTTCCAAGCAGGACAGACATGTTTGAAGACACAGAGTGTCCAAAGATAAAGTCCTGTAAAACTCCCAAGGCCACTTTGGCCGGAGGGCTTTTGGCCTCTGTGGCTCCGTGCAGATGGCAGTGGAAAAGTTAGGCCAACGCTCCCCGGAAGCAGCTGTCAGATCCTAGGGACAGGGGCCACTGCGGGGGGGCTCGAAGAAGGATCCCACAGCAGAACATGGGTGGGAGGAACGCATTAAAACAACGTATCGTGAAATGTGTCGAGAATGCACGAGGGAGACGTTGCCACCGACATGGCATCGAAGGGCACTCCATACACAGACATGACACCTCCACTCTGGGCTTTCGTTTGCCGATACTGGAATATGGCCTCAAAA
This sequence comes from Lynx rufus, assembly GCF_022079265.1. Classification (NCBI taxonomy): domain Eukaryota; kingdom Metazoa; phylum Chordata; class Mammalia; order Carnivora; family Felidae; genus Lynx; species Lynx rufus. The sequence goes on from NW_025814876.1 coordinate 507,865, forward strand.
TCAACGATCAGTTAGTCAAGCGTGACTAAGGACAAACATCTACCGTCTGACACTATGGCCGGACTAATTGTCCACTTTCCTGAACATCAAACCGGCCAAGGCTAACAAGACTCTTTGATGTGATGAGTGGATCCGTAGCGTTTGAAACTCCCTGCGCAAAGTCTGAAATGCACGGTTCCAAGTGGAGAGGGCCTGGCAACAGCCGTCAGTGAGAGCGAGGACTGCATAGATGTCCCCAGACCCCACTTCTGGCCGTGCTGCGGCAGTAGGGAGGGGACCACGCCTGTGGAGACAGCCCGGGCAGGGCCAACGGGCAGAGCAGGGCCCGGGGCTGCTGGCGGGCAGCCCTGTGTTGTCCCAGCTTCCTTCTGGAGCCAGAGCCATCGGGCAGGAGGGGGCCCGGGAGAGCCCCCCCGAACAGCCTCCCCGAGGGAGGGGCTCAGAGATGGGGACTCGTGGCCTCCGTGCCTGAGTCTCAGCTCTGCCAGCCGAGGCGCCCACTTCAAAGACATTCATCCCCAGTAATCGCCACATGGCCGCATGGCCAGATAAGGAGCCAGGCCACCCCACCCATGAAGCTCTGCTCGAGAAAGCCCTGGAGACAGATAGCGGCTGATCTGCTGATCTTGCTTTCCTTCCCCTGCCCTAATCCTGCTCTTATGCTCCAAGTTCATCAACAAAGAGTAGATCCATGAGACCCCGGCGCCCACCCCCAAAACGTTAGAGACGGAGGTCCACACTGCCTCCCTCTCTCCCCGTGACCTTGCTGTGGGGCCCCCGGTGTGCATGCACGCTCCAGGACCTGTGAGCGGTGAGCGTTCCTCCAAGTGCCCCAATGGCTGCTGCTGTGTGTCCTGTGGTCATCGTAGGGACCACAGGGCCGGTGCGGCCACAACCCTTGCCCCGTGGGGGAAAGGTCTGTGGGGGCCACCAAGTAGTGCGGGCCAGGTGAGGGCCCCGGGCACCCCCGGCCGAGAGCATCATGACCCACGGGCACACAGCCAGCTGGCCACGGTGAGGCAGAGCCCCCAGCCCCACCCCGAGGGGAGCCCCCGGCAGGAAAAGAGCTGCAGAAACCTGCAGAGTGGGCTCAGTCTTCCGTGAGTCGTAGACCACTCCTGCCAGCAGCCAGCTCCACCGACTGACTGACGGACAACCCTGGGCAGGACTGAGGGGCCGCAGGCAGAAGCCCGGGGCCGCCTGGGACACGCCAGCAGGAGTGCAGAGTCCCATGCTGTCCTGGGCGCCCCAGGAGCACCCCCCCCCCGCCCCGGGCTAAAACTAAACCATGCTGCCTATTTCCAGGGGGCCACAGTTGTCCCCGGGGTCTCCCCACTATCCTTGTAATATCTGTGGGGTCAGTATCAATGCCCCCTTTTTCATTCCGACACTTGGGATTTGTGTCTTCTGTCGTTTTCCCTCGGTCGGCCTGGCTAGATGTTTCCACCTGTGCTGGACTCCCACAGAGCCAGCTTCGGGTTTCACTGACATTCTCTATTTTCTCCTTTCTATTTTACTGGTTTCCAATCTTCATGATTTTCTTCCTCGTGCTTGTGCTTGCTTTCATCGAGCGCGGTCTGGTTCTCTGCTTGCCTGGGGTATAAGCATACCTGTTCATTAGGGGCCTTTCTTTCCTGACCTATGTCCCCAGGGCCATAAATTCCCCACTGAGCTCTGCTCTTGCCGCATTCCACAGATTTTGCAATGTTGCATATTCTTTACCATTAGTTCAAAATATTTTCAAGTTTCCACTGAGACTCTCTCTGGCACTTGGGCCATTTAGAGATGGGTGGTTTGATTTCCAAATAGCTGGGGAGATCTTCATGTCACTGACTCTAAGGTTAATTCTGCTTTGGTTTGCAACATACATTTGGCGGAGGCATTCTTCAGACCCCCCCCTCGGCCACATGAAGAGGGGTGGTGGCCCAGAGCACTCCCTCGCCGGGAGATAAGGAGCCGCTGGCCTTGTCATCTTGGGTGGGGATGTCTTTCCCTGTTCCAGACTCGTTGCGTGCGCCTTTGATCTGCTTCAGATGGTGCCTGGCCAAAGCCTCTGCTCTTATCTGTCCCCTGAGGGAGGGGACGGGGTCCTTCTGCTGTGGTGCAAGAGGGGTGAGGCAGGCCAACAGCTCCATGTCAGCTGCCAGGAGGGACCGGCTGGCCGTGGGGGACCAACACCCACTGCTGAAACTGACCTCCTCTGTCTCTTCTTCGCGTGACTCGGGCACTGTGCCATCCGACACGACCGCCTGTGTTTCTCCTGGTGACTCCAGTGCGGACAGGGAGAGGACAGAAGCGCTCAGATTTCTACTCCTGGTGACAGGGAGCAGGTGCCCCTGGCTCGACACATACTTCATATGACTTCTACTCTTTTAAATTTGTTAAGGTTTGGTTCAGGGCCCAGAATACGATCTCTCTTGGCAAATGGTCTGTATGTGCTTGAAAAGAATGAGTTTTCCCAACAAACAAACAAACAAAAGCAGACCCACAGATACAGAGACAAACCGGTGGGTGCCAGAGGGAAGGGGGGGAGGTTGGGAAAAAAAGGGTGAAGGGGAGTAGGAGGTACAGGCTCCCAGAGATGAGATGAATGAGTCACTGGGCAGAGTGACAGGCAGAGCACAGGGAACGCAGCTGTGGATTGTCATGGAGGTGAGTACAGGCAGGTGCAGCCACAGCGGTGAGCCCAGCACAGGGACCCCGGGAATCACCACACTATATACCGGAAGCCGTATCGACACCGGGTCAACCATGCTTCCATTTTAAAAAACCATCAGAAAAAGGATGAGGTTTCTCTATCGTGGGGGGGAATGTTCTATAAATGCCATCAGGGTCAAGTTGCCCGAGAGCGCTGTCAGGCCCTCCGTGTTGCCACTGACCTCTGCCCACCTGCTCTGCCAAGGACAGACAGGGGCATGGAACGCTCCGGCTGTAACTGAGGGTGTGTCCCTCAGATCAGCCTTTGCTGCTTGTGTTTGGGAGCTCTGTTATTATGTGCTTGGTGTTTATGATCGTTTTTGTCTTCTTGATGAACTGAAACATTGTGTAACATCCCCCTTAGTGTGTTTATGGCATATCTTTCTCCATTGACCTAGCTAAGTTTTGATATTAAACTGGGTTTCTTACAGAGAACGTACACTTGGGTATTTTTTCTTTATCTAATCTGACAATCTCTGTCTTTAACTATTGTGTTTACAACATTCACATTTACAGTGATTATAGACACAGATCAAACTCTGTTATCTTGGTAGCTGGTTTATACTTGTCATGTTTGTTCTTTGTTTCCTTTTTCTACTTCTTCTGTCTTCTTGGGTATGATTCAGCCTTTTTTATTATTCCATGTTATCTCCTCTATTTTCTTATTCATAGATCTCTTTTTAAAAAACACCGTTTAGTGGTGGCCCTAAGGTTTACAACATGCACTTTAAAATAACTTAGTCCACCAACAGATAATATTCTACGGCTTCATGTACACAGTAGGGACCCTATGTTCCCAAACCCTCCCTCCTATACCTGCTGTGGTGGTTAGCATACTCCCACTTCTGCGTAAGATGTAGTCATCCAGGGGCGCCCGAGTGGCTCTGTCGGTTAAGCGCCCGACTTCGGCTCAGGTCATGATCTCGTGGTTCGTGGGTTCGGGCCCCTGCGTCGGGCTCTGGACTGACAGCTCAGGGCCTGGAGCCCGCTTCGGATTCTGTGTCTCCCTCTGTCTGCCCCTCCGCTGCTTGTACTCTGTCTCTCGCATGGTCTCAAAAATAAATAAACATTAAGAAAAAATTAAAAATAAAAAAAAGATGGAGTCCTCCAGTTCACTGTTACTATTGTTTTAAACAGTTACCTTGCAGAGCAATTAAAAACACAGACGATACGTTTTACCTTCATTTTGTCTATTTCTAAGATTCTTTTCTTTGGAGATCCAAGTCTCTGACCTACCACATTTCCTCTGTCTGAAAAAATCCCTTAGACGTTTCTCATACGTCGGGGCTGCTGGAAATAAAGTCCCTCTGTTTCTATCTGCTTAGAAAAGTCTTTATTCCTCCTTTACTTTCGAAGGATTTATTTATTGGATATAGATTCTGGGTTGACTGTTATTTTCTGTTAACAGTTTAAAGATGTCACCCCGTTTTCCTGCTCGCGTGGTTTCTGGTGAGAAGCCTGCTGTCATTTTCATTTTTGTTGCTCTGCAGCTGACGTGGTTCTTATACTGTGGCAGCCTTTAAGATTGTCCCATTGTCTCTGGCTTTCAGCAATTTAAATATGATCTGCCCTAGTGTGTGTTTGTGTCTGGATGTGTGTGTATCGGGGGATTGACCCTGATCAGTGTTCTCTGATTTTCTTAGACCGGTGGTTTGGTATTTATCACTCGTTTTTGAAAATTCTCGGCCATTATTTCTTCAGCTACTTCTGCCTTCTCTTTTTCTTTTCCTTTTTCTACACCTGGGATTCTAATTCCACGTCTGTTGTGCTATTTGGTATTGTCACGCAGCTCCCGGATGTGCTGGTTTTCCTTCTTACTCCTTTTTCTTTTTTCTCTCTCTCTCTCTTTGTATTTCAGTTTGAGCCCTCTGGAGGCATTTTTGTTTCTGTGTTTTCAATTTCCAGCATTTTGATTTTATTCTTTCGTATAGTTTGCACACCTCGGCTGAAATTACCTATGTGTGTCGAAGGCCCCCACCTGTCTCCTCCCACACGAGCCCCTCAGACCTAACTGCCCTTCTCAACTGCGTCACCATAGATTAATGTTGTCCTTTTTTGGCAATCATAAGGGTCGCCATACAGGCAACTGTCACCCCAGGATATACTCTTTTGTGGTTGGCCGATTGGTTCGACGTTTAGGCAATTGCCACGGTTCTTCTCTGTCCTTCGAGTCCCCATAGAAATTTTATTTTTTCTCAACCTCCCACACCTCCATATGAATTTTGGAATCAGCTTATCAGCACAAGCAAAGTTAACTTTCCGGGATTTTGATACAAATGACGTGAATCCCACATAGAAGTCTTGGAAGAATTGACCTCGTTCAAAATGTGACTCATGCATAAATACAGCATTTGGCCTTATTTGCTTAGATCTTTAATTTCCTTGAAAAATACATCGCAACTCTTATTAGTTCCTACTTGGATTTTATACCCAGGTAATTGGGTTTTTATATATATATTTTTTTAATTTTTTTTAACGTTTATTCATTTTTTGAGACAGAGAGAGACAGAGCATGAATGGGGGAGGGTCAGAGAGAGAGGGAGACACAGAATCTGAAGCAGGCTCCAGGCTCTGAGCCATCAGCACAGAGCCCGACAGGGGGGCTCAAACCCATGAACCGTGAGATCATGACCTGAGCCGAAGTCAGATGCCCTGCCACTGGCACCACATTTAAAGCCTAGATTACTTTGTTTTTATAGCAGATTCATAAATTACTGAAGCAGGAAGAACATTTAGAGTTTATTAGTGCAACTCGTTATTTCATAGATGAAGAAATGGGTACTCAGGTTAGAGGACTTAGTTTCATAGCTAGTGAGTTGCTGTTGTTAAAGCTCTCTGGTCTCAACATTTAAAAGCTTTTCCCAGTTAAGCATTCTTCTTTTTTTTTTAATTTTTTTTTAACGTTTTTTATTTATTTTTGAGACAGGGAGAGACAGAGCATGAACGGGGGAGGGTCAGAGAGAGGGGGAGACACAGAATCTGAAACAGGCTCCAGGCTCCGAGCCATCAGCACAGAGCCCGACGTGGCGCTCGAACTCACAGACCGCGAGATCGTGACCTGAGCCGAAGTTGGACGTCCAACCACTGAGCCACCCAGGTGCCCCTATATATTTTTTAAACTTTCAAATTTCACCTTTGAGGGATTATTGCCTGCCCTCAAAACACGATTTTCATGTGGCTCCTGTATCCGTCTATCTGGCTATACTAGCTTTTTAGTTACAACAGATTTATTTGAGCTTTATACATTAAAAATTATGTTATTTTTGGATTACGGCAATTTTATTTCCCCTTTCCCAGTATTGATAGTGGTATTTCTTTCCCTTGCCTAGTGAATGGACTGGGTTCCATGGCACGCGCACTCCGATTACAACTTTGCAGAGAAGAGGAAGCAAAGGTACGTTTACTTGCAGCCTCTTCTTAAGGTTTCTTCGGTTTATAAGAAAATGTGGACACCGAGGGGCGCCTGGTGGCTCAGTCGGTTGAGCGTCCAGCTTTGGCTCAGGTCATGATCTCACGGTTGATGGATCCGAGCCCCGTGTCAGGCTCTGTGCTGATGCCTCAGAGCCTGGAGTCTGCTTTGGATTCTGTGTCTCCCTCTCTCTCTGCTCCTCTCCCGCTCATGCTCTGTCTCTCTCTCTCTCCTTCAAAAATAAATAAAAACATTAAAAAAATTTTAAAGAAAATGTAGACACCCAGAGAATTTGTACCAGGTGCCTTTCAAATAAAGGAACCAGAAATCGTGGGCTAAGGGAGCCACACCCTGGTCAGACAAGACAATTGCTGGCATTTTTGTTTCCTGCCCAGAATTTACTGATATCTATCTCTCTTCTCAGCGCCGGAAGGAGCAGATTGGGTAAGTTTGGCCCAAGCAGAGCTCCTGGGGCCCAGGTTGGGGGAGGCTCGGCGAGAGGAGGCGAGGGCTCCGGGGGGCAGGGAGAGAAGCCGGTGAGCGCTGGTCACAGAGCCCCGACGTCCCTCCACATCACAAGCCACGCTCTCCGGGGACAGACCTCTCTCCCTCCGAGCCACCGGGTGGGAAGAGACAAGATGCTGCAGACTCGGGCGTGCATTCCCACGGGAAGCGTGAAGACGTGTGCGCGTGTTTCGTGAACTCCAGTTCTCGAAGCAACCAGTGTTGCTAGGTCACACCTGTCCGCGTGGTCACGTGGCCGCTCGCGCTCCCCCGGCGGCCTCTCTCCGCGGCTTCGTCCCCATGCTCTATGGCTCGACCCTGTCGTGCGCGCCTGTTAGGGAAACTCCAGAGCTAATCCCACTTCATCCAGACACTGAGTTCTTTTCTCTTCCTCCGTGAGACCCGTCGCGGCTGCAGCTAGCCTCCTTGCAGCTGCCGGTCGCTGCCCATCCGCCGTCTGGGGCCTGAGACACGTGGACAGACCACGCCCGGTGCCGCCGCCACCCGTGGGCGTCGCAAGATGGCTGTGGCCGGTAGGTCAGCCTCCCCGGTGGCTCCGGTGCCTGGGCCACGGTCACGGCAGGCACTCCGGACTCTGACACCCCACAGGGAGAGGACCCCGGGGCCAGCGCTGGGGACTCCGGGGAGTGCTTCCTGGCGGGCATGTGGCCTCTGGAGCTGCCATCCCCAGTGAGCACGTCCCCACGGCAAACCCCTCCCGGCTCACAGTGCCGCCGGGAGCCTGCGATGGGGCGCTGTGGGGCTGATCCTCTGTGGCTGCCAGGGACCCGGCCGCCCCCCCCCCCACCCAGTTGCTGACGGGTTGCAGGTGAGACCTCTGCCTCGGTTTCCCCTTTCCCTAGTACTGGATCGGGGCCTACCCCACCCTGCTCTGCAATGACCTGACTTCCAAATCGGGTCACATTCTGAGGTCGTGGGGGTCAGGACCCCAACATGTGAATGGGGGGCACAATTCACCCCGTAGCCTTGCTTCGGTCGCTTACATCAGGGTTTAGACAAGCTTGCTAACGTCCTGTCCTTCCGGGCGGGTCTTCCACAGGCGCCCCGCGGCGGTGCGATCCGTCTCCGACTCCTCAGCACCTCGGGATTTGAATCCGGCTCCCCCTCGCCCCGACGCCCTGCTCCGAATGCGCCAGACTCTTCTCCCTCCGCCCAGGGGCCTCAGCCTCCGGGACTCCCCCCTTCCACAGGCGGCCGCCACCTCGCAGGTCCCTCTAGTGCCTCTGCCCACGTCCGCCTTGCTAGCCTGTGAGGCCTTGATCTGCACTTTACCCTCAGAGCCCAACACAGCGGGGACAGAGGGCAGAGACGCAGCGTGTCAGTTGTGGTGTGTGAAACAGGTGCGGGCAGGAGAGGCGGGAGCGGGGCAGGGGTGGGGCAGGGAAAGGTCGCTTTGGGGACTGCAGAGAGGAGGGAAGGGACCCAGGGCACGGGCTTCGCGATTACCAACCCTTTATTTGGAAGGCCCGGGATGAGGTGTTTTTTTTTTTTTTTTTTTTTTTAACGCTTATTTATTTTTGGGATAGAGAGAGACAGAGCATGAACGGGGGAGGGGCAGAGAGAGAGGGAGACACAGAATCGGAAACAGGCTCCAGGCTCTGAGCCATCAGCCCAGAGCCCGACGCGGGGCTCGAACTCACGGACCGCGAGATCGTGACCTGGCTGAAGTCGGACGCTTAACCGACTGCGCCACCCAGGCGCCCCCCGGGATGAGGTTTTGATGCACGGGGAGCCAGAGAGATCTGAGGGTTGCCCAAAGTCCCGAGATGAGGGCCGCTCTCAGGGTCCCAGGGTGTGAGCTGCCTCTGGGGGCCGGCTCCGGTCTTCGGCCAGGTGAGGGGCAGAGAGGCCAGGCCCAGCAGAGGGGGTGGGTGAAGAGCTAGAAGGACGGCATCCTTGGTGACAAGACGGTCCCAGACACGTCGTGTCCACCCCGATAACACGCTGCACAAGCTGGGGTGTGCAGATGGGGCGGAAAGTGAAGGCATGGAGCTCCAGGGCAGTGGGCTCGGCCGCCAAGGCCCCTGCATCAACACAGGCCACCTGAGCTTGGTGGCAGGAGCCTCGGATGTTGCACCAGCAGCAGATGGGGACACAGCAGCCCTTGGTTCCGGTGGCTTTGGGGCGGAGTCGGTCCGAGACGCGGTGCGGAGGGGAGGCGTTCAGGTGTGGACTCCTGGGCCGGGGAATCTACACACCCGCTTCCTCGTGGCTGTTTTCATCACTTCCTGGGATGTGTCTGCTGGTCTGCTGGATGTCAGGTTCTCATTGGCCACTTCCCCACCTGACCACCTGCCTTCTCTGCTTTCCCAGCTGACGTGCCGGCTTTTAGACGATCACCGTCTCCCCAACAAAAACACCCTCCACTGACCTGGCCACCGTCTCTCAAACATGAATAATAACACTTATATTTTTACATCACCTCCAACTCTGAAAGTGCAAGATGGCTGTGCAAAAAAAAAAGAAAGAAAGAAACTCAGAAATATAAGGAAAGATGTAGAAATAACCAATAATCCCAGCACACAACGGTAACATTTTGATTAATTTCTCCCCATTTTACCTTTCCCCTTAGATAGCTACCTTTCCTTTTATATTATAATCTCTATGTAAACATAGTGTAGGGGGTATTTTTGCTGAACTTTTCTCCGTGTCGTGAAGGAAGCTTAGTTGAAGAGAAGATTTTATAGCCTTTCCCCGTCATAACGCACAGGCGAGCACAGCTAATTCTGCCTTCTGGCTTCTTCGGGGCATCGAGTTGCTCACAGCTCTTGGCTAATAACTATGGAGATGCAGTGGTGAGTATGATCGTGTATTTCTCTAGTCTTTCTGAATTTCACAACTGGTAAGTGGCATTTCAATTATTGCTTTGATTTCTTTTTAGTGAGGGTGATTTATTTTACTTTACTATAAATTATATTTTCTTCTCTCTTTACTGCTTTGAGAAATTACTTATACATGGAGGAAATAAATTCCTAGTCCTCAAACAATATAGTTTGTTTTCCACAGGTGTTTATGCGGGAGTTTCGGTTAAGATTTTTTTTTTTTCTTAGAAAGAGACAGAGAGAGCACAAGCAGAGGAGGGGCAGAGGGAGAGAGAATCTCAGGCAGGCTCCACACTCAACCGGAAGCCCAGCACAGGGTTCGATCCCACCACCCTGGGATCATGACCTGAGCCAAAATCAAGAGTTGGATGTTCAACTAGCTGAGCCATCGAGGCGCCCCAAGGTTAGGATATTTTTAAACAGCAGCTCCGTCTGTGGGGTCAGGACACTCGTCCCCAACACACCCCTCCATGGCGGCTGGGTCTGAAGCTGGGCGCCTGTGTGAATACAGCTTACACCTCCCGCCAGGTGCCGTGAGCCCCAGGTGTGGACATCCAGGGACCACGCAGAGAAAGGAGAGCCTGTGTGTTCTAACAAAGCTCTCCCCTCACCAACGCCACCCGGGGCCACACCGGGGGCCGGGAAACCACTGTGCAGCCCTACCCTCAGACACTGGCCAAAGGAAATCAGAAACTTCCCATTTGTTTCCATGTAAGTACAGGGTCTACACAGCACTGCCCAAACCCAAGAAAGGCAGAGAAATGTCCTGATAGCCATGCAAACAAAGCGTAGAGAAAAGAAGAGGGAGGGAGGAAAGAAAAGACAAATAAATCAGTCTCGACCTAACCTAGGAAAGAAAAGTGCATTTCCCACAAATGGTTGAGCTCTGTAGCAAGTTAAAATATGCATCATCACTTTCTTAGGGCTCATAGATGACACAGTGAAACTACAACACGTTTTAAAAGGAAGAGTGGAGAACTAAGGATGTAACTGAGCACCAGAGGACGTCACAGGTCCAGTGGCCGAAGCACAGGGAGCCCGGAGACCGAGGAGCCGACACAACGGGAAGGCTTGACACGTTCCCAGCGCAGGTAGAGACACAGAGAGGGGACACCAGCCACAGAGGGGTTGACGGCCATGGAGGCATGATGTCCAGCCTTAGGGAAAGTGGTGAGGACCTCACTCGGCCACAGGAAAATACGGGAAACCCTCCATGGCCTGAAGGAAGGTCTGCAGGTTTAATCGGGAAGAGCGACGTGTTCCGGGAAAAGTGAACACAGAATGCCCCAGACTAAGACATGTGATTAAGTTCCAGAATTCCAGAGATGAGCCCCCCCAAAAATGCTGCCCAAACAGCAAATTCCCAGCAGCATGGGGCGGGGAGGGTGCCGATATCTGACTGGTTCCAGACCTCCTGCCATAACATCCCAAGCTCAAAGATACTGGAGCAAATCTCTCCAAAAGCCTGACGAAAGTAGGACCCAAGAATGTGTGTCTCTCCCAAACACCATCTAAGCCAGAGAGAAGCGGCAGGCAGTCCCAAACACGTCTGAGCTGACAATACCTCTGGGCGCCTAGATCAAACGGTCCTGGAAGCCATCCCCTTGGGACTGACTCCAGGGGAGGAAGGCAGCACAGATAGGCACTGACAAAAACAGCAGTGAGTGCCGAGTCCCACAAAATGAGGATTAACGCAGAGCAATTGTACAAATTATGGCTGCAACAGAGAGTTTAAGTGTAATCCTTGAGGATGAAATTATGGACTGCAGGACCCTCCTTCCCCAGGTCTGGTTCTTTTTCTTTCTTCCAAGTGAGCAAGGGGATTAGAATCCCCTGGCATCATGAGTCCCTTTGAAAATTGTTTCTCGTTCTGCCACCCTGCCTCTCTGATAAGGTGGGGCTGAACGCCCCCCGTGACTTTCCCTTGTCCCTTCGTCCTCCTGAAAAAAGAACCCACTCGTGCCATTCCAATATATCCGTGCCTGTAGGTACATCCTGGAAAAAATACAGCATAGCCTTTTTGTTTTTATTTTAAACGGACACGGACGTCGGCCACAGACCTTGTGTCACTCCCTTCTCGCGCGGAGTCTTGCGTTTGTGAAAATGAAGCCACATTTCTTTACATAAATCCAGTTCATCTCTTCTCTGGTACGTGGTTTACCAGCAAAAGCATGTGCCTCGTTCTATGCATTCTCTTAGTTTTGGACACCGTCGGTGCTCCCAGCTCGCCTGTCCACAAACTGGCCCCTGTGAGCATCACCCCGTGAGGCCATGGCTCTGGAGTGTGGCGGGCTTCAGTCCCCTGGAAAGGGGCTCCGTGCTGGGACGAACATCAGAGGTTCTCTGGGACGGTCAAATGTGACACCGCGTAGCTGCCCTGACACGCAGGAAGTATGCGCGTGACGTCCTACACTCGTTGTCCCTGATCGGGACGCCCTCTATCGCGAGCCAGGTGCCTGCCGTCCCCGGTCTCCTTGCCTGTCCCGCCCCGACCTTGTCGCCGAGGCAGTGGGCAGACTCTCCCTTCCTCGTGATCCGTAAAACCTGATTCTTCCGTGTTATTTCAGAATTGTTGGCGATGCTTCTCCCATAACCTTCTGGGGTTGTTAGAACTGTGTTCTCTTTCTAGGTTAGTTTGGGGAGAATGACTCTCTTCATTGCGACGTTGTTGTCACTGAAGGTGCACAAGGCTGATGGCACCTCGGTGGGGAGGTGGCCCTCCCGTCCCCTCACTTCTCACCTCCTGATGAAGAATGCTCTTGCTTTGGGAGCTTTGAGCAGGAATTCTGCAGCCTGGCCCAGCTCTCTTATTCCAATTTTCTCTCTGTCAAATTCTGGTGGCTTTTCTTTCGAGGTGGATATGACACGTCATCTGCCAGTCACCGATTTGTTTTTTCCCACAGTCGTGACGGCCAGTATCTTCATCTTATACATAAATTTGAAGAGAATGCGTCTGAACTTTCTTCTCTAAACGTCACATCTGCTGTAGGGATGGGACAGGCAGATTTTATCAAGTTCTTAAAGAAGATAGTTCTGTCTCTCCACTCTGGGCAGCAAAGTCCTAAGTTATTCATAGAACCTTTTTGTTACACCTGCTGAGATGATCATGCAAATTCTTTTCTCCCTGGTAATGAGTTACAGTGATGTATTTCTTCTGGTGGTGAACTTCCTTAATACTCTTAGAATAAACCCTGCTTGGCTGTGACTGGCTATTTTCAATAACCTACTTGATTGCTAGAATGTTTGATTTAGAAATCGTGTGTTTTCATTCCTAATGAAGCAGACCTATCGTTCCCCTTTTGTTTTACGGTGTTTGCCTGATTTTGAAGTGAGAGTTACTGCAGCTTCATGAGAGAGCTCTCCTCACTTCCCCTCCCATTTTACACCCAGCATTTGAGGAGAGGGTAGAGCCTCTGTTAGAACTCATTGGGAAAGCCGTCTGGTTCTGGGGCTTTCAATTTCTGGTGATAATCCCGTTGTCTTTGATGGTTATTGATCTTCAGGTTTTAAATACCTTTTCATGTGAATTTTACCATTTCGTGTTTCCCCCCTAGAAATGTATCCATTTCTTCTAGATTTCAAATTACCGGGAAATTTGCTCCCCAAATTCATTTTGGTAAAATCCATTATATGTGGACTATTTAACCTTGCTCAGTTTGTATTTTGTTTATCTGGATCTTGCCTCCTCTTCTGTGGCTCAGCTTTTCAGACATTTGTCTCTCTTATTGATTTTTTCAAAGACACAGCTTTCCTTGTTACTCATTTGTTATTTTTATTCTGCTTCTTCCTTATTATTTTGGTTTCAGTCTGTGCTTTTCCTAGCATCTTTATTTGCATGCTTGCCTTGTTTCAAAATATCTTCTGTCAAGCTCTAAATGTTCCTGGGTGGTCCTGGCTCGGGGTCCATCCTGAGGTTCTCAGCACGGTGTTGGCTCAGGCTGCATCATCTGAAGGCTTGAGTGGGGTTGGAGGAACCATTTCCAAGATGGCGCCCTCCACCCTCCCCTCTGCCCTCCCACCCTGTGGCTGTTGGCTGGAGGCCTCAGGTTTTCATCACCTGGGCCTCTCTGTGCTCCACCCAGCAGGGGTAGTGACAAGAGAGAGACTACACTGCCTCTTATGACCTCCCCTCCAGATCACACAGCACCAGTTCATTCCAAGTGAATCACTATGCTAGTATTCTCACCTGCAGTCCTGTCCCCAGGTCTTCAGACTACCTTTCCTTGTTCAGCTGAATCAGCACTTCACCACCCAAAACAATATTGCCCTGGCACCTTTGCTTGACTTTTATTGTGGGTTCAGGTGATAGAAGTGCGAAAACCCATGCAATCAATCCTGCAATCTTCATGGGAAGCCCACGGTAACTATTCGGGAGAAATGCCTCCTCTCACGTGAAGCCATTTCTAGTGGGTTTTTAGTCTGGAGCTACAGACCACGGATGGACACCAGGTCCTATGGGGATTCTTGCAAATTTTGTGCAAAATTCCATGTTTATGTGCATATGTATAGACTTGTCTAAGGAGAACCTCATTTGAATTTCAAAGAAGGGTGTAGGAACCTAAAGTACTTAAGAATGGGTCCACAAGTGTGGTCCCCAGTGTGGAGCATAGAAAAGCATATTAAAACATATTTATGTTTCGGTTTCAAAAATGTGAAAAAATTAGCTAGTATGCAATATATGACTGGATAGGTCATACGTATCATAGAAATACACCTATTTTAGGGATGCATGATGTTTAATAAAAGCTGTTTATTGATGAGTTCTCTACCAGAAAGGTCAGAGTCCACTAATGTGTTGATGGTTGAGCTGGAACATTTTAGGAGACTTTCCTAACATGTATGCCCGAGTACAGACACCTAGGATCCTAGAAGTCCAGAAGGGGAACCCTAGCTCATTACCTGAGTCCTGTCCTGATCCTGAATCCTGTTCTGATCCTTAATTCTGTCCTGGTCCTGGGTCCTGTCCTGAGCCTGAACCCTATTCTGATCCTGAGTCCAGTTCTGATCCTTGGTCTTATCCTGATCCTGAATCCTGTCCTCGTCCTGTGTCCTGTCCTTATCCGAAGCCTTGTCTGGATCCTGAGTCTCATTCTGATCTTGAGTCTTGTTCTAATCCTGAGTCCTGTCCTGGTCCTGGGTCCTATCTTGATCCTGACTCCTATCCTGATCCTGAATCCTGTCCTGGTCCTGAGTCCTGTCCTGGTCCTGAGTCCTGTCCTGACCCTGAGTCCTATCTTGATCCTGACTCCTATCCTGATCCTGAATCCTGTCCTGGTCCTGAGTCCTGTCCTGACCCTGAGTCCTATCTTGATCCTGACTCCTATCCTGATCCTGAGTCCTGTCCTGGTCCTGAGTCCTGTCCCGGTCCTGAGTCCTGTTCTGATCCTGAGTCCTGTTGTGACCCAATCCAAAGTCCAGTTCTGATCCTGGATCCTATCCTGATCCTGAATCCTGTCCTGATCCTGAGTCCTGTCCTGGTCCTGAGTCCTGTCCTGACCCTGAGTCCTATTCTTCCCAGAGATGACAGGCAGGAGGAGACTCACTGTGCCAGATGTCTCCATGGACTTTGTCTCCCCGTGCCTTCTGTGGACACTCACTGGGCTTTCACGGCCAGGGCAGCATCAGGAACATGACGGGGCAGTGCAGTGGGTTGAACAGTGTCCTCCTAGAATCTCAGAATACGAGTGTATTTGGAAATCAGGTGTTTGCAGATGGAATCAAGTCAAGATGAGGTGGTCCTGGATGAGGGTGGGCCCTAACCCAATGGCTGGTGCCCTTGTAAGAGAGAAGAGAGGAGAAGTGAGGTGCAGACGCACAGGGAGAAAGGCCATGTGAAGACAGGCTTAGGCTCCAGTTTGGGCCAGGGAGTGGCAGGGACACCGGCAGCCCCAGGAGCTGAAAGGGGAAGGAAGGGTCCTCCCGCAGAGCCTTGGGAGAGCGCAGGGCCCTGGCTACACCGTCTTGGAGGTCCAGCCTCCAGAACCGCGGGAGCAGAACCGTCTGCTGTCTCAAGCCATCCAGTCCGGGTCACCTGTTCTGGCAGCCACGGAAAACTAACGCAGGGACGAACACAGCCTCAAACCAAGGACCCCGTTCCCATCACCTTCACCTGACACCGACGTGGAGGACGTCGTTATTTTTCAGGGAGGACGTGAGGGGAAGTCATGAACTAACGAAAGAGTCAAAACTGTGACCGCACTGAGGTTATTTTAAGATTAGACAAACAAACAAATACGATTTCCCTGGGGAAGTGGCACAAACAGGAACCAGGAAGTGACAGTGTGTCAGCCTCTCACCTGACCCTGGCAGGTATATACAGGGCCCCTGGCCCAGGAGGCTCCACACCTGAACACCTCCCCTCTGCACCTGCATCTCTGACCGACTCCGCCCAAAACCCACCAGAAACATGGGCTGCTGTGGCTGTTCTGGAGGCTGTGGCTCCAGCTGTGGGGGCTGCGGCTCCAGCTGTGGGGGCTGCGGCTCCAGCTGTGGGGGCTGCGGCTCCAGCTGCTGTGTGCCCGTGTGCTGCTGCAAGCCCGTGTGCTGCTGCAAGCCCGTGTGCTGCTGTGTGCCAGCCTGTGCCTGTTCCAGCGGCGGCTCCTGTGGGGGCTCCAAGGGAGGCTGTGGCTCGTGTGGGGGCTCCAAGGGGGGCTGTGGCTCGTGTGGGGGCTCCAAGGGAGGCTGTGGCTCCTGTGGGGGCTCCAAGGGGGGCTGTGGCTCCTGTGGGGGCTCCAAGGGGGGCTGTGGCTCCTGTGGGGGCTCCAAGGGGGGCTGTGGCTCCTGTGGCTCCTGTGGCTGCTGCCAGTCCAGCTGCTGCAAGCCCTGCTGCTGCCAGTCCAGCTGCTGCAAGCCCTGCTGCTGCCAGTCCAGCGGCTGCCAGTCCAGTTGCTGCAAGCCCTGCTGCTGCCAGTCCAGCTGCTGCAAGCCCTGCTGCTGCCAGTCCTGCTGCTGCAAGCCCTGCTGCTGCCAGTCCTGCTGCTGCAAGCCCGTGTGCTGCTGTGTGCCAGCCTGTCCCTGCTCCAGCTGTGGCTCGTGTGGGGGCTCCAAGGGGGGCTGTGGCTCGTGTGGGGGCTCCCAGTCCAGCTGCTGCAAGCCCGTGTGCTGCTGTGTGCCAGCCTGTCCCTGCTCCAGCTGTGGCTCGTGTGGGGGCTCCAAGGGGGGCTGTGGCTCGTGTGGGGGCTCCAAGGGGGGCTGTGGCTCGTGTGGGGGCTCCAAGGGGGGCTGTGGCTCGTGTGGGGGCTCCCAGTCCAGCTGCTGCAAGCCCGTGTGCTGCTGTGTGCCAGCCTGTCCCTGCTCCAGCTGTGGCTCGTGTGGGGGCTCCAAGGGGGGCTGTGGCTCGTGTGGGGGCTCCCAGTCCAGCTGCTGCAAGCCCGTGTGCTGCTGTGTGCCAGCCTGTCCCTGCTCCAGCTGTGGCTCGTGTGGGGGCTCCAAGGGGGGCTGTGGCTCGTGTGGGGGCTCCCAGTCCAGCTGCTGCAAGCCCGTGTGCTGCTGTGTGCCAGCCTGTCCCTGCTCCAGCTGTGGCTCGTGTGGGGGCTCCAAGGGGGGCTGTGGGTCATCCTGCAGCCAGTGCAGCTGCTGTGTCCCCATCTGCTGCCAGTGCAAGGTCTGAGGCTCTGATCTCAGGTCTCAGGTACCTCCTGCTGATCCAGGTTTCCCAAGTATGACCCATGTTTTGATGCTAAGTGCCAAACCACACCTCAGGCTCCATCACCCTTGTAGAAAGAAGCTACATGTGGCTGCCAGTTCCTTGGGAGAAGGCACTCTAGTATCCAATGTCTCCTGACAAATCCCTTCCCACGTCATTCCCTGGCTACACGTCCCTTCCCCCCTCCCCGACCTCTTGCTGGACAGTCCACTGAGAGGCATGTACTCCAATGAAGTCCTGTTTTCCTCCAGTCACTCTTCCACTTGGAACAGGCTGGGGGTCAAGGACTTCCATGCAGCTGCCTCGCATGTCAAACCCTCTGCTTTCTCTTAAACCCTCTGTTGCAAATCAGTAAAAACACCACCTTGACAAATTGTAACCCATGGCTTGTGCATTTCTGTCATTGGCCATTCCTATTCTATGGTCACTGCTGTTGTTGTTCTCATTCTATTCCAGACTTGAGGGGGGTGGTGGGTCTGTTGGGGGTGCTAACATCCACCATCGGGAGGCAGCTGGCAGTCACCGAGGCCTCACACCTCCTCCGTGGTCTGTCTCTTCTTTCCTCAGGAGGCTTGCTTCCTCACATCTCCCCGGCCACTGATGTGATGACGACAGGAGAGTCCCCAAGGCCAGGCCAACAGGGACCCAGCAGCTGTGGCCAAGTCCTGGAGTTCTAGCCTCTGCCTTCCCCTGGTCCAGGCCTCTGCCACCCGCCTCCTTCTCTTCCAACTGCAGGCAAAGCTGAATTCCTCGGTCTTGATCAAATGGCCAGGGGCTGTAGGGCTATGGTGCAACCAGCCTCTTGCCACAGGAAACTTGGACACTGGCTTGAGGAAGAGAGTTCATCTTCCATATCTGTGTCCTTGCCCTGCACCTGTCTATCCCAATCTGCATAATACATAAGGGATTGTCAAGAAAAAGAAAAACAGTGGCTGTGTCCCAGACCGAGGACCCTGGGAAATCACACTCTGAGGCCTCCCTTGTTACTTTGAGACCTCCAACCGCATTCTTTCAAAATTCTTAAAAGGCGTATTAATAAAGATGGGTTATTCCAAGTTATTTGGAAACACAGTAATCTCCTGGTGGGCTGTGCCCCAAGCATACAAAAACACAAAAATAGAAATCTTAAGCTGTTTTCACTAACCATTTTGTTGGCGGTAGCATTGGTATGGTTACTCTGAGACAGTTGTGAAGGCCTCATGGGGGAGCAAATGCACAAGTAGGTTGGGACTAGAAACTGAGGTTGTGTGTGTGGGACTGAAAAATTGAATAAAAACCCCACAGTGCTGAATTTGAATTAAAGATGTCAATATGAAATTATAGTGTATATCATCTTAAAAAAATAGTTTCCTATCTCTTCGAAAGACCTGGAAACATGGCCAACCCAGCAGCAGGAAGCACTCCCTGTGCCGAGCCTGATGTTGCCACATGCCATGTCTTGTATCTACACGGAACCTGGGTTCTCTGCAGAAATTGGGTTGGAAATGAACAAGATGTACCTGGAATATCTCATCATCCCAGAAAGCAAAGTAACAAAGACTACTCGGGTCATGTCAGAAGAAGCAGGGCATCAAACTCAAAGAGATCTCCAGTAGACAAATTTGCGGTAATGTGAACACCAACTTTTAATGGACTGATTCACATCAATTATGCTCCAATCTATGAGCACATGGTAGTGTGCAGAGAGTAATACAGATAGTACGCAAAATGCATAGTGTCATAGCTACAAGATGTTTTATGTAAGCGTCATGGTAAACACACACACACACACACACACACACACACACACACACCTTACAGCAGATACACAAAAGATAGAGACAGGTTCAAAGTATTTCATTACAGAAAATTATCAAATCCCAAAGGAAGAGAGCGAGAAAGGAACCAAGGAGCTATAAAACAGTCAGAAAGTAATTAACCCAATGACACCAGTTCCTACCTATCGATAATGCTTTAAATGTAAATGGATTAAATTCTTCAAAAGAGGGTAGAATGGTTGAAAGGATAAAAAAAAAAAAAAGACCCAACTCTCTGCTCCTATAAGCAACTCACTTCAGCTTGAAAATCATACATAGGCTTAAAGTGAAGGGAGGGAGAAAGGTATTTCCTGCAAATATAAAGGAAAAGAGAGCAGGGGCAACTGTACTTCCATCAGAGAAAGTAGATTCAAGTGAAAACAGTGAGAAGAGACAAGGAAAGCCATTATATGACCTCAAAGAGTCAATTCCTCAGAGGATAGAACATTGTGAATATTTATCCACCCAACATCAGAACACCTGCGTATAGTGAACAAATGCTAGTGAATCTGGAAGTGCTGGTAGTAACACAATAACAGTAGAGCCCTTCAATACCCCCTTTCATCAATCAGGAGATCACTCAACACAGAACAGCAGCAAGGGAACATTGGACTTGAACTCTATGTTAGAGCAAATGGACCTAACAGACTGGGACAGAACAGCAGAATACACATTCTTCTTAAGTGGCATGGAACATTTTTCAGGGTAGATCATATTAGTCTACAAAACAAGTCTTTTTTTAAAAAAAAAAGTTCATTTATTTATTTTGAGAGCGAGAGAGAGCATGAGTGGGCAGACCCAGGGAGGGAGAGGGAGAATCCCAAGCAGGCTCCACACTGTCAGTGCAGAGCACGACATGGGGCTCAATCTAATGAACAAGGAGATCAGACCTGAGCCGAAATCAAGAGTCAGAGGCTTAACCAACTGAGCCACACAGGCTCTTTGGGACAAATCTTGAATTTAAGATGATAGAAGTCATATCAAGTATTTTCTCTAACAGAAATGGCATGAAACTAGAAGTGAGTAACAGGAAGGAAATGGAAACATTCACACGTAGGTGGAAATCAGCACACTCCTGAACCACCAATGAGTCAAAGGAGAGCTCAAAGGGAAAGCAAAAATAAAAATTCAAACTAAAAAGTTTCTGCACAGCAAAAACAAACAAACAAACACACACAATCAACAGAGTGAAAAGACAACCTACAGAATGGGAGAAAATATTTGTAAACCATATCTGTGATAAGGGGTTAATATCCAAAACATGTAAGGAGTTCACACAACTCAAGAGCAAAACCCAAGTAACTATTCAAAAATGGGCAAAGGGCCTGAATAGACATTTTTCCAAAGAAGACACACGATGGCCAACAGGTACATGCAAAAGTTACTCCGCATCAGTCATCATTGGGGAAATGCAAGTCAAAGCCACAATGAAATCTCGCCTCACACCTGTCAGAAAGGCTAGGATCAAAAAGACAAGAAATCAGAAGTGTTGGTGAGGATGTGGAGAAAAGGGAACTCTTGTGCACTGCTGGTGGGAATGCAAACTGGTGCGGCCACTGTGGAAAACAGTGTGGAGTGTCCTCAAAAAGCGAAAAATAGATCTACCTTACAACCCGGCAATTCCACTACAGGGTATTTGTCAAAGGAAATGAAGTCACTAGCTTGAAGAGATACAGCCCCCCCCCCCCCCCACGTTCAAGCAGCACTTCGTCAAGATACGAAAGCATCCTAAGTGTCTGCCAAAAGATGAATGCATAAAGAAGGTATAGTTTACAAGCACAGTGAACTATTTATTATACAATAGTCAAAAAAAAGGAAACCCTGACATTTGTGACCACATGGACGGGCCTGGAGGACATTGCTCAGTGAAACGAGCCAGACGCAGAAGGACAAATACTGCATCAATTCCCCCCTATGTGGCATCTAACAACATTGAAGTCACAGTAACAAATTATAGAAGAGTGGCTGCCCGGGGCTCGGGCTGCAGGGAGAGGAGGAGACTTTGGTCAGAAGACGCCAACTTCCATTTGCGGGACCTAACGCACGCCTCGGTGACTACGGTTGATGGCACTGCATTGTGCTCTGGGGAGCTGCGAGAGAGAAGATCCTAAATGTTCTCCCTGCAAAACACGGGAGGGTAGGTATGCGAGGTGACGGGTGTTGCCTGGGCAGTGGTAACCACCTCACAACGTGTTTGCACACCCAAACGTCACACGGTATGACCAAAATTCATGCCGTCTTCATCAATCACCCCTCCTTAAAGTTGGAAAAGATAGGCACGGTCCTCAGGTGCCCTTGGAGGATGTTGGGAATCAATCTGTTATTCTGAACAAGAGGAAATAAGGAAAATATGTGCTTTGTCGGATACACAAAGTCTACCTTCTGGTGACCACACTGTACGTATCGAATCTATTGACCACGACCCAATCAGGTATAGAAACAACTTCTAGCTTTAAATGCATCCGTGATGGGGCACCTGGGTGGCTCAGTCGGTTAAGCGGCCGACTTCAGCTCAGGTCATGATCTCACGGTCCGTGAGTTCGAGCCCCGCGTTGGGCTCTGTGCTGACAGCTCAGAGCCTGGAGCCTGTTTCAGATTCTGTGTCTCCCTCTCTCTGGCCCTCCCCCATTCATGCTCTGTCTCTCTCTGTCTCAAAAATAAATAAACGTTAAAAAAATTTTTTTTATAAAAATAAATGCATCCGTGAGTCAAAAAGGTAGGCGCTTAAGGCCATTAGCTCAAACCATGTACACTGCTGACAGGGCTACTGTGCAGAACGCTCAAATCAGGCTATTTACAGACCCCTTGGATCTCCTTTCCTGGGGACAGGGTCAGAGGGCAAGGGGCAGGTGGCCCCTGAGGTCTTCCTGCAGCTGGGCACAGCCATGTGATTTGTGTGAGCTCGTGAGCAGAAACTTAAGTGCAATTTCCCACGTGCACTGTTCCTTCCTCCAGGGCAACCGCTGGCGTTCCCAGAGCGGCTGCTCCCCCAGCCCGAGCCCCGAGGGAGGAAGTGCAGTGACCCGGCCGCCGGCGGGCGGTGGCGTGGAGCGCGAGCAAGAAATAAGCACTGAACTGTGGGGGCGGCTAGTTGGCAGCATGACTGACCATCCCGGCTGACCCAGGAACGTAGTATAAGGAGAGCACAGCGTTGTGGCCTTGGTTCAGTGGCCAGGTGGGGACGGAGAGGAAATTGTTTGCAGGGGCTGGAAGCATGGTTAGAGTGGACTTGGCGTCACTGTTCCAGATCACGTGTGTCCGGGCAAGACCCTGCAAGCTCAGTGCTGCTCTGCGTGGGTCATCGTGGCCGCACTTCACAGAGCACTGTAAGCAAGAGGTTAGCTCAAGGACACTCGAAGAAAGCCAGGAGGCCAGGGCTGGAGTGAGCCCAGACACGTGAGAGCCTCAGACTTCTCAGCCCCAGCTGCTGAGTTAAAACTCAAATTGAGGGGCGCCTGGGTGGCGCAGTCGGTTGAGCGTCCGACTCTTGGTTTCGGCTCAGGTCATGGTCTCATGGTTTCGTGGGTTCGAGCCCCGAGTCCGGCTCTGCATTGGCAGCCTGCCTGGGTCTCTCTCTCTCTCTCTATCTCTCTCTCTCTCCTTTTCTCTCTGCCCCTACCCCACTCACACTGTCTTGTGTTTCTCAACATAAATAAACTTAAAACAAAACACCCGCCTCGAATGTATCCCTCAGTGAGGTCTCACAGGGTGGGCCACATGTGCAGGCAGGGGCTTTGCAGTGACCCCCAAGGGAGAAGCCAACACTCGGAGTCTGTGACTGTGGGAGCACGGCTGAGGGCCCGGCACGTGGAAAGTGCCGTGGATGTTCCGCGGTGGCGGTGACCCTGGTACCGCTTAGATCCACGTGGGTTTCAAAGGCACAACCGGTGGCAGCTGGTGGCACGGAAAGAAAAGTGGGGCCCCGGTGGCCTTGGCTCCACCCCTACGTCGTCCCCTTGTTTCGGGAGCGGCTCCTCGACCGCTTGGAAATGCAGGACCAAGACCCTCCCTCAGTGCCCAAACCAGCGCCCGGCCCAGACTCCAGGTCCAGTCAAGGCTGGTGCCTGGTGACCCTGGCACCCCACACCCGTGTCCCCAGGGCCCGGGCAGGGCCGTCATGTCCTGAAAATAGCCACAGAGGCGCTGACACATCTAACATCACTTCCCCCTGGATGAGCTCGCCCGCCTGACAGCCCAGCTCTACTCCTACACCGGCCGCACCCCGACATATCACTGTACATAATAATTACATGTATCTATAGTTCCTGTGGGGGCTCCAAGGGGGGGGTGGCTCCTGTGGCTGCTGCCAGTCCAGCTGCTGTGTCCCCATCTGCTGCCAGTGCAAGGTCTGAGGTGTGGCCACTGGTCCAGGCGGTCCCTGCACCCGCAGGCTCTGTAGCAATGGCCAGTGTCCTGAACTCCTGGAGCACACCCGTGGGTCCGTTGTCCTCTGGACTGTGGCACCTGGTGGCCAGCCCTCAGCACTCAGCTCTGCAGCCCTCCAGCCACAAAGGCCCCCAGCGCCCCGTCCCCTCCCGCACCGTTCCCAATCTCACCTCCACACCTCTCGGGGCCGCTGGGTGCCTCCAGTGAGCCTGCTGGGAGCATCGCGAGTCAGATGCCCTCTGGCCGGGGCCCCTGCTGGCCCTCTCCCCAGCCCTCCTGCCCCCGGCGCCTGCATCCCTCCCTCTCCACCCCACCTGGGCTGCCCGAGCCGGGGTCACCCTTGAGTTCTAGCTGCAGGACACAGAGGCATTGGTGCCGGGCTCCTCCCTGAGGGAAGGGGTCTCCAAGCCCTTCCCTTCCTTGTTGGCCAGGGTTCAGGTCTTTTGCTCATTGCTGGGATTGTCTGGTAAGCGTCCAGTCCAGATCTTCTAAATAAATACATCCAGTGCCTCCTGAAAGTTTGCCTTTGAGTCTGTGTTTCAGCTTCCGTGTGATTACAAACATGCATAACATTTATACAATCCCACTCCTGTGCTTTTAGGACCAACACCCCAGCCCCCCCATGGTCCCTCTGGTATTAGTTTGCTGGAGCCACCTTAACAAAGCACCACGGACCGTGGCTTCAACCACAGATGGTCACTGTCCCCCGGTCCTGGAGGCCGGAGCCTGAGGTCCAGGCATGGGCAGGGCCGGGTCCTCCCGAGTCCTCTCTCCTTGTGTGTGGACGGCCGTCCTCTCCCAGTGTCCTGTGTCCTCACGGGGTCATCCCCCCATGCGTGTCTCATCTCTGTGTCCACATGTCCCCTTTATGGAAGGAGCCCAGTCTTGTTGGATCTGGGGTCTCCCAGTGCAGCGTGACTTCCTCTTAACTCATTGTGTCTGCAACGGCCCCATTCCCACGGGAGGCCCTGCTCCGAGGCCCTGGGCTCAGGACTTGACCGTGAGAGAGCAGTGGAGCTCACACACATTGGGGCTCGTGGGCAAGGCAGGCAGCAGGGAGGGGGCTACGCAGGCCTGGAAGCTCTCGGGGCAGCTCCTCACAGACCCCCGGGCAGCGGGCACCTGACCGAACCACAATGAGAGCATGTCAGCTCAACAATGTGGAAATTTCTAGACGTTCTTCTGAGCTTCAGTTTTAGTAAGTTTGTTTAGTAAGGTTGACCAGACGCCAACCACAGCCCTCCCATGAAAACTCCTGAAGGTGCCAGATTACAAAATGACTTTTTAAAGGTCACTGAGCTGTTCAAAAAGCAAAGAATCCTCAGAGCCAACAACTGAGGGAGTTCTGAATCCACGAAGGCCAGAAACAGGCACGAGTGACACCAGGAAGGTCATCGGGACACTGTTGGCCCAGGGCAGAGGCAAGAAAATGTCCTCCCCGACACTTGTCGGAAGCCCGTCCTCCCAAGCACCTGCAGCCCGACCTGGTCTGCCCTCGCCCTTAAGCAGGTGTCGGAGATGCCCCAGACGAGGTTCCAAGGAGCCAGAACCCAAAAATCACAGCACACACACACACGGGCCTCACGAGACAGAGCCAGCTGCAGCTACAAACAGAAGAATCAGTCAAGCGAGAGCTCTGGTTACTGAAGTTATCAGACACAGTACCAAGTAAGAACTTTAGAAAGAACTAAAAAAGTAAATAAAAGAGCCGACTGAAAACAGGCGCAAGAGGTAGGTGAGCCTAAACCCAACCAAGCTATTGGAACAGTAAGCACAGAAATTCTGTAAATGAAAACCGTAATAACTGAATTATGTGCGGTTTATTACGTGTCAATTACACCTTCACAAAGCTCTTAATTTTTTTTTTACTTGTATGGCTGTTAAAAGACCTAACTTTCAATTTAATAAGCTAATTTTTGATGACATGAAAAACAAAACAAAACTCATTGGGTCTGGCGAGGCCAGATGAAAAGAAAATTAATGGGCAGATAAGCACGGAGACGTTATCTGTAACACAGCGTGGACACAAACACACGGGGAATCTGCGAGTAGGCACGGAAGATTGAGCAAGAAAGTCCAGCACGCAAACAGCCAGACTCCCAGAGGAGGTAACGGACGTGATGAGGGGGGAGCCAACACTCAGACACAATGTGGGAGAATTTTCGAGAATTTATGAAAAATGCTAACAGATTCCTGAGTTCCAGATGAGATAAACAGAAGCACACACACTCTCACTCAGGACAGTGAGCCTGAGGAAAAGTCAGCCTTCCAACAAACGCTCATCAGGCATCTTCTTTGTGCCTGGAGCTATCCAGACGCTAGGGACGCGATGGAGCGTAAAAGCAACAAGATCTCGGTCTCGACAAAAAGCAAAAATGGGCCATTAAATTGCAGAGTGTTCCAAAGGAAGAAGATGAAACAGGGAAGGTGGTTCATGTTAAAGGATTGTTAGGGCGGGCCTCCTCGGGAACGCGTCCTTGAACACTCAGCAAAGCAGCGAGCCATGCGCCTCCCAGGGAAGCACCCTCTCGGCCAGCCGGTGCAAAGGCCCCAAGGCAAGGGTATGCCCAGAGTGTCTGGGAGAATTCAGCAAATCCACTCCCAAGGTGGGAAATTTTAGCACATCTCTCAGTTACTGTGGGATCCAATGGCCAGTAAGGTCAGCAAGTTCATAGCAAGTTTGAAGTGCACGGTGAGTAGGTTAAATCCACTGGGTACGTATAGACTCTGACACCCAGTGATCGAAGAGTGGGCATTTGTGAGCCCATATCAGACCTCAGTATGGCCGTCCACGTACTCACTATATGGCTGGTCTCGGCCCAGTTGAATGGAATGTTCTCCAAGCCCTCAATGACTTTTGAAAATCATTATCACAAAGATAACTGTAAAAGCCCCACATTTCTGGAACTTTAAAAACATGCCGCCCCATAAGGCATTTAGAAGAGATTTTACATCAAAACCAGCTTGACAGGCTTGAAATGGTACAGACATAGAGAGGATTTATGGCCCTACGTGTTTACATGAAACTCAAGGCAAGGGGCCTTCTCACAGGGTGTGGAGGGTGCAGGCGGAGGTCACCCGGAAAGCAGCGATGGGAACTGCCGACCCCTCCTGGCCCCGCGGAGACCCTGCCGTCACCAGCGCCCCCCGCCGGTCCCGCCTGATGTCAGCCCCCCTGCCTCTCGTGCAGCCTGACCCCCACCCCCTCCCCACGCCGCCCGACCTTCGTCACAGGAAGGTAGAGGCCGGCCCCGCGGTCCAGGAGGTCACCGGGCCACAGGACCTCCACGGGGAACGGCCCAGCCTCTCCCACGGGCGACCCACGGCACTTGGCCTGATTCTGTTAGGGCCCCAGCGGGATGCCACGACCCCTGTGAATGAATACACTGTCCACCCTGACCCCCACCTCTCACTCGGGTGCTTCTCCCGCAGCTACGGACAGGGGATCCTGCCCCCCGTGGCTCTGGTCACTGGCCCCGGGGCCTGCCCTCCGGCACCACTTCCTGCGTCGTCCTGATGCCCAGCCGGGCCACCTGGGGGCCGTGCAGGTGCACGCCTGCTCCCCCCGTGGCCGGGAGGGTGCCAGGCCCCGGGCTCGCCGAGGAGTAACTCGCCCGTCTGAGGGGATCCCGGCCCACCCCTGGGACTCTTTGCAGAGACCTTCCCGGGAGGCGGCAAAGAATCCGGGCAGGGTTTACACGGAAGCAGGGCCTGGAGGCCTTCACAGCCGTTGCCCGCGAGGCTTTCCGCCGGCAGGGGGCTCCCCAGTCGGCAAGGAAGAAAAGACATCCCAAGAGAGGGATGCTCAAAGCACCGCTGCAGGCTGAACTGTGTCCCCCAAACTCATGTTGAAGCCCCAATACCCAGCATCCCAGGACGTGGCCGTGTCTGGAGACGGGTCTTCACAGAGGTGACTGAGGTAACATTCGGTCACCAGGGTGGGTCCTGATCCCGTGTGGCCGGGGTCCTTGCAAGAAGAGGGGATCGGGACACAGACACGCACGGAGGGACGACCCCCGTGAGGACACAGGGAGAGGACGGCCGTCCACACGCAAGGAGAGAGGCCTCGGGAGGCCTGGACCTGCCCACGCCTGGACCTCGGGCTCTGGCCTCCAGGACGGGGGGACGGTGACCTTCTGCAGTGTGAGCCCCGTGTGTGATGTGTGTACCACAGCCCAAGCAGACTCAGGTGAACCAGGTGCCACATGCAGAGAACCACAAAGGGCTCAGCGTCTCTGGAAGGTGACGGGAGGGTCTCGGGTGGCAAGTGGACGTCCACGGGAACCATCACAAGACGCGAAACTGCTTCACCAGTAGAGGGCACAGGACGAGAGAGGGCAGTCCAGATGGAGGACAGGTGAGACAGAGACAGAGACAGGGAGAAACAGAGAGAGATAGAGAGAGCCAAAGGGAGACAGAGAGAGCCAGAGACAGAGAGACAGAGATAGATAGACAGTGGGAGAGAGACAGAAGCAGAGAGATAGAGACAGAGACAGAGCCAGGGCCAGAGACAGAGAGACAGAGCTAGGGCCAGAGATAGAGATACAGAGATAAACAGAGAGACAGAGACAGAGCCAGGGCCAGAGAGAGAAAGACAGAGAGAGACAGAGGCAGAGGGACAGAGAGACAGAGAGACAGAGACAGAGAAAGAGACACAGAGATATCCCCGGGTGGGGCCTGGGGCTGAGGGAGAGGGAGGCCTTTGCCCACTTTCACTGTAACCTTTGGCACCGGTTGGCGTTTTACATACACGCGCACAGATAGATATTTCTCCTTATTTACCTCATAACTGGAAACGTGTGCCTTCTGACCACCTCCACTCACCGCGCCCCCCGAGCCCCCAGCCCTTCCCTGGCAACCACCAATCTGTTCTCTGTTTCTGCGTGTTTATTTCTTATTTAAGATTCCACACATAAGTGCAATCATGTGGTGTTTGTCCTTCCGCTTCTGGCTTATGTCACCGGCAGAGCAGCCTCAAGGGCCATCCACGTCGCCGTGGATGGCAAGATTGTGATAACACGTGAAAGCGATACGGTGCTGGGGACGGAACATCCACAGAGACGATGTCCAGGCAAGGAGCAGCTCCGGGGCTCAGGCACCCCCTGCCGGACACCCGGGAAGCCGCCCACGCCCACAGTCACTATCAGCAAGCAGCTGGCCGCCTGAGCCAGACGTGCGGGAAGTCAGACCCTGATCTCCGGCAAGAAGTCCAGAAAGCCGAACTACAATCCCGGCCCCAAAGAGCCAGGGCCTCATGACTGACGCCCGCCTTAACTGTGGCCCTACGCCCGAGCCAGCCACATGGGGCACCCTGGCTTCCCGGCAGCCGCCGCAGCCCCTCAGGGCACAGCCGAGCCTCCCTTTCCACGCCCCCCCCCCAACCGTGGGGGTCTCCGCCCGAGGCCAGTGCCGGAGGCCGACCCTCTGGGCACAGCAAGTTCTGAGAGACAGAGGCACGGTTTGGCTATTTCCAGGGTGCGGCCGGTCCCAGACAAGGACACGCAGTCACCCGGACAGAGTCAAGCTGACGGGCAAGTAGCCGCATATGCAGGCTAACAGCCAAGCGGGACCCTGGCCCACATCCTCGCCAGCCTGAGACCACCCTCGGCAGAGGGCTCCCCATCGAGCCTTGTTCTCACCGCGGCTCAGACCCGTGCCCCCAGAGCTGCCCCGTGAGGACCTCGGCCCCTGGGCCCACATCCGACGCTTTCACACGTGCCATGAAATGCATCTTGGTCCTGGTCCCCACCCTCCCGCAGCCCTCCCAGCCCGCCTCTTGCAAGGGTCCCAGGACCCTGCCCTCGGGTCGCCTCATCGGGCTGGACCCCCGCACAGCCCCACACTGGCTCGTCTGAGGACAGGTCGGGATTGAAAACCAGAGCTGAATGGTTTCAGACTCACTGTTTTCCCCACAACAACATCCCGAACTTCCTGGCTATCCGGGCGAAGACAGAAACACCCCGGCTACACGCTGTCCATTGTCCCAGAGAGAGAGAGGACCAGGCCAGGCCCTCGGCTGATGGAAAGAGAATCCTCACTGAGGCTCAGGATCCTGGGAGGATCGGTCGGGGGAGGGGGGTGCATAAGGGTCGCTGGTCTGGTGCCAGGCTCACCCTGACCACCTGGACACGCAAAAGCAATTCTTGCTTTGACCACAAGGTGGCCCCAGGCGCCGGTCACAGCCTGCAGACCAGACCAGCCGCCCCCGAGATGGGGCTCCTCTGCTTGCTGGCTGTGGGTCCTGGGCTCCGTGCCTCGGTGTCCTTATCTGTAAAGTGGGGGTCATGATGACATCTACCTCTGGGGGCTGTGGGATGGGCTCCGTGAACATGGCAAAGGACCAGGTCTGCTCACCCCCTGGTCTGCACTGCTCCCACAGGGACTGCCCGCTGGGTGTCAACATGGTCTTGGCAGGAAGGCGGCCACCCCGGCTGAGCATGAGACCCCAGCAAAGTGCCACGCGGCAGATCTCCTTACAGGTGGCCGGCCTTGGTGGTGCTGGGGTGCCAGCTCCGGGCAAACCAAACCTGCAACAGTGATCCCCGAGCCATCCGGGTTGGGATTCGAAACCCCCTGCCTGCAAGGTCTCCAGCACAGGAAAGCAGCCCAGGTTCTTCTGGACCCAGGGCGGTCGCCTCCCGGGGGGGGTGCGCAGGGGCAGCGGACAGGGGGTGTAGGTTGCTGGGGGCTGTGCACTGTGTCCTTGAATGATGGGGTCCTGCCAGGGCACTAATTGATGCTTTGGAGCAACTAAGTGCCAACTCATGTCTGTGCAAATATGACCCTCGAAGGCCTGGGGGGGGGGTGGGCAGAGTGGGGGGGATGCTCAGGCTTCGTCGCCCCGCCCCCTCCTGCCCCTGCAGGTCCAGCTACACAGAGTTTAGTGCTTCAGCATGTCTGCCTGGGGCCCAGCCGAGCCGCGCTCCCCGCCCTCCCCGCCCATCCAGCCTTCCTGTTCCCCATCTGACCATCCAAGGTCCAGCCTTGGAGTCAGGTCAGGACTACGACCCTGGTCCGGATCAGGCAGGAGCCATGCAGGCCTCCGGCTGAGTCCCGAGGGCCCTGGTGCTTCTCGCCCATGACATGTGGACCCGGCACGAGCAAGTCAGGTCAAGGCAGAGGACTCTGGGAAAAAAGTGCAAAACAACGCAGAAGAAGAATGGGCGCTTTTAAAGTTTAAGAAAACAAATAAATAAAATTTCCCTGGGGGAGTGGCGCAAACAGGAACCAGGAAGTGTCTGTCCAGCATCTCACCTGACCCCGGAGGGTACGTAAAGCCCCCGGCCCAGGAGGCTCCACACCTGAACACCTCCCCTCTGCACCTGCGTCTCTGGCCCACTCCGCCCAAAACCCGCCAGAAACATGGGCTGCTGTGGCTGTTCTGGAGGCTGTGGCTCCAGCTGTGGGGGCTGCGGCTCCAGCTGTGGGGGCTGCGTCTCCAGCTGCTGTGTCCCTCTCTGCTACCAGTGAAAGATCTGAATAATGGCCATGGACCTCAAGTGGCCAGGAAATCCACCGCACTCCCCAGGCAATGACCATGCCCAGCCCCCGACCCCCCGGAGCACGGCTCTTAGCCTGCTGTCTTCTGGAATAGGACAGTCTGTATCTCTTGACCCGGAAACAGAGTCCCCCCACCCATGCTGTTGGCTTCACCCTAGAAATCTGCTCACCATACACCTCTGTTCCTCTCCTGACACAAGACCCAGGGGTGGGTGGTTCCTCCTCTGTCACAACAGCCACAGCACCAGCTGGACCCGAGACGAGCTTGGCCCTCCACGCCCCACCAGTGAAGAGCTGTGTCCAGCTTCGAGGCCAGGGGGCAGTGGGTGCGGGTCCACACCAGACCAGAGCACCTCTCCCGTGAGGTCCGACTTTCCCCAGCGCTTAGGAATGGTCTGCTCTGCGGGCAGCTCTCCCACACGTTACCTTTGCTCTTTGGGATCTGCTACAGTCCAGCCAGAATCTGTGTCCCTCTAAATAAACACACTGTCCCCTCAGTCCTTCTGTCCCCTGTGGTCCCTCATTCTCCTCTTTCTGGTGGGCAGAGGGCGGCGTCCAGAGAACTGCCTCATTGGGCTCCGGCCTCACGTTGCCTCCTCCGTGAACCCAATCCCTCCTTGGGCGTCCGTGCACCCCCGGTATGCACGAGGTTGGGGGACCTCTTGCGGCGAGGATCTGGACCCACATGGGTAACTCTCCTGGTCTTGAAGGAGGCCCGGGGCTGTGAGAAGCATCTATTCTTGTGGGAGAGGATCTGCCATGCCCGGCCAAGGTCAGGGCTCGCCCACCCTTGTCCTCTTGACCCGACCACCTGAGAGGAAAGGGGGCAGGGGCAGACTATCTGCACGCAATGCTCAGCCTCAGTAAGCCCCGTGTCATCTCGTGGCCCAGAAAGCCCTGCTGCAAACCCATGTCTCAGAGTGAAATCCAGCAAGACACAGCCGGAAGGGAGTGGGGCCATGGCTCCCGGTGCTTTCTGGTCTCATAGTGGTCTGGACATTGCTGTGAAGGTATTTGGTAGATGTGATAAGCATTTAAATCGCTTTAAAAAAAACTCATGTGGGCGGGCCCCATCCAATCAGTGGAAGGTCCCAAGAGTAAAGACAGGTTTCCAGTGAAAGAAGGAAGCCCCTCAGGACAGTAACTCAGAGACCTGGCCCCAGCTTGACACCTGCCCACCCGCCCCACGGCCACAGGAGTCAATGGTGGCGGTGGCATGCCACAGCGTGGCAGGGGGTGGTACGAGCAGCAGGAAGCTAGCCGAGACCCCCATGATCCATGACAATGTCTGAGACCTTTCAGGACCTTCCACAAAGAGTCAGGGTGGGGTGTTGCCACGTTGGTCTGGAGCGTCTGTTTGAAAAAGGGAAGGTTCCAAGACAGAAGACTTGTGTCATGGGGCGCCTGGGGGGCTCAGTCGGTTGAGCTTCCGACTTCGGCTCAGGTCATGATCTCACAGTTTGCGAGTTCGAGCCCCGCGTCCGGCTCTGTGCTGACACCTCGCGGAGCCTGGAGCCTGCTTCAGATTCTGTGTCTCCCCCTCTCTCTGCCCCTCTCATGCTCTGTCTCTGTCTCTCAATGATAAATAAATGTTAAAAAAAATTTAATAAAATGAAATGAAATAAAATAACACTGATTGGGCACTGGGGTGGCTCAGTCAGCTGGGTGTCCTCCTCTTGATTTTGGCTCAGGTCATGATCCCCGGGTCATGAGATTAGGCCCCACCTCAGGCTCCATGCTG
This sequence comes from Lynx rufus, assembly GCF_022079265.1. NCBI lineage: Eukaryota > Metazoa > Chordata > Mammalia > Carnivora > Felidae > Lynx > Lynx rufus. The sequence goes on from NW_025814876.1 coordinate 540,386, forward strand.
AGTGTGGAGCCTGCTTAGGATTCTCCCTCTCTTCAAAAAAATAAAAAATAAAATAACACGAATAATGTGGCCCACAAGTGCAGATTTCCAGTTCCAAGACCAACAAGTCCTGGGGAAGTGACTTACAGCATAGTGTATACTATGTTACAATTGGAAAATATGTTACCCGTGTATGCAATACCGTGCTGTGTGTTTGGTTGTGTTTTTTTTTTAATGTTTATTTTTGAGAGAGAGAGAAAGAGAGAGAGAGAGAGGGAGAGGGAGCGAGTGAGCAGGGGAGGGGCAGAGACAGCAAGACACAGAATCCAAAACAGGCTCCAGGCTCTGAGCTGTCAGCACAGAGCCCGATGCCAGGCTTGAACTCATGAAACTCGAGATCATGACCTGAGCCTGTGCTGTGTGTTTGAAGGGAAGCAACGTGTCACTCGGGAAGGGAAGTTAACTGTATCGTGGCCATCACTTCCCCCTGTTGTACGCTGAAACTTACAAACGTTGTATGTCGGCTGTATCGCAATGTAACTTGGGGGAAATAAAATTCAGTTTTATAAGCAGGGAGTTTATTCCCATGATAATAAGAGGTTAACACGGAAAAACTAAAAAATAAATAAAAGAACACAAGTAAGCCCATTACACATAAACACAAAGGGCATATTTTTGCGGAGCCTAAGTGCCTTGTCCTCCTCACCAGGTGGTGGTAAGAGGGTGACACGGCGGACAGCTGGCCTCTCATCTGCCTGTGTAGTCACTGTCCCAATACCACCCATCATGTACCTTCCGGAAAGTTCCACCGTTCACTCATGGAAGACAGGGGAAAAAGGGAAACCGAGGCTTGTTATAATTGTGTGGACTTCCTGACACCCCGAAGGGGTGTCGGGGACCCCAGTTTGAGAACCACTGGCCCCGGGGTGAAGACAGTGGGTTCTGGACACGAAGCCTGGAGTCAAGTGTCAGGCCCACCACCTGGTCACCGTGGGCCCCGGGAAACAGCCCGACCTCTCTGCGCTTCAGTTTCTCCACAGCAGACCAGGAGCCATCACAGCCTCACCACCCCCCCGCCCCCCCCCCCCAGGGTTACGGGGTCAAGGAGAAGACGACCCAGAGCCTGCAGCCGTGACAAGCCGCTTGCTCGGGATCACGAAACAACAGGAAAAGCAGCAGCGGGACCGGCCGGGTGAACAAAACAACACTCTGAGATGGTTAACCCATTAGCTAAGAGGAAGCTTTAAAATCGCATTCCGGACATAGTTTAGAGAGTCACGTCCATAAAGAGGGGCCGGCGGCTACGGAATTAGGGGGGACACGTCCTGTGGGTCGCACGCACCCAAACCAGGATCCTGGAGGGGCCTCGGCAGTGAGGGAGGGCAGAGGCCCAGGTTCCCACCGGGTGCCCCCACTGACGTGCTGCCCAGGACAGAGCCCGGGGCGCTGAGCCCTCCGTGTCCTCCTCCTCACCTCCCTCTGCAGGGAGCCCATCTGTCACCTCCCTCTTTGTGCTGGTCCCACAGGCCCTGGGAAATGGTTTTCTTCCGGACTCCTCCTTGCCTTCCATCCACCATCACAATGTAGAGAGAAAGCAATCTGTCCCCACGTCCCCATGGCTGCCACGGCACTGGGCTGCACATCGTGCCCACGTCCCCGCAGCTGCCACAGAACCAGGCCACACACTGTGCCCACGTCCCCACGGCTGCCACGACACTGGGCCGCATGCCGTGCCCACATCCCATGGCTGCCACGGCACCAGGCTGCACGCTCTGGCAGCTCGAAGACAGTCACACATTCAGTGAACGCGGCATGTCCCTTCCTGAGGCTGCTGTCACAGGTCACCACATGCTGCTGGCGTAAGGCAGAAATGTTATATCTCCCAGTCAGGAGGCCAAAGCCTGACATCAAGGTGTGGGCAGGGCCACTCTCTGAAAGCTCTGGGAGAGGACGCTTCCAGTCTCTTCCAGCTCCTGGGGCTGCGGGTGTCCCTACGCTGGTCGCTGCATCAGTCCTGTGCCCATGTCACCTGTGCCCTGTGGTCTCCTACCCCTCATGTGTCTGCCTCTCCTCTTCCTGTGAGGACACGGGTCCTGTTGGATTAGGTCCTAGCAACCTCATCTTCATTAGATTGTGTCCGCAAAGACCCTATCTGCAACTAAGGTCACGTTCCCAGGCACCAGGGTTAGGTCATAAGCATCCATTCTAAGGGACACGATTTAACCCGGGGCTCGATCCCATGACAGCTTACTGGGTTACACTGTAACCACTTATTAAGAACTCTAACCAGCCGTGTTGTTTACTTTCCCAGATCACAGAGACCTGAAACCAGGCCGGGGGTGGGGGCCCCAAGTGCCCAGAGATGCACCCCCCTCCACGGGCTGCCCTCCCTCCTGCACCCCTGCCCCAGGACCAGCCCATGTGGGTTTTACATCCCAGTTGAAGAGACAAACAGGAAACAACAGATAACTTCATAACGCTGGTTGCTCTGTGAGAAACAGGAGAGTGGGTGGGGAGCAGGGGTCAGGTGGACCTATTAGCCTTGGGGCAGCCTGAGCTCATGGCTGCTCTGGGGCGGGGGGGGGGCAGCCTGCAAACTGTGCACGCTCTGGGGTCTGGAACAGTCGATTATAGTTCAAAGGCACAAAACAGTAGCTCCTCGGGGGATGTCAGAGCCCAGATCGGGAAGCAACGTGAAGGGAACCAGACAGACAAGGGTCTGGGGGAAGGTCAGGTGCACAACAGGACTTAGCCTGACGTCCCTTGTATGCGAGAACACCTGCAAACCCGTCACCATGAATGAATAAAACACGGGAAGCAACACAGTAGAGTCCACATTGAGAGAGTCAGAGATGGAGAAACGGAGAGCAAGACAGAGAGATGGACAGAGACAAAGAGAGAGGGATAGACGGACACCGAGGGAGAGAGGGGCAGAGCGTGCACGTGTGGGGTGCATGGGGGGTGTGTGCCCCGAGGGGAGCTCTGGTGGAGGTGGCTGCTGACCAGGACCCGCTGTCTGGGGTGTGGAAGGTGTGCCGTGGGGATGGCGGGCTGACAGAAGCCCGGGCTGGGTGGCTCCTGCCGTCGACGGCCGCACTGTTGGTCCGTACGTGTGCAAGCGATCGTGTATGTGCAGATGTCTGTCACCAGCAAACTCTGAGTGAATGAAGTTTCACCGTTGTCCGAACCGCCTTGCATGTGGGCCGCAGGGGGCGCCAGCCTCCCCACCCCGTTTCTGTCGCTGCCACACCCACGACGACGATGGTGGGTCCCCAGGACGTTTGACAAGGAGATGTCTGGAGTGGAAATGCTCTCTATTTCAGCAGGAGGGGAGCCGGCAGGCACCTCTCCCACAGAATGGCAGTGAGACTGACACCTTGGACCACGGCTGTCACTACGTCACCCAGGGAAACCCTAGTAGGGGCCACGTGGGGGTAAACAGTGCTTTAGAGACAAAACACACATGCACACCAGAGCCAAGACCCAGGCTGCCCCTGGAGGTGCTTGGGCACCTCCTGGGACCGCTGTCCCGTGTTGCTGAACTCCCACAACCAGGAGAGGAGCAAGCGGACGGGGCACCGGGAAGCTGGAGGGGCCTCACCGGGGAGGGGCTGTGTCAGGGGCTTCAGAGGCGGGGGAGGCTCCTTCTCAACACCACCTGCGTCCTCCTCTCTGCACACTGGCTTCCTGGAATGCCAGCCTAACCCACCCGGAAGCTTCTGTACCCCCACCGCTCCTGGTCTCTGCACCCTGCGGACAGAGTGTCCCCCCATTCAGGCCTAGGAGGGGAAAGGCGGGTCTAGGGAGCAGGTAGCTCAGGCAGGACGAGAAGCCAGAGAAGAACAGGGGCCACGCCCACAGCCCCGGGACCACGCCCACAGCCCAGGGACACGCCGACAGTCCAGGGACACGCCCACAGCTCGGGGACACGCCCACAGCTCGGGGACACACCTGCAGAGTAATGGCCACGCCCACAGCCCAGGGACACGCCCACAGCCCAGGGACACGCCCACAGCTCGGGGACACGCCTGCAGAGTAATGGCCACGCCCACAGCCCAGGGACACGCCCACAGCCCAGGGACACGCCCACAGCTCGGGGACACGCCCACAGCCCCGGGACCACGCCCACAGCCCAGGGACACGTCCACAGCTCGGGGACACGCCCACAGCACAATGGCCACGCCCACAGCTCAGTGCCAGGGCGGCAGGGACCGACCGGGCGTGCGTCCCCGTGCTGGACCCGAGGGAACCTTCACTGGGCCACGGGAGCCGCCGCCTGGACGCAAGCCTGGCGCACGCCTCCTACTTCTGAGCCCTCGGAACTGGAAACACCAGCTCGAGATGTTGCCAGGGTCAGGTGACAGGGATGAAGGGGGTAAATAAAAAGTGCTTGTAAACAAATGTTTGTGTGGTTGTTTCAACATAAAAGAAAAAAGCAGACTTTCCCTAGAGAAAGTACATTCAGAGGAACAGGGAAGTGGCCATATGACACCCAGGCGGGTACGTAAAGCCCCCCGCCCACAAGGCTCCACACCTGAACACCTCCCCTCTGCACCTGCGTCTCTGACCGACTCCGCCCCAAACCCACCAGAACCATGAGCTGCTGTGGCTGTTCTGGAGGCCGTGGCTCCAGCTGTGGGGGCTGCGGCTCCAGCTGCTGTGTGCCAGCCTGTGCCTGTTCCAGCTGTGGCTCGGTGGGGCTCCAAGGGGGTCTGTGGCTCGTGTGGGGGCTCCAAGGGGGGCTGTGGCTCGTGTGGGGGCTCCAAGGGGGGCTGTGGCTCGTGTGGGGGCTCCAAGGGGGGCTGTGGCTCGTGTGGGGGCTCCAAGGGGGGCTGTGGCTCGTGTGGGGGCTCCAAGGGGGGCTGTGGCTCCTGTGGCTGCTGCCAGTCCAGCTGCTGTGTCCCCGTCCACTGCCAGTGCAAGGTCTGAGGTGCTGGCCACAGGCTCAGGTAATTCCCTCCATTTCAGATTTCTCAGGATGCCTCCTGGGCTGCATGCCACAGCCCTAAAGCTGTAATGTCATCATACCCTCCAGAGAGAGCATTCTTTGCTCAGTCACCACAGTCGGGCATTCAGAAGTCCGGCTACCTACAGAGGCAGGGAGGGAGGGCATTAACCTTGTGCCCATCACCTCCTAATGGAAAGTTGGCACCACAGGAAGGTGAGTTCCGTGTTCCTCCCTCCCTAACCTCACAGCGTCTTGTAGCCTGAGCCCCGAGCCCCCTGGGATTCTTCAAGCGAAGGGCCTCCCTGACCATCTGCTAGTCCTCTCTCACTTCTGCTGTTTTTCTCGCACATTTGGGTCCAAACTGGGCATTGTGAGGTCCTGCAATAAACACATTCCTGCACAAGACACCTCCTCATGGGAAAGTTCTCTCTGACTGCTGTCTGCCCTGTCTTCGCCCCCAGTCTGATAACTCTCCCCGGAGTATCTTGCTCTGGCCTGCTCACTCCTGCAGAGGAGGGGGGGGGCAGGACCCCCTGCAGAGGATCCTGGGAGGGAACTCAGCAGAGAGTGGCCCTGGCCATCTGAGAGGAGAGGAGGCCCCCACGGAGAGGGCAGGGAGGTGGGACAGAGGGTTTCCTCAGATAAAGACTTTGGTAAAGTTATGTGGGGCTCCGGGAGATCATGTCCGAGCATGCGGGCTCATGCCCCATGGCACGTGGGACTGAGGGCGAGGGCACAGGCTCGGTAGTCAGCACCAGGTACTGTGTGGCCTTTGGTAAGTAACGTGTCCTCCTGGTGCCTCAGTTTCCTAATCTATAAAATGGGAGTCACAGTGTTGAGGTGAAGACTGAGTGTCCAATCCAGGCCAAATGCACAGCGTCTGGCCCACCCGCTCACAGAGGGACATGGACAGGAGAGGGGAGAGTGCTGAGGCCCGACGCAGGAGCTCGATCCTTCCACTGGAAGTTAAAGAGCCAGCAGGTGATTGCAGGGGGAGTGTCTGGGATTTCTGTCAGCTCGTTGGGTAGGCGGGGGTCACTGAAAGCCTACACTCATGGGCAGAGCAGCGGAACAAAGAGATAATGAGGAGACGTTACAGGACTGGCATTTGGTCAGATGAGGGCAGTGTGGGGGTGAGGACTGGGCTCCGGGGGATTGAGCAGAGGAGCCTCAGTGCTAAGAGGAGGTGTATGTGTTTCCAACGGCTGTATAACAAACTCACAAACTCAGAGGCTTAAAACAACACACATATATCATCTCCGTTCCCTAAGGTCTGAAGTCCAGGGACAGCAAAGCTGGGTCCTCTCCTCAGGCTGTCATGAGGCCAGTGTGGGCATCAGCCACACTTGGTTCTCTTCTGGAACTCCCAAGCCTGCTCAGGGTGTTCGTTGCAATTGCAGGGTTGAGGTCCCCATTTCCTTGTGAGCCACAAGCCCATGGCCATTCTCAGCTGCCAGAGACCACCCGTGGCTCCTTGCCCTTGACCCCCATAGACCTCACAATGTCGCTGTTTGGTTCCCTCCAGGCCAGCAGGAGTGTGTCTCTCGACTTCTGTCTCCAGCAACTAGACTCCCTTTGTAAGAGCTCACTAATTAGGGCAGGCCCACCGAACAGAGTCTCCTGTTTGATGAACTCAGCTGATTAGGAGCCTTGATCACGTCTGCGGATGTCCCTTTTACCACACACAGCAGAGTAAAACCACAGCGGTGATATCTCACCTGAACTACAGGTTCCATCCACGCTCAAGAGGACCTTATAGAAGGGTGAGGGTCATTGAGGGTCATTTTATTCTTCTGCCTGTCACAAGAGGAAAGATAAGTTTGGGGAGATGAGGACAGGTCGCAGCCACAGTATCCACAAGATGTCAAAATGGAGGTGTTGCAAGTACAGTCAGATGGACCGTCCTGGAGTTCAGGCTCTTGGTGCAGATCCAGAAGCTATCAACGCTGATCATGGCAACAAAACCAGGAATGAACAAGGGCAGATAATGTCAGCCTTACGGTCAATTATAGCGTGTAGAGAAGAGCAGTCGAGGACAGAGCCCTGGGGAGCATGAGCATCTGGGAACAATGAAGGAGTAGGAGAAAAGGAATTGTAATGGAGGCCACAGAGGTGAGAACAGTTCCAAGGAAACCCAGTGATCCAGGAACCTGCAGGGAGCTGAGTTTTCCTGGACTTTACGCACAGGAAGGCATGATCATGTATATAACCCTAAAGGACGCTACAAACAAAACCAAAAACTCTTGGAGTCAATCAATGAGTTTCAAGTTTAGTAAGGTCATAGGACACAAGGTCAACACACAAAAATAAAATGTCTATATGATAGAAACAAACAACTGGAAACCAAATTTAAAGCACAATATCATTTATAGTTGCTCTAAAAAATAAAATGCATAAGCATAAATGTAGCCAAAAATATCTAGACTCGGTGCGCTGAAAATGCAAAATGCTAATGAAGGAAACCAAAGAAGATCTATATGAATAGAGGGATACACTATATTCATGGATTGAAAAACTCAATAGAGCTAACATGTCAGTTCTCCCAAATTGATCTACAGTGAAAGAAATTCCCACAAAATCCAAGCAGGATTCTCTGTAGATATAGACAAACTGATTGTAAAATTTATATAGAAAGATAAAGAAACTAAAATAGTCACAGCCATTTTGAAAAATAATATAGTTAAATGAATAACATTACCTGATGTGGAGACTTACTATATAGCTACAAAAAACCAAGACAGTGTGTGGCATCCAAAAAGGAAAGGCACATAGTTAAATGTAACAAAATAGAGAGTAGGGTGTCACAAATAGAGGATAAGAGAACAGAATGTAACAGATAGAGAACAAATGTAACAGAGCAGAATATAACAGAGAATGGAATGTAACAGATAGAAAACAGAAGGTAACAGAACAGAATGTAACAGAGCAGAATGTAACAGATAGAGAACAGAAGGTAACGGAATCCAGAATCCAGAAACAGACCCATACAAGTAAGACCAGCTGGTTTTTGACAAAATACAAAAGGAATTCAATGGTAGAAGACTTCAAAAATAGCGTTGGGAGGGGCGCCTGGGTGGCGCAGTCGGTTAAGCGTCCGACTTCAGCCAGGTCACGATCTTGCGGTCCGTGAGTTCGAGCCCCGCGTCAGGCTCTGGGCTGATGGCTCGGAGCCTGGAGCCTGTTTCCGATTCTGTGTCTCCCTCTCTCTCTGCCCCTCCCCCGTTCATGCTCTGTCTCTCTCTGTCCCAAAAATAAATAAACGTTAAAAAAAAAAAATTTAAAAAAAAAAATAGCGTTGGGATAATTGGACATTTGTAGAGGAGAAAAGGAATTTTGACCTAAACCTCATATTTTATTAAATATTAACTCAAAACATATCACAGCATGTAAACCATAAAGCTATAAAATGCCCAGAAGAAAACAGAAAAATCCTCATGACCTAGGGTTTGACCAACAAGGCATTCTTAGATATAGCACCAAGACACAGTCCACAAAAGAGAAACCAGATGAATCAGACTTCATCAAAGTTAGAAGTGCTGCTCGTGGAAGTCCCGCTAAGAGAGGGGAAAAAACAAGCACAGAGAGAAAACATTTGGAAATCACAAGTGGAACCAACGGTTTGGCTACAAAATACGCAAGGAACTCTCCAAATGTAACAGCGGAAAAAACACTCTACTGGAAAATGGGCAAGAGGTGGGACAAGGTTTTCCCGATTCTCCCCCTAGAGACTCCCTTGTGGTCCTAACGCCTCAATTTGGGATCTGGCCTCCAGAAGTGAGAGAGAATGAGCTCTCTTGTTTCACACCAACCAGTGTAGTATGATTAGTAAGAGCACCCGTACCCACTTGCCTAACACCCACACGGAGACATCGTGGCTCTGGGCCCCAGCCTGGAGGTCTGGATGGAGCACCAGGCGTGGAGTTGTCTCCTCTTCCCCCAGAGCTGTCCGAACAGCTCTCTGCTTTGGGCAGGAAACGTGCTGTGTGTGTGCTGTGCACCCACTGACCACAAGAGGCCGCTGCATACTTGCAATAGCCTTTCCTTCATAGGATTTTCTCTCAGCTTGAATTAAGCGGCCCCACATGGCAGGTGGCTACCAGAGGACAGCTCAGAACGGGCCTCAGCTGCTGACACGTCCCCTCCCCAGCAATGGGTCTTACCTCCTGCACAACTTGCTTCACAGAATCCAGGGAGGGGCTCCCACGTTTGGAGTCTGCAGGGATGTCCTCAGGCCACACGGGCCGCAGAGCCAGGCAAACGTAGCCATCTGTGGGAGGAACAAGGCCAAGTATCCGGGGTTTCGTGCACGTCCCTTGCATTCCTCTTGACTCTGTAATTTTTTTTTAAAATTTTTTTTTCAACGTTTATTTATTTTTTTGGGACAGAGAGAGACAGAGCATGAACGGGGGAGGGGCAGAGAGAGAGGGAGACACAGAATCGGAAACAGGCTCCAGGCTCCGAGCCATCAGCCCAGAGCCTGACGCGGGGCTCGAACTCACAGACCGCGAGATCGTGACCTGGCTGAAGTCGGACGCTTAACCGACTGCGCCACCCAGGCGCCCCTGACTCTGTAATTTAAAGAAACAGACATCCTGGCTTCTGTCTGTTGCCTCAGATTGCAGATTTTCCAAAGGCCATGAGACCCTTGAAGCAGGTGCCGTGTGGTTCCTGACCCCCTGGCCCTGCCCTCAGCCTGCCCAAGACAGGTGGCGTGCATGCACAGGTTGGTCACAGGAGTGGGTGGGCACAATATGATGTTGACCTCACAAAGGGAGCCCGAGGAGGGGAGGAGAGCAGGAAGGGAACGGGACGCATCTAATCAGACACCAGAATGAAGAACCACAGTGATGGAGTGTGGGGGTACTTATTTAGGGATTTCATGGTATAGTTCCTGCCTTGATACACAAATCAGAGGGATCCGGAACAGTTGCCAGCCAAACATAGATGCCATAGAGCAAGGCCCAACTCTTGGTGGTAAAGGGTCTCTAGGATTTAGGGGAACCCCTGTCTGCCACTCCCCTGCCGCTCACACTGGAGTCAGAGGTCAGACAGACAAGAGGATAAGTTTTGGGGGTGGAGTAAATTCAGGATACTGAAGCCAGGAGTTTGTCCTATCTGTAAGAGCCCGGGTCAGGCCAGAGCCCAGCACGGGGGTGCAGGGGTCAGGGCCCTGCAGGGACTGCAGACCGACAAAGGCAAAGGAGAAATACAGTTCCCCAAGAAAAGGCGAGAGGGACCTCATCCCACCAACTGAATGACGTCTGTCTTCTATGGCCATGGGACTGGGTCCTTGTCAGCCTGTAGCCCACAGGCCAAAAGATAAAGGCTCCAGAAGTGAGCTTCAGGAGAGGATGCATGAAAAGGAGCTGATTCGGGTAAACCACAAGAAGACAGGTTTCACCAAACATTGAGAAACCCAAGGTCTGGGTTCAGAGCCTCAGGTCTTGCACTAGCAGCACACGGGCACACAGCAGCTGGAGCCGCAGCCCCCACAGCTGGAGCCACACCCTCCAGAACAGCCACAGCAGCCCATGTATCTGGTGGGTTTTGGGCAGAGTCGGTCAGAGACGCAGGTGCAGAGGGGAGGTGTTCAGGTGTGGAGGCTCCTGGGCCGGGGGCTTTACGTATCCACCGGGGTCAGCTGAGATGCTGGACAGTCACTTCCTTATTTCCACTCATGTTCTCTCCCTGGGGAAATTGTGTGTCATTTAAAAATAACACAAATATTGCTTTATGCCTGTGACACACCTCCTCCTGGTGCAATGTTCCCCCTCCAAACCTTCAAGTCAGAGTCAGCTTCACTCCTGAGATCCTTTGGGAATGAGGCCAGATTGGTCTCCTCCTGCCCACCTGCCTTGTCTTCTGTCTCTATTCCAGAAGGACTCACTGTAGAGTTTTTTAGTGGTTTCTTTGTTTTATGGAGACCTTTGTAAAGCTTGGGCTCTCCCAGTTCCTGATCCTACTCAAGCACGATCAAAGGCTGTGTCCTCCAGTCTGTCTGGGAGCAGAAGCTACAGAGACATTTCTCTGTTCTGTCCCTTGTCCAGTGTTCAGGAATCCAAGGCTTTCTCAGGTTCCCGGTCACTGGGCCTCCCTGGAGCATCTCTCATGTCTGTGACCTTGTGACACAGGTGCTGCTTCTTCTCTTCAGAGGGTTCACTGTCCTCCAGTGTCTCCCCCCACAGGGCCCTGTCCTCGGCCCCTCTTGGGGTTCACTGTCCTCCAGTGTCTCCCCCCGCCCAGAGCCCTGTCCTCGGCCCCTCTTGGGGCTCACCATCCTCCAGTGTTGCCCCCCATAGGGCCCTATCCTCAGCCCCTCTTGGGGCTCACTGTCCTCCAATGTCTCCCCCCCACAGGGCCCTGTCCTTGACCCCTCTTGGGGTTCACTGTCCTCCAGTGTCTCCCACACGCAGGGCCCTGTCCTCATTCCCTCTTGGGGTTTACTGTCCTCCATTGTCTCCCCCCAACCGGGTTCTGTCCTTGGCCCCTCTTGGGGTTCACTGTCCTCTAGAGTCTCGCCCCCAGAGCCCTGTCCTCAGTCCCTCTTGGGGTTCACTGTCTTCCAGTGTCTCCCCCCCAGAGCCCTGTCCTCATTCCCTCTTGGGGTTCATCATCCTCCAATGTCTCCCCCCCCCAGAGCCCTGTCCTCAGCCCCTCTTGGGGTTCACTGTCCTTCAGTGTCTCACCCCCCAGAGCCCTGTCCTCATTCCCTCTTGGGGTTCACTGTCCTCCCGTATCTCCCCCCCAGAGCCCTGTCCTCGGCCCCTCTTGCAGTTCACTGTCCTCCAGTGTCCCCCCTGCCCAGAGCCCTGTCCTCGGCCCCTCTTGGGGTTCACCATCCTCCAGTGTTGCCCCCCACAGGGCCCTATCCTCAGCCCCTCTTGGGGCTCACTGTCCTCCAATGTCTCCCCCCCACAGGGCCCTGTCCTTGGCCCCTCTTGGAGTTCACTGTCCTCCAGTGTCTCCCCCCACAGGGCCCTGTCCTCGGCCCCTCTTGGGGTTCACTGTCCTCCAGTGTCTCCCCCCACAGGGCCCTATCCTCAGCCCCTCTTGGGGCTCACTGTCCTCCAATGTCTCCCCCCCACAGGGCCCTGTCCTTGGCCCCTCTTGGGGTTCACTGTCCTTCAGTGTCTCACCCCCCAGAGCTCTGTCCTCATTCCCTCTTGGGTTCACTGTCCTCCAGTGTCTCCCCCCACAGGGCCCTGTCCTCGGCCCCTCTTGGGGTTCACTGTCCTCCAGTGTCTCCCCCCGCCCAGAGCCCTGTCCTCGGCCCCTCTTGGGGCTCACCATCCTCCAGTGTTGCCCCCCACAGGGCCCTATCCTCAGCCCCTCTTGGGGCTCACTGTCCTCCAATGTCTCCCCCACACAGGGCCCTGTCCTCGACCCCTCTTGGGGTTCACTGTCCTCCAGTGTCTCCCACACGCAGGGCCCTGTCCTCATTCCCTCTTGGGGTTCATTGTCCTCCAGTGTCTCTCCCCCACCGGGTCCTGTCCTCGGCCCCTCTTGGGGTTCACTGTCCTCTAGAGTCTTGCCCCCAGAGCCCTGTCCTCATTCCCTCTTGGGGTTCACTGTCTTCCAGTGTCTCCCCCCCAGGGCCCTGTCCTTGTTCCCTCTTGGGGTTCATCATCCTCCAGTGTCTCCCCCCCCAGAACCCTGTCCTCGGCCCCTCTTGGGGTTCACTGTCTTCCAGTGTCCCCCCCCATCAGGACCCTGTCCTCAGCCCCTTTGCCAGCTCTTGGGGTCCTGGGGAACCTCCTTCCTCCTTGTGCTGCCCCTGTTCCCTGTGCCCAGGGATGGATCTCCCTCTCAGTCCTGAGCCCTAAAGACCCAGGGGCTTCCCTTATTTCTTCTCCCATGTCCTAGAGTTTCCTTCCTTTTCTGCAAATTTTCACTGTGGAAAAACACACATAACAGGAAGTTAACCGTCTCCACCACTTTCAAGTGCACAGCTCAGTGGCACCACACCACGTACAACCGTCACCACATCCATCTTCAGAATTCGTTTCACAAAACGAGACTCTGTCCCCATGAAACACTAACCCCCTCCCCTCCCCAGCCCCAGTGTCCACCATCTACTGTCTGTCTCTACGAATGTGACTCCTCCAGGGACCTCATATGAGGGGATCACACAATATTTGTCCTTTGGTGTCTGGCTTATTTCACTCAGCACCAGGTCCCTGAGATTCATCCATGTTGTAGCAGGGGTCAGGATTTCCTTCCTCTTCGTGGCTGAGTGACAGTCCCCTGCGTGGATGGGCCACGGTTTGCTCATCCATTCACCCATCCACGGACACTTGTGTCCACCCATTCATTAGCTGCTGTGAACATGGGTGCGTGTTCACACGCACGTCTCTTTGAAACCCTGATCTCAGTTCTCTGGGGGGGGGGGATGTGGCCACACATGGGGCTGCTGAGGCATGTGGTGATTCTATTTGTAACTTTTTCAGAAACCGGCACACCGTCCTCAATGCGGCTGTGCCAGCACTCATTCCCAGCGTTCACACCCTCACCAGTGTTCGTCCCAGCGTTCACACCCTCGCCAGTGTTCGTCCAGCACTCACACCCTCGCCAGTGTTCATCGCAGTGTTCACATCCTCGCCGTTTCATCCCCAGCATTCACACCCTCGCCAGCATTCATTCCCAGAGTTCACACCCTCACCAGCAGGTGGCATTCTCTGTTTCTCTGATAGTCATCATCCTTCTGGGTGTGAGGGGCCACATTTTCTTCCTTAAGGAATTATAGATAGGGGGCTCTCTTTCAGCACCCAGCCACTTTCTGGCCACCCCGTACATGGTGACCCCCCGCCCCGCAAGGATGTGTTTCCCAGGGTGTTCCCACCCTGGCATTTGGCATGCTGCTCCTGAGAACTCGAAGATCCGTGGGAAGAGTTGGCATATGGTTGAGGGCCCTGAATCTGGGGGCCCTGCAGGAGTCTGGTCTGTTCAACAGCTCGCTTGCACCCCTTAACAACCTCTTAGCCAGTCAGCTGGCCTCTCCATTCTCTGTCCATCCAGCGGGCATAAGCACGCCTGCGGGGGTGCTCTTCTCCCTTGGAGTTTGGTGAATTTACCTTTCTTTATGATCCTAACTCTCCAGTGGGTTTTACAACAATCAGCTTTTGTAGTTTGACTCATTTCAATCGAGGAGAGCAATGTTCTCTTGGGCTGTTCTCCCTCCGAATGAGAGTGGAGCTGCCACCATCTGTCTCTCACACACAGCAGAAGTTAGATTACAGATGAGAAAAGGAATACACACATCGAAAAGAAAAGACTATGAAAAACATAATGCTTACTAAAAGAAAAAGCAAACTGCCAACACCCTGTGGACATGTAGCAAAGACGAGATGTAGCCTCTTGCTAACCATTATCAGAGGTTGGACCACTCCTTCTGCAGCAGGGCGACTATTCATCCTGGTCCAGGACATATGCCTCTAAAGAGAACTTGATCCTGGGGCACCTGGGTGGTCCAGTCGGGTGAGCATCTGACTCTTGATTTCAGCTCAGGTCATGATCTCATGGTTTGTGGGTTCAAGCCCTGCATCAGACTCTGTGCTGACAGCATGGAGCCTGCTTGGGATCCTCTCTCTCCCTCTCTCTCTGCTCCTCCCCTGCTCTCTCTAAATAGATAAATAAGTAAGTAAACAAACAAAGTTTAAAAATAAAGAGAAACTGATTCTTAAAATATCAGTGTATACATTAAAGGGCTGTTTGGACTCAAATAAACTTAGGTTTTGTAAGCCCAGAAAGCAGCACACAGAGAGAAGACAGAACAAGTGAGAATAATGATGGGGTGAGATGGTCTGATACATGTGTAATCAGAGTTGCAAAAGGAGACAGAGAATGGAGAAGAGGAAGGGCCTGAAGAAATATCTAGAACAAACAAAGAAGTCCTCAACTCAATCATAAGACCACAAACAACCCAACTTAGAATGGACAATACATATACATGGATATTTTCCCAAAGAGGATGTAGAATGGATAATACCACAGAAGAGATGTTCACCATCACTGGTCATTTCAGAAATGAAAAATTAAGACCAGACAGCATCTCCACCCATGAGAGTGGCTGTAATCCAGAAGAAAGGCAGTAGGAAGTGTCAGCGAGGATGCCGAACAACACAAGCCTCACGCGTTGCTGGTGGGAATACGGTACGGCATAGCTGATTGGGAAAGTGATTTCTGTAAGTTCTGGAACAGGTAAACATACCTTTACCATAAGACCCATCAATTCCAGTCATAAGTATCTACTCGGAAGAGATGAAAACACACAGCCCTGCAAAGACCTGCACAGAAATGTTCAAGGCAGCTTCATCCACAATAGCCAAAAAGTGGAAACAACTCAAATGTTCACCAACTAGTGATGAATAAACAAAATGTGGCAATCCACAAAGGAATACTCTTCAGCAAGGAAAATAAGTGGGGTATTGATAACACAGCTACAAATGCAACTCAATATTCCACTCAGTGAAAGAAGCCAGACACAGAGACCACATAGGATTCCACTGATGCAAAATGTCCAGAGAAGATGACTAAATAAATAAATAAATAAATAAGGAGAGAGGAAACCCCTCCATGAGGGAAATAAGGAAAGATCTGAACAAGAGTAAATACTTACCATGATCTCCTTGCATAGGAAGATTTTCCAGCAAAAAGATATCAGTTATTCCTAAATTAATCTTTACATTTACTTCAATCCAAATAAAAGCCCCAACAGGATTCCTTTTTGCAATGAACCCAACTGACTGTAAAGTTTATGTGTGTGTGTGGGGGGGGGGGGATCAGTGGTGGTTGATATTCAGTCACGGGGGACAGAATATACATCTACTTACGTTCCGTCCTGAATGCCTTCTGACATATAATAACGAGTAGGCAGAACTCCTCAGCTAAGAGAAGGAAAGACAACACAACAGTCAGGACGTATTGGAAACTGGAGAGCAGAGAGACTATTACAGACTCACTTCACAGTTAAGGGGGAGCTAGAGCTCAAGCCCCAGAGGACCCAAAGCTGAAAGGAAGAATCCTCACTGGGGCCAAAGGCATGTAGGGACTCAATTACGGGGACCTCTGAGGCTGGGGACAGGGGCAGGTGTGACTAAAACCAGGCAGATTGGTTGAAAGTCTATACAGGAAGGAGTTAGATGTTTAGATCATCTTCCCACTCATAGGGAAACTGAGGTAGGGAAACCATGGGACAGGGCGCAGGCTGAGTCCAAGAGTGCCACACTGAGGTCGTGGGGATAGAGGGAAGTACGGACACAAATCTGAGACTCCAGCCTCTTCCCTACTCACTTCTGAGGACCCCGGGGGCTGGTCACAGCTTCCAGGCAAGACAGTGAGTGAATCCTCTACAGAAAAACAGAGTGGCCCAAGGTAGGGAGACATGTTGGGGGAAATGTTCTCCCAAAGGTCAAGAGGCAAAGCCAAGGATCACCAGACTGGAGGAGCAAGGCACCCCAGGGCACACGGGGAACCTGGCACATCTCCATATGGCACAGCAGGATGACCCCTTGCTGATAGGTCACATGCAGTGTCCCTCCCGCCCCCTCCCTACCCTGCAGGAATTGGTGCCAGCCAGACATGGGCTGCCCCCTCCCCTGCCCAGAGCTTCTTGGGCACATCCTGCCTCTAGAGCTGACTCTTTGGGATGGAGCAGCCACATGTGGGCTCACCATCCGCTGGTAGGTCCCACAGAATCTGTGGACATGTGACAAGTATGGTCAGCCACTGCTTCGGGACTATGTAGCTTCTTCACACAGACTCTTGGAATTCTCAAATACACAAACTGGAAAAAGGGGTGGGGGGAGGAGAAAATTATTCAAGGAGTAAAAGAAGAATTCAAAATTGTATGAAGAGTATCTTCAAGTAGATAAGATGATATTTCAAATAGACCTGAGGCACTGAACAACAGTGAGCTACCCAAAAGGGAAACACAAAGACTGAAAGAGAATTCTCACAAATTTAAAGTCCAACAGCAAGAAAAATGACTCAGGAGAGACTGAGAGCTAGTCTTGAATAGAAATTCCAGAAAACAGAACCAAGAGGCAGAGATGAATAGTGGAAGAATAAGATAGGGGGTTGGAGCCCCCACTGAGGAGGACTCAGACAAGGAAACACAACCAGACAAAGCAAGGAGATGTGGAGATGCAGAACAGCATGTTAACAAAGATCTCATTTGGGAACATTCTGGTATGGAAAGGCCTCTGTTTCCACACCCAGGAGGAGCACCACACTATCAGCACAACAGGTGGGAGAAAAGAAAAAAAGGCCCAGAGCCTGGGCACACAAGGTGAGATTTCAGAATAAAGATCTAAAGCTTCCAGAGAGGAGAACACACAGATTACACACACATACATGAGAATGAGTGTGCAAATTCTCAACAGTCTCTCTAAGAGCCAGACAGAAATACAGCAATTTCATCCATATTTGGGGGGAAATTTTCTAATCCAGAATTGTATATCTAGCCAAACTACCAGTCAGGTTTAAAGTGAGAATTATGATTCTCTTTAAGAAATGTAAATTTTCAAAAGATGTCACATAGATTGCTTTCTTCCTCAAGAAACTGCTGGGGGATGGGCACCATGGAGACAAGAATTTAAATGAAAATAAGTCCATGTGATCCAAGCAGCAGGAGATGGAGTGTCATGAGCACAGAGGGAATCTCCAGAAGTAGGAGGACCATCTCCAGGCATCATCCCCGGGAAACACAGCAGAAATCAGGGGATGCCCAGAGAGCCAGAAGGGGGTTGACGGATAAGAATATGTACACTGGGCCAGGAGACCACTGGCCAGGGGGGCACCAGGGGAGTTTAAGGAAAGCAAGACCCTCATGTCATTGTCCAGAACCCAGAGACACCACTTAAAAAGGAATACCAATAGATGTAAAAACAGTCATGTTTTTCAAGAACAATGGTTGAGGTACTAACAGCTAAAATATTTGAGACTGTCAGAACCACAGAATACTATTTATTAATGTCTGCGTTTGTTGGATTGCAACAGATTCCTCATACCACTTAGAAAAAAAGAAGATCAAAAGAAAAGGAGGAAGGATGGAGGAAGCTGTGGGCCCAGGAAGGCTGATGTAAACGGAGACATGATGTAAGGCTGCAAGGTCAGTGGAGCCACATGGATAGAGAGAACTCGGATAGAACAGAACACGAAGTACAGGGGTGTGAAATCTAAAAAAGCCAAGAGAATCCAAAGGTGGATCAGAGCCCACATTGAATGTACAACGTCAGTCAATGCACATGACACAGAATTAATGAAAACAATCAGTAAAATACTAAAAGGAAAAAGTGTGACACAATTATAAACTTTCTAACATCTGCTATTAGAAAATGGCCAAATATGTACCCTGCCAGAGAAAAGAAACAAACAAAGAAAAGTGAACACATGCTCAGCTACAGAGAGGGATCCAGGCCCACGATACTAACACCTGAACACCTCCCACCTGCACCTACATTTCTGAAAAACCAAAAAAACTGACCAGAAACACGGATACCCGTGGTGGGCTAAGGACTGCAACTAAAATGTGTGGGCTGAATTTCTGGCTGTGGGGTATCAAAGGAAGGATTTGGCTCTTCGGGGGACTCCAATGGGGCTCTGACTCCTGTGGCTGCTGCCAGGCCAATGCTGCAAGGCATGCTGCTGCCAGTCCAGCGGCTGCCAGTCCAGCTGCTGCAAGCCCTGCTGCTGCCAGTCCAGCTGCTGCAAGCCCTGCTGCTGCCAGTCCAGCTGCTGCAAGCCCTGCTGCTGCCAGTCCTGCTGCTGCAAGCCCTGCTGCTGCCAGTCCAGCTGCTGCAAGCCCTGCTGCTGCCAGTCCTGCTGCTGCCAGTCCAGCTGCTGCCAGCCCTGCTGCTGCCAGTCCAGCTGCTGCAAGCCCTGCTGCTGCCAGTCCAGCTGCTGCAAGCCCTGCTGCTGCCAGTCCAGCTGCTGCAAGCCCTGCTGCTGCCAGTCCAGCTGCTGCAAGCCCTGCTGCTGCCAGTCCAGCTGCTGCAAGCCCTGCTGCTGCCAGTCCAGCTGCTGCAAGCCCTGCTGCTGCCAGTCCTGCTGCTGCAAGCCCTGCTGCTGCTCTTCCGGCTGTGGGTCCTCCTGCAGCCAATCCAGCTGCTGTGTCCCCGTTTGCTGCCAGTGCAAGGTCTGAGGCTCTGGCTGATGGCCTCGGGGAACTCCGAAAGACCTGTGCTTGCCCTCAAGTGACTATAGGTACATCCTGGTTACACCCCCCCCAAAAAAACACACAAAGCCCGCCCCCCAAACACTTCCTCTCCACTTGCTGGATCCCTCCAGTGTCTTGGCTTAGACTTTGCCCCCAGCCAGCCCTTGTGGCAAAGCAATGGACTACTCTCATACACATTCCCTACAAAGGCGATCCCATCCTGCAGGCCCTTTGGCCTCTCCTACGGCCATGCCTTCATGCCTGAGCCACACTACCTGGAAAAGGCCCATAGGCCCAGGACGTGGCCCAGATCCCCCTCTCTCATCATTCTCTGTGTCAAAGCACCACATCCTTGCTCTCCTCTGCTTGCTAGGAGCTTGATGGCATTGGCATCGCAATGTCTCCTGGAAGCTGCCTCACTAACACAGGTGTGTTAAGATCCAACGGGTCTTGGTGCACCACCCCCATAAGTGGTAAATAAACTCTCCCCCCAAAAGTCTTGGTCTTCGTGTGGCGGTTTCCTTCCATCCGCGGTCTCACTTGCAAAACACACCGTGTGTCCCTCATCTCACTTCTTAAGGGACCACTGCTCCCCACATCTTCACTGCTGTCACTCCACTGTTGGCTCACTGCTCACTGCACATACGTTTGTGGAATTAAATCAGGAACGACTCACTCACTACACGCATGGAGGAATGAGTCAATAAGTCAGGAAGAGACGACTGAATGTAAAAGAGTCGTTCTTATCAGGCTTAAGGGAGCCCAGACAGCTGAGCCTCCATGGGATTCAGACTTTGTGGGAATCGTGGAGGCTGCTCCTTCCCCATGCCATGATCTGCTTCGCAAGGCATCCCATGAGTGGTGTCTGCGCCCATCCAGGCCGCAGAGCAGGAGCCAAGCCTAGAGAGAGGGCAGGGACTTCAAAATGGGCCGTGTTCCTCAGGTGTTCCGGATGACAAAAGGAGAAACGGTGCCGTTTTCAGACACCAGAGGCAGGGTGTCTCGGCACACACTGACGAGCACTCTTTCCATCTCTGGGCTCACAGACATCACAGCGTTGGTTCCACACAGGATGGAACACAAGGCGATGTCCTCGACCCGAGCAAAGGATCTACCAAACAGCCACAGCTGCCACCACACGTCCCACTGAAAGCCTGGAATTTCCTTTGAAGGTCAGGGACAGGAAAGGATGTCCACATTCACCACATCTACTCAACATTGCACGCAAGGTCTACCCAGGCTAATAAGGCAAGACAAGGACGGAAAAGGCATCCATGTGGGAAACGAAGAAGGAAACGTATGTCTCTTCACAGAACACATAATCTTGCACAAACAAAAGAACCTAAGACGTGCATGCACACGCGAGCGTGCACGCGCACACACACACACACACACACACACACACACACACCACGCTCAGAAATCAACTCAGTGGGTTGCACGATCCATCCGCAATATACAACAATCAGCTGTATTTCTAGACACGAGCAATGAAGAATCATCATTGAAGTTCAGAAAACAATGTCCTCAGGAAGAACAAGTACTTAAGAATATACTTGAAGGGGCACCTGGGGGGCTCAGTCAGTCTAGCGTCCCAACTTGATTTTCGCTCAAGTTGTGACGCTCAAGTTGTGAGTTGGATCCTCCAGTCGGGCTCCATGCTGACAGTATCGAGCCTGCATGCGATTCTCTCCCTCTCTCCATCTCCCTCCCTCTCTCTCTCTCTCTCTCTCTCTCTCTCTGTCTCACTCAAAATAATTTAATAATTACACTTTAAGAAAAAAGAATGAACGGAACAACAAATGGGCAAGACTGACATCCTGAAGACTGCAAAACAGCACTGAATGAAGGTATAGAAGAGTACATTAAATACAAAGGCATCCAACGTTCATGGATCAGAAGACTGAATATGGTGAAAATGACAACACTGCAAAACATGATCTGAAGATTGAATGCAACCCCTATCAAAATCCAAGGTTGCTTTTCGCAGAAATTGACCATCTGACCCTAACTTTCCTATGACGATGAATGCGGAAATGCATGAAAGGGATGTCGGGTAACAAAAACAATCTTGCCAAAGAAACTCAACGGTGGGGGACTCACACATCCCAATGGCAATGGGTGCTGCACGGCTACAGCGATGGAAGCACTGTGGTGCTGCCTGAAGGATACACTCACAGATCAGTGCCATAGCATGGACAGTATGAAGATGAGCCCTTGAAGTTATGTTCCACTGACTTTCACCCAGAGTTCCAAAACAATCAATGCAAGAGTCTTTTCCATAACTAGTGCTGACACACCTAGAAATCCACTTTCAAAAGAATGAACTTGCATCTTTACATCCCATCATATAAGAAAACAACATCAACAACAACAACAACAACAACAACAACAACAACAACAATCCTTCTATCTGGATCAAGCATTTTAGCATAAAAGTTAAAACGATGCACTACAAAACTCTCAGGAGAAATCCTGGCTTACGTCTTTGAGACCTTCTGTCGGCAATGGCTCTGAGATACGACAGAAAAAGCACAGGAAGAAAAACTCAGGCAAATTGGGTGCCATCCAAATGGAACACTGTGACATATGCAAACCTCTTACTCCTCGAAATCAACCAGTCAATCAAGCAACCAATCAATGAATAAGAATGAAGCCCCCCTGCCCAAAAGAGAAAACAATTGAGCACTGGATCTGGATAGACACTGGTCCAAGAAGGTACACGGTTGGCGAATAAGCCAATGAGAAGATGCTCAACCTTATTAGGAATCAGGGAAATGCAGATCAGAACCACAAGGAGATCCCAGTGCCTAGGATGGCTAGGATCCAAAAGACAGACAATAAGACGTGCTGGGGAGGGTGTGGAGAAACCAGAGCCCCGCGCGTTGCCGATGGCACTCAAATGGAGGCAACTGCTTTGCAAAAGAGGTTGACCGCTCCCCACGTGTTAAGTAGAGATTCCATGCGACTCAGAAATTGCACTGCTAGGTATATCCCCAAGAGAGGAGAGAACGTACATCATGCAAAAATTCGTGTGCGGAGTCGTGTAGCAGCATTCTTCACAAAGGCCGCCACGGGGAAATAACCAAATGTCCGTCAACTGATGCGTGGGTAAACAAACTGGTCTATCCATGGCATGGGATCTTACTTAGCTCTTTTTCGAAAGGTATAAAGCTCTGATACATGCTAATCAAACAAAGAAACACACAAAAACGTTGAAAACGGTATGCTAAGTGAAAGGAGACACACACAAAAGGCCACATACTATACGACCCCATTTCTCTGACAGTGTCCACATAGCCATCTACACTAGCAATGAAGAATCATTCTAGATCAGTATGCCCTGGGGGCTGGGTGGGAAGGGACGAATGGATACCACGTGCTCACGTTATGGAGTTGTGTTTGGGGGGCCATGAACATGTTCTGGAACGAGTCAGAAGTGATGCTTGTCTCACTTTGCCAATCGACCAAACACCACTCAATTGCACACGTCAAAGGCTGAATTTGATCACATACGGAGTAGGTCTCCATTCTCAAATTCATGTGACGTGACGTTGTTTGGGCATCCTCTTCTATGGGGAAGAAACTCGTCCACGGTTAAGAATCTTCCCAAACCACCTTGGGATCGCCATCGAAGGTGCGCCTTTTAGTCATGGACTGCAGATTCCCATGTCAAGGCAAACGTCATGAACTACCCTAAGGAATATTCAGGACGGCACCAAAGTATTTCCCAGAAGCGGACGTTTCATACATTCTACGGCTGTATTTCTTTGGTCCGTGGACATGACATGCTAGAAGAGGGTTTCATTGTGATGGGATGTGAAAGCGTCTTCAGGAGGGAAACCATGCCTGCAGAGCATGGGAGGAGCTTGGAGGTGGCCACGCCCCTCCACCCACCAAGAAAAGTCTCAACTGAAAAAACCAGCAGCCCTTGTCAGATCCACCAAAGAACCGAGGTCACAGGGCATCCTGCTGCATGCCCCCCCACGCCCCGCCCTGTGTTGGAGAGACAGAGGGGCAGAGACAGGGAATCACAACTTACAGAAACAGAGGGTAAGCCAACCTCAGTGCAGACATGCCCGAGAGCTAACATCTCCAGGGGGACACACTCCAAAAATCCCCTCACGCTTTGGGCCAGAGGGAGCATGGAAGGAGACATGTAGAATTATGCCAGAGCACGTCCCCACCTTCGTGAGGTCTGCCCTCAGGACACATGATTTGACCAAGCCCAACGTTGCTGGGGTTTTCTCAGAGCCCAGTGACCTGGAGGGGAGGAAATACTCAGCTCCAGTCCCAGGCTGATTCGTGACCACCTGGCGGCAGGGTGGCAGCCCGGCTGGCGGCGGGGGCGTGGTGGGGACCGACTGAGGCCGCCTAGTAAAGGTTGCAGGCCAGGTCACTAAAAGACGAAGAACATCCCCTCACCCCCAGCCCTTATTAACACACCCCTCCAGGCCTAGGTACCACCATTCCTCTTCCCCGGTGCATCACGTCCCGCTTTCGACATCAAAGTACAAGGCATACTAAAAGACAAAGAGCTCAGCTGGAAGACACAGAGCGGGCATCACAGCCAGACCCAGGCACGGCAGGGACTTTGAAATGATCAGACGAGGAAGTTAAAAGAAATATGATTGACACGCTGAGCCTCTCGGGACACCTCCGAGAGGAAACGGGTGACGGAAGCAGCGACAGGAAATCCTACCAAAGATTCCCAGAAAGGGCTAGAGATCAAAGGCACTGTGACAAAGGCGAAGAAAGGCTTTGATGGACCCATCAGCTGACCGGACACGGTGTGCACGCACTCCGTGAACTCAGGCAGGTCAATGGAAACTTCCCAAGCCGGAAGGACAGAAAAATGCCTGGGGGTGCAGGGGGGGGGTGGGGGCGGGGGGGCGGGACAGGGTGGGGAAGGAAAGGAACACGCCCAACCGAGACACAGACATGCAAAAGAGGAACCAAAGCTATCGACTTTGCACGCGCGGT
Source organism: Lynx rufus (assembly GCF_022079265.1). NCBI lineage: Eukaryota > Metazoa > Chordata > Mammalia > Carnivora > Felidae > Lynx > Lynx rufus. Next base: position 564,451 of record NW_025814876.1, read on the forward strand.
TTAAAATTTGAAGGGCATTTGTCAAACTAATAAAGGCGGTGGCATAGATAGTTAAGCCTAAGAGCCTGCAGGGCATTTCTCTTCGAGTTGCTCAGACTTGAGCCCTGCGTCCCTTTGGCAGGGAGTCTTTGCTTTGTCGTATTCTTTTGATTTTTATCTTTCCGAAGAGGGGGCTATCAGCCTCCACAAGACACATTGAGGCCACATATGTGTAAGTCGCCCTTGGAACGACGTACAGCCAAGTGTTTTCAACGGTCACGCGAGCAAATGGAATATTGATATCAAACCCGCAAGCCATCCAAATCTTCCGGGGCAGACACCATTGTTCTCACGCGTGGTTCCCTGGTCCACGCGTTGAGGGCTGTAATGGCGGGCGAGGCCAGGGCGAGCCACCAGACCCCAAGGGGACAGGCTAGGAACGGTGGGTTGCGCTACACTCCTGACGGACTCTACGGAGAGCATCGGCGTCAAGGAGCTGAAAGACGCACGGCCGGTGATTCCTACCACATCCTCCTCACTCTTTTCCCTGCTGACCCGCTAGCAAAATGGTTCTTCTCTCCAGTCGCCGGGACCTCACGCGCCGCTGGCCTGAAGCTCTTGGTTGCGGAGGGAGAAAGGCTTCCAGCACGGACACACAACCATTCCGCTGGACTGGAGTTGAGGCGGCCACCCGGCCACTTTGGGCTCCTCGTGCCTCGGGGTCTACAGGCAAACAAGGGGCGTCGTACTGATAGCACGGATGGATCCTGATGCCCACAGTGCAATCGGGCGGCTCCGATCCATAGAAGGAAGGCAGGGCACCTCGGGAGCACAGGAGCTGGCTCAAGGCATCTCTCAGCACCACCCTGCCCCCACGAGTTCAGTCAAAGCAGAACTCCCACGAGGCAATTCAAGGAGGACCCTGAGTAGCCCAGGCTCCGCCATCAGGGTCCCAGCCCAGAACCGTGGGCGCCACCTGCTCCGAATGCCCATAAGCACCTCCTGCCCGGAGATGGACAGGAAGGGCCCTTCCCACTGCCCACCGCCACGGTGGCTTTCTGCTTCCCACACTCTCCACACCCTGAGCCCACCGGTCATGTGCTCTTTGGAATCATGCCAAGACTGTTGAGGGTCACGAATCGGGTCAGGGTGGGACCACCAGGGCTCCGAGGCGCTGCTTCCGTCTCCCTGCAAACTCTGAAACACAAGCCCGTCAGGTGATGCAAGTCGGGCGCTGGGGAAAAGGCAAAACCCACCAAAGACGTTCTGGTCAATACAATCACATGGTCATGATGAAATTCTGAAAAATACTCATCCTTTGTCCGCTGCAAAGCGGCACAAACAGGAACCAGGAAGTGACAGTGTGTCAGCCTCTCACCTGACCCTGGCAGGTATATACAGGGCCCCTGGCCCAGGAGGCTCCACACCTGAACACCTCCCCTCTGCACCTGCATCTCTGACCGACTCCGCCCAAAACCCACCAGAAACATGGGCTGCTGTGGCTGTTCTGGAGGCTGTGGCTCCAGCTGTGGGGGCTGCGGCTCCAGCTGTGGGGGCTGCGGCTCCAGCTGTGGGGGTTGCGGCTCCAGCTGCTGTGTGCCCGTGTGCTGCTGCAAGCCCGTGTGCTGCTGCAAGCCCGTGTGCTGCTGTGTGCCAGCCTGTGCCTGTTCCAGCGGCGGCTCGTGTGGGGGCTCCAAGGGAGGCTGTGGCTCGTGTGGGGGCTCCAAGGGGGGCTGTGGCTCCTGTGGGGGCTCCAAGGGGGGCTGTGGCTCCTGTGGGGGCTCCAAGGGGGGCTGTGGCTCCTGTGGGGGCTCCAAGGGGGGCTGTGGCTCCTGTGGCTCCTGTGGCTGCTGCCAGTCCAGCTGCTGCAAGCCCTGCTGCTGCCAGTCCAGCTGCTGCAAGCCCTGCTGCTGCCAGTCCAGCTGCTGCAAGCCCTGCTGCTGCCAGTCCAGCTGCTGCAAGCCCTGCTGCTGCCAGTCCTGCTGCTGCAAGCCCTGCTGCTGCTCTTCCGGCTGTGGGTCCTCCTGCAGCCAATCCAGCTGCTGTGTCCCCGTTTGCTGCCAGTGCAAGGTCTGAGGCTCTGGCTGATGGCCTCGGGGAACTCCGAAAGACCTGTGCTTGCCCTCAAGTGACTATAGGTACATCCTGGTTACACCCCCCCAAAAAAAACACACAAAGCCCGCCCCCCAAACACTTCCTCTCCACTTGCTGGATCCCTCCAGTGTCTTGGCTTAGACTTTGCCCCCAGCCAGCCCTTGTGGCAAAGCAATGGACTACTCTCATACACATTCCCTACAAAGGCGATCCCATCCTGCAGGCCCTTTGGCCTCTCCTACGGCCATGCCTTCATGCCTGAGCCACGCTACCTGGAAAGGGCCCATAGGCCCAGGACGTGGCCCAGATCCCCCTCTCTCATCATTCTCTGTGTCAAAGCACCACATCCTTGCTCTCCTCTGCTTGCTAGGAGCTTGATGGCATTGGCATCGCAATGTCTCTTGGAAGCTGCCTCACTAACACAGGTGTGTTAAGATCCAACGGGTCTTGGTGCACCACCCCCATAAGTGGTAAATAAACTCTCCCCCCAAAAGTCTTGGTCTTCGTGTGGCGGTTTCCTTCCATCCGCGGTCTCACTTGCAAAACACACCGTGTGTCCCTCATCTCACTTCTTAAGGGACCACTGCTCCCCACATCTTCACTGCTGTCACTCCACTGTTGGCTCACTGCTCACTGCACATACGTTTGTGGAATTAAATCAGGAACGACTCACTCACTACACGCATGGAGGAATGAGTCAATAAGTCAGGAAGAGACGACTGAATGTAAAAGAGTCGTTCTTATCAGGCTTAAGGGAGCCCAGACAGCTGAGCCTCCATGGGATTCAGACTTTGTGGGAATCGTGGAGGCTGCTCCTTCCCCATGCCATGATCTGCTTCGCAAGGCATCCCATGAGTGGTGTCTGCGCCCATCCAGGCCGCAGAGCAGGAGCCAAGCCTAGAGAGAGGGCAGGGACTTCAAAATGGGCTGTGTTCCTCAGGTGTTCCGGATGACAAAAGGAGAAACGGTGCCGTTTTCAGACACCAGAGGCAGGGTGTCTCGGCACACACTGACGAGCACTCTTTCCATCTCTGGGCTCACAGACATCACAGCGTTGGTTCCACACAGGATGGAACACAAGGCGATGTCCTCGACCCGAGCAAAGGATCTACCAAACAGCCACAGCTGCCACCACACGTCCCACTGAAAGCCTGGAATTTCCTTTGAAGGTCAGGGACAGGAAAGGATGTCCACATTCACCACATCTACTCAACATTGCACGCAAGGTCTACCCAGGCTAATAAGGCAAGACAAGGACGGAAAAGGCATCCATGTGGGAAACGAAGAAGGAAACGTATGTCTCTTCACAGAACACATAATCTTGCACAAACAAAAGAACCTAAGACGTGCATGCACACGCGAGCGTGCACGCGCACACACACACACACACACACACACACACACACCACGCTCAGAAATCAACTCAGTGGGTTGCACGATCCATCCGCAATATACAACAATCAGCTGTATTTCTAGACACGAGCAATGAAGAATCATCATTGAAGTTCAGAAAACAATGTCCTCAGGAAGAACAAGTACTTAAGAATATACTTGAAGGGGCACCTGGGGGGCTCAGTCAGTCTAGCGTCCCAACTTGATTTTCGCTCAAGTTGTGACGCTCAAGTTGTGAGTTGGATCCTCCAGTCGGGCTCCATGCTGACAGTATCGAGCCTGCATGCGATTCTCTCCCTCTCTCCATCTCCCTCCCTCTCTCTCTCTCTCTCTCTCTCTGTCTCACTCAAAATAATTTAATAATTACACTTTAAGAAAAAAGAATGAACGGAACAACAAATGGGCAAGACTGACATCCTGAAGACTGCAAAACAGCACTGAATGAAGGTATAGAAGAGTACATTAAATACAAAGGCATCCAACGTTCATGGATCAGAAGACTGAATATGGTGAAAATGACAACACTGCAAAACATGATCTGAAGATTGAATGCAACCCCTATCAAAATCCAAGGTTGCTTTTCGCAGAAATTGACCATCTGACCCTAACTTTCCTATGACGATGAATGCGGAAATGCATGAAAGGGATGTCGGGTAACAAAAACAATCTTGCCAAAGAAACTCAACGGTGGGGGACTCACACATCCCAATGGCAATGGGTGCTGCACGGCTACAGCGATGGAAGCACTGTGGTGCTGCCTGAAGGATACACTCACAGATCAGTGCCATAGCATGGACAGTATGAAGATGAGCCCTTGAAGTTATGTTCCACTGACTTTCACCCAGAGTTCCAAAACAATCAATGCAAGAGTCTTTTCCATAACTAGTGCTGACACACCTAGAAATCCACTTTCAAAAGAATGAACTTGCATCTTTACATCCCATCATATAAGAAAACAACATCAACAACAACAACAACAACAACAACAACAACAACAATCCTTCTATCTGGATCAAGCATTTTAGCATAAAAGTTAAAACGATGCACTACAAAACTCTCAGGAGAAATCCTGGCTTACGTCTTTGAGACCTTCTGTCGGCAATGGCTCTGAGATACGACAGAAAAAGCACAGGAAGAAAAACTCAGGCAAATTGGGTGCCATCCAAATGGAACACTGTGACATATGCAAACCTCTTACTCCTCGAAATCAACCAGTCAATCAAGCAACCAATCAATGAATAAGAATGAAGCCCCCCTGCCCAAAAGAGAAAACAATTGAGCACTGGATCTGGATAGACACTGGTCCAAGAAGGTACACGGTTGGCGAATAAGCCAATGAGAAGATGCTCAACCTTATTAGGAATCAGGGAAATGCAGATCAGAACCACAAGGAGATCCCAGTGCCTAGGATGGCTAGGATCCAAAAGACAGACAATAAGACGTGCTGGGGAGGGTGTGGAGAAACCAGAGCCCCGCGCGTTGCCGATGGCACTCAAATGGAGGCAACTGCTTTGCAAAAGAGGTTGACCGCTCCCCACGTGTTAAGTAGAGATTCCATGCGACTCAGAAATTGCACTGCTAGGTATATCCCCAAGAGAGGAGAGAACGTACATCATGCAAAAATTCGTGTGCGGAGTCGTGTAGCAGCATTCTTCACAAAGGCCGCCACGGGGAAATAACCAAATGTCCGTCAACTGATGCGTGGGTAAACAAACTGGTCTATCCATGGCATGGGATCTTACTTAGCTCTTTTTCGAAAGGTATAAAGCTCTGATACATGCTAATCAAACAAAGAAACACACAAAAACGTTGAAAACGGTATGCTAAGTGAAAGGAGACACACACAAAAGGCCACATACTATACGACCCCATTTCTCTGACAGTGTCCACATAGCCATCTACACTAGCAATGAAGAATCATTCTAGATCAGTATGCCCTGGGGGCTGGGTGGGAAGGGACGAATGGATACCACGTGCTCACGTTATGGAGTTGTGTTTGGGGGGCCATGAACATGTTCTGGAACGAGTCAGAAGTGATGCTTGTCTCACTTTGCCAATCGACCAAACACCACTCAATTGCACACGTCAAAGGCTGAATTTGATCACATACGGAGTAGGTCTCCATTCTCAAATTCATGTGACGTGACGTTGTTTGGGCATCCTCTTCTATGGGGAAGAAACTCGTCCACGGTTAAGAATCTTCCCAAACCACCTTGGGATCGCCATCGAAGGTGCGCCTTTTAGTCATGGACTGCAGATTCCCATGTCAAGGCAAACGTCATGAACTACCCTAAGGAATATTCAGGACGGCACCAAAGTATTTCCCAGAAGCGGACGTTTCATACATTCTACGGCTGTATTTCTTTGGTCCGTGGACATGACATGCTAGAAGAGGGTTTCATTGTGATGGGATGTGAAAGCGTCTTCAGGAGGGAAACCATGCCTGCAGAGCATGGGAGGAGCTTGGAGGTGGCCACGCCCCTCCACCCACCAAGAAAAGTCTCAACTGAAAAAACCAGCAGCCCTTGTCAGATCCACCAAAGAACCGAGGTCACAGGGCATCCTGCTGCATGCCCCCCCACGCCCCGCCCTGTGTTGGAGAGACAGAGGGGCAGAGACAGGGAATCACAACTTACAGAAACAGAGGGTAAGCCAACCTCAGTGCAGACATGCCCGAGAGCTAACATCTCCAGGGGGACACACTCCAAAAATCCCCTCACGCTTTGGGCCAGAGGGAGCATGGAAGGAGACATGTAGAATTATGCCAGAGCACGTCCCCACCTTCGTGAGGTCTGCCCTCAGGACACATGATTTGACCAAGCCCAACGTTGCTGGGGTTTTCTCAGAGCCCAGTGACCTGGAGGGGAGGAAATACTCAGCTCCAGTCCCAGGCTGATTCGTGACCACCTGGCGGCAGGGTGGCAGCCCGGCTGGCGGCGGGGGCGTGGTGGGGACCGACTGAGGCCGCCTAGTAAAGGTTGCAGGCCAGGTCACTAAAAGACGAAGAACATCCCCTCACCCCCAGCCCTTATTAACACACCCCTCCAGGCCTAGGTACCACCATTCCTCTTCCCCGGTGCATCACGTCCCGCTTTCGACATCAAAGTACAAGGCATACTAAAAGACAAAGAGCTCAGCTGGAAGACACAGAGCGGGCATCACAGCCAGACCCAGGCACGGCAGGGACTTTGAAATGATCAGACGAGGAAGTTAAAAGAAATATGATTGACACGCTGAGCCTCTCGGGACACCTCCGAGAGGAAACGGGTGACGGAAGCAGCGACAGGAAATCCTACCAAAGATTCCCAGAAAGGGCTAGAGATCAAAGGCACTGTGACAAAGGCGAAGAAAGGCTTTGATGGACCCATCAGCTGACCGGACACGGTGTGCACGCACTCCGTGAACTCAGGCAGGTCAATGGAAACTTCCCAAGCCGGAAGGACAGAAAAATGCCTGGGGGTGCAGGGGGGGGGGTGGGGGCGGGGGGGCGGGACAGGGTGGGGAAGGAAAGGAACACGCCCAACCGAGACACAGACATGCAAAAGAGGAACCAAAGCTATTGACTTTGCACGCGCGGTTTAAAATTTGAAGGGCATTTGTCAAACTAATAAAGGCGGTGGCATAGATAGTTAAGCCTAAGAGCCTGCAGGGCATTTCTCTTCGAGTTGCTCAGACTTGAGCCCTGCGTCCCTTTGGCAGGGAGTCTTTGCTTTGTCGTATTCTTTTGATTTTTATCTTTCCGAAGAGGGGGCTATCAGCCTCCACAAGACACATTGAGGCCACATATGTGTAAGTCGCCCTTGGAACGACGTACAGCCAAGTGTTTTCAACGGTCACGCGAGCAAATGGAATATTGATATCAAACCCGCAAGCCATCCAAATCTTCCGGGGCAGACACCATTGTTCTCACGCGTGGTTCCCTGGTCCACGCGTTGAGGGCTGTAATGGCGGGCGAGGCCAGGGCGAGCCACCAGACCCCAAGGGGACAGGCTAGGAACGGTGGGTTGCGCTACACTCCTGACGGACTCTACGGAGAGCATCGGCGTCAAGGAGCTGAAAGACTCACGGCCGGTGATTCCTACCACATCCTCCTCACTCTTTTCCCTGCTGACCCGCTAGCAAAATGGTTCTTCTCTCCAGTCGCCGGGACCTCACGCGCCGCTGGCCTGAAGCTCTTGGTTGCGGAGGGAGAAAGGCTTCCAGCACGGACACACAACCATTCCGCTGGACTGGAGTTGAGGCGGCCACCCGGCCACTTTGGGCTCCTCGTGCCTCGGGGTCTACAGGCAAACAAGGGGCGTCGTACTGATAGCACGGATGGATCCTGATGCCCACAGTGCAATCGGGCGGCTCCGATCCATAGAAGGAAGGCAGGGCACCTCGGGAGCACAGGAGCTGGCTCAAGGCATCTCTCAGCACCACCCTGCCCCCACGAGTTCAGTCAAAGCAGAACTCCCACGAGGCAATTCAAGGAGGACCCTGAGTAGCCCAGGCTCCGCCATCAGGGTCCCAGCCCAGAACCGTGGGCGCCACCTGCTCCGAATGCCCATAAGCACCTCCTGCCCGGAGATGGACAGGAAGGGCCCTTCCCACTGCCCACCGCCACGGTGGCTTTCTGCTTCCCACACTCTCCACACCCTGAGCCCACCGGTCATGTGCTCTTTGGAATCATGCCAAGACTGTTGAGGGTCACGAATCGGGTCAGGGTGGGACCACCAGGGCTCCGAGGCGCTGCTTCCGTCTCCCTGCAAACTCTGAAACACAAGCCCGTCAGGTGATGCAAGTCGGGCGCTGGGGAAAAGGCAAAACCCACCAAAGACGTTCTGGTCAATACAATCACATGGTCATGATGAAATTCTGAAAAATACTCATCCTTTGTCCGCTGCAAAGCGGCACAAACAGGAACCAGGAAGTGACAGTGTGTCAGCCTCTCACCTGACCCTGGCAGGTATATACAGGGCCCCTGGCCCAGGAGGCTCCACACCTGAACACCTCCCCTCTGCACCTGCATCTCTGACCGACTCCGCCCAAAACCCACCAGAAACATGGGCTGCTGTGGCTGTTCTGGAGGCTGTGGCTCCAGCTGTGGGGGCTGCGGCTCCAGCTGTGGGGGCTGCGGCTCCAGCTGTGGGGGCTGCGGCTCCAGCTGTGGGGGCTGCGGCTCCAGCTGCTGTGTGCCCGTGTGCTGCTGCAAGCCCGTGTGCTGCTGCAAGCCCGTGTGCTGCTGTGTGCCAGCCTGTGCCTGTTCCAGCGGCGGCTCGTGTGGGGGCTCCAAGGGAGGCTGTGGCTCGTGTGGGGGCTCCAAGGGGGGCTGTGGCTCCTGTGGGGGCTCCAAGGGGGGCTGTGGCTCCTGTGGGGGCTCCAAGGGGGGCTGTGGCTCCTGTGGGGGCTCCAAGGGGGGCTGTGGCTCCTGTGGCTCCTGTGGCTGCTGCCAGTCCAGCTGCTGCAAGCCCTGCTGCTGCCAGTCCAGCTGCTGCAAGCCCTGCTGCTGCCAGTCCAGCTGCTGCAAGCCCTGCTGCTGCCAGTCCAGCTGCTGCAAGCCCTGCTGCTGCCAGTCCAGCTGCTGCAAGCCCTGCTGCTGCTCTTCCGGCTGTGGGTCCTCCTGCAGCCAATCCAGCTGCTGTGTCCCCGTTTGCTGCCAGTGCAAGGTCTGAGGCTCTGGCTGATGGCCTCGGGGAACTCCGAAAGACCTGTGCTTGCCCTCAAGTGACTATAGGTACATCCTGGTTACACCCCCCCCAAAAAAACACACAAAGCCCGCCCCCCAAACACTTCCTCTCCACTTGCTGGATCCCTCCAGTGTCTTGGCTTAGACTTTGCCCCCAGCCAGCCCTTGTGGCAAAGCAATGGACTACTCTCATACACATTCCCTACAAAGGCGATCCCATCCTGCAGGCCCTTTGGCCTCTCCTACGGCCATGCCTTCATGCCTGAGCCACGCTACCTGGAAAAGGCCCACAGGCCCAGGACGTGGCCCAGATCCCCCTCTCTCATCATTCTCTGTGTCAAAGCACCACATCCTTGCTCTCCTCTGCTTGCTAGGAGCTTGATGGCATTGGCATCGCAATGTCTCCTGGAAGCTGCCTCACTAACACAGGTGTGTTAAGATCCAACGGGTCTTGGTGCACCACCCCCATAAGTGGTAAATAAACTCTCCCCCCAAAAGTCTTGGTCTTCGTGTGGCGGTTTCCTTCCATCCGCGGTCTCACTTGCAAAACACACCGTGTGTCCCTCATCTCACTTCTTAAGGGACCACTGCTCCCCACATCTTCACTGCTGTCACTCCACTGTTGGCTCACTGCTCACTGCACATACGTTTGTGGAATTAAATCAGGAACGACTCACTCACTACACGCATGGAGGAATGAGTCAATAAGTCAGGAAGAGACGACTGAATGTAAAAGAGTCGTTCTTATCAGGCTTAAGGGAGCCCAGACAGCTGAGCCTCCATGGGATTCAGACTTTGTGGGAATCGTGGAGGCTGCTCCTTCCCCATGCCATGATCTGCTTCGCAAGGCATCCCATGAGTGGTGTCTGCGCCCATCCAGGCCGCAGAGCAGGAGCCAAGCCTAGAGAGAGGGCAGGGACTTCAAAATGGGCCGTGTTCCTCAGGTGTTCCGGATGACAAAAGGAGAAACGGTGCCGTTTTCAGACACCAGAGGCAGGGTGTCTCGGCACACACTGACGAGCACTCTTTCCATCTCTGGGCTCACAGACATCACAGCGTTGGTTCCACACAGGATGGAACACAAGGCGATGTCCTCGACCCGAGCAAAGGATCTACCAAACAGCCACAGCTGCCACCACACGTCCCACTGAAAGCCTGGAATTTCCTTTGAAGGTCAGGGACAGGAAAGGATGTCCACATTCACCACATCTACTCAACATTGCACGCAAGGTCTACCCAGGCTAATAAGGCAAGACAAGGACGGAAAAGGCATCCATGTGGGAAACGAAGAAGGAAACGTATGTCTCTTCACAGAACACATAATCTTGCACAAACAAAAGAACCTAAGACGTGCATGCACACGCGAGCGTGCACGCGCACACACACACACACACACACACACACACACACCACGCTCAGAAATCAACTCAGTGGGTTGCACGATCCATCCGCAATATACAACAATCAGCTGTATTTCTAGACACGAGCAATGAAGAATCATCATTGAAGTTCAGAAAACAATGTCCTCAGGAAGAACAAGTACTTAAGAATATACTTGAAGGGGCACCTGGGGGGCTCAGTCAGTCTAGCGTCCCAACTTGATTTTCGCTCAAGTTGTGACGCTCAAGTTGTGAGTTGGATCCTCCAGTCGGGCTCCATGCTGACAGTATCGAGCCTGCATGCGATTCTCTCCCTCTCTCCATCTCCCTCCCTCTCTCTCTCTCTCTCTCTCTCTGTCTCACTCAAAATAATTTAATAATTACACTTTAAGAAAAAAGAATGAACGGAACAACAAATGGGCAAGACTGACATCCTGAAGACTGCAAAACAGCACTGAATGAAGGTATAGAAGAGTACATTAAATACAAAGGCATCCAACGTTCATGGATCAGAAGACTGAATATGGTGAAAATGACAACACTGCAAAACATGATCTGAAGATTGAATGCAACCCCTATCAAAATCCAAGGTTGCTTTTCGCAGAAATTGACCATCTGACCCTAACTTTCCTATGACGATGAATGCGGAAATGCATGAAAGGGATGTCGGGTAACAAAAACAATCTTGCCAAAGAAACTCAACGGTGGGGGACTCACACATCCCAATGGCAATGGGTGCTGCACGGCTACAGCGATGGAAGCACTGTGGTGCTGCCTGAAGGATACACTCACAGATCAGTGCCATAGCATGGACAGTATGAAGATGAGCCCTTGAAGTTATGTTCCACTGACTTTCACCCAGAGTTCCAAAACAATCAATGCAAGAGTCTTTTCCATAACTAGTGCTGACACACCTAGAAATCCACTTTCAAAAGAATGAACTTGCATCTTTACATCCCATCATATAAGAAAACAACATCAACAACAACAACAACAACAACAATCCTTCTATCTGGATCAAGCATTTTAGCATAAAAGTTAAAACGATGCACTACAAAACTCTCAGGAGAAATCCTGGCTTACGTCTTTGAGACCTTCTGTCGGCAATGGCTCTGAGATACGACAGAAAAAGCACAGGAAGAAAAACTCAGGCAAATTGGGTGCCATCCAAATGGAACACTGTGACATATGCAAACCTCTTACTCCTCGAAATCAACCAGTCAATCAAGCAACCAATCAATGAATAAGAATGAAGCCCCCCTGCCCAAAAGAGAAAACAATTGAGCACTGGATCTGGATAGACACTGGTCCAAGAAGGTACACGGTTGGCGAATAAGCCAATGAGAAGATGCTCAACCTTATTAGGAATCAGGGAAATGCAGATCAGAACCACAAGGAGATCCCAGTGCCTAGGATGGCTAGGATCCAAAAGACAGACAATAAGACGTGCTGGGGAGGGTGTGGAGAAACCAGAGCCCCGCGCGTTGCCGATGGCACTCAAATGGAGGCAACTGCTTTGCAAAAGAGGTTGACCGCTCCCCACGTGTTAAGTAGAGATTCCATGCGACTCAGAAATTGCACTGCTAGGTATATCCCCAAGAGAGGAGAGAACGTACATCATGCAAAAATTCGTGTGCGGAGTCGTGTAGCAGCATTCTTCACAAAGGCCGCCACGGGGAAATAACCAAATGTCCGTCAACTGATGCGTGGGTAAACAAACTGGTCTATCCATGGCATGGGATCTTACTTAGCTCTTTTTCGAAAGGTATAAAGCTCTGATACATGCTAATCAAACAAAGAAACACACAAAAACGTTGAAAACGGTATGCTAAGTGAAAGGAGACACACACAAAAGGCCACATACTATACGACCCCATTTCTCTGACAGTGTCCACATAGCCATCTACACTAGCAATGAAGAATCATTCTAGATCAGTATGCCCTGGGGGCTGGGTGGGAAGGGACGAATGGATACCACGTGCTCACGTTATGGAGTTGTGTTTGGGGGGCCATGAACATGTTCTGGAACGAGTCAGAAGTGATGCTTGTCTCACTTTGCCAATCGACCAAACACCACTCAATTGCACACGTCAAAGGCTGAATTTGATCACATACGGAGTAGGTCTCCATTCTCAAATTCATGTGACGTGACGTTGTTTGGGCATCCTCTTCTATGGGGAAGAAACTCGTCCACGGTTAAGAATCTTCCCAAACCACCTTGGGATCGCCATCGAAGGTGCGCCTTTTAGTCATGGACTGCAGATTCCCATGTCAAGGCAAACGTCATGAACTACCCTAAGGAATATTCAGGACGGCACCAAAGTATTTCCCAGAAGCGGACGTTTCATACATTCTACGGCTGTATTTCTTTGGTCCGTGGACATGACATGCTAGAAGAGGGTTTCATTGTGATGGGATGTGAAAGCGTCTTCAGGAGGGAAACCATGCCTGCAGAGCATGGGAGGAGCTTGGAGGTGGCCACGCCCCTCCACCCACCAAGAAAAGTCTCAACTGAAAAAACCAGCAGCCCTTGTCAGATCCACCAAAGAACCGAGGTCACAGGGCATCCTGCTGCATGCCCCCCCACGCCCCGCCCTGTGTTGGAGAGACAGAGGGGCAGAGACAGGGAATCACAACTTACAGAAACAGAGGGTAAGCCAACCTCAGTGCAGACATGCCCGAGAGCTAACATCTCCAGGGGGACACACTCCAAAAATCCCCTCACGCTTTGGGCCAGAGGGAGCATGGAAGGAGACATGTAGAATTATGCCAGAGCACGTCCCCACCTTCGTGAGGTCTGCCCTCAGGACACATGATTTGACCAAGCCCAACGTTGCTGGGGTTTTCTCAGAGCCCAGTGACCTGGAGGGGAGGAAATACTCAGCTCCAGTCCCAGGCTGATTCGTGACCACCTGGCGGCAGGGTGGCAGCCCGGCTGGCGGCGGGGGCGTGGTGGGGACCGACTGAGGCCGCCTAGTAAAGGTTGCAGGCCAGGTCACTAAAAGACGAAGAACATCCCCTCACCCCCAGCCCTTATTAACACACCCCTCCAGGCCTAGGTACCACCATTCCTCTTCCCCGGTGCATCACGTCCCGCTTTCGACATCAAAGTACAAGGCATACTAAAAGACAAAGAGCTCAGCTGGAAGACACAGAGCGGGCATCACAGCCAGACCCAGGCACGGCAGGGACTTTGAAATGATCAGACGAGGAAGTTAAAAGAAATATGATTGACACGCTGAGCCTCTCGGGACACCTCCGAGAGGAAACGGGTGACGGAAGCAGCGACAGGAAATCCTACCAAAGATTCCCAGAAAGGGCTAGAGATCAAAGGCACTGTGACAAAGGCGAAGAAAGGCTTTGATGGACCCATCAGCTGACCGGACACGGTGTGCACGCACTCCGTGAACTCAGGCAGGTCAATGGAAACTTCCCAAGCCGGAAGGACAGAAAAATGCCTGGGGGTGCAGGGGGGGGGGTGGGGGCGGGGGGGCGGGACAGGGTGGGGAAGGAAAGGAACACGCCCAACCGAGACACAGACATGCAAAAGAGGAACCAAAGCTATTGACTTTGCACGCGCGGTTTAAAATTTGAAGGGCATTTGTCAAACTAATAAAGGCGGTGGCATAGATAGTTAAGCCTAAGAGCCTGCAGGGCATTTCTCTTCGAGTTGCTCAGACTTGAGCCCTGCGTCCCTTTGGCAGGGAGTCTTTGCTTTGTCGTATTCTTTTGATTTTTATCTTTCCGAAGAGGGGGCTATCAGCCTCCACAAGACACATTGAGGCCACATATGTGTAAGTCGCCCTTGGAACGACGTACAGCCAAGTGTTTTCAACGGTCACGCGAGCAAATGGAATATTGATATCAAACCCGCAAGCCATCCAAATCTTCCGGGGCAGACACCATTGTTCTCACGCGTGGTTCCCTGGTCCACGCGTTGAGGGCTGTAATGGCGGGCGAGGCCAGGGCGAGCCACCAGACCCCAAGGGGACAGGCTAGGAACGGTGGGTTGCGCTACACTCCTGACGGACTCTACGGAGAGCATCGGCGTCAAGGAGCTGAAAGACGCACGGCCGGTGATTCCTACCACATCCTCCTCACTCTTTTCCCTGCTGACCCGCTAGCAAAATGGTTCTTCTCTCCAGTCGCCGGGACCTCACGCGCCGCTGGCCTGAAGCTCTTGGTTGCGGAGGGAGAAAGGCTTCCAGCACGGACACACAACCATTCCGCTGGACTGGAGTTGAGGCGGCCACCCGGCCACTTTGGGCTCCTCGTGCCTCGGGGTCTACAGGCAAACAAGGGGCGTCGTACTGATAGCACGGATGGATCCTGATGCCCACAGTGCAATCGGGCGGCTCCGATCCATAGAAGGAAGGCAGGGCACCTCGGGAGCACAGGAGCTGGCTCAAGGCATCTCTCAGCACCACCCTGCCCCCACGAGTTCAGTCAAAGCAGAACTCCCACGAGGCAATTCAAGGAGGACCCTGAGTAGCCCAGGCTCCGCCATCAGGGTCCCAGCCCAGAACCGTGGGCGCCACCTGCTCCGAATGCCCATAAGCACCTCCTGCCCGGAGATGGACAGGAAGGGCCCTTCCCACTGCCCACCGCCACGGTGGCTTTCTGCTTCCCACACTCTCCACACCCTGAGCCCACCGGTCATGTGCTCTTTGGAATCATGCCAAGACTGTTGAGGGTCACGAATCGGGTCAGGGTGGGACCACCAGGGCTCCGAGGCACTGCTTCCGTCTCCCTGCAAACTCTGAAACACAAGCCCGTCAGGTGATGCAAGTCGGGCGCCGGGGAAAAGGCAAAACCCACCAAAGACGTTCTGGTCAATACAATCACATGGTCATGATGAAATTCTGAAAAATACTCATCCTTTGTCCGCTGCAAAGCGGCACAAACAGGAACCAGGAAGTGACAGTGTGTCAGCCTCTCACCTGACCCTGGCAGGTATATACAGGGCCCCTGGCCCAGGAGGCTCCACACCTGAACACCTCCCCTCTGCACCTGCATCTCTGACCGACTCCGCCCAAAACCCACCAGAAACATGGGCTGCTGTGGCTGTTCTGGAGGCTGTGGCTCCAGCTGTGGGGGCTGCGGCTCCAGCTGTGGGGGCTGCGGCTCCAGCTGCTGTGTGCCCGTGTGCTGCTGCAAGCCCGTGTGCTGCTGCAAGCCCGTGTGCTGCTGTGTGCCAGCCTGTGCCTGTTCCAGCGGCGGCTCGTGTGGGGGCTCCAAGGGAGGCTGTGGCTCGTGTGGGGGCTCCAAGGGGGGCTGTGGCTCCTGTGGGGGCTCCAAGGGGGGCTGTGGCTCCTGTGGGGGCTCCAAGGGGGGCTGTGGCTCCTGTGGGGGCTCCAAGGGGGGCTGTGGCTCCTGTGGCTCCTGTGGCTGCTGCCAGTCCAGCTGCTGCAAGCCCTGCTGCTGCCAGTCCAGCGGCTGCCAGTCCAGCTGCTGCAAGCCCTGCTGCTGCCAGTCCAGCTGCTGCAAGCCCTGCTGCTGCCAGTCCAGCTGCTGCAAGCCCTGCTGCTGCCAGTCCAGCTGCTGCAAGCCCTGCTGCTGCCAGTCCAGCTGCTGCAAGCCCTGCTGCTGCCAGTCCTGCTGCTGCAAGCCCTGCTGCTGCTCTTCCGGCTGTGGGTCCTCCTGCAGCCAATCCAGCTGCTGTGTCCCCGTTTGCTGCCAGTGCAAGGTCTGAGGCTCTGGCTGATGGCCTCGGGGAACTCCGAAAGACCTGTGCTTGCCCTCAAGTGACTATAGGTACATCCTGGTTACACCCCCCCCCCAAAAAAACACACAAAGCCCGCCCCCCAAACACTTCCTCTCCACTTGCTGGATCCCTCCAGTGTCTTGGCTTAGACTTTGCCCCCAGCCAGCCCTTGTGGCAAAGCAATGGACTACTCTCATACACATTCCCTACAAAGGCGATCCCATCCTGCAGGCCCTTTGGCCTCTCCTACGGCCATGCCTTCATGCCTGAGCCACACTACCTGGAAAGGGCCCACAGGGCCAGGACGTGGCCCAGATCCCCCTCTCTCATCATTCTCTGTGTCAAAGCACCACATCCTTGCTCTCCTCTGCTTGCTAGGAGCTTGATGGCATTGGCATCGCAATGTCTCCTGGAAGCTGCCTCACTAACACAGGTGTGTTAAGATCCAACGGGTCTTGGTGCACCACCCCCATAAGTGGTAAATAAACTCTCCCCCCAAAAGTCTTGGTCTTCGTGTGGCGGTTTCCTTCCATCCGCGGTCTCACTTGCAAAACACACCGTGTGTCCCTCATCTCACTTCTTAAGGGACCACTGCTCCCCACATCTTCACTGCTGTCACTCCACTGTTGGCTCACTGCTCACTGCACATACGTTTGTGGAATTAAATCAGGAACGACTCACTCACTACACGCATGGAGGAATGAGTCAATAAGTCAGGAAGAGACGACTGAATGTAAAAGAGTCGTTCTTATCAGGCTTAAGGGAGCCCAGACAGCTGAGCCTCCATGGGATTCAGACTTTGTGGGAATCGTGGAGGCTGCTCCTTCCCCATGCCATGATCTGCTTCGCAAGGCATCCCATGAGTGGTGTCTGCGCCCATCCAGGCCGCAGAGCAGGAGCCAAGCCTAGAGAGAGGGCAGGGACTTCAAAATGGGCTGTGTTCCTCAGGTGTTCCGGATGACAAAAGGAGAAACGGTGCCGTTTTCAGACACCAGAGGCAGGGTGTCTCGGCACACACTGACGAGCACTCTTTCCATCTCTGGGCTCACAGACATCACAGCGTTGGTTCCACACAGGATGGAACACAAGGCGATGTCCTCGACCCGAGCAAAGGATCTACCAAACAGCCACAGCTGCCACCACACGTCCCACTGAAAGCCTGGAATTTCCTTTGAAGGTCAGGGACAGGAAAGGATGTCCACATTCACCACATCTACTCAACATTGCACGCAAGGTCTACCCAGGCTAATAAGGCAAGACAAGGACGGAAAAGGCATCCATGTGGGAAACGAAGAAGGAAACGTATGTCTCTTCACAGAACACATAATCTTGCACAAACAAAAGAACCTAAGACGTGCATGCACACGCGAGCGTGCACGCGCACACACACACACACACACACACACACACACCACGCTCAGAAATCAACTCAGTGGGTTGCACGATCCATCCGCAATATACAACAATCAGCTGTATTTCTAGACACGAGCAATGAAGAATCATCATTGAAGTTCAGAAAACAATGTCCTCAGGAAGAACAAGTACTTAAGAATATACTTGAAGGGGCACCTGGGGGGCTCAGTCAGTCTAGCGTCCCAACTTGATTTTCGCTCAAGTTGTGACGCTCAAGTTGTGAGTTGGATCCTCCAGTCGGGCTCCATGCTGACAGTATCGAGCCTGCATGCGATTCTCTCCCTCTCTCCATCTCCCTCCCTCTCTCTCTCTCTCTCTCTCTCTCTGTCTCACTCAAAATAATTTAATAATTACACTTTAAGAAAAAAGAATGAACGGAACAACAAATGGGCAAGACTGACATCCTGAAGACTGCAAAACAGCACTGAATGAAGGTATAGAAGAGTACATTAAATACAAAGGCATCCAACGTTCATGGATCAGAAGACTGAATATGGTGAAAATGACAACACTGCAAAACATGATCTGAAGATTGAATGCAACCCCTATCAAAATCCAAGGTTGCTTTTCGCAGAAATTGACCATCTGACCCTAACTTTCCTATGACGATGAATGCGGAAATGCATGAAAGGGATGTCGGGTAACAAAAACAATCTTGCCAAAGAAACTCAACGGTGGGGGACTCACACATCCCAATGGCAATGGGTGCTGCACGGCTACAGCGATGGAAGCACTGTGGTGCTGCCTGAAGGATACACTCACAGATCAGTGCCATAGCATGGACAGTATGAAGATGAGCCCTTGAAGTTATGTTCCACTGACTTTCACCCAGAGTTCCAAAACAATCAATGCAAGAGTCTTTTCCATAACTAGTGCTGACACACCTAGAAATCCACTTTCAAAAGAATGAACTTGCATCTTTACATCCCATCATATAAGAAAACAACATCAACAACAACAACAACAACAACAACAACAATAATCCTTCTATCTGGATCAAGCATTTTAGCATAAAAGTTAAAACGATGCACTACAAAACTCTCAGGAGAAATCCTGGCTTACGTCTTTGAGACCTTCTGTCGGCAATGGCTCTGAGATACGACAGAAAAAGCACAGGAAGAAAAACTCAGGCAAATTGGGTGCCATCCAAATGGAACACTGTGACATATGCAAACCTCTTACTCCTCGAAATCAACCAGTCAATCAAGCAACCAATCAATGAATAAGAATGAAGCCCCCCTGCCCAAAAGAGAAAACAATTGAGCACTGGATCTGGATAGACACTGGTCCAAGAAGGTACACGGTTGGCGAATAAGCCAATGAGAAGATGCTCAACCTTATTAGGAATCAGGGAAATGCAGATCAGAACCACAAGGAGATCCCAGTGCCTAGGATGGCTAGGATCCAAAAGACAGACAATAAGACGTGCTGGGGAGGGTGTGGAGAAACCAGAGCCCCGCGCGTTGCCGATGGCACTCAAATGGAGGCAACTGCTTTGCAAAAGAGGTTGACCGCTCCCCACGTGTTAAGTAGAGATTCCATGCGACTCAGAAATTGCACTGCTAGGTATATCCCCAAGAGAGGAGAGAACGTACATCATGCAAAAATTCGTGTGCGGAGTCGTGTAGCAGCATTCTTCACAAAGGCCGCCACGGGGAAATAACCAAATGTCCGTCAACTGATGCGTGGGTAAACAAACTGGTCTATCCATGGCATGGGATCTTACTTAGCTCTTTTTCGAAAGGTATAAAGCTCTGATACATGCTAATCAAACAAAGAAACACACAAAAACGTTGAAAACGGTATGCTAAGTGAAAGGAGACACACACAAAAGGCCACATACTATACGACCCCATTTCTCTGACAGTGTCCACATAGCCATCTACACTAGCAATGAAGAATCATTCTAGATCAGTATGCCCTGGGGGCTGGGTGGGAAGGGACGAATGGATACCACGTGCTCACGTTATGGAGTTGTGTTTGGGGGGCCATGAACATGTTCTGGAACGAGTCAGAAGTGATGCTTGTCTCACTTTGCCAATCGACCAAACACCACTCAATTGCACACGTCAAAGGCTGAATTTGATCACATACGGAGTAGGTCTCCATTCTCAAATTCATGTGACGTGACGTTGTTTGGGCATCCTCTTCTATGGGGAAGAAACTCGTCCACGGTTAAGAATCTTCCCAAACCACCTTGGGATCGCCATCGAAGGTGCGCCTTTTAGTCATGGACTGCAGATTCCCATGTCAAGGCAAACGTCATGAACTACCCTAAGGAATATTCAGGACGGCACCAAAGTATTTCCCAGAAGCGGACGTTTCATACATTCTACGGCTGTATTTCTTTGGTCCGTGGACATGACATGCTAGAAGAGGGTTTCATTGTGATGGGATGTGAAAGCGTCTTCAGGAGGGAAACCATGCCTGCAGAGCATGGGAGGAGCTTGGAGGTGGCCACGCCCCTCCACCCACCAAGAAAAGTCTCAACTGAAAAAACCAGCAGCCCTTGTCAGATCCACCAAAGAACCGAGGTCACAGGGCATCCTGCTGCATGCCCCCCCACGCCCCGCCCTGTGTTGGAGAGACAGAGGGGCAGAGACAGGGAATCACAACTTACAGAAACAGAGGGTAAGCCAACCTCAGTGCAGACATGCCCGAGAGCTAACATCTCCAGGGGGACACACTCCAAAAATCCCCTCACGCTTTGGGCCAGAGGGAGCATGGAAGGAGACATGTAGAATTATGCCAGAGCACGTCCCCACCTTCGTGAGGTCTGCCCTCAGGACACATGATTTGACCAAGCCCAACGTTGCTGGGGTTTTCTCAGAGCCCAGTGACCTGGAGGGGAGGAAATACTCAGCTCCAGTCCCAGGCTGATTCGTGACCACCTGGCGGCAGGGTGGCAGCCCGGCTGGCGGCGGGGGCGTGGTGGGGACCGACTGAGGCCGCCTAGTAAAGGTTGCAGGCCAGGTCACTAAAAGACGAAGAACATCCCCTCACCCCCAGCCCTTATTAACACACCCCTCCAGGCCTAGGTACCACCATTCCTCTTCCCCGGTGCATCACGTCCCGCTTTCGACATCAAAGTACAAGGCATACTAAAAGACAAAGAGCTCAGCTGGAAGACACAGAGCGGGCATCACAGCCAGACCCAGGCACGGCAGGGACTTTGAAATGATCAGACGAGGAAGTTAAAAGAAATATGATTGACACGCTGAGCCTCTCGGGACACCTCCGAGAGGAAACGGGTGACGGAAGCAGCGACAGGAAATCCTACCAAAGATTCCCAGAAAGGGCTAGAGATCAAAGGCACTGTGACAAAGGCGAAGAAAGGCTTTGATGGACCCATCAGCTGACCGGACACGGTGTGCACGCACTCCGTGAACTCAGGCAGGTCAATGGAAACTTCCCAAGCCGGAAGGACAGAAAAATGCCTGGGGGTGCAGGGGGGGGGTGGGGGCGGGGGGGCGGGACAGGGTGGGGAAGGAAAGGAACACGCCCAACCGAGACACAGACATGCAAAAGAGGAACCAAAGCTATCGACTTTGCACGCGCGGTTTAAAATTTGAAGGGCATTTGTCAAACTAATAAAGGCGGTGGCATAGATAGTTAAGCCTAAGAGCCTGCAGGGCATTTCTCTTCGAGTTGCTCAGACTTGAGCCCTGCGTCCCTTTGGCAGGGAGTCTTTGCTTTGTCGTATTCTTTTGATTTTTATCTTTCCGAAGAGGGGGCTATCAGCCTCCACAAGACACATTGAGGCCACATATGTGTAAGTCGCCCTTGGAACGACGTACAGCCAAGTGTTTTCAACGGTCACGCGAGCAAATGGAATATTGATATCAAACCCGCAAGCCATCCAAATCTTCCGGGGCAGACACCATTGTTCTCACGCGTGGTTCCCTGGTCCACGCGTTGAGGGCTGTAATGGCGGGCGAGGCCAGGGCGAGCCACCAGACCCCAAGGGGACAGGCTAGGAACGGTGGGTTGCGCTACACTCCTGACGGACTCTACGGAGAGCATCGGCGTCAAGGAGCTGAAAGACGCACGGCCGGTGATTCCTACCACATCCTCCTCACTCTTTTCCCTGCTGACCCGCTAGCAAAATGGTTCTTCTCTCCAGTCGCCGGGACCTCACGCGCCGCTGGCCTGAAGCTCTTGGTTGCGGAGGGAGAAAGGCTTCCAGCACGGACACACAACCATTCCGCTGGACTGGAGTTGAGGCGGCCACCCGGCCACTTTGGGCTCCTCGTGCCTCGGGGTCTACAGGCAAACAAGGGGCGTCGTACTGATAGCACGGATGGATCCTGATGCCCACAGTGCAATCGGGCGGCTCCGATCCATAGAAGGAAGGCAGGGCACCTCGGGAGCACAGGAGCTGGCTCAAGGCATCTCTCAGCACCACCCTGCCCCCACGAGTTCAGTCAAAGCAGAACTCCCACGAGGCAATTCAAGGAGGACCCTGAGTAGCCCAGGCTCCGCCATCAGGGTCCCAGCCCAGAACCGTGGGCGCCACCTGCTCCGAATGCCCATAAGCACCTCCTGCCCGGAGATGGACAGGAAGGGCCCTTCCCACTGCCCACCGCCACGGTGGCTTTCTGCTTCCCACACTCTCCACACCCTGAGCCCACCGGTCATGTGCTCTTTGGAATCATGCCAAGACTGTTGAGGGTCACGAATCGGGTCAGGGTGGGACCACCAGGGCTCCGAGGCGCTGCTTCCGTCTCCCTGCAAACTCTGAAACACAAGCCCGTCAGGTGATGCAAGTCGGGCGCTGGGGAAAAGGCAAAACCCACCAAAGACGTTCTGGTCAATACAATCACATGGTCATGATGAAATTCTGAAAAATACTCATCCTTTGTCCGCTGCAAAGCGGCACAAACAGGAACCAGGAAGTGACAGTGTGTCAGCCTCTCACCTGACCCTGGCAGGTATATACAGGGCCCCTGGCCCAGGAGGCTCCACACCTGAACACCTCCCCTCTGCACCTGCATCTCTGACCGACTCCGCCCAAAACCCACCAGAAACATGGGCTGCTGTGGCTGTTCTGGAGGCTGTGGCTCCAGCTGTGGGGGCTGCGGCTCCAGCTGTGGGGGCTGCGGCTCCAGCTGTGGGGGCTGCGGCTCCAGCTGCTGTGTGCCCGTGTGCTGCTGCAAGCCCGTGTGCTGCTGCAAGCCCGTGTGCTGCTGTGTGCCAGCCTGTGCCTGTTCCAGCGGCGGCTCGTGTGGGGGCTCCAAGGGAGGCTGTGGCTCGTGTGGGGGCTCCAAGGGGGGCTGTGGCTCCTGTGGGGGCTCCAAGGGGGGCTGTGGCTCCTGTGGGGGCTCCAAGGGGGGCTGTGGCTCCTGTGGGGGCTCCAAGGGGGGCTGTGGCTCCTGTGGCTCCTGTGGCTGCTGCCAGTCCAGCTGCTGCAAGCCCTGCTGCTGCCAGTCCAGCTGCTGCAAGCCCTGCTGCTGCCAGTCCAGCTGCTGCAAGCCCTGCTGCTGCCAGTCCAGCTGCTGCAAGCCCTGCTGCTGCCAGTCCAGCTGCTGCAAGCCCTGCTGCTGCTCTTCCGGCTGTGGGTCCTCCTGCAGCCAATCCAGCTGCTGTGTCCCCGTTTGCTGCCAGTGCAAGGTCTGAGGCTCTGGCTGATGGCCTCGGGGAACTCCGAAAGACCTGTGCTTGCCCTCAAGTGACTATAGGTACATCCTGGTTACACCCCCCCCAAAAAAACACACAAAGCCCGCCCCCCAAACACTTCCTCTCCACTTGCTGGATCCCTCCAGTGTCTTGGCTTAGACTTTGCCCCCAGCCAGCCCTTGTGGCAAAGCAATGGACTACTCTCATACACATTCCCTACAAAGGCGATCCCATCCTGCAGGCCCTTTGGCCTCTCCTACGGCCATGCCTTCATGCCTGAGCCACGCTACCTGGAAAAGGCCCACAGGCCCAGGACGTGGCCCAGATCCCCCTCTCTCATCATTCTCTGTGTCAAAGCACCACATCCTTGCTCTCCTCTGCTTGCTAGGAGCTTGATGGCATTGGCATCGCAATGTCTCCTGGAAGCTGCCTCACTAACACAGGTGTGTTAAGATCCAACGGGTCTTGGTGCACCACCCCCATAAGTGGTAAATAAACTCTCCCCCCAAAAGTCTTGGTCTTCGTGTGGCGGTTTCCTTCCATCCGCGGTCTCACTTGCAAAACACACCGTGTGTCCCTCATCTCACTTCTTAAGGGACCACTGCTCCCCACATCTTCACTGCTGTCACTCCACTGTTGGCTCACTGCTCACTGCACATACGTTTGTGGAATTAAATCAGGAACGACTCACTCACTACACGCATGGAGGAATGAGTCAATAAGTCAGGAAGAGACGACTGAATGTAAAAGAGTCGTTCTTATCAGGCTTAAGGGAGCCCAGACAGCTGAGCCTCCATGGGATTCAGACTTTGTGGGAATCGTGGAGGCTGCTCCTTCCCCATGCCATGATCTGCTTCGCAAGGCATCCCATGAGTGGTGTCTGCGCCCATCCAGGCCGCAGAGCAGGAGCCAAGCCTAGAGAGAGGGCAGGGACTTCAAAATGGGCCGTGTTCCTCAGGTGTTCCGGATGACAAAAGGAGAAACGGTGCCGTTTTCAGACACCAGAGGCAGGGTGTCTCGGCACACACTGACGAGCACTCTTTCCATCTCTGGGCTCACAGACATCACAGCGTTGGTTCCACACAGGATGGAACACAAGGCGATGTCCTCGACCCGAGCAAAGGATCTACCAAACAGCCACAGCTGCCACCACACGTCCCACTGAAAGCCTGGAATTTCCTTTGAAGGTCAGGGACAGGAAAGGATGTCCACATTCACCACATCTACTCAACATTGCACGCAAGGTCTACCCAGGCTAATAAGGCAAGACAAGGACGGAAAAGGCATCCATGTGGGAAACGAAGAAGGAAACGTATGTCTCTTCACAGAACACATAATCTTGCACAAACAAAAGAACCTAAGACGTGCATGCACACGCGAGCGTGCACGCGCACACACACACACACACACACACACACACACACACCACGCTCAGAAATCAACTCAGTGGGTTGCACGATCCATCCGCAATATACAACAATCAGCTGTATTTCTAGACACGAGCAATGAAGAATCATCATTGAAGTTCAGAAAACAATGTCCTCAGGAAGAACAAGTACTTAAGAATATACTTGAAGGGGCACCTGGGGGGCTCAGTCAGTCTAGCGTCCCAACTTGATTTTCGCTCAAGTTGTGACGCTCAAGTTGTGAGTTGGATCCTCCAGTCGGGCTCCATGCTGACAGTATCGAGCCTGCATGCGATTCTCTCCCTCTCTCCATCTCCCTCCCTCTCTCTCTCTCTCTCTCTCTCTGTCTCACTCAAAATAATTTAATAATTACACTTTAAGAAAAAAGAATGAACGGAACAACAAATGGGCAAGACTGACATCCTGAAGACTGCAAAACAGCACTGAATGAAGGTATAGAAGAGTACATTAAATACAAAGGCATCCAACGTTCATGGATCAGAAGACTGAATATGGTGAAAATGACAACACTGCAAAACATGATCTGAAGATTGAATGCAACCCCTATCAAAATCCAAGGTTGCTTTTCGCAGAAATTGACCATCTGACCCTAACTTTCCTATGACGATGAATGCGGAAATGCATGAAAGGGATGTCGGGTAACAAAAACAATCTTGCCAAAGAAACTCAACGGTGGGGGACTCACACATCCCAATGGCAATGGGTGCTGCACGGCTACAGCGATGGAAGCACTGTGGTGCTGCCTGAAGGATACACTCACAGATCAGTGCCATAGCATGGACAGTATGAAGATGAGCCCTTGAAGTTATGTTCCACTGACTTTCACCCAGAGTTCCAAAACAATCAATGCAAGAGTCTTTTCCATAACTAGTGCTGACACACCTAGAAATCCACTTTCAAAAGAATGAACTTGCATCTTTACATCCCATCATATAAGAAAACAACATCAACAACAACAACAACAACAACAACACAAATCCTTCTATCTGGATCAAGCATTTTAGCATAAAAGTTAAAACGATGCACTACAAAACTCTCAGGAGAAATCCTGGCTTACGTCTTTGAGACCTTCTGTCGGCAATGGCTCTGAGATACGACAGAAAAAGCACAGGAAGAAAAACTCAGGCAAATTGGGTGCCATCCAAATGGAACACTGTGACATATGCAAACCTCTTACTCCTCGAAATCAACCAGTCAATCAAGCAACCAATCAATGAATAAGAATGAAGCCCCCCTGCCCAAAAGAGAAAACAATTGAGCACTGGATCTGGATAGACACTGGTCCAAGAAGGTACACGGTTGGCGAATAAGCCAATGAGAAGATGCTCAACCTTATTAGGAATCAGGGAAATGCAGATCAGAACCACAAGGAGATCCCAGTGCCTAGGATGGCTAGGATCCAAAAGACAGACAATAAGACGTGCTGGGGAGGGTGTGGAGAAACCAGAGCCCCGCGCGTTGCCGATGGCACTCAAATGGAGGCAACTGCTTTGCAAAAGAGGTTGACCGCTCCCCACGTGTTAAGTAGAGATTCCATGCGACTCAGAAATTGCACTGCTAGGTATATCCCCAAGAGAGGAGAGAACGTACATCATGCAAAAATTCGTGTGCGGAGTCGTGTAGCAGCATTCTTCACAAAGGCCGCCACGGGGAAATAACCAAATGTCCGTCAACTGATGCGTGGGTAAACAAACTGGTCTATCCATGGCATGGGATCTTACTTAGCTCTTTTTCGAAAGGTATAAAGCTCTGATACATGCTAATCAAACAAAGAAACACACAAAAACGTTGAAAACGGTATGCTAAGTGAAAGGAGACACACACAAAAGGCCACATACTATACGACCCCATTTCTCTGACAGTGTCCACATAGCCATCTACACTAGCAATGAAGAATCATTCTAGATCAGTATGCCCTGGGGGCTGGGTGGGAAGGGACGAATGGATACCACGTGCTCACGTTATGGAGTTGTGTTTGGGGGGCCATGAACATGTTCTGGAACGAGTCAGAAGTGATGCTTGTCTCACTTTGCCAATCGACCAAACACCACTCAATTGCACACGTCAAAGGCTGAATTTGATCACATACGGAGTAGGTCTCCATTCTCAAATTCATGTGACGTGACGTTGTTTGGGCATCCTCTTCTATGGGGAAGAAACTCGTCCACGGTTAAGAATCTTCCCAAACCACCTTGGGATCGCCATCGAAGGTGCGCCTTTTAGTCATGGACTGCAGATTCCCATGTCAAGGCAAACGTCATGAACTACCCTAAGGAATATTCAGGACGGCACCAAAGTATTTCCCAGAAGCGGACGTTTCATACATTCTACGGCTGTATTTCTTTGGTCCGTGGACATGACATGCTAGAAGAGGGTTTCATTGTGATGGGATGTGAAAGCGTCTTCAGGAGGGAAACCATGCCTGCAGAGCATGGGAGGAGCTTGGAGGTGGCCACGCCCCTCCACCCACCAAGAAAAGTCTCAACTGAAAAAACCAGCAGCCCTTGTCAGATCCACCAAAGAACCGAGGTCACAGGGCATCCTGCTGCATGCCCCCCCACGCCCCGCCCTGTGTTGGAGAGACAGAGGGGCAGAGACAGGGAATCACAACTTACAGAAACAGAGGGTAAGCCAACCTCAGTGCAGACATGCCCGAGAGCTAACATCTCCAGGGGGACACACTCCAAAAATCCCCTCACGCTTTGGGCCAGAGGGAGCATGGAAGGAGACATGTAGAATTATGCCAGAGCACGTCCCCACCTTCGTGAGGTCTGCCCTCAGGACACATGATTTGACCAAGCCCAACGTTGCTGGGGTTTTCTCAGAGCCCAGTGACCTGGAGGGGAGGAAATACTCAGCTCCAGTCCCAGGCTGATTCGTGACCACCTGGCGGCAGGGTGGCAGCCCGGCTGGCGGCGGGGGCGTGGTGGGGACCGACTGAGGCCGCCTAGTAAAGGTTGCAGGCCAGGTCACTAAAAGACGAAGAACATCCCCTCACCCCCAGCCCTTATTAACACACCCCTCCAGGCCTAGGTACCACCATTCCTCTTCCCCGGTGCATCACGTCCCGCTTTCGACATCAAAGTACAAGGCATACTAAAAGACAAAGAGCTCAGCTGGAAGACACAGAGCGGGCATCACAGCCAGACCCAGGCACGGCAGGGACTTTGAAATGATCAGACGAGGAAGTTAAAAGAAATATGATTGACACGCTGAGCCTCTCGGGACACCTCCGAGAGGAAACGGGTGACGGAAGCAGCGACAGGAAATCCTACCAAAGATTCCCAGAAAGGGCTAGAGATCAAAGGCACTGTGACAAAGGTGAAGAAAGGCTTTGATGGACCCATCAGCTGACCGGACACGGTGTGCACGCACTCCGTGAACTCAGGCAGGTCAATGGAAACTTCCCAAGCCGGAAGGACAGAAAAATGCCTGGGGGTGCAGGGGGGGGGTGGGGGCGGGGGGGCGGGACAGGGTGGGGAAGGAAAGGAACACGCCCAACCGAGACACAGACATGCAAAAGAGGAACCAAAGCTATCGACTTTGCACGCGCGGTTTAAAATTTGAAGGGCATTTGTCAAACTAATAAAGGCGGTGGCATAGATAGTTAAGCCTAAGAGCCTGCAGGGCATTTCTCTTCGAGTTGCTCAGACTTGAGCCCTGCGTCCCTTTGGCAGGGAGTCTTTGCTTTGTCGTATTCTTTTGATTTTTATCTTTCCGAAGAGGGGGCTATCAGCCTCCACAAGACACATTGAGGCCACATATGTGTAAGTCGCCCTTGGAACGACGTACAGCCAAGTGTTTTCAACGGTCACGCGAGCAAATGGAATATTGATATCAAACCCGCAAGCCATCCAAATCTTCCGGGGCAGACACCATTGTTCTCACGCGTGGTTCCCTGGTCCACGCGTTGAGGGCTGTAATGGCGGGCGAGGCCAGGGCGAGCCACCAGACCCCAAGGGGACAGGCTAGGAACGGTGGGTTGCGCTACACTCCTGACGGACTCTACGGAGAGCATCGGCGTCAAGGAGCTGAAAGACGCACGGCCGGTGATTCCTACCACATCCTCCTCACTCTTTTCCCTGCTGACCCGCTAGCAAAATGGTTCTTCTCTCCAGTCGCCGGGACCTCACGCGCCGCTGGCCTGAAGCTCTTGGTTGCGGAGGGAGAAAGGCTTCCAGCACGGACACACAACCATTCCGCTGGACTGGAGTTGAGGCGGCCACCCGGCCACTTTGGGCTCCTCGTGCCTCGGGGTCTACAGGCAAACAAGGGGCGTCGTACTGATAGCACGG
Source organism: Lynx rufus (assembly GCF_022079265.1). NCBI lineage: Eukaryota > Metazoa > Chordata > Mammalia > Carnivora > Felidae > Lynx > Lynx rufus. The sequence continues at coordinate 593,418 of NW_025814876.1, forward strand.
ATGGATCCTGATGCCCACAGTGCAATCGGGCGGCTCCGATCCATAGAAGGAAGGCAGGGCACCTCGGGAGCACAGGAGCTGGCTCAAGGCATCTCTCAGCACCACCCTGCCCCCACGAGTTCAGTCAAAGCAGAACTCCCACGAGGCAATTCAAGGAGGACCCTGAGTAGCCCAGGCTCCGCCATCAGGGTCCCAGCCCAGAACCGTGGGCGCCACCTGCTCCGAATGCCCATAAGCACCTCCTGCCCGGAGATGGACAGGAAGGGCCCTTCCCACTGCCCACCGCCACGGTGGCTTTCTGCTTCCCACACTCTCCACACCCTGAGCCCACCGGTCATGTGCTCTTTGGAATCATGCCAAGACTGTTGAGGGTCACGAATCGGGTCAGGGTGGGACCACCAGGGCTCCGAGGCGCTGCTTCCGTCTCCCTGCAAACTCTGAAACACAAGCCCGTCAGGTGATGCAAGTCGGGCGCTGGGGAAAAGGCAAAACCCACCAAAGACGTTCTGGTCAATACAATCACATGGTCATGATGAAATTCTGAAAAATACTCATCCTTTGTCCGCTGCAAAGCGGCACAAACAGGAACCAGGAAGTGACAGTGTGTCAGCCTCTCACCTGACCCTGGCAGGTATATACAGGGCCCCTGGCCCAGGAGGCTCCACACCTGAACACCTCCCCTCTGCACCTGCATCTCTGACCGACTCCGCCCAAAACCCACCAGAAACATGGGCTGCTGTGGCTGTTCTGGAGGCTGTGGCTCCAGCTGTGGGGGCTGCGGCTCCAGCTGTGGGGGCTGCGGCTCCAGCTGTGGGGGCTGCGGCTCCAGCTGCTGTGTGCCCGTGTGCTGCTGCAAGCCCGTGTGCTGCTGCAAGCCCGTGTGCTGCTGTGTGCCAGCCTGTGCCTGTTCCAGCGGCGGCTCGTGTGGGGGCTCCAAGGGAGGCTGTGGCTCGTGTGGGGGCTCCAAGGGGGGCTGTGGCTCCTGTGGGGGCTCCAAGGGGGGCTGTGGCTCCTGTGGGGGCTCCAAGGGGGGCTGTGGCTCCTGTGGGGGCTCCAAGGGGGGCTGTGGCTCCTGTGGCTCCTGTGGCTGCTGCCAGTCCAGCTGCTGCAAGCCCTGCTGCTGCCAGTCCAGCTGCTGCAAGCCCTGCTGCTGCCAGTCCAGCTGCTGCAAGCCCTGCTGCTGCCAGTCCAGCTGCTGCAAGCCCTGCTGCTGCCAGTCCTGCTGCTGCAAGCCCTGCTGCTGCTCTTCCGGCTGTGGGTCCTCCTGCAGCCAATCCAGCTGCTGTGTCCCCGTTTGCTGCCAGTGCAAGGTCTGAGGCTCTGGCTGATGGCCTCGGGGAACTCCGAAAGACCTGTGCTTGCCCTCAAGTGACTATAGGTACATCCTGGTTACACCCCCCCCAAAAAAACACACAAAGCCCGCCCCCCAAACACTTCCTCTCCACTTGCTGGATCCCTCCAGTGTCTTGGCTTAGACTTTGCCCCCAGCCAGCCCTTGTGGCAAAGCAATGGACTACTCTCATACACATTCCCTACAAAGGCGATCCCATCCTGCAGGCCCTTTGGCCTCTCCTACGGCCATGCCTTCATGCCTGAGCCACGCTACCTGGAAAAGGCCCACAGGCCCAGGACGTGGCCCAGATCCCCCTCTCTCATCATTCTCTGTGTCAAAGCACCACATCCTTGCTCTCCTCTGCTTGCTAGGAGCTTGATGGCATTGGCATCGCAATGTCTCCTGGAAGCTGCCTCACTAACACAGGTGTGTTAAGATCCAACGGGTCTTGGTGCACCACCCCCATAAGTGGTAAATAAACTCTCCCCCCAAAAGTCTTGGTCTTCGTGTGGCGGTTTCCTTCCATCCGCGGTCTCACTTGCAAAACACACCGTGTGTCCCTCATCTCACTTCTTAAGGGACCACTGCTCCCCACATCTTCACTGCTGTCACTCCACTGTTGGCTCACTGCTCACTGCACATACGTTTGTGGAATTAAATCAGGAACGACTCACTCACTACACGCATGGAGGAATGAGTCAATAAGTCAGGAAGAGACGACTGAATGTAAAAGAGTCGTTCTTATCAGGCTTAAGGGAGCCCAGACAGCTGAGCCTCCATGGGATTCAGACTTTGTGGGAATCGTGGAGGCTGCTCCTTCCCCATGCCATGATCTGCTTCGCAAGGCATCCCATGAGTGGTGTCTGCGCCCATCCAGGCCGCAGAGCAGGAGCCAAGCCTAGAGAGAGGGCAGGGACTTCAAAATGGGCTGTGTTCCTCAGGTGTTCCGGATGACAAAAGGAGAAACGGTGCCGTTTTCAGACACCAGAGGCAGGGTGTCTCGGCACACACTGACGAGCACTCTTTCCATCTCTGGGCTCACAGACATCACAGCGTTGGTTCCACACAGGATGGAACACAAGGCGATGTCCTCGACCCGAGCAAAGGATCTACCAAACAGCCACAGCTGCCACCACACGTCCCACTGAAAGCCTGGAATTTCCTTTGAAGGTCAGGGACAGGAAAGGATGTCCACATTCACCACATCTACTCAACATTGCACGCAAGGTCTACCCAGGCTAATAAGGCAAGACAAGGACGGAAAAGGCATCCATGTGGGAAACGAAGAAGGAAACGTATGTCTCTTCACAGAACACATAATCTTGCACAAACAAAAGAACCTAAGACGTGCATGCACACGCGAGCGTGCACGCGCACACACACACACACACACACACACACACACACCACGCTCAGAAATCAACTCAGTGGGTTGCACGATCCATCCGCAATATACAACAATCAGCTGTATTTCTAGACACGAGCAATGAAGAATCATCATTGAAGTTCAGAAAACAATGTCCTCAGGAAGAACAAGTACTTAAGAATATACTTGAAGGGGCACCTGGGGGGCTCAGTCAGTCTAGCGTCCCAACTTGATTTTCGCTCAAGTTGTGACGCTCAAGTTGTGAGTTGGATCCTCCAGTCGGGCTCCATGCTGACAGTATCGAGCCTGCATGCGATTCTCTCCCTCTCTCCATCTCCCTCCCTCTCTCTCTCTCTCTCTCTCTCTGTCTCACTCAAAATAATTTAATAATTACACTTTAAGAAAAAAGAATGAACGGAACAACAAATGGGCAAGACTGACATCCTGAAGACTGCAAAACAGCACTGAATGAAGGTATAGAAGAGTACATTAAATACAAAGGCATCCAACGTTCATGGATCAGAAGACTGAATATGGTGAAAATGACAACACTGCAAAACATGATCTGAAGATTGAATGCAACCCCTATCAAAATCCAAGGTTGCTTTTCGCAGAAATTGACCATCTGACCCTAACTTTCCTATGACGATGAATGCGGAAATGCATGAAAGGGATGTCGGGTAACAAAAACAATCTTGCCAAAGAAACTCAACGGTGGGGGACTCACACATCCCAATGGCAATGGGTGCTGCACGGCTACAGCGATGGAAGCACTGTGGTGCTGCCTGAAGGATACACTCACAGATCAGTGCCATAGCATGGACAGTATGAAGATGAGCCCTTGAAGTTATGTTCCACTGACTTTCACCCAGAGTTCCAAAACAATCAATGCAAGAGTCTTTTCCATAACTAGTGCTGACACACCTAGAAATCCACTTTCAAAAGAATGAACTTGCATCTTTACATCCCATCATATAAGAAAACAACATCAACAACAACAACAACAACAACAACACAAATCCTTCTATCTGGATCAAGCATTTTAGCATAAAAGTTAAAACGATGCACTACAAAACTCTCAGGAGAAATCCTGGCTTACGTCTTTGAGACCTTCTGTCGGCAATGGCTCTGAGATACGACAGAAAAAGCACAGGAAGAAAAACTCAGGCAAATTGGGTGCCATCCAAATGGAACACTGTGACATATGCAAACCTCTTACTCCTCGAAATCAACCAGTCAATCAAGCAACCAATCAATGAATAAGAATGAAGCCCCCCTGCCCAAAAGAGAAAACAATTGAGCACTGGATCTGGATAGACACTGGTCCAAGAAGGTACACGGTTGGCGAATAAGCCAATGAGAAGATGCTCAACCTTATTAGGAATCAGGGAAATGCAGATCAGAACCACAAGGAGATCCCAGTGCCTAGGATGGCTAGGATCCAAAAGACAGACAATAAGACGTGCTGGGGAGGGTGTGGAGAAACCAGAGCCCCGCGCGTTGCCGATGGCACTCAAATGGAGGCAACTGCTTTGCAAAAGAGGTTGACCGCTCCCCACGTGTTAAGTAGAGATTCCATGCGACTCAGAAATTGCACTGCTAGGTATATCCCCAAGAGAGGAGAGAACGTACATCATGCAAAAATTCGTGTGCGGAGTCGTGTAGCAGCATTCTTCACAAAGGCCGCCACGGGGAAATAACCAAATGTCCGTCAACTGATGCGTGGGTAAACAAACTGGTCTATCCATGGCATGGGATCTTACTTAGCTCTTTTTCGAAAGGTATAAAGCTCTGATACATGCTAATCAAACAAAGAAACACACAAAAACGTTGAAAACGGTATGCTAAGTGAAAGGAGACACACACAAAAGGCCACATACTATACGACCCCATTTCTCTGACAGTGTCCACATAGCCATCTACACTAGCAATGAAGAATCATTCTAGATCAGTATGCCCTGGGGGCTGGGTGGGAAGGGACGAATGGATACCACGTGCTCACGTTATGGAGTTGTGTTTGGGGGGCCATGAACATGTTCTGGAACGAGTCAGAAGTGATGCTTGTCTCACTTTGCCAATCGACCAAACACCACTCAATTGCACACGTCAAAGGCTGAATTTGATCACATACGGAGTAGGTCTCCATTCTCAAATTCATGTGACGTGACGTTGTTTGGGCATCCTCTTCTATGGGGAAGAAACTCGTCCACGGTTAAGAATCTTCCCAAACCACCTTGGGATCGCCATCGAAGGTGCGCCTTTTAGTCATGGACTGCAGATTCCCATGTCAAGGCAAACGTCATGAACTACCCTAAGGAATATTCAGGACGGCACCAAAGTATTTCCCAGAAGCGGACGTTTCATACATTCTACGGCTGTATTTCTTTGGTCCGTGGACATGACATGCTAGAAGAGGGTTTCATTGTGATGGGATGTGAAAGCGTCTTCAGGAGGGAAACCATGCCTGCAGAGCATGGGAGGAGCTTGGAGGTGGCCACGCCCCTCCACCCACCAAGAAAAGTCTCAACTGAAAAAACCAGCAGCCCTTGTCAGATCCACCAAAGAACCGAGGTCACAGGGCATCCTGCTGCATGCCCCCCCACGCCCCGCCCTGTGTTGGAGAGACAGAGGGGCAGAGACAGGGAATCACAACTTACAGAAACAGAGGGTAAGCCAACCTCAGTGCAGACATGCCCGAGAGCTAACATCTCCAGGGGGACACACTCCAAAAATCCCCTCACGCTTTGGGCCAGAGGGAGCATGGAAGGAGACATGTAGAATTATGCCAGAGCACGTCCCCACCTTCGTGAGGTCTGCCCTCAGGACACATGATTTGACCAAGCCCAACGTTGCTGGGGTTTTCTCAGAGCCCAGTGACCTGGAGGGGAGGAAATACTCAGCTCCAGTCCCAGGCTGATTCGTGACCACCTGGCGGCAGGGTGGCAGCCCGGCTGGCGGCGGGGGCGTGGTGGGGACCGACTGAGGCCGCCTAGTAAAGGTTGCAGGCCAGGTCACTAAAAGACGAAGAACATCCCCTCACCCCCAGCCCTTATTAACACACCCCTCCAGGCCTAGGTACCACCATTCCTCTTCCCCGGTGCATCACGTCCCGCTTTCGACATCAAAGTACAAGGCATACTAAAAGACAAAGAGCTCAGCTGGAAGACACAGAGCGGGCATCACAGCCAGACCCAGGCACGGCAGGGACTTTGAAATGATCAGACGAGGAAGTTAAAAGAAATATGATTGACACGCTGAGCCTCTCGGGACACCTCCGAGAGGAAACGGGTGACGGAAGCAGCGACAGGAAATCCTACCAAAGATTCCCAGAAAGGGCTAGAGATCAAAGGCACTGTGACAAAGGCGAAGAAAGGCTTTGATGGACCCATCAGCTGACCGGACACGGTGTGCACGCACTCCGTGAACTCAGGCAGGTCAATGGAAACTTCCCAAGCCGGAAGGACAGAAAAATGCCTGGGGGTGCAGGGGGGGGGGTGGGGGCGGGGGGGGCGGGACAGGGTGGGGAAGGAAAGGAACACGCCCAACCGAGACACAGACATGCAAAAGAGGAACCAAAGCTATCGACTTTGCACGCGCGGTTTAAAATTTGAAGGGCATTTGTCAAACTAATAAAGGCGGTGGCATAGATAGTTAAGCCTAAGAGCCTGCAGGGCATTTCTCTTCGAGTTGCTCAGACTTGAGCCCTGCGTCCCTTTGGCAGGGAGTCTTTGCTTTGTCGTATTCTTTTGATTTTTATCTTTCCGAAGAGGGGGCTATCAGCCTCCACAAGACACATTGAGGCCACATATGTGTAAGTCGCCCTTGGAACGACGTACAGCCAAGTGTTTTCAACGGTCACGCGAGCAAATGGAATATTGATATCAAACCCGCAAGCCATCCAAATCTTCCGGGGCAGACACCATTGTTCTCACGCGTGGTTCCCTGGTCCACGCGTTGAGGGCTGTAATGGCGGGCGAGGCCAGGGCGAGCCACCAGACCCCAAGGGGACAGGCTAGGAACGGTGGGTTGCGCTACACTCCTGACGGACTCTACGGAGAGCATCGGCGTCAAGGAGCTGAAAGACGCACGGCCGGTGATTCCTACCACATCCTCCTCACTCTTTTCCCTGCTGACCCGCTAGCAAAATGGTTCTTCTCTCCAGTCGCCGGGACCTCACGCGCCGCTGGCCTGAAGCTCTTGGTTGCGGAGGGAGAAAGGCTTCCAGCACGGACACACAACCATTCCGCTGGACTGGAGTTGAGGCGGCCACCCGGCCACTTTGGGCTCCTCGTGCCTCGGGGTCTACAGGCAAACAAGGGGCGTCGTACTGATAGCACGGATGGATCCTGATGCCCACAGTGCAATCGGGCGGCTCCGATCCATAGAAGGAAGGCAGGGCACCTCGGGAGCACAGGAGCTGGCTCAAGGCATCTCTCAGCACCACCCTGCCCCCACGAGTTCAGTCAAAGCAGAACTCCCACGAGGCAATTCAAGGAGGACCCTGAGTAGCCCAGGCTCCGCCATCAGGGTCCCAGCCCAGAACCGTGGGCGCCACCTGCTCCGAATGCCCATAAGCACCTCCTGCCCGGAGATGGACAGGAAGGGCCCTTCCCACTGCCCACCGCCACGGTGGCTTTCTGCTTCCCACACTCTCCACACCCTGAGCCCACCGGTCATGTGCTCTTTGGAATCATGCCAAGACTGTTGAGGGTCACGAATCGGGTCAGGGTGGGACCACCAGGGCTCCGAGGCGCTGCTTCCGTCTCCCTGCAAACTCTGAAAC